>NC_140965.1:69438199-69500699 GCF_056783735.1 Eptatretus burgeri
TGGCCATAAAAAGCCTCCGTATTCTTGCCCTGGACGAGGAAACAAAGAAGAAGCGCCGTTTCCTCAGCGATGTTGTTTATGAAGAGGTGCTAACGAGATAAAGGTGTGTACAATGTACATGGAGACGATTTTATTATTATTTATTTATTGAAGAAAAATTGTTCCAAAAATAATTTATCAAAAAAAGTGCACAACTTCTTTTTGTTTCCAATTGTCAAAACGCTGTGGCATTTGGAAGTGTTAAGAAATTCAGCTCCACTCAACATGCTTGCCAACGAAATACATCTCAATTTGGTGGTAAAAACGATTCACAACGACGGGTTTCCTTACTCATTGCTCTGCAGTCTGCATTCAACTCCTTCATTTGTCATCTCATTGACCTCATTTCATCTATCTATAATTCCAGCAATGTGTGTGTGTGTGTGTGTGTGTGTGTGTTAGTGTGTGTGTGTGTGTGTGTGTGTGTGTGTGTGTGTGTGTGTGACCGCGTGACCGCTGTTTCCCGACAAAAAACTGGTCCGATCCAATTGAAACTTGCCAGCGAAATTGCTGGGGACCTGAGGATGTGCCTTTTCAAGTGATTCCCAAGTTATGGCCATTTATTTACCAACCAATGGCAGGACACGTGCTGCGTAGGCGTGGCCGATGCGCCATTTAGTTACCAATCACAGGACACGTGCTGCGTAGGCGTGGCCGATGCGCCATTTAGTTACCAATCACAGGACACGTTGCTGCATGGGCGTGGCTGCGTCGGCCGGTGCACGGCCGGCCAACGATGACGTCATGTGCCGTGCTGGTTACGATGGGGATCGATCGGTGCCTTAGTTACCGTGGGGTAGGAGTGCCAATGGTAAATGGCAGCGAATGTCATGGCAAGCAAAGACAGGGAGGGAAACTTGATTTGAATTAACTCTGTGTGTAAGTATCACAGCAGTTGTTACTTCAATGCAAGTGATAATTCGTGGAATGATGTGAACATTCCGTACGGGCACGCATTACTTTTGGATAGTGATGACTTACTGTATTCTAATAATTTCTCGATTTCTTATTCGCATTTATAGATAAACACAATGCCCCAATCCAGTCGTCATTTATGAGATCGAAGGAATGGCCTGTGTGGTTGTTTGAAAGTATTTTTTTTGCATGTACAGCCACGCACGTATGGGCATGCGAGTGCGAAGGAACGGCCTTTGTGGTTGTTGTTTCTGGCACGCGGTTTGAAAGTTATTTTTTTTTTGTATGGCCACGCACATACGGGCACGCACGTACGGCCACGCACGTACGGGCACGCACGTACGGGCACGCGAGAGCGAAGGAACGGCCTGTGTGGTTGTTTCTGGCAAGCGGTTTTAAAGTATATATATATATATATATATATATATATATATATATATATATATATATATATATATATATATATATATATATATATATATATATATATATATATATTGCACATACAGCCACGCACGTACGGGCACGTGAAAGCGAAGGAACGGCTTTTGTGGTTGTTGTTTCTGGCACTCGGTTTGAGTTTTTTTGCGGGGGGGAGGGTTTGCACGTACGGCCAGGCATCTATGGGCATGCACTAGTCCATCTATAATTCCAGCAATCTCTGTGTGTCTGTTTGTCTGCAACCGCCGTTTCTCGACAACCGCCGGTCCGATCTCATTGAAACTTGCTGGGGACCCCGCCCCCCCCCCCGGATGTGCCTTTTCGAGGTTTGATATCGATCGGACGAGCGGTTCCCAAGTTACGGCCATTTTACTGCTTTTTCAGTGTTGAAAAGGTGTATATATGGCAGCTGAAGGTGTCGTTCCACCTTCTCACAGAGGAGGGGGACAGAGGAGGGGGAGGGGAGACAGAGGGGGGAGAGGAGGGGGTGAAAGAAGGGTGAGAGGGGGTGGCAAGAAAGGGGAGGGAGAGAGGAGGGGGGAGAGAGAAGGGCGAGAGGAGGGGGAGAGAGAAGGGAGAGAGGAGGGGGAGAGAGGGGGTGAAAGGGGGGCAAGAAAGGGGAGAGAGAATGGCGAGAGAGGGGGGTGAGAGGAGGGCAAGAGAGGGGAGGGAGAGAGGAGGGGGGAAAGAGAGGGGAGGGAGAGAGGGGGCGAGAGAGGTGGGGAGAGAGAGGGCGTCAATTTTTCTTCTTCGTTTGATATGACGTCACGATTGATGCTGGGGACCTGATACTGCAGGCACGAAGCTGCACATACTGGCACGCACCTACGGGCCCGCACTAGTACCCTTTAAAAAACATTTGTTACTCACGAAAATATAATTTATCACGTCATCAAGCGTACTTTAATAATGTTTTAATAATGCGCAGATTGTGCGTCATGGCGATGTAATGAGCGACAGCGTGTGGCAGTTTGTGCACATCGAAAGTTAAAGCGTTTCTCATCTACTCTTCTAATGTACCCGTGGTACGTGTTTAATAATATTACATCACGGATGTTTACGATGAAAAACAAAAAAGAACCACATTTACATCGTGACGGGAAGATGAAAATCGACCTTCCGCTTGCTGACGTCACGCCATGTATAAAAGATCTCCGCGGCGCCATTTTGTTCTCTTTCTCCGGTTCCACTTGACATTGATGTTACCGTTAAGCTGTGACGGGTTCACACAGCATCCTGCGCGGCAAGTCCAGTTGCATCGTTACCTCGTCGCATGCGAAGCAATCGGTTCATCTTGTCCGTCAGTCTGCAAACGTTAGTTCATCATCGAGGAACACCATTCGTTTCGATTAAATGTATTTTGAACGTTGATCGGAAAAACGAACCTCGAGTTTAAGTAGAAGTTGAACAAAATGTTACGGTAGATTTACGTCATCACGACTAATGAAATTTCTCGCTCGGAGATCCTTGTTGAGGTAGTTTTAGTGTTCCGATACATTCACAAAGTACGTACTAAGTTGTGCACATGATGTTTGAATCGTGGATCATTCACATACATTTTTTTTTTTTGTCATCGGATCGTGGCCGAATAGACTTTTTTTTTGATCATAACTTGGAATAATTTTCATGATGTTGTTTTGTGGATAGTTAAAAGGTTGAGGGTTTTCACCATGTATGAGGTCTTAAATGAGCTATTTACTTTATACTTTAAAGAGAAAATGACTCTAAAGCTAAAGGAAAGTAGGTTTCAAAGTAGGCCTTTATAGATAGGGATACGTTTTCTTTCTTTACATTCTGTTCCTAAATGTTGAAGGTCAGTCATATGAAAAAAATAAAAATAAAAAGATAACCATCATTGGATTGTGAGCCCTTGCCCTTGCCGATGGCATACATTTATTTAATTCGATCCCGTGGATGGAGCTGCCTGTTGCCCAACCATAATTACCTTGTACGTAATTGATAGAGGCCAAGCCTCGTTTTTCCACTGATTTAAAGTAGCTAAATGAAGCTGTGGTGAAAATTTCTCTAATTAATGATTATAATAATAAAATGTGTGTGTGTTCCAAAAAGACCTCGACAACTTTGGTTCATCCATTTATGTTCCACAAATGATATGCTATACTTTGTTTTATATAATACATAAACTCATAAAGTTTTATATATTTTCAGGTCTGGTGATTTAAATGTAAAAGAAAATGGAGACTCCGCAGGAGAAAGCTCAGTGCATTGAATGGTTCATCGAGACGAGATCCGACGCGCAAGTTCAGCGTAATTTCCGTACAAGGTATGGAAGGAATCCACCGTCGCAGACTAGTATCAGAGAGTGGTACAAGAGGTTTAAGGAGACTGGAAGTTGCTAGAAACAGAAAAGTACCGGCCGACCAAGAACAAGTGCAATAGACGTTGAACGAGAGCGTGAATCGTTTCAGCAAATTCCTTGAAAGTCAATTTGATGTGTGTCCAAAGAACTGGGACTTCCCAACCACCACTGAACACAGGATTTTGGAGGATGCAGTCGCCAACAATTTACATGAACATGTTGGAAGGATTCGCCTTCCCACATATTTAAGACTTGCAACCCGATATTTTTTTCAACAGGGTGGTGTGCCCCCTCATTGGTTGTTCGCCATTCGAGCTGTCCTGAATGAAAAATTTCCATGTTTCTGGATTGGCGGAGACTGACCAACTGCCTGGCCCCCACAATTGAGACATAACCCCCCTCCCCCCTTGATGCTTTTCTGAGGGGGTTTGTCAAATATGTTGTCTATAACACCAAGGTGGCAAACCTGCAGGATCTTTGTTCTCGGATCGCAGCTGCATGCACACTGGTGGACGCAAACATGCTGAGCTGAACGTGGCAACAACTTGTGTACTGCCTTGATGTTCTATGCTTGACAAACTGAGCTCACAAGTGTATTGATGGTATGCACAAAACTTTGAGTTTCTGTATTGTATAGACCAAACGGTATATTTTTAGTTAATTTGTTTCTATGACTCTATTGAAAGTTAATTTTGTGAGCAAAGCTGCCGTGATGACCATGTGTTTGCTACTCTTGACTCTGTGGATGATGAAAAATACACCCACCAAGAACGTTTGTCTGAGCTCCTTTGCTCTACATACCTCGTACCACCACTTGTAAAGTTTTAACCACCACTTGTAAAGAAGCTTCGATGACGTACAATTTATTGAGATGTATAGGCAGGAGGGGAGGGGAGGAGAGGAGAGGTCAGGAAGGGTGCTCGTATTGAAGTGGAATAATGACAATGGGGGGGGGGGACATAAACTTTTTTGAGATTCTCTTCAATTTAGAAAGCCCCATGAAAAAAAAGTTTTCATTCAGTATACATTCAAAGTTGGGAAGGTTTTTATTTTTATTTTTTGTAATCATTCAGACCAAATTGCAGCTCTCAGGAAATGTAGATTTGTACTTGGAAACACAAAGCAAGAGTTGAAAAATATACCTGTCCCATGTCCTTTTTCTGAAGACTGTGTGGGGTGAGGTGGGTAATAGTTGAAGATTGGCTGATTTTTCTTTGCTGCCTGGTAAAGACGCATTTGGAATTGTGTTTGTCACGTTGAAGTTGGTCCAATATCACTCACCCAACAGAGTCTGTGTTGTCGTTTACACATGTTTTAACTGAGTCCATTGCTTCCAGGATGCAGATTTTCTTTTCTGAAAAGCACTTTTGTACTGTTGCAGGTTTGCAGGTGACCTCTGACATACTAATTTGGGCCTCATTTGGTGATCTTTGGTTGGACCTCCTTGGCAAGAGAAGCATTTATTGCCTCGTCTGACAGCTGAGACTGGCAAGGTGTGTGTGTGTGTGTGTGTTTGTGTGTGCATGCATTTTTTTTTCTTTTGGTGGAAAATCCACATTATTGTTTGATATTTATGTTTCTTTTGTGTCTATTTGTGAAAACTATGGGTTGACTGCCTGGATGCAACTGAGGTTGGTGAACTACTTAGGATGTAGGTCATCTACTGATGTGGATCCGTTTTGGAGAGGTTCTGGGCTGAAAGGATCAAAACCTCGACGAAGAATGGTGCCCAGCTGTTTGTGTCTGTCGGGTGTTTCAAAACGAAATTAAAGTTTATGCTAGTTTACTTGCACACATTGACTCGCTTAACTTAAACGCCCCACCAGCTATGAGACTCGAGTGAACCCACCACACAAAAGCAGGTGAACGTATGGCAATGGCTCCAAAATTTCAGTGGCAAAAAGGGATCATGCTTTGGACTGCATCCTTCTTATGGATGAGACACTGACATGGATAGCCAGAACACTACAATTTGGGCCACAGAGAATCCCCTGCATTCTTCAAAACTATTGCATAATCAAAATTGGTGTGTGATGTGTCTATCCCCAGGACATTGTCTTTTGTTATTGGACCAATATTTTTTTTGAAGATGCCGAATGCTGATCAGCAGTTTTTCGACGAACTAACTGGAGGAGAAACAGATGGATGGTTCCAGCAATACGGTGTAAGGGCACATGCGAGCATGTGTGCAGTTAGTGCAGTTTTTGAAGATCACATCATTTCTCGTGGCTTATAGCCACCTCATTTTCCTGACTTTAACCCCTCCAGCCTTTTATCTGTTAGGAAAGCTTAAGAAAAAAGGTATATGTAAAAACAATCCCCATACGATTGAAGAGCTGAAGGCTAACATTTCAAATGGCAGTCAGGCTGAAGAACTGCAGCAAGTTTTTTTTTTTTCAAAACTTGTAGATATGTCCAACTTTGCAAAGAAATGAATGGGTCTCACTTTCTGGAACTGTTCAAGAATTGGGGATGGGTGGAGTTTAATGGAGAGGGGTACAATGACTTATTTTCATTATGTATATGGGTGTGTGGTAGGGGTGAGGTATATTCCATTGTATGTGTGTATAAGCCTGGTGTTGGCTCAGTGGTGAGGGTGGCGGCTTGGGATCCAAGGTTCCTGAGTTCAAGCCTCGTTGCCCACTGAATTACTTCACCAGGGGGCTGACTCAGCCTGCCATCCTTCCGAGGTCGGCAAAATGAGTACCAGCTTGCTGGGGATGATCGAGTCATTCGAGTATCCTGCGTCAGAGTGGCAACCCGTCCAGGATTGTGCCCAATCGCCAAGGAAATTGCTTTGGCTCTCTGTGTGTGTGTGTGTGTGTGTGTGTGTGTGTGTGTGTGTGTGTGTGTGTGTGTGTGTGTGTGTGTGTGTGTGTGTGTGTGTGTGTGTGTGTGTGTGTGTGTGTGTGTGTGTGTGTGTGTGTGTGTGTGTGTGTGTGTGTGTGTGTGTGTGTCATAAGACTGATCCATTATGTTGGGAGTAGGTGATGCATAACAGCTGGTTTCTGTTCTGTCGGAAAGAGGTAAGGTGATGTGCAATGGCGGATCTTGATTATTTGCAGGGAGGGGTGATGGTTGGCATTTTAATGGTTTCACATTCCATATGCCTTAACCTCAATCCCCCACCAGCATGTCGCTCTGCGTTGTGTTCCAGGTAGGCAACCATGACGGACACGAGCGAATACACTGTGGAACAGCGTGTGGTCGTGAGCACGTGGGCTCACGAGAGGCCACACACGAACGAAACGATGACAGCTGTCCGTCAACGTTTTGTGGACAGATTTGGAATACCTGCACCACCTAAAATAACCATATTGCGTTGGGAAAAGAAACTCTTCACCTTGGGTAGTGTGACGGACAAACCGCGGAGTGGTCGAAAGGTGACAAGGCAGGACACGTGCGCCAGTGTTGCCGATTCGATCCTGCAATCACCGATGAAGTCCATCAGAAAACGGTCGTTGGAGTTGGGAGTTCCTCGGTCCACGATGATGCGACACATGAAAAAGGACCTTGGATTGCATACATTCCAAGCCCAATTGGTGAATGAACTCTGTGACCAAGATAAGGTTGACCCAAAGGACACCGATTACCCGTGTGATGTTGAAGGATTTTGAATTTGATGTCTGGATTTGATAAACCTCCTGAGTGAGAATCACCTGTTTCATGCAGACCCCAGGTGGACATTTGGATCCAATGACATTTGTCTTGTCATTTGTTTGGAGGTTTTAGTTTGGTTTATATACGAAACTACTCACAAGTGGAGTAAATTTTAGGATACAATAGATGGGGAGTCGAGACGAGACGAGACGAGACGTCGACCACCCAATGTATGAGATACAAAGTTATCCTCAATCACCTTTGTTTAAAAAGTGCCCTGTAATGGTTTGTGGTTCATGTATTAAACAATTTAACTGGAGGGAGAGACTGACTGTTTGAAGACAAACATACAAGATCGCTTGCCTGTTTTGAGGTACGAGCCAAACTATTGTTCTGCATGGTCCATAATCGTAACTTGACGATGCTGCTGGTGATTTAAAAATGGATTGCATGTGTATAATGATATGGGTGCAGTTGATGTTGTGCATCAAAATACCCAAAGCGTTTTTATTTTTTCTTTAATAAAAGCATGAAACTGCAAAAGTTAGGCCATATTGTGGTTTGCAGGTTTTTTAATTTTTTTTTGTGTGAGCACAAACCTCTGTGGGGCGTTGTCATTGTTCAGAATGGGAATGGCCTCAGCAAAATACGTTTGTTTGACTTTTTTTCCAACAATTATACACTGTATACAATCTTAATAAACGTGTTAACATGACTAAGCTTTGTGACATTGTTGCTTGAAGTTTGTGATGCTATAAAGTATGTATCACCATTGGATCTCCACCTCGTATCACAAGTATCTCACAACATTGACCATACCATCATTACAAGACTGTTTTAATGACACTGAAGCAAAAGTCATGAAACGGTTGTATGTATGTAGGATTATGACAACACTTGAGTGAATGGAACTAACATTGCTGCAGTTACAATCACTACACAGTTGTGCACGTTAATTTTTTTTTCTTTTGTTCCAGGAGTGAAAAGGAGAATCATGCTCTGGAAGATTTTTTTTTTTCTGATGAAGTGGGGGGTGGTGGAAACAAACAAAAACGCATCAAAATGAGGAAGCAACTCATTGAGCATGGTGGCAACATGAACGTACATTGTGTGCATTTCGACTCATTCATTTCCATCATCTTGGTACATCCCAAGAAGCACCCCCAACCAATACCCCCTGAAAATGAGGCAATGTTGGAATAATTGTACGAGGTATCACCATTTCACCTTTATGGTCATGGAACCGCAAGACAACTGATTTACAAAGTTTAACTCAGGTGATTATTGTGCAGGAGCTGTTATGATTGCCCCCTTGTGTTCACTTTCACATAATTGATATCTGAATTTAATTGGCCTTTCAGAAGTGGGTTGGGGGCTAAAGGTGTTTGTTTTGTGCCTTGTGTGAGCCTGTTCGTGATGACAAAATGGGAATCTCATTGAGTGCCTCAATGATAGCAGCTATTTCTGAAACGGCTTGGTGTTTAATATCCAACATTGTTTTATTCTGAGCCCACACTGATGTCTTTTGCTTTTATTCTTTTGCAGAACTGGCCTTTGTTGCTGCAAAATCTTTGGTAAGTCTGGATAGCTTTGGCATGATGTAACATTTTGAACCCATGACTGTTTGGATTTTTGGGGATAACTGAATATTTTCCAGGGTGTTGATCCCTCTTTACTTGATGGTAGTAGTTTATTGGCAAGCATTGTACTCGTTGGTTTGTCATTGCCTTCCCAGGAAGATTTATGGCTGGAATTTGGCCACGGTGCTGGCGATAGCTTGCCTACTCTTTGTGAAGTAAACCATGGGATATTTGATGTCCACAAACGAATGCTGGCAGACTGGGTGCCCAGTTTAACATCCATCCGAGGGAAGGTGTGCGCATTGTGATGCCTTGCCTGTGAAACACCAGTGACAATTATAGCTGGGCCAAGATTCAAGCCCAGGCTCACCAGCTTTGAGGCGAGTGTACGTTCCTCGGCCATCCTGCCAGCACCAGTTCTGTCACGGAATACAATTGTTTTGAGGTGTATATAGCAGTGCTTGACACTTAACACTAACAGCCAGATACTTTTGCATCCATACGTCTTTTCGTGAAAATTTCACTGTTGGATTGTGAAATGCAACTTCGGGATATACACATTTTTCTGCACTTGCACAACTTTCAGATTACTTTTGGGCCAGATATTATAACTAGGTCTGATTGGTGATGTCACTGGACTCTGATGGCAGAATAGCTGGTTTGATTAATCTTTTTTGCTGCATTAAGTCAAGCTGACCTTGTGATGTGCCTTGGTAGGTTGTTGTCGTCATGCTTCTTGTTAGCTTATCAGGAATTTACATTCCAGATTAGGTATTGTCATCGCGTGCCATCCGTCCGTCTCCTTTTTCGACTTCTCCGGCCAAATGGCTGGGCCGATCCAGATGAAATTTTGCAGCAACGTTCCTCTCCTGACTGGTAACAGGAATTGCAAAGCTTTCTGGTCACATGACATGTGTCAAAATGGTTGACTTGGTAAATTTCTTTAAAAAAAATCTTTTATCCAGACCCACCAGTCAGAATGCTACCAAATTTGGGTTGCAACATTAGGACATGGCTTGGGCTACAGGTCCTGTGTGTCCTATTTTTAGGGTACAGAGCCTACTAAGGCTGGGTCACATTTTTCTTCTGCTTATTATTATTTTGATTCCACCGGTGATTTTTTATTTTTATTTTTTATTTTTTTAATCCCTCCCCCCCCCATGGTTTTTGCTTTAAAAATAATTTTCTCAGTAACGTTAAGTCTGATCAACGTGAAATTTTCACCATAGTATATTTTTTTTGATAGCCTATAGTTGATAATTATGACGTCATCGGTCACGTGGTAGGGGTGCCATCTTTGAAAAACTTTGGACCTCTGTATCTCAAACTGTGCAATGAAAAAAAATTGAACCTTTGCACATGTTAAGAATTCCCCATGGGGAACACGCGTGATTTTTTGTGACGTCATTGGTGAAAATTCGATGGAGAATGCTGCATCGGAAAAATTTGAAATTTCTTGAGCATCATCTATGCAACAATTCACTGGAGAAAAAAAGAAAGATATGACGTCAAAGGTGGCTTTGTTCGGTAGCCATATTGTTATGGAAAAAAAACCAAAAAAATCTCCAGAACGGCTGTGGACAGATTGAGGCAACTTTACACACACATGCCCCATGTATGTCATCCTTTCACAAGTTTAATTTCTCATTGATGGGTCACATGGTTTGGCAGCCATATTTAATTTACCCTCAAACCTTCAAACATCTTCTCCAGAACGACTGGTCAGATCAAGGGGAAACTTCGCATTCGTATTCTCCAAGGGTAGGGATACGAGTTTGTTCATGAATAATTGATGGGTCATGTGGTTTGGCAGCCATATTGGATTGAAGAAAAAAATTAAATGTTTTCTCTTGAGCCACTTATGTTTTTGAAGCAAAACTTTGCAACTATCATCAAACCTAACCTAACACCATGTCTGCATATATGATAAAAATTGTCAGAAGTCACATGGTTTGGTGGCCATCTTGGATAGAAAAATTTACCTTACCCGATTAATATGAAATGTCAGACTTGATCCCCTTCCCCATTGGAGGCAGAATGTAAAGTTATGATGTCGTACGTCACGTGGTTCGTCAGTCATATTGGATTGCAAATTAAAAAATTAAAAAGTCTTTTTCTCTGAAACTGTTCAACATATGGAGGCAAAACTTTCCAGGTATGACCACCCATCTATGATGAACAAAAATCTCCCACCTCCTTTTGATGTCGGTCACATGGTTTGGAAGCTATATTCGATTGAAGTGAAATATTAAATGTTTTCTCTGGAACCACTGCATCAATTGATGTGAAACTTCACATTTATGATCTGGTGGAGATGTGGAATATCCTTTTTAAATTTCAACCTGATCGGCCACAAGGTCTGGCAGCCAGAAATGTTTAATTATTTTAATCTGAACTTTTACATGTTTTTTTTTTTTTTTTTTTTTGCATAAGGCACACTTGGCTGTGCTTGCATGCATTTGAGGGTACAGGAGTAACAATTCACTTGACACTGATGATTGCCTCAGGAAAAATGGTCAACTGTGTACATGATAAATGACTAACGTGGCTTGTTTCTCGGTCAATAACTTGTGAATTCCACGTCTTACAGAAATGTGTGGGCCCTTATAAGACTAAGGGGAATCCCGTTGTACTCTCTGCACCCATGGTGTTCACATTTACTACTTTGTGCTCAGGTTATTTGAACAAAAATCCAATTTATACTGACTGTTCAGAATAAAGGGATAACTGCTTACATAATAAATTGATTGAATGCAGTGTGTTACTTGGTTCATAACTTGCCAATCGTGTATCGCAGAGACTTATTGGGGGTGGGGGGGGGAGGGCTCTGTTTTACTCGGTGGAGTTCCGGTTTACCCTGTGGGACCCATGGAGGCATTTCCCACACATTTTTTGCTTCGTGTTGAACATTGTGTTACTCTGTCGGTAACTTGTCAGTCCCGTGTTCTATCAAAGCTGGACGTCTTGGGATCTGGTAATCACTGGCAGCAGTTAAAAAGTGGTGGTTGTTAAAAAAAAAAAGTTTATTTATTTTTTTTTTTTTTTTTTTTTAGTGTGTTGAACTTTGTTCAGAAATGAATTTTGGCTTCCTGCATGATGTTTTTAAGTGTCTGATCCAAATTTTTTTTGTGGATATATAACCATGCTGACAGGAGCTGTTTGTGAGTGTGTGATTCCTGCCATTTCCACAAATTGTATGTTGATGAAGTGTATGCATGTGTTCAGGTTGACCAATGGTTGATCAAAGTGCAGAAGATGACAGGTGAGTTGGGGTTTTATATTTGAACTTTTCCTCAATCCTTTTGATGAACATGTGACTGACACATTGAGATCTCTTGATGTGCAATTTGCTGGTTGATGCAGAAATGATGATTTTTCTTGTCAGAATATTGTCTCTGAAAATCGGTTTTGTCTTTCGCCCCTATCTGATCTGTCTGACCGCTTGCGTTTTTATTTTTTTGGTTTGGATAAATTTGCAGGATCATAGTTTTTCTTTTTCAAAATAACACCACACCGCATGTGGTCTGCTTTGTTCTAGGCAGGTTTCCTTGGCTGCATAACGGGTCTATAAATGGTCGATTCCATTCGGAACAAAGGTTCTGCTGAAGTAAGTAATCTTTTTGGTCGGTGAAGAGTTTTATCATTGATGCGTTGAGGGGGAGGAGAGTGATGGTGTGAAGCTTTAAAAAAAAACATTTTTAGGTCATCTCTTCGAGCATGACCTTATAATATGGGTGTCGATGTCCTTCGATCCGTCCGTCCGTTCACAATGAAGTTGAAGCGGGAGATCTGGTCATTAGTGATCCTGATAGAGGTCGATGAGACGTACACGATGGTATGACTTTCAAGGTCACCGAAGGTAAAGGTTAAGGTCACGATGCCTTTGAAGGTGCAAAAATGACGATTTTCAAATTCTATCTCCTCTGCCATTTCTCAAGCGATCTTGAATTTGATTGTTGCACTAGCATAACCTGCACTCTGTGTGACATGTTGGGGTGGGTGTGTTTGAGAAAGGAACTGATGCAGAGTATCAGTAGTAATTTTACTTTAATGCAGTCAGTGGAATACGATTTCACGGTTTCAGAACCATTTTATTTACTTATTTTGTACCATGCACCTCATATGGTCTTTGAGATAATGTAAGCCGAATATAACGTTACTCGAGCGCAGAACAGAGTTGAAGGTAGCGCGACACGAAACCACAAACTCGGAAATAATATACAAGATATGAATCTATGGGACGATATCTAAATTTGGTCGGGCCGGATTTTCGATTTTCGTGTCATGTGACTTCATAGTTGCCAAAAAATGCGAAAATGACGATTTTTCAAATTCTATCTCCTCCTACATTTCTCAAGCGGTCTTGAATTTGATTGTGGCATATGAATGTATGGGACAATATCTAAATTTGGTCGGGACGGATTTTTGAATTTCGCTTTCGTTTTCGCGTCACGTGACTTCAAAGTTTGCAAAAACTGCCCTACCTTCAGGAGGCTATATATTCTCTACTGGGCATGGTAAAAGTTAGTGAATGGTGTCACTGCATTGCAGCTGACCTTGTCTTTGATGTCCATTCGAATACGGACACGTCACGTGACTGAATTTTGCGAAAACTGCTTCATGTAGTTGCAAAATGACGATTTTCAAAATCTATCTCCTACATTTCTTAAGTTATCTTGAATTTGATTGTGGCATATGAATCTATGGGACAATATCTAGATTTGGTCAGGCCAGATTTTTTTTCTCGCAGAGATGACCCTCACTCCTGCACGGGTGTATTTATTTTTTCTTCTTTTTCACCCACCAACATTGTACTTGTCACTTTCATTTATTTTTTGGATTGGGATCGGAAAAGCCAACTGCATTGTGTTGTGGTAGTTCCATATCGATCCCCGACCTGGGATGCCGGATGAGGCAAAAATTGATCTCTCCCCTTGCGTTTTGCCAGGAGTGGTGGGGGTGCTTGGAGGGAGGAAGTGGCGGGGCAAGAAAGTGCCTTATCGAGCTGGTGCCTGGAAGTCTGACATTGCTGAACTAACAGTGTAAGAGGGTTCTAAATTTGCATCATATCCTTTGACTGCAAATAATTCACTTGTATTGATTGCGCATGGTTTATTGTTTAACTTTTGGCTCTGAGGCACCAATTGGGTGTTTTTATTTCCCCCCCCCCCAAACGTGACCATCAGCCCCCTTTCTCTCTGGAAAGCTGTTCATTATTTACATGAGAAGATGAGATGGCTCATCTTCACTCTTTCATTCCTCTTTTTTTCCCGCCTTTGGAATAAACTTCCTCACTCTTTCTTTCCCATTCTTCCCTCCAGGCTTTCAAAACAGCTGTTCACCACCACCTCTATCTTCCCCCATCCAAATCCTCGATCTTTTCTATCCCCGAAAATCCACCCAAGCCCACTTCCTTCAATTCCCCTGCTTTCCTTCCTGAAAGTCCCTGTAATGTCCATCTTCTCTTCGCCATGTTCCCCGTCCCTCCCCCATCCCTCTCCCTTCCACAGTTCACCTAATGTGTCTGTTCCCCACTGTTTTCTCCCTTCCACTCCCGCCCCTCTTGTCTCATGCCCCCTTGCTGTGAGTTGTTTTAGCTCTCATACGAGCTTCGACAAGGTATACAAAAAAAAAAAAAATCAGCCACCTTTGTTTTTGCCTGTGATGATTTTATAACCAGGTCTCTGATTGATGATGTCAATATACGCACTGATGGCAGAACTGTAGTTTGATGAGTATTTTTTGCTGCTATTAGTAAAGATAACTTTGTGTTGTGCCTTGGCAGGTTGTTTTCATCAAACTTCTTGTTTTTTGGTGAGTTTATTCAACTTTGTTCAGAAATGAGAATTTCTGCTTCCTGCATGATGTTTTCAAGTGTCTGACCAAAATTTATTTGTGGATATATAACCATGCGGAGAAGGAACTGTTTGTGAGTGATCTCTGCCATTTCCACAATGTACATGTTGCTGAGGTGTATGCATGTGTTCAGGTTGACCAATGGTGGATCTGAAAGTGCAGGGATGACCGGTGAGTTTGGGTTTTATATTTTCTCACTACTTTTGATGAACATACGACTGACTTTACTTGGACATTCAGACCTCCTGATGTGCAATTTGCTGGTTGATGCAGAAATGATGATTTTTCTTGTCAGAGTATTGTCTCTGAAAATCGGTTTTGTCTTTCGCCCCTATCTGATCTGTCTGACCTCTTGCATTTTTATTTTTGGGGGTTTTAATAAATTTTCAGGACCATATGTGGTTTTTCTTTTTCAAAATAACACCACACCGCACGTGGTCGGCTCTGTTCCAGGCAGGTTTCCTTGACTTGTGTCAGGCCTATAAATGGTTGATTCCTTGAACAAACGTCTGGTGGCTGAAGTAAGTAATCTTCATGGATCAGGAAGATTGAGTTTATTATAATTGGGGATGGGGGGGGGAAAGAGGGGAGTGATGTTGCAAAGGTTTTTTTGCCCACTAACATTGTGCTTATTACTGTTTTGTTGTCGGCTTGGTGGGGGTAAGGGGGAGTGGAGTAAGAAAAGCCAACTACCTTGTCAAGGCAGTCCTGTATTGATCCCCACCTGGGATGTTGTGGCTACTCAATGTAGAAAGAGCTGGCATAGCAGTATTTCTGTGCAGTGCAAGAACTAATTTTTATGATTCATAATTCTTGGTATTGCAATTTATTTAATCGACTTACTGCATGTGGATGTCATCATTTTGGGGTCCACTTTGTGTGCACCAGCTGGCTTGTGTAGTTCCGTTTTGATTGCTTGCATCATGATCTGTTTTTTTTTTTTTTTTTTTTTTTTGTTCAGTTCAATT
This sequence comes from Eptatretus burgeri, assembly GCF_056783735.1. Classification (NCBI taxonomy): domain Eukaryota; kingdom Metazoa; phylum Chordata; class Myxini; order Myxiniformes; family Myxinidae; genus Eptatretus; species Eptatretus burgeri. The sequence goes on from NC_140965.1 coordinate 69,453,919, forward strand.
TGAGGCCTCAGTTTCTTCTACAATTTGTAACTGGCTCTTTATCTGAATTTCTTTTTCCATAACTTAAATTTATAAAGGAAAGGATATATCGTTTATTTACTCGCCAATGCCACCTGGTGGGAAGGAGGGGTGTAGATGGGGGAGAAACACCTTGCCAACCATTGCTATACCCTGTGGGAGGGAGAGGGGTGCAGTGAGAGATTGAGACACGGGTGGAGGTGGCGATGGCAAAGAGAGTGCTATGTTGTACAAAGAGCGAAAATGCACACAAAAAAAATCTCGTCAGAACAGCTGTACACACAATGATGCAACAATGTTTTTATAAAGTAATCTGCAAAAACTGATATCCCTGTTCCAGAAAATCTGTAGGAACATGGACATCGAAAGCAAACACTGAAAATATGGAAATTCAACTCACGCATGAACATCGAAAACTAAGCATTGCATCCGGATGTTATACTTGTGTTCAAAAAAAAGAGAAGGCATTTCTCATTGAATTGTTGATACGAGTGATTCTGGAAGCTGAAGAATGCCAGTGTGTACCAGTGAAAGTTGTAGCTTCAGGAATGATGAAGAACCTCAGATATTAAAAACCATCCCTGGGAATATGATGACAAAGTACAGTTGGAAGCTGGCTGTGGCTCAGCAACAATCCTGAAGAGATCCCTCAGCACAAAACTTTGAGAACAGAAAACTTCACAGCTTGGTCCATGAATTGTGACCCCTTATTGAAATGAAGGTGGATACTTTTGAGCCTGCCCTGGGAGGACTCCATTCCACACTGAAACTTGCATATGTAGATACCAATCAACACACACATTGATGTGGGAGACCTCATTGGTCTCTGCTTGTTTCACCTCCTGAAACCCACCCACCACGTGTGGAAATAGTAGGCAACGACAGCAACTTGCACACGTGCACTTTGAGACCTGGGGGTGGTAGCATTTAAAACCCATGCTATCTTCCTGGCAAAGGTCTGCATGCATGTGTGTACATGCAGTGACCTTTGCAACCCAACTGGTCAGCTCACTCTGAATCTGATTCAATGGTGGATCCAGGGGGGTTCACTGGGTGCATGTGAACCCACCCCCCCTTCCACCCTTACAATTCAAATGATTGTCGTGCGAGCGCTGGGCAATCGGCAATCGCACGTCATTTGCTTTCACTCGGCAATTAATCCTAGCAGCGATACTTTTTGCTGCTGGTTCTGTATTAATCTCTGCGCCTCAGTTTCGTTATAGCTCCGAAGAGAAAGGCAAATTTTTCGGGATTGTGTTCTTCAGCAAAAGCAAAGCGCATTACAATCTTGAACTATTTCACCAGGTCATTCAGTTTCAGTGGCTACATCGTTCATTATTATATTTTATGATCTGATTATCCGCAATGGTGAGTTTGTTTTGTGCTTGGTCATTTTGCCACATTTTGTGCTTGTCCCTTCGATATTTTCATTGATTTGTACTGTATACATTTTGTGTATTTATATTGTTGTAAAGATCGTCACAAAGATTCCAAAATCTTCAGCCTTTCTTTAGAATCTGTTTGTGACAGGCCTGAGGCCTTTTTTGTCAAGTCGCTTGGTATTCCCAAATTTTATTTGATGGTTTGAGCAGCTGTGATGAATAGTACTTGAACTCTCTCACCGATTCTGATGAGGATGAACTCTTCTGATGCTGCATGATGCTTCTGATGCTTTATTGTTTAGTCAAGTTTCTGATGTGTGCTTATATTTTATTAATTATTTTTTCCCCCTTCCTTAAAGGTTCACCTCAACAAACTTGGTGAAGGGAACCCAAGAAGGTAAGAGCTGTTTGATTGTTCTCAAATGCTACTTTAGACCTCTCCATTTGCCTGTGATTTATGAAACTTTTTTGTTGTATTAGTGTATTTAATTAAAACTAACCTGAACCCACTTTTGACCCCTTGATAGACCCAGGCCTGTTTGAATTTTTCATTCAAAAATCTTCTCGGAAACTGACAACTGGACCCAGACCATTGGACCTCAATTTTTATTATTATTATTTATTAAATGCTATTAACAAACTTGAGTTACAACATACCAAATATCATTTTAGCCAAGTTTGGTCACAAATCCTGTCAGCAGTTTTGGAGAAGTTGCAAGTGTTGATGGATGGACGACACACACTGCATTTCTCACTGGTCGTATGCCTGTTGCTCAGCAGCTCAAGGTGTCTGCCTCGTTTGCCAGGGATTGGGTTTTCACCCACCCTGGACAAACTTGCAGGAGGGTGCCACTTGGCTTGTTTTGTTGAGACCTTGATTACCTAGCAGGTCGCCAGATGCATTAGTGGCATTTTCCGACTTGGGTAGGTCCTTACCAAAAGGGCAACCGTTGGAGAATGAGGCACTCAAAGACAAAGTGGCTCTTGTTGAGGATCGTGCTTCCACCCCCAGCCTGTTGTCGGATGCACAGAACCCTAACCCTAACAGCTTTGGCCTTGGGCCAAAGATGGTAAAGTGGCCTGATGAGGAAAAGCCCTTTAAGTTGGGGGTCCCAATGGGCCAACTGCTCTCTTGGCCTATCCTCATCATACACCTTTGGTGGGAATGAAAAAATGTGAAAAAAACCCTCAAATGCACAACCTGTTGGGGTTATCTGCTGGTTATTTATGATAACCTAAATTTCCATTGTCTTGAGATCCTGCATGTATCTTGGCAGTGATTGATGCCACCTGACAAACCTACAGTGACCACAGTGATTGTGCTCTGCACTGCACTACCACTAATGGTTGATTACCTAACAGGTAATCTTGGTATCGTGATTAATTTAAATAATCTGACCATGTGGGTGCTTTCACCTTTTTGGATTTCTTGGGGTACATCTGACTCATGTCCTTCCATTTTTAGAGAGCTCAGTGTTGTTCTTCTTGTGAAGACAAAACCTTTACGACTCTGCTTTTTCTCCTTAAATCTGGATCTCCTTTAATACTAAACACCTGTACACATCCTCGCATTGAGGGTGCCTTTTGAGAGTGTCCATCATGAACTTTTAAATATATTCGGACATTTGTTTTAAAGTTTCGAAAGGTTCACGTTGCTATTTAAAGATTATTCCATTTCATGTGTTATTTCGCAAATACACGATTTTCTCGATTTTTCTCGTCATGAACGATGATCGTCCATGACGGGTCTCGCTATTGGCTCAATCAAGGCACGTGACGAAATATCGGAAGTTGTTTTTTTTGTTTGTTTGTTTTTCCTCTTCCTCTTATTGTTCTTCTGGTGAAGACAAAACCTCTTGGACACATTTGTCCTTGTTATTGAAAGCATCATGATCTGTGTGCAATTTTGTAGCTTTTTTGGTTTGATTTGAGGCCTGTTTCTTCAATTTGTTACTGGATATGTATCGTTTTTTTTTTATTTTATTTTATTTTATTTTTTTTTTTAAACCCTGAACCTAAATCAACAAAGTAAAGGATATGGTGTATTTTTTTTAATTTTATTTTTGCCCTCAATTTCCACTGTGTTGCTCTTCTTTCATGCCGGCGTCCATCTTACCCACCCGTACTATCACTTTGGAAGGCCTGCAAAACACTCTGAAGATGCTATGGGCTCGGGCTCTCACTCCCCACCCCCTCTTTAAAAATGCTTGGTATTGTGCTTCCTTCACTGAAGTGGCAGTTGAACATTGTCTCGTGGAGTTTATTTGTTTTGAGGTGTCCAGGTATATGTTTATTTTTGCTAGATTATTGCATCTTTGTCCGGTGAGGTTGAATGTCCCATATTTTGCCATCTCTTGCAAATTAATGTATTCTGCTGGAAAAGTAATTTGAGTTTTCTACTTTGCCACCAAGTGCAACCTCGTCGTTGATGCTCTTTTGTTGGTTGGTTACTTCTGCGTTCTTCCTTTTTACAAGAATTTGGATTTCTGCATGGTTTCCAAGTGTCTCACCCAAATTGCTTTGTGGACGTAACCACGCTGACAGGATGTGTACATTTGTGAGTGCATCTCTCGAATTTACACGAGTTGCATGTGCGTGCGCAGATGGATAATTGGTGGATCTGAAGTGCAAGTGAATTACCAGTGAGTTTGAGCTGCTTTTTGTTCCTTGCTTATTTTCATGCCAGTGATGAACACTTGATTCCGCCAAATGAAGTAAAATGATATTAAAGTATCTTCTCAAGCTGAGGCATGATTGATCGGTGCACCAAGTGGTGTATTTGGACTACAAATGTTAATTCTTTGTGTCTGCTGTCCAGGTTGAACATTGGAAATGAAACCACTTTGGTTTTGACTTTCTCGCCATCGTTCTGAATATATATATATATATATATATATATATATATATATATATATATATATATATATATATATAATTTTTTCCAGCTGTTGCAGATCATCTCCAGAATGGTATTAAATGCTCAGTTTCTTATCTTCATGTTTTTGGATTTGCAGAGCAAATGATTAACGTATGATTCACTGTTTGTGCAATTCTTTGTTTTTATAATTTAATAAGTGCATGTGGATCTTGTTTGTGATAGTTCTTCGAGAAACGTATTTATTGAAATAAACATTTGATCCCAGTGTTTCGTTGTATTGCATTTGGTGAAAGTGGTGTCAGTGATGCCCCATTCAAGCTTGATGTTTATTGTTTTGGTTTTTTTTTTTTCCTGGTCTGGTGACTTTTACTCTAATTTTATTTTTTGAATATCAGGTAGAGCTGTTAAACAATGTATTGACCTGTTGCAGCAATGTATTGAACAATGTAGCTGTTAAACAATGTATTGACCACGACTAAAGACAAGATTGTTATTTGTAGACAAAATTTGTTTTGTAATGAACTGACTGTTGAATGAGGGTAAACATGATTATGATTGGAGGGTTTGGGTTGTTTGTTGTTGGAAACTTGAGGATACCTTGTTTGGTTGAGGAGAATTGGCTGTCGGACCTCCTTTTTGGAAATCTTTCTTTTTGCTCTCAGCCTTGAGTACTTTTCATTCCAGTTTTTCTTTCATTGCCCATATTGCCTCTGAAGGCTGTTGTCCCATTTCGTTTTTTAGTTGAATCTACTGTCCAAACAAGTTACCTTTCCCAGAGGTTTCCAAATATAATCTTTTAAGTGCCATACATTCCGAGCCCTCAGGTTACCTAGCCTTTAAACATTTGTTTTTTTGATGAAGTATGAGAACACTAACTGATGGCCAAAGTCATTGGTTAGTTTGTACAAAATGGATTGACAAGATGTTATCACCCCATCAAGAGTCCGGTTGATGCTGCACTCTTTGCAGCAGCCACTTCCTTCCCCAGATGACCAAAACTACACAATAATCCAGATGAGGTCTCACTAAAATATCGTGCAGTTAACAATGTCATATTTTATCTTTTGTTTCAACTTGTCAAAATGAATAACAGCACACAAAAGTTAAGGTAACAGGTGTTGGTAGAAAATATATGTTGGATCGAGAGAACTCGTTGCTTGAAGGGAAGTACATTATTAAAGTTTTGAAATATGAGCATTGTGTTCGTTTGGATGACGTGAGGAATCGTCGCTGTTGTTGGTGTCTTTTTTTATTTTTTTTTAAATTTTTTTTTTTTTCTTCCACTCGCCGCAAGTTTTCTTGCATGAGGGCACTGTGCCGGTGTCAGGATGCAGGTTGCTTCTCTCTATTGGCTTTTCTAAAGTTTGAGAATCTGATGAAGCATCTGCGTGTGACAGCAGAGGCTGGGAAGCTTGATGTATGTATATACACATACGCCACGGTTAACTCTGCGGCCCAACGGGTTGTTAAGCGACTGCGGACACGACTTGGGATAACCAGTCTAACGGTCCTCTCATCTATTATGTTCTGTTACCTGTTGGTTGACCGAATTACCTCAAGTGAGGTCCACACCTTTGGCACGCAAGTGAGTACTTATTACTGCCCTCGTGGGACACCGGGTGCAGTGTTGGCTGTCCCAAGGAGCCAATCAGTGGGGAAAAACTTCCCATCTAACGATTATGAACACGCCATGTTGGATCAATGAAAGCAAGAACAGCCAAGCAGATTGGAAAGATAACTTATTTATTTACACACACACAACCATTAAATTGAGTATTTAAAAGCAAGGAAAGCCATCACAAAGGCAGGCAATTAATCAAGCAGGAAATGACAGAACAGCAGACTTCCCCCCCTAATACAGACTTGATTAAACAAAAGACATGGCCATTATTCAATCTGGGTTGAAAGAAATCAAAAGAATTAAGAACAAGAAGCGAATATTTCGATATCACGTGGCTGGGGGCAGTAAAAGTCCAGGTTAAGAATGATGAAAAACTTTTGCAGTTATAAAATTTAAATGTCGACATGATGAAGAGTTGACATTGGACAAATTTCTATTTATAGCCCTCATCAAAGGGATGTATAAGAATAGCCAATTATATAACAGGGTGATGTCTCTGAGCTGTAATTAAGAAAAAAAAAGCAGAATCGAATGTGGGGGTGACTCCTTTTACATCAAGCAACCTTGTGGGGGGGGGGGGGAGTTTGGATCAGAAAGATGGTGGTGGAGTGTCAAGCGAGTGGTGCAAGTGTACATAGCTTCCTGACATCCCATGGGACTGTCCCACTTTCCTTTGCCCATGCTTCCGCTCGCCTCCAGCCCTGGCCTTGCTCCTGCCGTGTGCAGCTGAGTCCAGTGTGACCCGCACTCTTACTGACAATATCTCGATCAGGCAGCTTGGGATACACTCGCGCCCTTACTGCGTTCGCCCCCAGCACGTCAACAGCAGTCCCGAACTGACCAGAATCCTGGCCTTTTCAGCGCCATGCCTGTTGTGGTTTGGAAGGAGCGAACGTCAAGCATCTCTCATTGCTGTGCATCCAACAGGGGCAGTTACAGCCATCAGGCTCTGCAGAATACCTGCTTCATGATGTTCAGATGGAGAAGGGAGCACCCCCTTCTTTGCGCATAAATGCTCCACTGTACAATTCGTATTGGTATTGTGTGAGATGCGTCGTACTTTACTGTGTGACAAATATGAGAAGTGCAGGGAAGGAAGAATGGTGGAAGGCAATTCAGTACTGGTCCAGAGGATCAAATTGTTTCTGGTGAGTGACAGATGGTTGGTGGTAAATAATAAAATAAATAGTGGAGGTCAGTGGAAAAAATGGACCAAATGACAATAAATCAACTTCTGGGTTGAAGGAGGGGTTATTGAATTGAGGTTTGGTGAAGTGGATTGAAGATTCAAAAGCTGGTAGAGAAGGGAAGATCACACCGGGTATCCATAGGCTAACCCCAACACCTTCCCCTACCCCCCAAACTCAGAAGGGGCAAAAGTCTACCTTCAACATGAAATAGCATTCATGTACCCATCGGATTCCTGAGAATGTTCTGTGGGATACCATCACATTACCCCCCCCCCTCCCTGTACTAGACTCATCCAAGTGCATCAACTTTTGTGCACATCTCAGGTGTGGTTCTCTCTAATACGTTTTACCTTGCCATTACCTGAATGTAACAATGTATACATGCCCGGTCTTTGAAATTAATGAAAAGTAATGTGTTGGGTTATTTTACTCTAACGCGTTCACACAAGATATTGCAAATGCAATTCTGTATGTAAACACATACCGGGTGGGTTTGCACATTTTTTTTTCCAGCTATTTACACTTTTGGTTCAATTCCTGGGATGAACACGGAAAAAGAAAAAGAAAGACTAACATTCGCCCTCTTCTGTGCATCAGGTCCACAGCATGATGTTCTTCAGGGTTGCCGGTCAACTGCAACAGTCCCTTGTAATGAAACGGGGGGGGGGGAGTCCAACGGTGGAGTGGCTAGCCATCACAGGGTCAATTCTGCCTCTGATCAAAATGGCCTACTGGCCACATTGCACAGGTGGTTGGCGGTGCATTCATAAAACAAGCAATCCTTGGTGCATGTTGACGACCTTTCAAATGATGGACAGCAGGTTGGTGTGGCCTTTGTTGGTTGTCAGTGACTGTCCATAATGGCACAACAAAGGAGCAAGCAGCATGCTGACACAATAAGTGGCAAATGGTCCTGGTGACTGACAGTCCACAATGACCCAACGGCACCAGTCGTCCAGCCACAACAACACGTGGTCCTTGGTGGGGTGATGGGCAAAGGCATACGTGACATAGGTAAATGGCAAACCAGGCATCGCTGGCCAGCTGCTCAGTGTGCACGTACCTGAGGGAGGTGGTAGTGGTCTCGGCTGATCTGGGAACGGGCTCGGCTCTAACCTAAAGGTTTCCTTTCCTAACCTAACGGCCCTAATCTCATGGGCCTATCCTCATCACAGTCCATGCCCCCCAGTCCCTATCTCTTCCCTAGTCCCTTTTCTCCTATCTGGAATGTCCATCTCTTGGGTTCCCCTCAGTCGGTGCCAAATTCCTAATATAATCCCCGAAGGATTCCTCAGGAAGAAAAAGTGGATCTGTGGGAACTTCAGCGCAAGTTCAAGATAAGTCTGCAGGTCCCACGGCTTCTCCAGGGGAGTGAATCCAGAGGTCGGTGGTTACCTGAGTGGTGGATGGTGCAAAGGGGAAAATACAACACTCCTAACTACTCTGTCCATTATCACATCAACAATTAAACTTCTCTGGGACTTGCAATGTGTCTCTAAACTGTGGTTTTAATAACCGAATTTTCACCCGCCGCTCCGCGCATTGGTGCTTACATGAGTAAGGGCCTTACCCTCTGTTCCTCATCCGTGCCTCCACAATTTCCTGGCTGGGCAGTGTGGCTCCATTGGCAGACTCCAAGGTCTGCCTGCCTGTGTACTCAATCGCACTCTGGCACGCAAAGGCCCCCTTCGAGCTTACCTGCTCCACTCCAAATTATGGGGGGAGCTCTCCCACCTTCCCCCAGTGCCCTCACTGGCACTTGGTGCCCCGGGTCCCTTCTCCATGGGTACCCGGGACCATACACAAATTTAACATGCCTACCATAGCCTCACAGCCTTCCCTGGCTGAAGGCCCTCCAGCACCCAAGGTACCTTCCTCAACCATACTCGCCTCTTGTGAGCCCCACTCCCAGCCCATCACTCATTGCACACCTGCAAAAATAAACGCATTCCAACACATGGCACCAATGTGCCTGTGCCCCCATGATGCATCACTTCTCACGTTTTCCCTCCCTCCAACCTCTCCCAACCTTTTCCCCTCTGATGCAATTGAGGGTTCTGAAGCGTCACTCGTAATTCCCTTTCTCACCACCATCAGGAGCAGCGCAACACGGTACACATGTATGAAGATAATTTGTGTCGCTCCACCTTTGGAATTCCTGGTGAGGAGGGCAAACAGTCATTACAACCTTTGCCTAACGACCTGTAGTCCCTTTGGCAAGTTCAATTGGTTGAGATTGCATAATGACCGAATACATAGACGTCAGACATACGGACGTCAAAATGTGTACGTTGGTGATGACAGATTGACAGGTTAATGGGTCCTTGGTGATGACAGATTGACAGGTTAATGGGTCCGCAATGGGCCATTATTGTTTTGCATGGGACCTTCAAATGACTGATCAAAATATACTGATTTAACATGCTCCACTATGTATGTTAGCAACCACCAATAAATTATAATGATGCTTATTTATAATGCATTTTATAAATAATATTTATTAACCTGTGCTCGTGGAGGAAATTATTTCTCGCGCTGCCATGAGGCACAACTACCCTCATATTGTTGTGGGCCGGGGGTTGGTGGCGAGGAACGGCCGCCAGGTGGAGCAGTAGAGCCGTCTCACACCGAATACCCGGAATTGCAGGTCTTAACCTTCGGACAACTGCAAAGGTCATGGGTCACTTAAGGACCGTGTTCGCCAATTCTCTGACTGCGTGGGGTAGGGTTAATAGCCAAATTTCAATATACCTAAATACCCACGTCAAATTACGAGGCAAGTTACACCTTCAACGGACTCTGTCGAACCGGGTCGCTCTTGCGACCTCGGTCCGGTGTTACCGAGCGGAATTACCAAAGTCCGTTGGTCCAAACAACAACACAGCCCGATCGGCTTACTGGTTCTCAAGCACGAACCGTGCTGGGTCAATAATAGAAAGCACAACAACGAGCTGGTACATTGAACAATTGGGGGTTTATTTATAATGGGGCAGGGGAGCACAAAGAGCAGAGTTAAAACCGAATGAGAAATGCAATTTATATACAAACAAACACTTAGAAATTTCTACTTAAGGACGGGGCCCACACACACACACACACACACACACACACACACACACACACACACACACACACACACACACACACACACACACACACACACACACATGCCCAAAATAAATGGACCCCGTCGGGTCTTTATTGGACCCTCCAGCTGAGGAGGATAGGTCAGCTGGGGAGTCAAGGTCTGGCCGGGTACCTGTCCGCCCCGTGTGGTCACACCAGACTCCAACCCACCACGGTGGGACTCGAACCCACAACCCAAATCCACCGAGCCCACGATCCTGGCTGCTCGACCACCACCACCACGAGGAGCCCCGCAAAAGACCGCAGACTATGACCGCTGACGACTACTCTCATGACGCACACCAAGAGCAATGGCCACGATGACTGCTCTACTCTCTTCTTGACGACCACTCTACTCTTCCCTTTCATTCGGTCCGAGGGATTTCTTCTCCTGGCCACTCGCCTCGTGATTGGACGGTTGCATCGCGCGATTCGCCGGCCGTCCCTCATTGGACAGGTCCACGGTAGGCGGGGCAACTCCCACCCTTCTGGGTGGAGTCCTGATCTGAGGCGATGAGCCTCCTGATTGGATGAAGGCCCGTTGGGAGGAGCTGAGGCGATGATCCTCCTGATTGGAGGAGGTCCGGTGGGAGGAGGGAACCTCTCCTCTGTATGTGACACATTGCACGTGGGCGATGGTGCGAGAAATGAAGGATTGATTGGAGATGTAAAAAAACCTGACTATAAAAGAAACCCGCAGCACACACATTAAATTAACCCATTAGACAGGACGGGACCCTAACTATAAACACATACTTATCGAAATAACTCAACTGTGGGGACTGCTGTCTGTCTGTGTGCAAGAGGCTTCCAAATCCGTAACAATATTTCCCCCCTCTCACCTCATGCTCCTGTGCGCCATGTGGGGCAGTCTTTCCCATGTGCTCCCACATATTGGGTTCAAAAACTCTCCTACTCTACTCTACTCTACTCTACTGAGTGAGCCCTCCACCCTTCCGCGTTTGTGGAGGTGCTCGGTCTTGCCTCCACCTCTGACGCTGGAATGATCGGCATGGACGATCCGGTGGGGGGGGGGGGATGACCGGCTAGTTCGGAGTGCACTAGTTGGAGTCGGCGGTCCGGTGTCAATCTCTACGGGCACACCTACACTTTAATCCCATGCTATGTGACCAAACTGGTCGCAATTATAAATACTAGTCCGTGCCCGTACGTGCATGGTCGTACGTGCAAAAAAAAACAAAAAACTTTCAAACCTTGAGCCAGAAACAAACACACAGGCCGTTCCTTCGCTCTCACATGCCCGTACGTGCGTGGCCCAGAAGTTTGCATATCGCAGTTACGATTATTCGCAATTTAGTTTTAATGGCCAATTATTCAATTAGCGCCAACGTATTTTGCCTTTTCGCAATGTCATCGCAAGGAAAAACACAAAGAGAAGAGAAGAGAAGAGAAAAAAAATAAAAAAACACGTGCAAAATAAAAATAAAAAAAGTGAACGTAGGTCAAGATAAAGTATTTTTTTGAATTTTGAGTATTTCAGCCCCGACACCCTTGGTGATCGAATCTGGAAAAATGCTGCGGTTCAATTTTGTAGTAGTTATTAAACTATATCCATACACCGAATTTGAACGTTCCGCCGTCGACGGTTTCCAAGGTCAAGGTCACTTAACTTATTCCCTGGTTCACCACCTTTCCGCATTCGGAGGGCTGCCATTTGGAAACTATGAGAGATAAAGGAAGGTTATGCTGTCGCAATAACTAGATGTGGATGCAAGGAATAGGCAGGAGTTGGTCCAGTCGCTCTACCCATCATAGAAGGCGCGCTACGTCAGTTACCGTTTGGGTTCTTAAAACGTGGTTTTTCGGCCGCTGCATAGCAACGGGTGGCTGCTTCGCAACGAAACTCAAACGCGCACACTCCCAGCCTATATGGCACCTTTTCGCCAAGTTTCATCGAAATCGGTTTGCTGGTTTGTGCTGTAGAGCCTCACGTTGCAGACACACACACACACACACACACACACACACACACACACACACACACACACACACACACACACACACACACACGGAAAACCCGACAATAACGGATATCTAGCGAATCCCAGCAGTCTTATTCAACACACACACACACACACACACACACACACACACACACACACACACACACACACACACACACACACACACACACACACACACACACACACACACACACACACACACACGATTCTTAATCATTATTAATCATCATGTTCATGCTTATATCTTTCAGACCGTGTTCATTGTTGAAGTTGCAATAAATCGCCAACTGGATTAACAAAGAGAACTACAGTCTTATTTATGAACACGGTGTCATCAACCACACAACACCCCTCGATGAGATCCCCCACCAACAGCACTCCGTACACTCGTCCACAACGACCCATCATTGGACGTCATCAAAACCCATCATCAAAATGGAACGTTTTCTCGGCCCGATCGACACTCGGATATTTCAGACAAACATCGTCCAATTTCTGGTAAACTTCGGGTGTTTGCACCGTTGGTGTAACATGAACCCATATCGCTTTGTGTCAGTACAAAGGACCCGGGATGTATCGACTCGATAGACTTGAGTAAAATCGGAACGTTTTGTCCGTTTGATTTGAATCGTTCCGTGAGGTAACCCCATCGAGGTGGTCATGGCGGCCATTAAAAAAACTTGCTGTTCGCGAAGAGAACTCTATGGTGGCCAGAGTAGCATTACATAATATGCGTCAAGACCGTGATGAAACTGTGCGCAGCTTTGGGGCCCGCCTACGTGGTCAAGCGGGAATATGCAAATTCCTAATCAAATGCCCTAGTTGTGACGCTGAAGTTAACAACACAGAAGCGATCATGCGTGATGTTCTTGCACGAAGAATTGCCGACCCTGAGATCCAGCTTGACCTCCTTGGTGACAAGAAACAGGACATGACCCTGGAGGACGTCTTCCAATTCATTGAGGCTAAAGGATCTGGCAAACGGTCAGCATCTACACTACTGGACACACACTCAGTGGAACCAGCTAGCAGCATATATCAAAAGGTCAAGCAAGTAACCATCAAGGACAGAAACGACCCATGCTCCAACTGTGGCAAAAAAGGGACGCGGGAAGAGCGCCCCAGCCCACGTTCGCAAGACAGAATGTGCGGCATATGGTCACAAATGTGGGCATTGCAATCGCGATAATCACATGGAGAGTGTATGTCGCAGTAGGAACAAACCTAAACGCACGAGTGCCTCTTCTAACAACAATGAAAATGCTGTGTTTGATACCCTATGTACTGTTCACATATCAGCACAACAGTCGAATGAAACTCCTAACATATCTGGGCATGAATGTAATGAGTTTGATAACGTTATTAATTTGGGTCGATCACACTGTGAGCATTCCATCACCCTTGACCACCATGTTTATGACAAACTCTCGAATACATGGATCAGGAAGAGTTCAAAACCGCAACCATTTGTTAATGTGACTGTCAAAATCATGCGCGAAGACTACGCAGCCCTTGGCTTTGACCTTTCCACTCAGACCATGACTGGCCATGTCCCCGCGATGGTAGACACAGCGTGCCAGAGTTGCCTTGCTGGTATAAAGATCATCCACCGCCTTGGCTTGTGCAAATCTGACCTCATCCCAGTAACCATGAGAATGCACACTGCCAACAATGGAGGCATCAATATCCTTGGGGCCACTGTACTCCGCTTGTCAGGCAAAGACAAATGGGGTCAGTAATGTAGTAGATAGTTGAAAAATCGTGCAAATTATGATACAAGCATAAAATTTGGCATTTCTGTTCTGCAGGGCTTTCTGATCAAATCTGCCCAATTTTTCCAAATTTGGATTTTCAAATGGCCAATCAGACAGATTTGATTAGAATCCCCTGGAGAACAAATGTGCCAAATTTGATGCTTGTATCATCATTTGCACGATTCCTCTCAAAAATTGCTCTTATCTGCCCCACTACAGGCCGTTGAAACTAGGCAAATGATCTATGTCACAGATAGCTCTGACAAGCTCTTCCTCAGCAGAGAAGCCTGTGCCGCCCTTGACATCATCCCGGATAGCTTCCCCAAGATTGGTATTAGACCTGACAGTACAGCAGTCGGACGCAACAGCAGTCTTACAGAAAGACCCCACCACAGCGTGCCATTGCCCTCAGCGTCGTCGACCCCCACCACCCCCGACAAAGCTGCCGTTCCCCGCAACTGATGCTAATCGCCTGCATCTACAACAGTACCTCCTTGAATACTATAAGTGAAGCACATTTAACACCTGTGAGCATCAAACATTGCCTCGAATGGATGGCCCGCCCATGAAACTGATGGTGGATCCTAATGCTGAACCAGTGGCACACCACACACCGGTACCAGTCCCACTACACTGGCGGGATGCGGTCAAAGCTGGGCTTGACCACGATGTACAGTTGGGTGTACTTGAGCCAGTCCCCATTGGTGAACCCGTCACCTGGTGCCATAGAATGGTTGTCTGTCCAAAGAAGAATGGCCAGCCATGCTGCACTGTTGATTTCCAGGCCCTCAACGCCCATGCTACAGGGGAAACACATCACACGCCATCACCCTTTCATCAGGCTAGATCGGTTCCGAACGGTAAGAAGAAGACAGTCATTGATGCATGGAACGGATACCATAGCGTGCCCATCTGCAGAGAAGACTGACACCTGACCACCTTCATCACACCCTGGGGTAGATACCGCTACAAAACAGCCCCTCAAGGGTATATTGCGTCTGGCAATGGATATACAAGTCGTTATGAGGAGATCGTGTCTGACATCCCCAATAAAACCAAATGCGTTGATTACGTCTTGCTATGGTCTGACTCGCTGGCAGACAGTTTCTTCCAGGATGTTCAGTGGCTTGACACCTGTGGACAGAATGGAATCACCCTGAACCCTGACAAGTTTGTGTTTGGTGAAGATATAGTGGAATTTGCTGGGTTCGAATTAACTCCCAATAGTGTCCATCCTTGCAGGAAATACCTCCGCGCAATCCTCGATTTCCCAACACCCAAGGACATCACAGATGTACGTTCTTGGTTTGGACTTGTCAATAAAGTGTCATACGCTTTCAGTATGGCTGAGAAGATGTTGCCGTTCCGGCAACTACTTAAACCCAGTACACCGTTTAAGTGGGATGAGCACCTCCAGGATGCATTTGAAGAGTCGAAAACTGTTATCACCAGTGAGATCGAAGAGGGTGTCCCCAGCAATTTGACCCCAGCAAGCCCACGTGCTTCGCTACAGACTGGTCCAAGACTGGCATTGGCTTCTGGCTACTGCAGAAACACTGTACCTGCACCAACATAAAGCCTTTCTGTTGTCACACAGGATGGAAAATGACGCTCGTGGGCAGCAGATTCACCCACCCTGCTGAATCACGTTATGCACCAGTTGAGGGTGAGGCCCTTGCAGTTGCTGATGCCCTAGATAAGGCCAGACACTTTGTTCTGGGATGTGAAGACCTCATAATCGCTGTCGACCACAAACCTCTGCTCAAATTCTTTAATGATCGAAGTCTAGAGGATATCTCGAATGCTCGCCTTAGGAACTAAAATGAAAAGACCTGCGATACAGGTTCCGGATGGCCCCTGTGCCGGGGATTAGACATTGCGCCAAAGACTGCATCTCACACCACCCTACTGGAGAGCCTGTGAAACACCCTCACTGATGATATGGCGGCCATAGATTCCACGCCCATCATCCTGACGCATTCCAAAAACCTCCTGGGTGGCTTCCGTAGATCAGCACCAGAAACCCCCAACGGGTGTGTTCCCACATCTGCTATGCCCTCCCTCGCCTCACTCAGCCTCAAATCTGTAACATGGGACAGGGTTCGAACCACAACAGCCAGTGACAATAACATGCAGAGCCTTGTTGAGCTTATCGAGTTAGGTATCCCTGAATTCCGTCATGAGCTCCCTGGATCCCTACGCGAGTACTTCCAGTTTCGAGATAGTCTACATACAGTTGATGGTGTCATACCCAACAAGGATCGTGTCCTTATACCACCGTCTCTCAGGGACGAGGTGTTAGCCGCTCTGCACACTGCCCATCAAGGGGTCACCTCTATGACTGCGAGAGCAGAGTCCTCAATCTTCTGGCCTGGCATTGCCCCTGCCATTGCGGCCCTTCGTGCTGGGTGCTACCGTTGTAATCGGATTGCACCCTCCAATCCAAGTGCACCACCCACTCCCCCGACACCCCCAGATTATCCATTCCAATGCATGTGTGCCGACGACTTCCACTACAAAGGAGGCAACGACTTGGTGGTGGTTGACCTGTATTCTAACTGTTCGAAAGTTGAGAGAGCCTCACATGGTGCAGGTGGACTCATCGCTTGCCTAAGATGTACCTTTGTCACATTTGGTATTCCTGATGAATTAGCTTCCGGTGGTGGTCCTGAATTCACAGCCAGGGTGGTCCTGAATTCACTGAATCACCCAGGGTCAACCGAAGCCCTCCCGGCCGCCATCGGCTCTTTGATGATGCTCCAACCCCATCTATGGCCAAGTCGTCGCAGGTAACTTGCATATCAGCGCAGCGCCCCCAATATCACCTCCTCAGGTCGGCGGTCCCAAACCCAATACGGTCGCCAAACACCCTGCGCTTCGCCAACCAGCTGCTGCACCCAGACGGTCCGGCCGCAGCACCAGCAAGCCTGCCTGGCACTCTGACTACGACTTGTGATTCTGGCATCGACCATTACTGACCTTGCGTTTGGTTTCTGGTTCAGTTTTTCAATTGGCTTCAAAGCCAGTTACATATACTCTTCATGTTCTCAGTCTTTGTCATGCCGAAAGACACACACACTTGTATTTTCCATGTCAAAGACTTGGGGGGAGATAGAGGATTCTTAATCACGAGCCGAAACCCCGTCACAGATGGATTCCGTTCATTCAACCACCCTCACCAGCTCAACCACACTCGAGGGACATGGACTGGACAGGGCGTGCTTGCCCCCGCCCCCGTCTCTTCATCCCGCCGCCCCCGCCTCTTCATCCCCCCGCCCCCCCTCTTCACTCCTCGCCCCCACCAGTTCATCCCCCCACCTCTTCATCCCCCCGCCTCTTCACTCCTCGCCCCGCCTCTTCATCCCCGCCCCGTTTCTTCAATCCTCGCCCCGTCTCTTCATCCGCCCGCCTCTTCATCCCCCCGCCCCGCCTCTTCACCCCCTGCCCCCGCTTCTTCACTCCTCGCCCCGTCTCTTCATCCGCCCTCCTCTTCATCCCCCGCCCCCGCCTCTTCACCCCCGCCCCTCTTCACTCCCCGCCCCGCCTCTTCATCCCCTGCCCCCGTCTCTTCATCCCCCGCCTCTTCACTCCTCGCCCCGCCTCTTCATCCCCCACCCCCGCCTCTTCACTCCTCGCCCCGTCTCTTCATCCCCCTGCCTCTTCATCCCCGCCTCTTCATCCCCCGCCCCGCCTCTTCATCCCCCGCCTCTTCACTCCTCGCCCCGCCTCTTCATCCCCGCCCCGCCTCTTCACTCATCGCCCGCCTCTTCATCCCCCGCCCCTCTCTTCATCCC
Source organism: Eptatretus burgeri (assembly GCF_056783735.1). Lineage (NCBI taxonomy): Eukaryota > Metazoa > Chordata > Myxini > Myxiniformes > Myxinidae > Eptatretus > Eptatretus burgeri. The sequence goes on from NC_140965.1 coordinate 69,471,667, forward strand.
CGCCCCGCCCCCGCCTCTTCATCCCCGCCCCGCCTCTTCATCCCCCGCCCCTCTCCTCATCCCCGCCCCGCCTCTTCATCCCCGCCCCCTCCTCTTCATCCCCCGCCCCTCCTCTTCATCCCCCGCCCCTCCTCTTCATCCCCCGCCCCGCCTCTTCATCCCCGCCCCGCCTCTTCATCCCCGCCTCGTCATCCCCCGCCCCGCCTCGTCATCCCCCGCCCCCGCCTCGTCATCCCCGCCCCGCCTCTTCACTCATCGCCCCGCCTCTTCATCCCCGCCCCCTCTCTTCATCCCCCGCCCCCGCCTCTTCATCCCCCGCCCCCTCCTCTTCATCCCCCACCCCGCCTCTTCATCCCCCGCCCCGCCTCTTCATCCCCCGCCCCGCCTCTTCATCCCCGCCCCCGCCTCTTCATCCCCCGCCCCTGCCTCTTCATCCCCGCCCCCGCCTCTTCATCCCCCGCCCCGCCTCGTCATCCCCCGCCCCGCCTCGTCATCCCCGCCCCGCCTCTTCACTCATCGCCCGCCTCTTCATCCCCCGCCCCTCTCCTTCATCCCCGCCCCCGCCTCTTCATCCCCGCCCCCTCTCTTCATCCCCGCCCCCGCCTCTTCATCCCCGCCCCCTCTCCTCATCCCCGCCCCCGCCTCTTCATCCCCCGCCCCCGCCTCTTCATCCCCCGCCCCCTCTCCTCATCCCCGCCCCGCCTCTTCATCCCCCGCCCCCTCCTCTTCATCCCCCTCCTCTTCATCCCCCGCCCCGCCTCGTCATCCCCCGCCCCCGCCTCTTCATCCCCGCCCCCGCCTCTTCATCTCCCGCCCCCGCCTCTTCATCCCCGCCCCCGCCTCTTCATCCCCCGCCCCCGCCTCTTCATCCCCCGCCCCCGTCTCAACGAAAAGTGTTTATTCTGCTTAAGAGTTGAAAGTTGACTCTTGCCACGATGTGCGATGCACTCTTACAGGTACGATTATTATTAATCATGTTCATTCTTATATCTTTCAGACCGTGTTCATTGTTGAAGTTGCAATAAATCGCCAACTGGATTAACAAAGAGAACTAGTCTTATTTAACACATATATACGCACGCACGCACGCCCACACGCACACACGCACACACGCCCACACGCCCACACGCCCGCACGCCCGCACGCCCGCACGCCCGCACGCCCGCACGCACGCACGCACACACGCACACACGCACCTGGAATTATAGATACTTAACACCTGACCGGGTAAGGCCGAGATCAATCTCCATTGCCATCCTCAATCCTTGAAGGGATATTATATTCAGCACTGCAACGCAAACAAAAATTAAAACCGTGCTCAAGAAAGATCGCCCAGCAAAAGCACGAGAACGTTTCCAATAATTATCGATACAATGACGTATTAAATAAGTGACAAAAGCTTGGACAAAACAGACGTTACTCTTTTTTTTTATACATATATAATATTAATAATAAAAAAAACAAACCTCAATGATAACGTCCGTTACTTTGAGGAAAATATCGCGTATTCTCGCCTCGTATGAGTGTCGAATAGATCGCCGTAGATCTGAGATTTAGCGGATCATTATGAAACGGAAGATGAAGCTGCCAACACGATTACTCTCGCGCGGTGCATTTTGGGAGCGTCAGGGGCGCTGAGTAAGTTGACGGCCCGAACTCCCACACACGTTCATGTGCAATGTCTCTGGTTGTGCTGATCCGTGCGTTTTCCTGTTGAAGCACACACGGTTCTCTCTCAACACGTACTTCATTTTATCTCACGTGTTTCTGTGTAAAAAAAAAAAAAATGCCGTGTTACCCCGTGGAGCCTCATCTAGGCCTCCGCTGTTCCCGGTACTGACTGAGTCTGGTTCGGATGTGGGTTTTATGTGTTCATGACACGACAACAGGAAGGGATTGGTGGTGGCGCGATTGTATTGACTTCTTTAATATTTATTTAATGTTCGTATGATCTCTGTTCACGATTTAACCCATTTATTTAATTAAAATCGCTTGGAGCAGATTTGTAAACTGTTGTTCTGTAATAACCGTGAGATTGTTCCATTATTTAAGTACACTGTACCTAATTTATTTATTATTTATTCATTTTAAATAATTTATTAATCGTCAAAAAAATTATTTATTTCTTTTTGAAATACGAAATCCCATCTCACCGTCGCACACCGTCGCACACCGTCGCACACCGTCTCACCCCCGCACACCGTCTCACCCCCGCACACCGTCTCACCCCCGCACACCGTCTCACCCCCGCACACCGTCTCACCCCCGCACACCGTCTCACCCCCGCACACCGTCTCACCCCGCACACCGTCTCACACCGTCTCACACCGTCTCACACCGTCTCACACCGTCTCACACCGTCTCACACCGTCTCACACCGTCTCACACCGTCTCACACCGTCTCACACCGTCTCACACCGTCGCACACCGTCGCACACCGTCGCACACCGTCGCACACCGTCGCACACCGTCTCACCCCCGCACACCGTCTCACCCCCGCACACCGTCTCACCCCCGCACACCGTCTCACCCCCGCACACCGTCTCACCCCGCACACCGTCTCACCCCGCACACCGTCTCACCCCGCACACCGTCTCACACCGTCTCACCCCGCACACCGTCTCACACCGTCTCACCCCGCACACCGTCTCACACCGTCTCACCCCGCACACCGTCTCACCCCCGCACACCGTCTCCCCCGCACACCGTCTCACCCCGCACACCGTCTCACCCCGCACACCGTCTCACCCCGCCTCACACCGTCTCACCCCGCACACCGTCTCACACCGACTCACACCGTCTCACACCGTCTCACACCGTCTCACACCGTCTCACACCGTCCCACACCGCCCCACCCCCGCACACCGTCTCCCCCCCGCACACCGTCTCACCCCCGCACACCGTCTCACCCCCGCACACCGTCTCACCCCGCACACCGTCTCACCCCCGCACACCGTCTCACCCCGCACACCGTCTCACCCCGCACACCGTCTCACCCCGCACACCGTCTCACCCCGCACACCGTCTCACCCCGCACACCGTCTCACACAGTCTCACCCCGCACACCGTCTCACACCGTCTCACCCCGCACACCGTCTCACCCCGTCTCACACCGTCTCACCCCCGCACACCGTCTCACCCCGCACACCGTCTCACCCCGCACACCGTCTCACCCCGCACACCGTCTCACACCGTCTCACACCCTCTCACCCCGTCTCACACCGTCTCCCAACGGCTCACACCGTCCCGCCCCGCACCCGGTCTCACCCCCGCACCCCGTCTCACCGCGCACACCGTCTCCCCCCCGCTCACCGTCTCACCCCCGCACACCGTCTCACCCGCGCACACCGTCTCACCCCGCACACCGTCTCACCCCGCACACCGTCTCACCCCGCACACCGTCTCACCCCCGCACACCGTCTCACCCCCGCACACCGTCTCACCCCCGCACACCGTCTCACCCCCGCACACCGTCACACCATCTCACACCATCTCACCCCGCACACCGTCTCACACCGTCTCACCCCGCACACCGTCTCACCCCCGCACACCGTCTCACCCCGCACACCGTCTCACACCGTCTCACCCCGCACACCGTCTCACACCGTCTCACCCCTCACACCGTCTCACCGTCTCACACCGTCTCACCCCGCACACCGTCTCGCACCGTCTCACTCCCGCACACCGTCTCACCCCGCACACCGTCTCACCCCGCACACCGTCTCACCCCGCACACCGTCTCACCCCGCACACCGTCTCACCCCGCACACCGTCTCACCCCGCACACCGTCTCACCCCGCACACCGTCTCACCCCCAAACACCGTCTCACCCCCAAACCGTCTCACCCCGCACACCGTCTCACCCCCAAACACCGTCTCACCCCCGCACACCGTCTCACCCCGCACACCGTCTCACAACGTCTCACCCCACACACCGTCTCACCCCCAAACACCGTCTCACCGTCTCACCGCCTCACTCCACACACCGTCTCACCCCGCACACCGTCTCACCCCGCACACCGTCTCACCCCGCACACCGTCTCACCCCACACACCGTCTCACCCCAAACACCGTCTCACCGCCTCACCCCACACACCGTCTCACCCCGCACACCGTCTCACCCCGCACACCGTCTCACCCCGCACACCGTCTCACCCCGCACACCGTCTCACCCCCGCACACCGTCTCACCCCGCACACCGTCTCACCCCGCACACCGTCTCACCCCCGCACACCGTCTCACCCCCGCACACCGTCTCACCCCCGCACACCGTCTCACCCCGCACACCGTCTCACCCCCGCACACCGTCTCACCCCCGCACACCGTCTCACCCCCGCACACCGTCTCACCCCCGCACACCGTCTCACCCCGCACAACGTCTCACCCCCAAACACCGTCTCACCGTCTCACCCCCGCACACCGTCTCACCCCGCACACCGTCTCACCCCGCACACCGTCTCACCCCGCACACCGTCTCACCCCGCACACCGTCTCACACCGTCTCACCCCGCACACCGTCTCACCCCGCACACCGTCTCACCGTCTCACACCGTCTCACCCCGCACACCGTCTCGCACCATCTCACCCGCACACCGTCTCACCCCGCACACCGTCTCACCCCGCACACCGTCTCACCCCGCACACCGTCTCACCCCGCACACCGTCTCACCCCGCACACCGTCTCACCCCGCACACCGTCTCACCCCGCACACCGTCTCACCCCGCACACCGTCTCACCCCGCACACCGTCTCACCCCCAAACACCGTCTCACCCCCAAACACCGTCTCACCCCCCCACCCCACACACCGTCCCACCCCGCACACCGTCTCACCCCGCACACCGTCTCACCCCGCACACCGTCTCACCCCGCACACCGTCTCACCCCGCACACCGTCTCACCCCGCACACCGTCTCACCCCGCACACCGTCTCACCCCCGCACACCGTCTCACCCCGCACACCGTCTCACCCCCGCACACCGTCTCACCCCGCACACCGTCTCACCCCGCACACCGTCTCACCCCCGCACACCGTCTCACCCCGCACACCGTCTCACCCCCGCACACCGTCTCACCCCCGCACACCGTCTCACCCCGCACACCGTCTCACCCCCGCACACCGTCTCACCCCCGCACACCGTCTCACCCCCGCACACCGTCTCACCCCGCACACCGTCTCACCCCGCACACCGTCTCACCCCGCACACCGCCTCACCCCGCACACCGTCTCACCGCACACCGTCTCACCCGCACACCGTCTCACCCCGCACACCGTCTCACCCCGCACCCCGTCCCACCCCCCACACCGTCTCACCCCCCACACCGTCTCACCCCGCACACCGTCTCACCCCCGCACACCGTCTCACCCCCGCACACCGTCTCACCCCCGCACACCGTCTCACCCCGCACACCGTCTCACCCCGCACACCGTCTCACCCCCGCACACCGTCTCACCCCGCACACCGTCTCACCCCGCACACCGTCTCACCCCGCACACCGTCTCACCCCGCACACCGTCTCACCCCCGCACACCGTCTCACCCCGCACACCGTCTCACCCCGCACACCGTCTCACCCCCGCACACCGTCTCACCCCGCACACCGTCTCACCCCCGCACACCGTCTCACCCCCGCACACCGTCTCACCCCCGCACTCCGTCTCACCCCGCACACAGTCTCACCCCGCACACCGTCGCACCGTCTCACCCCGCACACCGTCTCGCACCGTCTCACCCCGCACACCGTCTCGCACCGTCTCACCCCGCACACCGTCTCGCACCGTCTCACCCCGCACACCGTCTCGCACCGTCTCACCCCGCACACCGTCTCGCACCGTCTCACCCCGCACACCGTCTCGCACCGTCTCACCCCGCACACCGTCTCGCACCGTCTCACCCCGCACACCGTCTCACCCCGCACACCGTCTCACCCCCGCACACCGTCTCACCCCGCACACCGTCTCACCCCGCACAACGTCTCACCCCCGCACACCGTCTCACCCCGCACACCGTCTCACCCCGCACAACGTCTCACCGTCTCACACCGTCTCACCCCGCACACCGTCTCGCACCGTCTCACCCCGCACACCGTCTCACATCGTCTCACCCCCGCACACCGTCTCACCCCGCACACCGTCTCACCCCGCACACCGTCTCACCCCGCACACCGTCTCACCCCGCACACCGTCTCACCCCGCACACCGTCTCACCCCGCACACCGTCTCACCCCGCACACCGTCTCACCCCCGCACACCGTCTCACCCCCGCACACCGTCTCCCCCCCGCACACCGTCTCACCCCGCACACCGCCTCACCCCGCACACCGTCTCACCCCGCACACCGTCTCACCCCGCACACCGTCTCACCCCGCACACCGTCTCACACCGTCTCACCCCGCACACCGTCTCACCCCGCACACCGTCTCACCCCGCACACCGTCTCACCCCGCACAACGTCTCACCCCCAAACACCGTCTCACCGTCTCACCCCCGCACACCGTCTCACCCCCGCACACCGTCTCACCTCGCACAACGTCTCACCCCCAAACACCGTCTCACCGTCTCACCCCCGCACACCGTCTCACCCCCGCACACCGTCTCACCCCCGCACACCGTCTCACCCCCGCACACCGTCTCACCCCGCACACCGTCTCACCCCCGCACACCGTCTCACCCCCGCACACCGTCTCACCCCCGCACACCGTCTCACCCCCGCACACCGTCTCACCCCCGCACACCGTCTCACCCCGCACACCGTCTCACCCCCGCACACCGTCTCACCCCCGCACACCGTCTCACCCCCGCACACCGTCTCACCGTCTCACCCCGCACACCGTCTCACCCCCGCACACCGTCTCACCCCGCACACCGTCTCACACCGTCTCACCCCGCACACCGTCTCACACCGTCTCACCCCGCACACCGTCTCACCGTCTCGCACCGTCTCACCCCGCACACCGTCTCGCACCATCTCACCCCGCACACCGTCTCACCCCGCACCCAGTCTCACCCCGCACACCGTCTCACCCCCGCACACCGTCTCACCCCCGCACACCGTCTCACCCCCGCACACCGTCTCACCCCCGCACACCGTCTCACCCCCGCACACCGTCTCACCCCCGCACACCCTCTCACCCCCGCACACCGTCTCACCCCCGCACACCGTCTCACCCCGCACACCGTCTCACCCCGCACACCGTCTCACCCCCGCACACCGTCTCACCCCGCACACCGTCTCACCCCGCACACCGTCTCACCCCCGCACACCGTCTCACCCCAAACACCGTCTCACCCCGCACACCGTCTCACCCCCGCACACCGTCTCACCCCCGCACACCGTCTCCCCCCCCCGCTCCGTCTCACCCCCGCACACCGTCTCACCCCCGCACACCGTCTCACCCCGCACACCGTCTCACCCCCGCACAACGTCTCACCGTCTCACCCCGCACACCGTCTCACCCCGCACACCGTCTCACACCGTCTCACCCCGCACACCGTCTCACCCCGCACACCGTCTCGCACCGTCTCACCCCGCACACCGTCTCACCCCGCACACCGGCTCACCCCCGCACACCGTCTCACCCCCGCCCCCCCTCTCACCCCGCACACCGTCTCACCCCGCCCACCGTCTCACCCCGCACAACGTCTCACCCCCGCACACCGTCTCACCCCGCACAACGTCTCACCGTCTCACACCGTCTCACCCCGCACACCGTCTCACCCCGCACACCGTCTCGCACCATCTCACCCCGCACACCGTCTCACATCGTCTCACCCCCGCACACCGTCTCACCCCGCACACCGTCTCACCCCGCACACCGTCTCACCCCGCACACCGTCTCACCCCGCACACCGTCTCACCCCGCACACCGTCTCACCCCGCACACCGTCTCACCCCCGCACACCGTCTCACCCCGCACACCGTCTCACCCCGCACACCGTCTCACCCCGCACAACGTCTCACCCCGCACACCGTCTCACCCCGCACACCGTCTCACCCCGCACACCGTCTCACCCCGCACACCGTCTCACCCCGCACACCGTCTCACCCCGCACAACGTCTCACCCCCAAACACCGTCTCACCGTCTCACCCCCGCACACCGTCTCACCCCGCACACCGTCTCACCTCGCACAACGTCTCACCCCAAACACCGTCTCACCGTCTCACCCCGCACACCGTCTCACCCCCGCACACCGTCTCACCCCGCACACCGTCTCACCCCCGCACACCGTCTCACCCCGCACACCGTCTCACCCCCGCACACCGTCTCACCCCCGCACACCGTCTCACCCCCGCACACCGTCTCACCCCGCACACCGTCTCACCCCGCACACCGTCTCACCCCGCACAACGTCTCACCCCGCACACCGTCTCACCCCGCACACCGTCTCACCCCGCACACCGTCTCACCCCGCACACCGTCTCACCCCGCACACCGTCTCACCCCGCACACCGTCTCACCCCGCACACCGCCTCACCCCGCACACCGTCGCGCCCCGCACAACGCCTCACCCCCAAACACCGTCTCACCGGCTCACCCCCGCACACCGTCTCACCTCGCACAACGTCTCACCCCCAAACACCGTCTCACCGTCTCACCCCCGCACACCGTCTCACCCCCGCACACCGTCTCACCCCCGCACACCGTCTCACCCCCGCACACCGTCTCACCCCCGCACACCGTCTCACCCCGCACACCGTCTCACCCCCGCACACTGTCTCACCCCCGCACACCGTCTCACCCCCGCACACCGTCTCACCCCCGCACACCGTCTCACCCCCGCACACCGTCTCACCCCCGCACACCGTCTCACCCCCGCACACCGTCTCACCCCGCACACCGTCTCACCCCCGCACCCCACACACCGTCTCACCCCCGCACCCCACACACCGTCTCACCCCCCCCCACACCGTGTTAAGATATGTTTCCTGATGTCACAGCTGGTAAACGTTGATGCCATTTTGTGTGCAATGAGGTTATTTCGAGCACAATTGTTTCACATCAGGGTGAAGGAGTCGGGGGGGGGGGGGGGGAAGGAATGGAAAGGCCGAAAGGGGAAAATGAGGTTTCATGGATGCTGGGGCAACTCGACTACTTTACAGTGTTTACGTCGTTTTATTTATTTATTTAGTTGTAAATCATGAATGGCTTTGTCTTGCGGAAGAAGAAGAAGTGGTGCCAGAACCACAATAAACTGATACCATGAAGTACCTCGGTGGAACCATACAGTGCCTGATCACGTGGACGTCCCAAAAAGTTTGATGAAAATACTGAACTCGCAGAGAGTGCAAGAGGTTTCTGAAATGCATCGTATGCTTTGACTGCCAATAATTTTGTCATCGCAACTCTTCAGGAGCCTTTCGGAGGCGAAATTTCCTCATATCAAAAGGATTCGTCGATTCCTATTTGTCCTGTATTTAGTCAATTTTCACTGAGAGACACCGCACGTATCCAGGTCGCGAATGACGCTACCTGACAACCCGACAGCTGTCATAGAGCTACGTACAATGTGCTACGATAGCGATAGTGCTGTGCAAATCATGACCACTAATTGATATGATTAATTAAAATAATCTTACAATTTTTTTTTTTTTTGAAGGTCCAAAAGGTGATGCGACCCACATGGGTGGTATCATCTTTTGGACCTTTACCGGGCATCCTTTCACCGAGTAATTGACCCACAGTGAACTGCCTTCCCTGGTGCTGTCGAGGGTTAATGTTAACTCGCATAAGAAGTACTGCGTACGAATCGATTGATAGTTTCTGCAAGGAAGATGAGGCTTGTTCGTATTTTACAAAAAGTATTGAGACTTTGTGACTAAAGTGTCAAACTTGTAAATTGTGTCCCTGTCCCTGTTATACCGGTTGTCCCTGGTTGTCCGACCTCTGACGTCCCTGTTATACTGGTTCGTTTGCCATTTCCTTCCCAGTGCTGTTTGTGCTCTCTCGCTCTCTCGCTCTCTCTCTCTCCCCTTTTAAAACGCTGAGCATCAAGCAAGGAGCAGCACACGTACCATTTAAAAAAGTCTTTGAGATTACTCTGCCACGGTTTGAATCATAATGTGTTGAAGAGTGGATGCTCTAACCTTCACTCTGCTGAGTCTGGTGGGTGATATGATGCTCCACTTGAAAGGAGATGGCTTTTTTTTTCTTAAACAAATTGGTGTTGGCCTGTTCGTGTTCCCATCTGAATCCATGGCTCATGATGCTGGGAACGCAGGTTTAAATCCCATATACACTATGATATTACCCGAGGGTCATTGAAGGCGCAGCTTTGCCGTTAACTGGTCATTTTCAAATCACAACTGTTTATTCACAAGGTTCTAAGGTCCAGCATTGTGATTGGTCATCTGACTTGGTCCACCCCACGTCCTCTCGTTAGTGTGATTCCACTCTTGATAAAGGTTAGCAGAGGCACGCTTTTTTTTCTGTGTTTTGTTCTGAAACATCGAGCAATTTAATAAACCACAGGTTGAGGCACTTACATGTGCATTCCTGTGATATATCCAGCACTTTTTTTTTACTGGAATGGTGACCATAGACCCCTGTGTCACACCAGCACTTGCTGCAGGGATTGTCAGGTCAGGTCAGGTATGGGAGCATGTGCCAGAACAGCACGTCGCTGCGTCCACTTTCCGCCGGTACTCCAGGGGCCTCCGTCTGGCCATCCCCCAGGCAGATGCCAGGCCCATCTCCATCTCCTTGAGATGATGGTTAACCTGTTGCAACCATGAGGCACGTGGTCGACCCACTGGCCTCCTCCACTCATGAGACTCCCTTGCTGAGAGAATCTGGTGAGCAGGATCAGAGTCAGGAAAACGAGCCACATGTCCATACAGCCGCAACTGACGCTCACGGACTATGCAGGTAACAAATCTCATCCGAGTCTCTCTCAGCAACCGCTCGTTGGACACAAAATCCGACCAGCGATAGCCAAGGATTCTCCGAAGAGACCTGGTACCAAAGGAATTAAGTCTCCGTCTCAGATCCTTGGTCAGAGCCCAAGTCTCGCACCCATAGAGCAAGACTGGAAGTACCAAGGACCTGAAGACTCGGACTTTCGTCCTCCCGCACAGGTACCGGCAGCGCCACACCCCATGATCCAGTGAATCCATGACTCCCCAGGCCCGACCCAGACGTCTATTGACCTCTGACTCGCAGCCAGCAGAGACATGAATATCACTGCCAAGATAAGTGAATCTCTCCACGACCTCAACATCCTCACCACAAACAGACACAGACAGGACAGCAGCATCCAAGATGTCACCGAAAGCCTGGATCTTAGTTTTGACCCAAGAAACCCGTAATCCCAACGGCTCCTACTCCTCATTCAGCACCTCGAGGGCCCCCAAGAGGATGTCTAAAGTCTCCGCAAAGATGACTGCATCATCTGCAAAGTCAAGGTCCGAGATCTTGACATTCCCAAATGACGCACCGCAACTTGATCTCTCCGACATCCTCCCTAGAATCCAGTCCATACAAGTGCTGAAAAGTGTGGGGGCAAGTACACATCCCTGACGAACTCCAGTAACAACTGAAAATAAGTCAGAGATGGTACCACCACACTTCACAGCACTCTCAGTACCAGAGTAGAGTTCAGACATCAGATCGATCAGTTTTGGTGGCACCCCACGAAGACCAAGAATCCTCCAGAGGACATCCCGATTCACTGAATCGAACGCTTTACAGAGATCAACATAGGCTGCAAGCAGCCCCTGCCGAAACTCTCATCTGCGTTCGGTGAGGACACGAAGTGCAAGGATACGGTCAATCGTTGACCTCTTTGGTGTAAAGCCTGACTGCTCTGGACGCTGGTGCTCAAGCAGATGGTGGCGAACCCTATCGAGAATTATCCGAGCAAAGACCTTGCCCGGCACTGAGAGCAGCATCACCCCTCGGTAGTTGTTGCAGTCTTGGCGATCACCCTTCCCTTTCCAGAGAGGGACAACAAGGCCCCTCTTCCAGTCAGTTGGGATGATGCCTGTGTTCCAGGCAGAGCACAAAACTGCATGCAACGACACGAGTGCAGCATTTCCACCAGCCTTGAGAAGTTCGGCATGGATGCCACAGACCCCTGGAGCTTTGCCCCGTTTCAACTGGTTCACCGCAGCCCGTGTTTCCACAAGCGAAGGTGGACCACAGTTGATTCAAGGGTCAGCAACAGGGATTGTAACACCCTTGACGTCCAACTCGACAGTTGGGGGATCAGCCTGGTACAACCGCTCAAAGTAACCGGCCCAGCGGGCCTTCACTTCAGACTCCTCTGTCAAGAGCCTACCACTCTCTGCTCGAACTGTAGTGCTCCGAGGGATGGGCTTGGATGAACGTAATGCGCGAATTCCCCTGTAAGCGGGACGAGAATCACCTGTCCACAGGTGATGCTCTACCCCCTCACAGATTCCTCGCACATAGGCCTCCTTGTCCACCCTCAGTGCACGTACAGTTTTACGCCTCAGCTCCCTGAACAGCTCAGCTCTGCCATTCAGCCTGGCCCTGCGACTCTGGTCAATGGTATCCAGTGTCCCTTGAGAGACAAAATTCTTCTTTGCCCTGCGGTGAGCTCCAAGGCATCCACCGGCAACATCAAGGACGGTGGTGTTGAAGGCGCTCCACAACTCTTCAGGATCCCCCAAGGCACCCAGACCCCCCAAGTGTCCACTCAGCCTGTTCGCAAACTCCTCAGCTACTCTCTCATCCCTGAGCTTGGCAACATCCAGCCTCGGCTGGGATGGTACCATTCTCCAGGATTTAAGGTGCAGCTTTAGAGTTGCTACAACAAGCCTGTGGTCAGTATTGAGGAACTGAGCACTCCGGTAGACCCTGCAGTTCTGGATCATCCTCCAACGACCGTCAATGAGGACATGGTCAATCTCCTTTGCCACACCGCCAGCGTTGGAATACCAAGTCCAACGATGAGCTTGTGGGCGCTGAAACCATGAACCAGCCACCCTAAGTCCATGACTTCTTGCAAAGTCAAGGAACTTAGTGCTATTCTGGTTCATAGTTCCTGACTCATGGGGACCAACACACACCTCATAACCGTCCCTATCAGTTCCAGTTGATGCATTGAAATCCCCCAAGACTAGAAGTGTATCTCGTCTGGGGCACTGATCAACCACAGACTCGAGCGTGGCGTAGAATGCATCCTTCACGGTGAGATCACTCGCCTCAGTCGGAGCATAAACAGAGACCAGGGAAATGACACCTAAGGAGTGACGAATCCTTAATCTCATAATACGCTCGTTGACCGGTGTTACCTCAATTATCATTGGGGTCAGCTTATTGGACACAGCTACAGCAACTCCTTGGGTATGGTAACCATCAGAGCGACCAGACCAATAGTAGGTGTAGCCACCCACCATTATCTCTCCGCAATCCGGTCTCCGAACCTCAGAGAGAGCTGCAATCCCGATGTCCAAACGCTTGAGCTCAGATGATAACAGAGACAGGTGATCATCCTCTCTTAGGGATAGGACATTCCAGGCACCCACCCGAAGGGACCGCCTCAGGTTAACCCAAGGAGACCGCCGTCTGGTGGACGACACCTCAGCACCACTCCGACACACTCTCCCGCAATCTGACCCAGGGATGTTACCCCGTGGTTTCCCTCCTATCAAAGATTGGGGGTCCCGAAGGCTTTGCCCCAATCCCGTCATCCGGTGAGCTGCCCTGCGAAGGGAAGCTGCACAGGAGGTACTCCCACGGAGTGGGTTTTCAGATTTTTTTGCGTTTTTGCGTTTTGCGGAATGAAGGGTTTTATGGTGGCCGGAGTGCAAATCCTGCCACCAACCTCCTAATAAGAAGTGACCCAACTGCAGGAGGACGTCCGCAGACACAGTTGGGCACTAGATATGGATGGCCGTTGGCTCACAAGGAGCTCCTCCGCCCTTTGACAGGTTTTGTTTTTAATCCTGCTGGGTGTCCATATCCAAACACCCTCCTCACCAGAAAACCTGGTGGGGGAGACGGTTTAGTCGCCGACAACCCGACCATGGAACAGGTTAGTACAGGTTTAGATGGTACCTGTAGCAGGTCACAGATCGAACCTGACCTGACAGGGATTGTGACCAACAAGAAGTGCCTGTCACACATCCACCCTGTTTCGGTACCATATTTCTGTTTATTTTTTGAACTTTAGGTTGCAGTCAAGATTATAAACATCAAAATAATTCGGCAAACCGGCTCAGTTGCAGTCTTTGAAAAACACACATCCCTGCCCAATGTCTAACCCCTGTGGTGCATAAATGGCCACCATTCCATTTAAGATGTGATAGAGATACGTACCTCCCTCAAAGGGCAGCATATCGGTTCACTTCCTGGGGGGTGAATCCACACCATCTGATGATGCCAAGTGGACCCCAGTTATTATATGACCATGCATTCTGTCCCTGTGGGCTTGGATGTATGCATTTTAATATGACCATCGGCCATCAGTCCAAGGTATATGCTTATTATTTGATGAGCTTTGTTTGATGGTTTATTTTGGTCCTGAGGCTGAAGTACACATCCTTAGCTTTGTTATAATGTTTGATTTAAAATAAAACACAAAAAGCAAACCTTTTTTCCATTAAACAAGCTCAAATGAGCTAAGATCCTCGTCCTCTTAATGATGACGTCATAAAAACGAATATGACGTCATTGTGATGTATCAGGTTTGTGATAAATTATCTGTGCTAATGCCCGGCTTGATTCCCGCAAACAAAATTCAAACAGCTTGCCTAGTTTCGGAGATAATGGTATCGGCGATTTCCATTCGCAGTGATATTATGACGTCAACTTTTTTTCTCGGAAGAATTTCCAAAATCGGAGATGGTTACTGCCTGCGCGTGGGTTTTCTGAATATACATGGCAAGTTTCACGAAGATCCGATGAAAACTCTGGGTTGTGAAACAAAAAATGTCAAAAAATAGGAATGACGTCATAAAAATTGATATGACGTTGTAGTGATGTATCATATGTGCGGTAATTCATTTCTGCTCATGCCCCGTTCGATTCCTGCAAACAGAATTCAAAAAGCTTGCCGAGTTTCGGAGATAATTTTTTTAGGCGATTTCCATTAGCGGAGATATTTTGACGTCATAACTTTTTTTTATGAGGAATTTCAAAATCGGAGATGGTTACCTGTCTGCGCAGGTATTTTTACATATATGCCAAGTTTCAGGAAGTTTCGATGAAAACTGTAGGCTGTGAAACAAACTCGTCCACAAGAAGAAGATGAAGAACAAAAACATGAGTAAGACTTGGAGATCCTCCACGA
The DNA here is from genome assembly GCF_056783735.1 of Eptatretus burgeri. NCBI lineage: Eukaryota > Metazoa > Chordata > Myxini > Myxiniformes > Myxinidae > Eptatretus > Eptatretus burgeri. The sequence continues at coordinate 69,486,922 of NC_140965.1, forward strand.
GGATGTAAAAAATCATATCTCGGAGATCATCTCTCAGGCCAGGGTGGCAGAACACATCTTTTCTTTTCTCCTTTCTTTCTCCAGCGGGTGAACTGACTATCCTGCCAGAAAGGCTTCTAAAGCTATTATTGATGGACTGATGCTGCGGGTAACAGTGTAGTCGCTGACTGCATTGGGCAGTAGGCGAGTGTGTGCATCTGTATTGTTTGTGTATTTTTTCATTATTATTATTTATTTATTTCCATCGACTGTAACAACTGGTTTGCCCATTTAATATTGATATATATTATGTTATTCAGGGATGGGAGAGTCTGGAGTGAGTTTAAGGCCTTGGCACCCACCGTATGTGTTTCGTGTAGTACTTTGGACTTTTAAACCACGTACTAAGGACACATGTTGTGAAGTGGTCTGGTGTGGCCCAGCTGGATGGATGGGTCAAGTCATTTTAGCATAGCTATGGAAAGCAAACAGTGGATTTTGCCGCATGTGTACAGTTACACTGTTAATGAGATTAAATGAAATTGTGTTATTTGATTTTTTTTTTTAATGTTTGTTTCCCCTCTGGAAAGCAGGCTGCGTTGGTAGCACTTGCTGTTGCCTTATTGATGATTTTGATGGTTTGTGGTGCACGCTGTGACCGGTGACATCGAGATGAAGACTGACATGACAGTACTGGCTCGTCACCTGAAGGAGGAACGGCTCTACGTCACCGTTGAGAGACAGATGCTCCAGCGCTTGAATGCCGAGGTGTTGAAGACTGCCGAGCGTCTCTACCATACTGCTTGGATCAGCAAGGAGCAACGACTCAACCTTGATCGCCTTATCCTTACCAGGTATGGCTGGAAGAGATTGGATGTATTGAATGCTAAATATCCAGTTTTCCATCGTTGTATATTTTTTGCATCTCACTGTTTTTCAGCTGTGTGACTGATGATGTTGAGATAAATTGCAACAAGTTTTGATAAGATCTTCATGTTTTTTTTTTTCTTTGCAGTGCTGATGCCTCTCCTGCCGAATGCTGCCAGCATGCTAAGGTCCTGCAGGTGACGCACTTCGTAGATGGTTACCGCCGTCTGGGTGTGCACGAGGGCGCTTGTGGAGATTTTCTGTCCCGCCTACGGGATGCGCCACGTCTTGTTGTCGCCTGCCTAGTGTGTGGGGAGCGTGCGGGTTTAGAGATGACACCCGTTGTGGCACAGATTGTGTATACAGTACTGTATGCAAGTGCCATTGCTCCACATGATGAGGCGTACCTTCTGCAGGTGTTCCCCTTTGATGTATTGAGTGCCTAAACTATCTTTTGTTTGTTGTAGGTTTTTTTTCTGAAATGAATAAATGTTTTTGTTTGTAATCGAGTTTGGTCATGGTTGTTTGAAAGCCATTTTGCTCTTGGTTGTTCGTCAGCCATAGCTTTATGTTTTTATCCATTTGCTGCATGTCATTACATCTAGTTTTATGGTGTTTTGTTCTGGGTTTTTCAGGTGCTACGCTACCTGTCTGAGTTTTCTCTCAAGCCCAGTGACTCTCCACGCCGACTACTTCGCCGAGGAAACTGTTCGTTCAGCTTGCTCTACCGGCTGTTGTCGGAGGGACTGGCTGCTGCCAAGCTATTCCTGACGGCCGCCTTGCGTGAACCTATCCTACGCCTACTCGTTGAAGACCTGGATAGACTTGAGACTGATCCTGTGAAATTGCTTGATTCGTTAGACACCCGTACCGAGGTGTTTTTCGAAATGTGACTTCACATACATCTTCCTGTTTCGATTCCTTCTATGAATCAGTCAATTTGTAGAGCATTTGTGTTTTTGTGACATTCTTCTGTTATTTAATTATTTTTATGTGTTTATTAATTTATTTATTTTAACATCGTCCCTGCTCTGTGTCGTGCAGGAAAGGCTTTTTGGACCTCGCAGTGAAGAGCCGTTTGCCGCACGTCTCGCAGAGGCGGTAGAGGCAAATGTTGTTCGTTTGGTTGCTCTGGTGCACCGTTTTGCTGGGTCTCTGCGTCGCAGTGTGCATTGCTTCCCACTCGCTCTCCGCTGGGTCATCTCACAAGTAACTCAAAATTTGTGGTTCATTACCTCTGCCACTGAAAGTGGAAGGAGGTTATGTTTTCACCCGTGTCTGTTTGTTTCTCTGTCTGTGTTTGTCTATCTGTGAGCAGGATATCTCAAAATGTTCAGGATGGATCTGGACAAAACTTGGTGGACAGGTTGGGTGTGTGAAAAGGAAGAATTTATTCAATTTTGGTGACTATCCAAATCTGATAATTTTTTACCCTCTGGTTGCTTGGACATGTTGCTGCGTTTGAGCCTGGGGAGTAACTGCTGAAATCTGTGTGTTTGGGTTCTTCCCGACATCTTTGTTCTTTGTTCCTGTCACTTTCTTTCCACTTTTTTCACAGTTCTCTTTATCTAATATATTATTTGAAGATTTCGTAAGTATATTGATGACTTCCATCATGTGTTTGTGTGTTTGTTTGTGTGTGTGTGTGTGTGTTTGTTTGTTTGTTTGTTTGTTTGTAGGCACGATAACTGGAGAACAGAATAAGCTACCAATGTCAAATTACACCACGTGATTCAGGAGGGTGATGGCTAGTGCTGATTAGATTTTGGTCAAAATCGGTCAAAGGTCAAGGTCACAGTGAGGTCAAACATTCGATTTTTGATCGTTTGGTACAGATTAATCGTATAAACTTCTGCTTTGCGTCACTACCTTCTCTAGAGACAGCTTTTATTAGACAAGGTGAGGTCAAGTTGACGATTTCGTAAGTACCAGTCTATGACTGCTTGTTTGTTACTTGGCGAAATCTTCGATTTTGTCAAGTATGTTGGTCTGTTCCGTTTGTTTGTTGGTTGTTACTTACGAAATCTAAAGATTTCATAATTATATTGATGACTTCCGTCCTCTGTTTGTGTGTTTGTTTGTGTGTTTGTGTGTTTGTTTGTAGGCACGATAACTCGAACGGAAGAAGCTACCAATGTCAAATTACACCACGTGATTCAGGAGGGTGATGGCTAGCGCTGATTAGATTTTGGTCAAAATCGCTCAAAGGTCATAGTGAGGTCAAACATAATTCCGTAAAATCATGTGGAGAAATGGAGTATTTTTGCTTCAGTTTACGTTACGAGTTCGTTTTAACTTTGATTTTAATTTTGTCTTCGGTTTTGTGATCGCTTAGGATGCTTAACACTCGGTTGTCGAAATTCTGGTAAAAATCGGATGTTTTGGAGACATTTTAAGATTGTGTTAAAAATATTTAACTCGCCGCGTCACAGGTTGTCACGTGGTGCAGCGCGCTCAAGCAGAGGCGGCGTTGAGTCACGTCATGGTTTTGCGTGTGCGTGCTGACGGTGTTTTCAATAAAGATAGTGTTTAAAAGTCATTTTTTATCCCAATAAAGGTTATCGTCGCATGCCTGACTCGCTAAGCCGTCGGATTATGGAAAGATTGTTGGTGGATGGCCGAATATTACGGTTTTGTGACTTTGATAAAATAATATTAAATAAAGAAATGGAGATTTTTGCTTCGGTCGACGTTACGAGTTCGTTTTAACTCGGATCACAATCCTGTTTTCACTTTTGGTAATGGCTTAGTATGCGTAATACTCTGTTGTCGAAATTCTGGTAAAAATCGGAAGTTTTATGAGATTTATGTCGGGTGTCATATCTGAGGCTTAACTGAAGATTATGCTGATGAGGGGGATTGTAACACACGGCATTACGCGCTCGTTTTAAAGTCAATTTCAATCCTCTCTTCAATTTTGGTAACGGTTAAGTATGCTTAACACTCAGTTGTCGAAATTCTGGTAAAAATCGGATGTTTATGAGAGGTTTGGTACAGAATCATCGTTGAAACTTCTGGTTTGCATCGCTACCTTCTCTTGAGACAGCTTTTATTAGACAAGGTCAGAGGTCAATTGGACGATTTCGTTAGTACCAGTCTATGACTGCTTGTTTGTTTGTTTGTTTGTCCGGTTGTCTGCAGCCCAAACGGCTGGACCAGTCGTTCTTAAATTTTTACACCTGATAGGCAATCCACCTGAGACGGTCCGCGTCCAAACCCCGTCTTAATTGGACTAGACGTCACACAACGTGAAAACACATTTTTGGACATAACTCAATGACCGGAAGTCGTAGGGACGTCCTGTTGATGCCAAAACAAACTTCAATCGAATATCTAAATGTTTTAAAATGCATGTTAGTACAAATTATGCACAGTTTTCGCAACCGTATGACGTCAAAGTTTTTAGCTATTGGCGTGATTTAACGTCATTTTATTAATGTACGAACAAATAAACACCACACATTCCATGACATTACAGCTTGGACCACCACACGGAAAGGTCATCTAATTCGCCAAGTGTCGTGCTAAGCACGATTTTTCATTTGTTTGTTTGTCTGCACATGCTAATCTCCTGAACGGAGAAAGATAGGAGGAAACCTCTGACACAAAAAAATGTCGGGACGGGCCCCGGGAAGGTTATAAGCTAGGTGACGAGGCCCCTCAGCCGGGTGGGGGGGGGGGGTGTTTCTCCCTCACCAATCCCCTTAGGTTCTGCATGCGCTCATCTCCTGAACGGTGAAAGATAGGAGGAAACCTCTGAAACAAACAATGTCAGGATGGGCCCTGGGAAGGTTATAGGCTAGGTGGCGAGGGGTGTTTCCCCCTCACCAACCCCCTTAGGCTATGACTACCGTGGCTGAATAGGGAACTGATACTGGGCTCGCGTCAGACCTATGTCCAGAAGATTAAATTCATTCAAAAACAACCCCGGTAACGCCGGGTGCATTCACCTAATTCGCTATAATTCTTGCTTTCTCTTCTCTTTCATCTCTTTTCCTCTCGATCCGTCTTTCATTATCTATCTGTCTCAGGAGAAGTGAATTCTTACAGAAATTTTTCTGTAAGGCCCACTTGGCTGCACCTGGATGGGTTTGAGGGTCGTGGAGTAGCGGCTGAATTCCGAATCCTATCCAGGTTCCTCCTGATGACTCCATCTTTCCTCGTTACTTCTTTGGGTTCCTTCTTGGTTTTCCGTTTCATTTTATATTTGGCAAGTCATTCTTCACCATTGAGAGATCGGGCCAAAAACGATATTATATAATAATAATAATAATAATAATAATAATAATAATAATAATAACAAGTGGTGCCAGGCACAACAAATTCCGCCCATTTAAGGCATAAAGTTATTTTGGGGATCAAATTTAAATTCGATATATCCTTAACCTGAATGTTGATTATAAGGAATAGAATAAGGAATATTTTAGTCTTAGTTTGAAGTCAATTAAACCATTTTTGACGAAGTTATGAGTGAAAAAGATTTTGACCTTTTCGTGACCTGACCTTGACCTTTGACCGAATTGGACCCAAAAGTTAATGGGGTCGTCCGAGGTTCATTACCCAACTGTGGATACAATTTGACAGTGTTTGAGCCATCCAGTTTCCCGTAAAGTTGTATTTTCGTAACCATGTTTTAGTTTTAATGGAAAATTTGTAATTTTGACCGATGGCCATGACCCCCAAAACTTCGGACCCTACCGGTCTTCACAAATATGCATTTTTCACTATAGGAATGGGGAGGATTATAAGTGACAAATAGAATAAGGTTCACTATAAGCTTAGTTTGAAGTAAATCAGATCATTTTTGACAAATTTATGAGTGAAAAACGATTTTGATCTTTTCATGACCTTGACCTTGACCTTTGATCCAATTGGGTCGTCCAAGGTTCATTTCCCACCTGTGGATTAAATTTGATAGTGTTTGCTAAAGCCGTTTTGCCCTAAAGTTGCTAATAGACAGACAAACAAATAGACAAACCGGACGATTACAATATCCCGTTCCCTCCCTCCGGGAGGCGGGATAATAATAGTCATTCCCTTCATGCTGTAAATGTATGTAGGGCTGCCGAGGCAGTTTCATTGGCAAGAAATACAGTCCTGGACGGGTCGCCACTCCAACACAGGTTACCCCAAATGGTTATTCCTTCAGTGCACTGGTACTCATTTTGCCGACCTCGAAAGGATGACAGGCTGAGTCAACCCCCTGGTGTTAATTCAGTGGCGAACTGGACTTGAACTCGGGACCCTCGGATCCCAAGCCACCGCCCTAACTGCTAAGCCAACACCAGACTGCATTATGGAGGTGGGGGGGGTTAGATTAACTTGTTAATTATCATATTTTCTTGTTCATATGGTGATCATCAATCTCTGACAGTGTTTCTGATATTGATAGAAGGAATTTGATCTGTCACATAAAAGCAAGAAATGTGAGCTCAGGAACACGCATCCATGAGATGCTTCACTGCACATGTCAGCTTCAACTGTATGTCCTATAAAAAGATACAACATTAACATATGCACTTCCATAGTAAATGAGTCATGTCACTTCAGCAATGCCAACCCTCCCGATTTCATCGGGAGGCTTCCGAAAATTCACCCAAACTCCCGCCCTTACGATCACTATCCTTATCCTCCCGAAATTTTGATATTTTTGCACTGTTCACTAATCAGAATGTACTAGTATGAGAATTGAATGAAAAGCATCGTCTGCTACGTATAGCATGTGGTAACTCCATAACGTTCGCTGCTACCAAATTGTACGTAAAAAATTGCAAATTCAAATGAGGAGCAGCGAAACATTGGGTCTGGATCTCGCTTATGCGATCATGCACTGAGATTTAGTGCATGCGGTATGTGTGCAATACAGTGCATGCGGTATGTATGCACAGTGTATATGCATGCGATACGCTCACTGCATGCAGCTGGGCCCCGTACCAGCCCGGCGGTCGCGACCACCGTGCGGTGTTTAACAGCCGCTAGAGTTCTACGAGTCGCGCTGCAGCTGTGGAACATCGACTTCGAAGTTACCGATGCTTCAAGCCCTCGATGTTGATTACGAAATGGCAGAAAAGAAGCTTACGAAGACCAAGAAATGGTCTCAGAAGTGCAAGACCGAATACAGTCTCCAATACCCGTGTATTCGAAAGTCTGAAAGAGGAATTCATCATGCGTATTGTACAGTATGCGGCGTTGATATTTCAGTTGAGCACGGAGGTCGCGATGATATTCGGAAGCACGTTGGAAGCAAACGGCACACAGACATTGCAAAGGAGAGATCTTCGAGCACGAGTACCGGTACACTTCTGAATTATTTCACCAAACAAGGGACAAGCGAGGAAGAGGATGTTACCCGAGCGGAACTTCTCTTTAGTGGATTTATTGTGGAACATAACTTGCCCATATCAGTCTCAGATCATGCTGGACCTCTATTTCAAAAGATGTTTCCAGATTCAAAAGTTGCTTCAAAGTATGGATGTGCAAGAACAAAAACTTGCAAGATGTGCAAGATGTGCAAGAACAAAAAAAAACAAAAAAAACAAGAACAAAAGCAAGAAAAAAAAAAAGAAAAAAAAGAACAAAAAAAAAGAACAAGAACAAAGAAGAAAAAAAGAACACTGGTCAACAATTTTTTACTTTCTGAATGTTGTCTAGATTTCTACAAGTGAATTAGGGTATTCTGGCACTGCTGAATCAGGAAATGGCATCCGTTTCTCTCCATCAGGTCAGGTTTTTGTGCTAAGTTGATTTGAAAAAATCAGATCTTGTGACAAAATCGATTACATTTTTGTGGCATTATCAGCTGATTTTTGTCAACACATATCATCCTAAACATGTTTTTAAGAAAAAAAAATGTTTTGCCAACAACATTTATTGATTACATGATAGAAACATCGATTACTGTCATCTGAATGGTGGGCATTGATAAAGATAAGTACAAGTAAATTGCATGTTGCGTCACCACTGTTCAAACTTCAGGGCTTGAACTTCCGTTTCTTCGAACTCCTGGAATGTTCAGCGGCAGGGAGGTCTCTCTTCAGATTCCAACAGTAGTCAGCCATCATGACTGCGTCCCAGCGACCCTGATACCTGGTCTCCATCTCCTTCATGTCCTGATGGAATCTCTCCCCCTGCTCGTCACTCATTGAACCCAGGTTCTCAGGAAACCGGTTCATATGTGAAAATAGGTAGTGCATCTTGATGCTCATGTTGCAGCCCAGGTTTCTGAAAGCAGTCAGCATGTTGTTGACAAGTTCTGCGTAGTTTCTGGCCTTATTGTTGCCAAGAAAGTTCTTCACTACCAAAACAAATGTCTTCCACGCTTCCAGTTCCACTTCGTTCATTGAGTTTTTGAACTCTGGATCTCTGATGAGCTGACGGATCTGAGAACCATCAAAGATGCCAGCTTTCAACTTCTCCATGGTCAATCCTGGAAAAGCCTGGCACAAGTAAGTGAAGCAGTCACCATCTTTGTCCAGAGCCTTGGTGAACTGCTTGATTAAGCCGAGCTTGATGTGCAGCGGTGGGAAGAGTATTCTGTCTCTGTCCACCAGAGGGTCGTTGATGACGTTCCTTTCTTTGCATGGCACCAATTCCTCCCGCACAGGCCAGTCCTTCTTCGTGTAATGCTGAGCACGGTCCCTACTATCCCACATGCACAGAAAACATGGGTACTTGGTGAAGCCAGACTGTTGTCCCAACAAAAAGTTCACCATCTTCAGGTCAACACAAATAAACCACTTATGCTGATCATAACCAATTTTCTCCAGCACGTACTTCACCGCTTCATACTTCTCCTTCAGTGTAGTCGAGTGAGCGATGGGTACAGAGGCAAACTGGTTGCCGTTGTGTAGCAGAACACATTTCAGTGATCGCTTGCTGCTGTCAATGAACAGTCTCCAATCTTTGGGTTCGTACTGTGGCACTCCAAGCTTGAGCAGAAGCGCATGTCATAAATTGGCGCATGTAGGTATTGTACATTCTTCAGAGTTCGTTATTTCAAGAAATACAACTTTTTTGTATCACATTATTACAAAATCTGCCCCATTAACTTTAGTTTTGATCCACGAACTTTATGCTTTGCCTCACCAATTTTTGGAAGATTTTGAGGTTTTATGACTTCAAACTGATCCCTTTTCAACATAATCACCCAGAACTATCGTACCTGAATACTTCTTGTCATATTATTTCCAATCAAAACAATTATTTGACATGACATTTTACCCCCACCAACTTCTTCTAAAATGCTCCACACATGCGTACATGTGAACAAAAATGTAAAAAACGACATGTGGCCATATCTCAAAAACTTGACCTGATTGAACAAAACTAATGTGAGTTTTGGATTCAGCGCATCAGATTCGTCCTAAATCAGCTTAAAAACTGCAGACAACAAATTTGTTGTTGACCAGTGTAATTGGTGAGTTGTCAAATGTTACTGCTTCATCTATTGCCGATATTGCTAGACTAGCTCCATTTAGCCTAGCTACAGACGGTAGCAATGACAGTGGTGAGGCCCAGCTATATCCTGTCCTGATTTCGTACTATGACAACAGTGCTGGGATTGTGAAGCAAGGTTTGCTAAGTTTGCCTGCGTGCAAACAAGATTCCACTGGAGAAAACATTTTCAAACTGCTTGATCATGAGTTCAGTGACAGGAAAATTCCGTGGGGAAATTGTGTTTCCTTTTGTGCTGATAATGCCTCTGTCATGGTGGGCAAGCACAAAGGAGTCGCTGCTTATATCCACAAACAAAATCCAGAGTGCTACATCATGGGATGCCCTTGCCATATGATGCACAATACGGCCAAGAAGACGGCTCAGGCCTTACCCATTGAATTAGATGACTTTCTCATCGATATTTACTACTACTTGGACAAAAGTAGTAAACGCGTCAAAGGAGTGAAAGCACTGCAAGAACTCTGTGATGCCCCGACACACAAGATTCTGAAGCATGTCGCAACAAGGTGGCTGTCCCTTGGTCAGTGCCTAGACAGGCTGATTGAACAGTGGGAGCCACTTCGCCTCTTCTTCAAAGAAGAAGTACGAAGAAAAATGCAACCAACTGTAGCCAAGACTCTAACAACGAGCAAGAAGGACGGCACTGTATCTACTTCCAGTACTGGCACTGCAGGATCAAGCACTAGTGGAGCAGCATTCACCACTACCACTGCAGTATCTGCTGCGAAGAAGACAGCAGGGACAGCACCAAAACCAATGCTGAGAGCAGGTAGCATCACCGGCCCTTCATCACGTTCATCTACAAAGCAGATCCCTTCAGAGTCGAGAAAGACTGTGATAGTCCCATCTACAGGCAAAGAAGGACCCAAGTTAAGTTCTGCTTTTGCCAAATCACTTGATAGAAGCTCAGCAAAACCTTCGAATCAGAGGTCTTCTTCCTTGGCTGCACCTACCTCAAACTCTCTCCTCAAACGTAAAATTGGATCTGGTACTACGAGTCTGACCTCTTCTGCTGGCAGTAAACGCAAGTGTGATCGCCCTGCGGCTAAGTGTACTACGAGTTCTACAACTAAAAGCGCATCTTCCTCAAACACTGTGCAGGAATCTAGAGAAAAACGTGTCAACAGGATGTTCTTGTCTCCACAAACAAAACTCTATTGTTTCTTCCTTCGATATGCTAACAAGCTTTTTGAGAAGGGGAATCTTCTGCTCCAAAAAGACGAACCCTGTATTCATCTCCTGCACGGAGAATTGAATGGTCTTCTGAAAGATATCTTCGTACGGTTTTTGAAACCATCGGTGTCATCGGTTGCTCTGGTAAATGTACCCTTCTCTGACAGAAATCATCAGAAGAATGATGAGGACCTCATGATTGGGAACGATGCCAAACTGTATATAACGGAACAAAGGAGTCTCAAGAAATCCACCTTCACTCTGAGTGAGTCAGACATCCAAGGTTTCTTCAGTGCAGTTTGCTCATATTATGTGAAAGCCTGCAATTACATCTTCAAAACCTGGCCGCTAGATGATGAATTAGCCAAGCATGCTCAGGTGCTGGATGTTAAGCTACACCAAGAAGTGGGGTTTGACTGTGTGGAGTTTTTCATCAAGAAATTCCCCTGTCTGTTCAGTGGCGGTGATAGTGACATAGACAGTCTTGAGAGTGAATTCGCTCACTACCAGGCAGACGCCTCCATAGCTACAATTGCTACTGAGACAGTGAGAGTGGATGAGCAGTGGCATCGGATTTCACAGCTCACAGATCCCTGCACTGGTGCCAAGAAGTATCCTAATTTGAGCAAAGTGATGAAGGGAATCTTGGTCATTCCTCATTCGAACGCATCATGTGAGCGGGCACTCAGTCTTGTACGGAAGAATCATACTGAATTTCGTCCCAATTTGAGTGTCAAAACCCTGGAAGCTCTCTTAATTGAAAAACTAGCTCATAGCACCCCTTGCTACCAGAGAGAATACAGCAAAGACATAATCAGAAGGGCTAAAAGAGCCACACAGCTGTCACTCAGCAAAGCTGCCATGGAAAAAGCAAGCAGCAGTAGTACCAGCCAGTAAGGTAAGAAAAATATTGCTTCTTTTGTGCTTTTTGTTAATCTTTGATTGTCCCCTAACTTACTAATATTAACATACATGTAACATTAAAAAGTGCACAATTTTCCCCTTTTTTTGTTCAAAAAGTGGGAATTCTTAACATGTTAAATGCTCCAAAATAGGGCTCAGAGGGCACTAGAGAGCGTCTAGAACCCCAGAGCTTCCAGGGCCCTAAGGTGGGCCCTCGACCCCGCCGCAAGGGTCGAGCGCTCCGCGCTCGAGATGTGCGCTTCGCGCACATTATTTGGTGTCGGTTAAAAATCCTCCCTAATTCTGATTTCCAAAAGTTGGCATCTCTGCACTATTATTTACCTTTTCAGATAAAGATGGACATCTATCATGATGTAGACTTCGCAGTGAGGTTTGAGGATTTAGCACTGCATTCAAACTTTTTTGGCCTCAAACTGTCGGGAGTCTTTGCCATGTGTGTTTCAGATGAATTTGAGTGACCTTGAAGCTGTACTCTTCAGTGATTGGCAGCACGAGCCGTTCAGGGCAATCTATGAAATGCTGTGAAGAACTGTCTCTGTGGATATTGAGGAATTTGGAAGAATAAGCGAAGGGTAGTTTGCAACTTGCAGTTTTCAGACGGTAATAGAGAAGATGGAATGTAAAATCGGACGAGCATGGCGAGTGTCGCAAATGCATTTTTAACTGCTGTATAAATATGATCTGCAGGAGCTCTACACATTAGGCCACCTAAATCTCGAGGATGAAACGTAGCGGTAAAAGAAGATGGAATGTTACATTGTGTGTTTGTGCAACCTCCGCAGCTTTTGTAAAGCGACAGTAATATGGGCATGGACATCTATCATGATGTAGACTTCGCAGTGAGGTTTGAGGATTTAGCACTGCATTCAAACTTTTTTGGCCTCAAACTGTCGGGAGTCTTTGCCATGTGTGTTTCTTTTTATTTGGCAATGGGTACAAAGGGAAAGTCTTTGTTTTTATCCCCCGCCGCGTGGCGGAAGGGCGATATTGTTGTCACCCGGGTCGTCCATCCGACTGTCCATCCGTCCATCCGGCTGGCTGGGCGTCAACATTTATAGCTGTGAGTGCGATAACTCATAAACTGTTCGCCATATCGATTTGAAATTTGGGTCACACATGTACCACCTGAAAAGGAAGAACCCTATTGATTTTGGGTGTGGCCGGATCCAAGATGGCCGACTGGTTCAATGGCGGGGGAATCCCCATCTCTGATGGGTATATTTTTTATCCATCTGAAGATCTTGCTCACCGCCGAACTGTTAGGGTTAGGGTTACTTGTTATAAAGTCAGGTATGGAATTTTGGTGGAATGCTTCTCCGTTGTGCAAAAATTGATGCAGCACAAAAATTTGCGTGGGTATTGTACCCCCGGCGCAGGTGGATCCTGTTAACGGATTGTCTGACGTGACAATATATAGGTGGGTTAACCAAACCATTGGTACAATACAGGGTGGCCAATAAATACATGAGACATTAAATTAGAGTAAAATCCTTAGCAATGCTAATTTGTTAATATTTTTCTCTTGCAGATTGTAAAGGACTCCTGTAAGATTTGCTAATATGCAGAGGTGGACAATTGTTGAAAGAGCAAGGATCCTGCATCTTTACTTCAAGTCCAGCTCAATAATTCAGTATTAAAGGGATTTCAAAATAATTTACGTTAGAAAATGTTCTTCCAGGAACACAATACTCATCTGCCAAAAGCTTTCGTGAAACTGCCAGTGCACAAGCCTCACCTCGTCCAGGACGACCCAGAAGCATCGATATGCCGATCAATATTGCAGTTGTGCATGTAACTGTTCCACGAAGTACACACCGTTCGACAAGAAAACTGTCTCGGGCATAAAGAGAACATCCCTTCAGACTAAGCTGAAAAATGATTTGTACGTTTCCGTACAAAATTCAAGTTGTTCACAAACTTGATGATGTTGAAAAACGAAGTAGGATGGACTTTTGTGAAACATTTCATCAGATGAGTGAGGAGGGTGACAAGTTTATCAAGAGACTAATAATGTCAGATGAAGCTCATTTCCAGCTCTCAGGTTGTCTCAACAAACAGAACACCTGATTTTGGGCATAGGAAAATCTGAGCTGTTCCACCAGTAATCTTTATACAGTGAATGTGTCACAGTGCGATTTGGCATTCCATGCGCATGCATGCATGAAAATAGGGGACACTTAAAAAGCATTTTTTTCAAGGCCAATGTCCCTGATTTAATCTCCTGATACCGTAGTTTCGTATGACGTGCTGATATTCTCATTTTCTGTTCAAAGGCCATTTTTACATTAAATATATACACTGATGAGCCAAAACATTATGACGATTGACAGGTGAAGTGAATAATATTGGTTATCTTGTTACAATGGCACATGTCAAGG
>NC_140965.1:69508199-69523199 GCF_056783735.1 Eptatretus burgeri
GCAGGATCTAATCCATAACAATTTTTATTATGACAGAGTGATCTAAAAGCTTCAAACACATCAGCTAACAATAAAACATCTGTTTTTAGATATAAATCGTGATATTCTCCAAGGTTCTTTATCTTAAATATTTTCCATATTTCTTGTGCGTGTTTATATTCCTTATCACTTATCTCTTCTTCATAAAGGTTATTATAGAAACTTTCTTTTGAAGGAAGTTGTGTTTCTTTAAATCTCATAAATGAATCCATATAATCATAAGGATAAATTCCCTTACTTGTAAGAATTTTCTCTTTACTTTGAATTTCATTCCTTGTTTGAATTTCCTCTCTCGTAAGAATTCCTTCTTTAATCAGAATTTCATCTTTAATCTGAATTTCCTCTTTAGTTCGAATTTTCTTTATAATTAGAATTTCATCTTCAGTTAGAATTTCCTCTTTACTTTGAATTCTCTCTTTAATCTGAATTTCCTCTTTAGTGAGAATTTCCTCTTTTGGAAAGAATGAATTAAGATTTGGAAAAGAGTCCGTGGAGCTTAGATTTGATGCGAGGTAGGCTAGTGGTGTTCCCATAAACTTGTAAGAATCTAAAAACCTAATACGAGTTATAGGTTTTGTGAATATCATTTTTGAAAATGAAATATACTTTTGACTTGTGTTTGTTATAGCAGAAATATTCCCTGGTGTTTTTGAAAGTTCATTTATAAATAGATGTGTATCATAGTTGGCGCTGTTGTGAAGAAAGACTGGAATAAAAGAAGGTAATTTATAATTAAGATTACAACAGGAATGAGCGGGACCTCTATATTTACCAGTAAGATGACAATGGTCTCTAACTTTAAACTACTTAATTTCCCCCTCACAAATATGACAGATATTGTTCATTCTAAATTCTAATTTTTCTTCTTTGGTTAATTTCATCGGTTCATTTGTTTCTTTCATTAATTTAGTGAGTCTTATACAATCCTTTTCTAATCGTTTTACAAACTCTTGTGAAGCATTTTTTCCACGATAATGTTCAAGTTTGTTATACTTTTCTCCAACAGATGATTTGATATAATAACAAAAACCACAAGGAATATGTTTTTGATATTTATTTGTATATGGTTCTTTTGGATTAGGAGAAGCAGTATTTATCTTTTTAAGGATACATTCAAAATCAGCGTATATCACAAATGGGTGCATGATAGATTTATTATAATCTTCAAAATAAATCTTTTCACCAGGTTTAGGCATTGTAATTACAGCTGATTTATGATTACTACAATATTTTGAATGTTGTTCTAATCGTTCTTTTGTATGAAATGAATTAAGACATCGCTTACAAGGATATATTTTGTTTGCTGTTCTGAATACCTGAGAAGAGATTAATCTTGATAAATTATTGATGTATGTGTAATGTGAATTCTTTCCAACACTAAAATATAAAAGGTCAATGTGTGTTT
Organism: Eptatretus burgeri; assembly: GCF_056783735.1. Classification (NCBI taxonomy): domain Eukaryota; kingdom Metazoa; phylum Chordata; class Myxini; order Myxiniformes; family Myxinidae; genus Eptatretus; species Eptatretus burgeri. The sequence continues at coordinate 69,509,644 of NC_140965.1, forward strand.
CTTCATTTTTATCGTTGTTTGAAATTTTTAATATTTGAACTTTGTTTGTATCCGTTAATCCATATACATTAATAGAAAGATTATTCTTTTTCTCAAATTTAGGAATATCTGTTAGTGGCATTGGGAATTTAAAATCTTTAATGTCCAAGGTATTCTCATATTTCATATATTGTTTTACTCTTTCTGAATTACATTTTGGTGGATGTAAGTGAGCAAGAACAGACCAGAGAAAACATTTATTATCATTGTTCTTAATATTAACAACTGCCTTCTTTAGTTTTATTTCTTTTGGTAATTCAATATAAGAAGAAGCTTTAAGAGGGTTTGATTTTAGAATGTGTATATCTAAAAAGATGATTTTTTTAATATTGAATCCACTTCCTACCACTGTATTATCAACATCCTCCTCTTGTCTTGATAGTTCTTCATAAACCCCACTATTCAAAAAATCTTGAAATGATGTTATAAAATGAAGATCTGTTCTCATATAAGGAGTTTGTTCTTCATCTTGTCTTTTCATATTCATTTTCACTCCCATATAAAACTTTAAAGTTTTTATTTCTTTTAATGTCTTTTTAATAAATTTTTCAACATCGGGTTTCACTATTTCAATTGATTCAGCTATTGATGATGGACCGGGTTCTCCAAATTGAAAAATCCTTATTTTTATATGCCCTTTAAATGCCTCATCAGTGTTTTTAATATAATAGTCTCCCTTTACTTTAAACTCATTTTTCTTGTGTTTTTGTGATTGAAGATGTTGATTATAACTACTCTTCAAAACATCCTTTGAACAGATATCACAATGTTTTCTTTCCAACTCAAGAGGAGATATTTGATGAAATAGATTAAATGTGTGTTTGTTGGTTCGGAGGTGTTTTCTATAATGTTTATATTCGTGATTACAAACATCGCAGTACGTTGTATTCACCATATTTATAGAATAAAACTTTGCTTGAACTAAAATTTTCTTGATGAAAATTTCGTTTAATTTATAGGTGAATCTGTGCTTAAAAACATTTTATCCTCCAACTTTTTCACTTAATAAATACAATGTTTCAAGACACAAAAGACAAGTTTCAATCAATCTCTTCATCTGTTAAAGATACTGAGAAATATGTCAAGGATGTAAAATTGAACAAAGATAAATATAACAACTATTGGATAAAAACTATTATGGTAAATAATATGAGTTCTTCAATTTCCTTCAGTGGAAGGGCTTTTAGTATACCTGGTAGAACATCAATTAAAGTATCTCTAACAAAAGTTTCTCCTCTCCTTCTAGTAATATATTCAAAACTAGAAAAAGCAATGAAACAAGAAAAAGTATCAAAGAACAAAAACCTTATGGATGAAGCTTTAGAAAGAAAAGATAAGACCATCTGTAATATGCAAGGAGAAATTTGTATTTTTTTCAACAACCCTAAAGATGTAAATCTTGATGAAATAAAGGATGTTAATATATCAGGTGAAATGACATTTCGTTCAATAGTAGTTAACGATAATTTTAAAATTACCTTTAATATAAAAAATGTTGTCGTTGAATCTGATAATGAAAAAAAGTATATCGATATCGATGGTAATATACAACTGAAAGTATAGATGAATTTCAGTTTAAGTAAAGTTTTACTTTATAAATATGCTAGACTTTCCTGATTCTCCATATGACAAATTTGAGAATTGTCCTGCGTGTGAAAGACGGGGATTAAACACAGAGTCAAAAGCCTATAAACAATGTATATTCTGTGATTATCTTCTAATTAATGATAATAAAAAATATAAAAAGGAAAATAATTCTTTTAGATTTACACCAAAAATGAATTACTTTACAAGATTGATTAGAGAAATGAATGTAAAGTATGAGGATGATAACACACCTTTCCTTACAAGGGAAGAAACTGAACGTATAAGAGAAATGTTCAAAGGATTGTTGTTGTATATTATTCATGGATGTAATTTTCAGGGAAATATCAACACAAGATATTGTATAAATAAAATAATGGATTATCTTGAAATTAAACCTGAACTTAGGATAAAATATAGAGTTTCTAAAAAAGCCAATAATAAATTAAATAACCTGTTTTTCAAATATATAAATGAATGATTTTTTACCTATTTGGGAAAATAAGATAAAATTTAACAACCATAAAAATCTCCCAAATTCATTAAGATGTCTCATAGTTGGTTCAAGTGGATGTGGAAAAACCTGCTTACTTTTAAAAATGCTCCTCACTCCCAACTTTTTAGATTATGATAATTTAATAATTTTCACAAAGTCGAGTTTTCAACCAGAGTATCAACTACTCTCACAAGGTTTTAATGCTGGTCTTCAAAAAGAAGATATAATAGGTTTATTTAAACGTCAAAAAAACCTAAATGATTATAACATTGAAGATATAATTCAACTATTTTGTGATACACAGAGATGTAAAAAGAAATCAAATCTTATAACTTGTATTCTTAGTGATAATACGGATGATATACCGTCTCCCCAAGATTTGGATAAATCAAAAAGAACCTCGTTATCTTTGATGATTGTGTTAATGAGAGAAACCAAACGGTAATGGACAGCTACTACACAAGAGGGAGACATTCTTCTTGTAATTGTATTTATCTTAGTCAATCGTACTTTCAACTTCCTCGTCGTTCCATCAGAAACAATGCTAATACTTTTATTTTATTCAAGTTAAATTCAATAGATATCAATAATTTTTGGAGAGATAATTGTTCTACATTATGTAGTAAAAAGAAATTTGAGGATTATATGAAGCACACGACTGAAAAATATAAATATATTGTTGTGAAACAAGATGAGATATTAAGGGATATATTTTTTGTTTTATAAACAATTACATATATAAATGACAACTATTATTATAAATCTTGTGGGTAAATCTGCTTCTGGAAAAAACTTTCATAAATCAAGGTTCTTGTGTAGTACAAATGAGAATATTGTAAATTTACTTAAAAAACACCCCGTGATACGCATTGTATCAACAACAACTAGAGCAATAAGACCTGGAGAAGTAAAAGGTGAAGATTATCACTATATTTCAGTGGAGGAACATATGCGATTGAGGAATGAAGGACAAATATTTGAGGAGGTTTCTCTTGGTACAACAAAATATTCACATTGTAAGAGTGAGTTAAAGAAACTAAAATCTGGTGGTGTTGGGATATTAGAAACTAATCCAGAAGGAACGGAGACAAATTATTAAATATCTGAGCGGAGTGAAGATTTTATCATTCGGTTTTGATGTTGATGAAGAAACTCAACACAAACGTATGAAAAGCAGAGATGCAAGGATTAGTGAAGAAGAAATTACAACTCGCATTAATGTTAATAAAGAATTTGATGAAATATTTAAAGAAAAGGATTTATTTGAACACATCTACTTGAATGATGAAGAAAAGGAAAATTTCCCTGTTGATCTTTACAATTCATTAAATGATATTTTACAATAAATAAATGGATACAAAAGAAAGAGCAAGAAGATTTAAGGAACATCAAGAGTTGGTTTCAAAAGTTGTAAAACAACAGGAAGACATAAAGAAGAAACGCAGACAGAAACTAACGGGCGAAGAAGCATTTGAAAAAAAACAAGAGAAATTTTTTAAACCACTTTTAAAAACTTCCCAAGAAAAAATGAAAGATGTTTCCACAGTTCCCACAGTAGAATATACTCCGAGAAAGCTTCAAATGTTAAAAGATTTTAGTCAAATGACGGAGGAAGAATTGGAGCATATTGGAGAATTAGAACATGATGAAGGTTTATTTCAACAACTGGAAGAGATTAATCAACCCCCTGATTATATTGTGAATGCTGTTCAAAACAATGAATATTCAGCGGATTCAAAAACCAAAGCAGGACTCATTCCAACAGAACAACCAGCAATATTTCATCTTGTTCAAGAAAAGGTATTGATATTTAATGATGAATTAAAGTTCTTAAGTTCTGCTCAACCCCCTGTTAAACTAACTCCGAGATTAATGTTTCTTCTCACAAAAGATGGAAGGCAAGGTTCAACTGTGAGGGATGAATCAAAGTATATTGATAAACCATTGGATATGGAAAATAATGATGATAGAGTATATATTGATTTGCTGAACACTCTAAATTATAAGGTTATTCTTTCTGGTAAAAGTAGGAAGAATGAGAAGGAGAAACACATTATTCAGGCTTTAAGTATCCTTGGTTCAGGTATTAGTTTTCTTCCAAATGACCCATCGCAATTAGTTAATAGACTGTTATTGTTGTTCGGCAGTAAGAAGGCTGGAAATAACAATTGTTTTAATGAAGCATCAGCCATTTTAGACCAGTTGATGAACATGAAAATAATTAATAAATCTCAATATAAAGACATTTTATCTCATATTAAATAAGATGAGAAGCACAATCCTGAGTTTTAATTTCACAACAAGCGACCACACATCTTCATTCCCATACCCACTACAACTTGACACAACAAAAGAATATGAGGCATCTTTATTGTCCATGGAGACTTATAATACCTTATTTAATATAACCGAGAAAAATGACAAGTTTAGTTATAATCCGGGAAGTGGATACAAAACGATAACAGTCTCACCCGGAGCATACGAGATTTCTCAAATATCTTCCGAAATTGCTCGTCTTATGAAAGAACAGGGTGATGAACCAAAAAATATTATTATAAACATTCAAAAACATACTTCAAAATCAACGATTAAAGTTAAAAATAACTACAAGGTTGATTTCACAATTGATAATTCATTTAGAGAGTTATTAGGTTTCTCCTCAAAAAAGATTGAAACTAATGGGACGTTTTACAGTGATAATGTCATTCAAATATCCTCAGGAATAAATTCGGTGTTAATTCACTGTGATTTGATTGATGGTGCTTATAATGATGGATTAAAAACAAATACAATATTTTCATTCAGCGCATACTCAACCCCAATTGGTTATAAATTCAATATGGAGCCTAAAAATTTGGTTTATCTACCTGTGTCAGGAAAAACCATACACAGAGTAAATTTTAGGATAACCGACCAAGATAATCGTGTGATTTCTTTTAATGGAGAAGTTATATCCATCAGAATTCACCTACGTGAAGTTTTTCAATAAATAAATACGATGGTTATTGTGAGGAAGCACGAGTTGGGAAAATATAAAATAATTACAGGGGATGGGATGTTCCTTTCCCGTACTACAAGGGTGAAGGTATGTATCTTGGTAGAGGATACTATAAACCTAAGAGACAAAGGGGTGTTGGACATCAATTTAGAGGAGATGGGATAATTGATACTCTCATGGGTATTGGTTCAACTATTCTTAAACATAAAGACCTAATTGGTTCAACTGCTTCTGCTGTGGGAAATGTAGCAGGTGCTGTAAAGAGTATAAAAGATGCTCAGAAAGAATCTCATAAATTACAAGCAATAAAAGAAATTAAGAAAGGTAAAACTCAGTTGTCCCCCAAGAACGACAGAAAATAATTCAAATACTTGGATCAGGGTTTCAAAAGTTTTAACATCTTTTTTCCTAAATAAATACAAGTATGGAAGCAATTGATAGTATCTATGATTTGGATGATACTATTATTATCTCAAACTCCACTAAAAAAGAAGATTACTTCAAGGTAAATGCAATAACTGGAACAGACTGGAATACAAATGGTACAAAAAGTTTTGAAATAAATAATCAACAAACCTATTTGAATCTCTCCGAAAGTTTCTTGTTGTGTAAATTTAAATTCACTAAGGCTGGGATTAACACAAACGCTACACTTGTAAATGATTTCTTCTGGAAAATGTTTGATAGTGTGCGATTGTATATTGGAACACAAGAAGTTGAAGCGGTTGATTATGTCTCTGCTGTATCTGAAATGATGAAATTTACACTCTATACATTCAGTGATAGAATGGGAAAGGGGTCTGTCGAAGGTTTTATTCCTGATATGTCAACGGGAACAAACACAGACCCTGGATATATTCAAAGGAAAGGAATGTATAATGATGATACAAAAGCAGAAAATAGTTTTACTGTGGCAGTTCCTCTTAAAGGTATATTTGGATTTTGTGATTATGATAAAGTTCTGTATGGTCTTAAAATTAGATTTCAACTACAAAGGAATGATAATGAAAATAGATTGCTTTTTGGTGTTGGTAATGCTTTTGGTGATCAGAATAAATTTGTAATTGAGGAGATGAGTTGGTATATCAGTGAATATACTCCTAATCTTAAAACAGAAGAGATGTTGAATCGAAGACTTAACTCAAAAAAACCACTCAGTGTATCATACCTCAAAAGAAGATGTCAACACGTTAAACTCAATCAAACTACTTACACGTGGAATTTGGGTGTTCTGGAAGGAAAGCCACGATATCTGTGGATGATTTTTAAAAAGCCAGATGGTGATACTGCGACTGATAAGAATAATGCATTGAGTGATAATGCTAAGGTGAAACAACTTCGCGTTTCTCTAGATGGAACATTTTATCCACGAGATAGATTGGAAATTAATTGGGAAAAAAATGATTTTGCTGAAGCATACAAGTCTTACCAAAAGGTGTGTGAAAGTAATGGAAATAAAGAACCTATTTTGGATATGACAGCATTTAAAAGTTTGTATACAATCTATACGTTTGACCTGAGCGCTCAAAAAGAAACTATAAAGTCTAATCGAGTGGATACTTCCCTATACATTGAAAGAGGAGAGAGTGAAGAAGTTGATACATATTGTTTGCTTTTGGAAGAAACAGAATTGCAGATTAATACAGATAATGGTGTGATGATTAGTCTCACATAATTTTTTGTTAAATAAATGAGTGGCAAAGTACCAACTGGGGTATATGTTAATCAAATCAATCTTCATAAACTATCATCTTGTGTTCAAAATCAAAAGCCTTGTACGATTAACGTTAATACAATTCAGAGAAAAGGAGCAGTAAGAATTGATGTTTTGCTCACAAGAGAACAGGTTAAAATCTTGAATGACACTGGCTCACTTAAAATTAAAATGACAAAACCAATGTTGAAAAATATTCAATAAGAGAGACGAGTGGAGGATTTCTCCCATTTCTAATTCCTTTATTTGCTGGTTTAAGTGCGGTTGGAGCATTGACGGGTGGTATTTCAACAGCGGTCAAAACTGCCAACGAAAGGAAGGCTCAACTCTAGGCTCAAAAAGAATTGGAAAGACATAACAAAGAGTTGGAGAAACAAATTAGTGGAAGTGGTGTAATTGTAGATTTTGCTGAAAAACTTGAAGGTCTGCCTGATAAAGCGAGATTGTTAGTTGGAGATATGCTTTCTTCTATAGCACAAGCAGGTGTAAAATTAACGAAAAGAGGTAATGGATTATATCTTTCTAATAAATAAATGAGCATTGATGAGTGGTTGAAAGAATTTGGAAAGAATACAACATCAAATTTACAACTTGCCAAATATTGTAAGAAATTAAAAATTCATAATGTGGTTATTTGTATGAGAGATGAATTAACAAATGTGTCGAAACATACAAAGAATATTATTATGAACTTAGAAGATAATGATGGGAACGGTTCTCATTGGGTTTGTATTTTTAATAGTCAAGACAAATATTATTTTGATAGTTTTGGTCTTCCACCACCTGTTGAAGTCATAAAATTCTTACAGAATGGTGTTTATCAAACATTTCAAGTCCAAGAATTAAATTCCAAGTGTTGTGGTCAATTATGTCTATATGTGTTATTTCAACTCAACAAAAATAAAAAATTTTATGATATTATTTTTAATCTAATATAAATGACTTATGTTGGTAAAGATGGTTCTATCTTTGGTGTATCTCAAGAACTGGATATTGATTTATCAAATTATTACACAAAGGCACAGGCTGAACGACATAAATATAATATAAACAAAAATATTAACATGAAAAATGCTTATAAATTAAAAAATTATCCAAGCCCGACTGACGCGAATGACTTGGTGAGATTAAGCGATTTATCACAATATATATACTTAAATAAAACGGCTGTGTATTCTAAAGATACAGAAGTGTTGATATTATCTCCAGGTCATACAGAATTCACAGTTCGAATTAAAATAAATTTTTATAAAGAAGGGCGTATCGTTTGTATGAGAATAGAACAATGGGGGTATGATATGAATGATTTAGGGTATAATTGGTCATTTAAAATTAACCTCGAAGACCTGGAACAATTAAATCAGTCTCGTAAGGAAGAATATTATCCACTTGGTATCGAGAATGAGTTTTGTGGAGCCACGATTAGTAAACAACAAATAAAAGAATTTAATAAGGGTAAATATAATAATGGTTTTGCCCTTGTTTATCTCATGAAAACAGAAAAAACAGGATTATATATAATAAGTAAGGAAATACAAAATGATTTAACTATGGGAAGATGGGGAGGTGTTTCGTGCCATAATATTATTCTAACATATATTTCTAATACATAAATGACAGCAAGAAGGCTTCAAGAAAATTATCATTTCTGTGTTCAAGCATACCTTCAAGAAAAGGGTATTCGGTATTTTAATAAATATGTTCTACAACATAAGAATGAGGTATTTTCAATAAAAGATTGGCATTATGCTGATGTTGATAAACCAACAACTTTAGATTTAATTAGAATGTTAAATAATGAAAAAATTATAAGGTTAAGAAAAGGTAAGGCTCTTTTAGAAATTCAAAAGAAATTTTATTGGTATCCTGTTGTAAAAAATTATTTTGGATACAGGAATAACAAGAAATCCTGATGAATATATGTATAATATTCTATGGGGTGTAAACGATTCAAGTATAGTAAGGGATGAGGAAGGAGTTGAAGAAGAGAGGGAAGAGGAGGAAAAGGAGGAGGAGGAGAGAGAGAAGGAGGAAAGAGAGAAGAGAGAGAGGGAGGAAAGAGAGAGAATGAATAAATATCAAAATATGGAAACCAGTGAGATTCAAAAAAGAATAGAGGTATTAAAGAAATTAACTTATCTCACCAGGGAGGAATACAAAGAATTAAAAAGTCTATTTACAATACTTTCGACAAGACTATCGACATCGAGAAGACATGTATTTTAATTCAAGTTTTTTCTTAAATAAATGGAGGAGAGAGTGAAGGCATTTCTAAGGATTCTTTATGTTTTAAAAATTAAGATTCAAATGTGCATGTTGGAAACTAAAAAGGTTTTTGCACTCTGCAGAAATTTTTCTCATAAATAAATGAGTTATTGTCTCAAATGTAAAAAGAAAACTAATATTAAAAATATTTCATATATTAAAAGTAAAAATAACAGGGTTATACAAAAAGGTATATGTTCGGTGTGTGGTTCAAAAAAAAATCAATTTATCTCCAAACACAAACTCGGAGGAGATATACAAAAGTTTTTATCAGGAAGTAAATTTACAACTACTGGAATACCAGGGGAATTACATCTTCCAGGGTATTCTTTCTGTGGTCCAGGCACAAACTTGGATAAAAGATTAGATGAGGCAGACAATCCTAAATCCTGGAGTAAACCAATCAATAGAGTTGATGAAGTGTGCATGAGACACGATATTGATTATGGGAATACCACAACGTTGGAAGAAAAGCATGAAGCCGATAGAGAAATGTTATATAATTTGTCTCTGATACAAAATCCAACCTTGAGAGAAAAAGTTGATAGGTTCATCGTGAAGAAGATGATTAGTGCTAAATTGAAACTTGGACTTGGAAATTCAAAAACTTATAGGCTCTAATGATGCCATTAAGACTGAAGAGCAATTAGCTGATGAATTACATAAACCAATATTCACAAAGTTTCAGAGAAGGAAAGTTTATTCCAAGGAAGTTGATTATATCTGGTCTGCTGATTTGATTGAACTCAATAATGATAAGGGGTACAAGTATGCTTTAACCGTTATTGATTTGAGGAGTAGATATGCGTGGGTTGTCCCTTTAAAAAACAAAACAGGTAATACTCTTATGTTAGCTTTTCAACAGATATTTAATAAAAGTAAGAGAAAACCTAAGAAATTGTGGACTGATGAGGGTAGAGAGTTTTATAACAAGACATTTATGAATTTTCTAAAAAATAACAGTATTACATTATACAGTACCTTTAATGAAGGGAAGGCAGTTGTTGTTGAACGTTTTAATCGTACCTTAAAAGAGAGACTATATAAAAAATTCACACAACTCGGTTCACAACAATGGTCATCTTTTATTCAGGATATTGTGGATAAGTATAATGACACGATTCACACGTCAACGAATATGAAGCCATCAGAAACATTTACAAAATTAAAATATGAAAAAGAGATTAATGTCAGAAAACCTAAGTTCAAAGTTGGTGATATCGTAAGAATATATAGGTGGAAATCTCATTTTGAAAAGGGTTTTACTGAACGATGGACGAAAGAACTTTTTAAAATTGTTGATGTAATAGATACAGTTCCTTGGACTTATAAAATATATGATTTGGAAGGGGAAGAGATTTTAGGTTCATTTTATTCACAGGAATTACAAAAGACAAAACTAAGCAGATAATACACCTTTGTGGACACTCGAGGGCCAAGTCCGAGGTGTATAACAGTATATAATGTGTGTCAAGGGGGACGTTCTTAGATCTGTGAACCCCAAACACAGAATCCTCAACTGAATAGTCAAGGTTTAACTTTTGTTTGTGTGTGTGTGTGTAATGGGAGCAATAGGTTGGCGCTTCACTCCCTCCTACTATACACCGTTGTGGACACTCGAGGGCCAAGTCCGAGGTGTATAACAGTATATAATGTGTGTCAAGGGGGACGTTCTTAGATCTGTGAACCCCAAACACAGAATCCTCAACTGAATAGTCAAGGCTTAACTTTTGTTTGTGTGTGTGTGTGCAATGGGAGCAATAGGTTGGCGCTTCACTCCCTCCTACTATACACCGTTGTGGACACTCGAGGGCCAAGTCCGAGGTGTATTACAGTATATAATGTGTGTCAAGGGGGACGTTCTTAGATCTGTGAACCCCAAACACAGAATCCTCAACTGAATAGTCAAGGCTTAACTTTTGTTTGTGTGTGTGTGTGTGTGCAATGGGAGCAATAGGTTGGCGCTTCACTCCCTCCTACTATACACCGTTGTGGACACTCGAGGGCCAAGTCCGAGGTGTATAACAGTATATAATGTGTGTCAAGGGGGACGTTCTTAGATCTGTGAACCCCAAACACAGAATCCTCAACTGAATAGTCAAGGCTTAACTTTTGTTTGTTGATGTGTATGTGTGTGTGTCCCAACCCTCACATTCAAAATCTCAACCCCAACCCTCACATTCAAAATCTCAACCCCAACTCAATCCTCGCCCAACACAATGTCTTTTTCAAAATGAGATTTCCATATATGAATATCTATATATATATATATATATATATATATATATATATATATATATATATATATATATATATATATATATATATATATATATATATATATATATATATATATATATATATTTTACGTTTTTTTTTCTTCTTCCAATTCTGTCTTTTAAGGCTTTCAGGTTTGATGACGTAAAAAGGGGGAGTAAGCCTGCACTTTCTTCCCAGAACTTTCTTGATCTTGCTCCCATCAAGCACCATCCGACAAAGAACTACATCGATAGGTTTAGATCCCAAAGAGTGATAGCAACTCCAAAAGTCTCCAAAATATAAATAAATAAAATAATAATAATAATAAATAAATAAATAAATAAATAAAAGCCCCCAAAAAGTTTCAAGTGTCCAACATAAACCCAACTTTCCAAGTCTTCAAGGTATAACCACATTCCCGTTGAGTTTCCAAGATATGTATCACATTGTGAGTTATCAATCCAGAACCCACATTTCAAGTATTCAAAGTAAAACCAACTTACAAAGTCTCTTAAGGATAACTCATTTACTGATTTTTTCAAAATTTGTGAGTCTCCAAGGTAGGACCCATATTTAGAACCATCTTGGCAGAACCCTTTTCCTGAGTCTCCAAGGTAGTTATTTAAACCATCAAGGCAGAACTCATTTACTGATTTTTTCAAAATTTGTGAGTCTCCAAGGTAGGCCCCATATTTAGAACCATCTTGGCAGAACCCTTTTCCTGAGTCTCCAAGGTAGTTATTTAAACCATCAAGGCAGAACTCATTTACTGATTTTTTTCAAAATTTGTGAGTCTCCAAGGTAGGCCCCATATTTAGAACCATCTTGGCAGAACCCTTTTCCTGAGTCTCCAAGGTAGTTATTTAAACCATCAAGGCAGAACTCATTTACTGATTTTTTTCAAAATTTGTGAGTCTCCAAGGTAGGCCCCATATTTAGAACCATCTTGGCAGAACCCTTTTCCTGAGTCTCCAAGGTAGTTATTTAAACCATCAAGGCAGAACTCATTTACTGATTTTTTTCAAAATTTGTGAGTCTCCAAGGTAGGCCCCATATTTAGAACCATCTTGGCAGAACCCTTTTCCTGAGTCTCCAAGGTAGTTATTTAAACCATCAAGGCAGAACTCATTTACTGATTTTTTCAAAATTTGTGAGTCTCCAAGGTAAAACTTGTATTCTGGCTCATCAAGGTATAACTTGTTCAGTGGGTATTGTCTTGATAACTCACAATGAGTACTATTGCTGTAAAACTCTTTTTCAGGATTTTGCTGGTCTCCAAGGTATAACTCTTTGGTTGGGTCATCAAGGACGAACTCGTTCTGTGGGTCTTGGTCGCTCATAAGGTCTTCAACCAAGCCAACAATTTCGCCCCAAGTTGTAGCAAAAGCAGTATTTTCATTTTCGTATTTCAGACACAATTTCCTGTGAGAGAAAATAATAATGTATTAATTAAGTTATTTAATTATTAAATGAGTATGCTTCAATCAAAGTTTGAAAATAGGAAAATAAAAAATCTTACCTCAATAGATAAGAGGTTTGAATCCAGTTCATCAACTTGAAGGTTTAGTTCCATAGAAGACAGAGAGTTCCAAGGAACACCAAAGTCATCCCACTCAAGGTCTTCAACCAAGCCAACAATTTCCCCCCAAGTTGTAGCAAAAGCAGTATTTTCAGATACAATTTCCTGTGAGAGAAAATAATAATGTATTAATTAAGTTATTTAATTATTAAATGAGTATGCTTCAATCAAAGTTTGAAAATAGGAAAATAAAAAATCTTACCTCAATAGATAAGAGGTTTGAATCCAGTTCATCAACTTGAAGGTTTAGTTCCATAGAAGACAGACAGTTCGAGCCAAGCACACAGAACACCATTGCCAGCAAAAACAAATGTTTAAAATGGAGCCTGGGTTTGAAGCTTTTATAGAGAAAGACTGGTGGGTGTGGTTTCCTTTGGAAATTCCCTGGGCAAGCCTAGGCAAGCCTTCATTGGGAAATTTTTCAAAACCATAACATCCTGTAATTTTCTAGTGATTTCTTTGTGAGTCAGAGATGAACTGGAAATGATGTAAGAGTGGGCGGGGGCTTAGCAAAAGTAGGCGGAGCTTAGGAAAAGTGGGCGTGGCTTAGAAAAAAAACCTTATGAAAAGTGGGCGGAGCTTAGCAAAAGTGGGCGGGGCTTAGCAAAAGTGGGCGGGGCTT
>NC_140965.1:69530699-69573199 GCF_056783735.1 Eptatretus burgeri
CAGCTCACCAGGCTTATATAACAGGGTGGTCCAAAATGATATGCAACTTTTTATGGAACCATAATATTTTTTTATGATTGGTTGATTTTGCTTGGTTTTTTTTTGTTTTTGTTTGTTTATTTTGCTTCATGAAGCAATAAGGAGCGATATTATTAGTCGTTGATGAAGTGCTCAATCCGAGCAACGTGCCTCTGGATGACAGCTGCCACATGGACATTTTAAGTTGGTGATGACTCTGCCGAGACCTGGAGCTGGTATGCATCTGATTTCCTTTCTGATGTTATTTTTCAACTCCTGCAGTGTGTTTGGTTTGTTTTCATCGACTTTAGCTTTGAGGGACCCCCATATGTGGTAGTCGGGAGGACAATGATCCGGGAAGGAGGGAGGCCTTGGGTTGTCCGTCCATCAAGAAATTAATCAATCACTTGAGAAATGTTTCAAAAACTCCAAAGCACCATTAGATGTATGCGGTGGAGCACCATCTTGCTGGAAGATGACTCGATTCATAGTGATGTCAAAATTCGAACCTCTCCCTCTTATTTCTTTCATTCTGGTGCTGCAGTAACTATATTGTATGGATACAGTTTCAGATCATCATATATGATTCTACCAACGGTTGTCCGAGAAGAGCCTACCAGCTGTGAAAATCGGCGTGTCGACTTTTTTGGAGAAGCCGACAAAGCTTCTCTTACAACCTTTATCTTGTTGGGTGTTCTCACTGAAGGTGTTTGAGCACTGTGTCCTTTAATTTGGTCTTTCACACTTCCAGTTTCTCTAAACTTTTCAACAATATGTTTGATAGTTTTGTATTCTGGATTTCTTGCATTTGGATAGAGCCTACAAAATCGCTTTTGTGTCGAAACATATGACTTGGTCGCAAAAACGTCTCTAAAATGACTGTCTGCTCGGGCACAGAGAAATTGATTGACATGGTTGAAACTTCTTTGAAAAAATAAACCTTTCAACCCTGTTCTTTCGGTGACCTGAAAATAAAAAAAGATGGTCACATTATAAAAATTGTGATGGCTGTTTGAAAGGTTGCATATCATTTTAGATCATCTTGTTGATCGGAGTGATTGAACTAATGGTACGTGGAAATTTCTCTGAGTGATGATGTTGCTCAAGTGATTGCCCATATTTTTCTTGTTTGGCTCTGACAAACGGCGAATGCTCAACATCCACTGCATTCCGTTTCCCATGGTTTTTAACAGTCTTATCTACTTTTGTTTAATAAATCTTGACTGCTAATGTAGACAGAAACTGACCTTCACAGAGATCAGTATTTGGTTGTTTTCATGGTCTGTTTTACCTCTCACCCATTGTATTTAGCTTGACTCTGAGCCTTTAATCCATGTGATAATTGAACAAATTTTTTTTTACACATTTTGTGTTATGCTAAACATACACTAGTGGTGTTGTACTTATTGCATATGACTCAAATCTCATATTTATGTAATGGAAGAAGCTCTCACCACACCAATATTGATTATACGAAGCTTCAGAAAAAAATGTGGTCACATTCACATCTTCTCCTGGACCTTCTTGAACACTTCATATATAATCGTGATACATGAGTTTGTGTTTCACAGCTTGGATCGAGATTCATGGCAATTTCATTGGGCGTATGATATAGACTTTTGCATATTTGCATGTTACCCTCCATCTTTGATTGGTGAAGTCCATAAAATTGTTCTTAATGAATGGTGGCCACATGTTTGTACAAGGTGATCGTCATGCACACTGTCCTTAAAGCGCTTGTTCTGACAGGTGTATGAGATGTTGGCGTGCATTGAGGGCGTTGGTCCAGGTGAAGCTCGTGCTGTGTGCACTGATCTGCTGCTTCCCTGCTTCATTTGTCCAGCACTCGTCAACCCAGAGCAGTACGGTGTCATCTCTGATGCGCCCATCAATGAAGTGGCAAGGTTCAACATCATGCAGGTACCAGTTCTGCGAGTTGTAGTATAATTCAGGGGTCTCGGTAATTTTGGGAATAGAAGGTAATTTATTTTGAATAGGAGGGAACTCCTAATGAGTTTATGAATCTTGGGGGCCACAGATCGCTAGTAGGCAAATAGAGACAAAATGAACTTATTTTTGTTTCTGTATCTTATTTATAAAATTACATCAGGGTTCATTATTTTTATGTTTCTGATGAATCCTCATTTTCATTTTCATTTCATTGATCTACTCGAGTTAAATTTGGGATTTTCATTGCGTCACGTTTAGTGAAGAGTTTGCACGACCTTTATGGTACTTTGTCTTTCCCGCCTGGTGTTGGCTTAATGGTTAGGGTGGTGGGCTTTGGATCTGAGGGTCCTGGGTTCGAATCCCGCTGAGTTGTTGAATTAATACCAGGTGGGGTTAATTCGGCCTGTCATCCTTCCGAGGTCGGCAAAATGAGTGCCAGCATGCTGGGTATCCTGTCTGGGAGTGGTGACCCTTCCAGGATTGTGCCCAATAGCTAAAGAGAGTGCTTAAGCAGCACCATTGCTTTGCACAGGGTATGGTCCCAATCTCCTCCTCCTCCTTTCCTGCCACTCTGCAGTGTACATCGCGATACCCAGTAGATGATCAATATCATTAATTCGTCTGTCCACACATTTTAACAGAAGATTTAAGTATGGGGTACTAGGGAATTTAATGCACTGCGAAAGACAGCATGTGATTCTAGCTTACGATGGATTTTGATTTTAGAGTGATGAAGTATTTATTTTCAACATGGACATCGTATAAAAGTGAGAATATTTATCATCAGTGCAAGGTTCAATTATCCCCAAATCTTTTTTCCCTTCGATAAAACGCTCACATCCCCATGAATTATTCGATGAAGCCCAAATGACATCATCTATTTTCTCCTTGTGCTGTATGTGAGGATCGAGTGTGTAAAATATAATGATGTTGCGATGCACGATGAAAACAGGGTCTTGGCATTTCAAGCCTCCAGTGAAAATCACGGCTGCATCTTGACTCCATCCAAGAATAGCTGATGAGCAAAATGAAGCTATGGTCGAAGGAAAATCCATATTTCACATTGAATTTGGAGCATTATCCTCCACCTGTGATATGAGTAGAAATGACCTCAAGACGTTTATTTGATCACTATTTTTTGATAGACTGGCAAATGGCGTATCTTACGAGCATATGTTAAGAAACTGACATGTACGATGACTTGATGATGCAGGAATAGATGATGAAAGTGTCTGGTTTCAACCAGACGGCGCACCCATGCATTTTGAGTTGCATGTTCGGGACTATCTCAATGAAACGTTCCCTCGACGATGGATTGGATGCAGATCACCAACATCATCAGCTCCTCTATCTTGGCCACCACGTAGTCAAGATCCAACGACTCCAGACAACTCTTCGTGGGGTTTTGTTAATGTGAAAGTGTCGACAAACTGTTATTGGAAGATTGAAGAATTGCACATGGCACGTACATGCCGTCTTTCGCACAGGTGACTCCACAAATGCTACACAAGATGTCGAAGAGGACGTGAAGACAAATTCAGTGGTGCAAGGAGAACTGGAATGGCATTCGGTAGAGTGCATACCTCCACCAGGCTGAACAGTATACGCTTTGTATACCACTGATAGGCTGGATCTGGATCTGAACCAAAATCGAATCTGCTTGTTCTTGTCACCAACCAATTCCACCCAGTTTTGTGATAACTCGTCCAAAACTTTTGAAATATTGTGTTGTACACTACAGTACAGTATATTGTTTTTGACCCATATCTCAATGTTGAAGAATCACTTAAAAATAAAAAAAAATAAAAAAATCTTCACCAAATTCGAACCACTTCTTTCTTGTCACACACCCAACCTGTCCACCAAATTCCGTCTGAATCCTTCGCCAACTTTTTGAGATATCCTGCTCACAGACAGACAGGGAGGAGTGAAAACACAACCTCCATCCACTTTCTGTAGTGGAGGTAATGATTGAGCGCATACAGATATAATGACTAATTAATAGTACTGTACTCGACAGGAAAAAAAAAAAACCTATATATTAAAATAATTTAAGAATGAATGCTTTATCAGGGAGGAGTAAAGTGACTTTGAGGCATGCTGCAATATCCTGACGCATGCCGGTGCAAGTCCTGGAGGATTGTAGATGGGCACGTTTTACCAAAACTCCCACCGGATCGCTGCGAGTGAATGGACTTTGAACGTTGCGTGAGTGCCTCCTGTGATCATGGCAGGATTGGTGATTTATTTAATGGACGTCTACAATTGGTGCATCATTATTAACAGAACAATGGCAAAGATATCTTTTTCCATTTTATTATCAATGACAAAGGATATCTTCATGACTTGCAAATACACAAATCTCGTGCCAGCTTTTATTCGTGTAGGAGCTTGGATGTATTGGGCAGACTTCCCTGAGAGATACACCACATCTGGTTTTGGTGCTTCTGAACACCAATGGAAAGGCCATATCTCAGGTTTATGAATGCACAGAGTTAGTTTAAAATCTACTTTTAAAATGATGATATTCACTATTGATCATTTGGGGGAGGGATGTTCAGGGGTTTCCATGGAAACGAGAAATTATACTTTATTTTGGTATCTATTGCTAAAAGGGTGTGTGTGTGTGTGTGTGTGTGTGTGTGTGTGTGTGTGTGTGTGTGTGTGTGTGTGTGTGTGTGTGTGTGTGTGTGTGTGTGTGTGTGTGTGTGTGTGTGTGTGTGTGTGTTTGCGTGCGCACTCCTTGTTGTTTGCCATCTCCATTTGATTCACAGGTTTAACGAGATGGAACTAAGTTCTCCCAGAACTCAAAGTATCCGCTTTATATTAGGAAGGGATCATAGTTCAGAGACGAAGCTGTTAAACTTAGTTGTTCTCAAAGTTTTGTTCCAAGGGTTCTTTTCAGGATTGTCACCGAACCCTGGACTGCCTCCAATTGAAGTTCATTTGTGGTGACATTCCTAGGGATGGTTTTCAAAATCTCATTGAGGCTCTTCTTTATTATTCCTGTTGCTCCATTTATCACTGGTGAAATTTCGATGTTATTCAGCTTCCAAGATCTCTTTATCTCGTTTTGTTGATTTCTGGATTATTTAAGCCTAAATTGCTGGGTACTGATATCTCAATCAGCAATGTTGTCTTTTACTTTTTGTTCCTGAGAATGAAGGCCGGTCGCAAGGCTTTGTTTTCTATGTTCATGCTCGATGGGATCATCAGGTCGTACGTGAGCATGACGTCCTTATTTTCAATGATTGCCCTTGGTTCATGTTTCCATGAGTTTTCTTGAAACGAGATGTTGCATTTTTTTCAGATATGCCAAAGAATCACTTTGCATACTTTGTTTTGCCGTTCCTTGTAAACTTGATCTGATCATAGTTTGTTGCATCCTGAAAGCAGGTGATTGGTATTTTCTGTTTGTCTCGCAGAACCTATACTTGTCCGCCTGGCTCAGTCCCACCATCTTTTTAAATCCACTGGTGTGGTGTCCTTGATCCTGAGCATTTATTATTATTATTATTATTATTATTATTATTATTATTATTATTATTATTATTATTATTATTATACGTTTTCCGTCCTAGTTGAGCTGACCTCTTCTTAGCCATTCCAACGAGCCTTATTTGTCGATCCAAACTCGGTGAAATTGTTTTTTTGTATTTTCCTGCTCTTTTGTCGTTCTCCCAAAGGTTGGTGTATATTTGTTTTTATTTCTTTTTTATGTACAACCACATTTGGTTACAAAATTAGGCCATGGTTCAGATGAGATATGGGTCTAGTGGTCCCATATATATATGTATATATGTATATATATATATATATATATATATATATATATATATATATATGTATATATATATATATATGTATATATATATATATATATATATATATATATATATATACACACACACCTTGCTATCATTTCTATTTTGAGTTTGTTTTCTGGACCCAAGTACTCGGTCTTTGTCTTCAATTTTGTATTTGTCTTTTATTCTTTGGATTATTCTTATTTATTTTTTTTAGTTTCCATGGGCTTCTTTTTCCTTTCCTGAACTATTGTATCTCTCGGTAGTATAATTCAGGGGTCTCAGTAATTTTTGGAATAGAAGGCAATTTATTTTGAATAGGAGGGAACTCCGAATAAGTTTATGAATCTGGGGGCCACAAATCGCTAGTAGGCAAATAGAAACAAAATGAACTTATTTGTGTTTCCATATCTTATCTATCTATAATTCCAGCAATCTCTGTGTGTGTCTGTATGTCTGTATGTCTGTATGTCTGTATGTCTGTCTCTGTCTGTCTCTGTCTGTCTCTGTCTGTCTGTCTGTCTGTATGCGATCGCCGTTTCTCGATGACTGCCGGTCCGATCTGATTGAAACTTGCCAGGAATATTGCTGGGGACCCGCGGATGTGCCTTTTCAAGGTTTGATATTAATCGGACGAGCGGTTCCCAAGTTACGGCCATTTATCTGTTGACCAATGACAAGACACGGTGCTATGACTTCACGAATGATGTCGCAATTAATGTTTATTTATTTATTTTTTCCCCCACAATTGACGTCACAATTCTTCTTCTTCGTTTGGTATGACGTCACAATCGATGCTGGGGACCTGAGTATGTGCGTTTTCAAGGTTTGATATTAATCGGACAAGCGGTGCCCAAGTTATGGCCATTTATTTACCAAACCAATGACAGGACACGGTGCTATGACGTCACGAATGACATCACAATTAATGTTTATTTATTGTTTTCTTGTGAATACATTTACAGCGAGAGGGGCAAGAGAGGATGGGGGAGAGAGGAGGGAGAGGGGTGGTGAGAGAGAGGAGGCGTCACAATTCAAGGGAGGGGGCGAGAGAGGGGGGGTGAGAGTGGGGGCGAAAGAAGATGGGCGAGGCGAGGGGGGGGGCGCGAGAGAGAGAGATGGGGGGCGTGACAATTCTTCTTTGTTTGATATGACGTCACAATTGACGCTTTGGACCTGAGTATGTTTCCCAGATGTTTCCCACGTTATGGCCATTTATGATACGGTTGGTCCGATCTAATTGAAAAAATGCCCCAATCCAGTCATCGTTTACGAGAGCGAAGGAACGAAGCTGCACATACTGGCACGCCTCACCCACGAGGGAGGGTACTGGCATGAGAGAGGGAGAGAGGGGGGGCGAGAGAGGGGGGGGTGAAAAAATGCCCCAATCCAGTCATCGTTTACGAGAGCGAAGGAACGAAGCTGCACATACTGGCACGCCTCACCCACGAGGGAGGGTACTGGCATGAGAGAGGGAGAGAGGGGGGGCGAGAGAGGGGGGGTGAAAAAAATGCCCCAATCCAGTCGTCGTTTACGCACCTACGGGCCCACACCTATGGGCCCGCACTAGTTTATAAAATTACATCAGGGGTTCATTATTTTTATGTTTCTGATGAATCCTCATTTTCATTTTCATTTCATTGATTTACTCGAGTTCAATTTGGGATTTTCATTGCATCACGTTTTGTTGCTGAGTTGTGTTACGTCACGTCACGTCACGTCACGTCGTACTCTTTGTCTACGTATCTTACTTCCTCAGTTGCTCTCTTTCTGTCTCTAATCTCTGTTTCCATGGTGGGATTTGGCTTCTATTTGTGGGTGTTTTTTTAATTTTTTTTTTCTTCCCCTCTTTTGGTGTTGTTTACCCATTACTTTTTCTTGAATGAATGGTGCTGCTGTGAAACACAATATTGATTTCTTTCAAGGTGGATGATTTTGGAATTGTTTTTCTAATTGAATGGTTTATCCGCCTCATGGAGATTTTTGTCCATTTGTTTTCGATGCGATTGAGTTTTGTTTAATCTCTTCTATTTTGTTGGCAAACTGTTCTTTCCACTTATGCTGCTCTTCATCATCTTCGCCCTCCTCTCCCTCATTTTGCTGCTCTCCCTTGTCTTTCTGCCTATCATCCGCCTTTCCCACTCTCCCCCCCCCCCCCTTCGTCTGTGCCTGAGTCACCTTGTCCTTGTCTGAATCGGTCTTCATGGGGCACCCTCGTTCTCTCCTTTCACCAGACTCCTTCTTTGCCGCCTTTGCTCCGGCTCTATGTTGGGGACTTTATAGGACTCGGAACAACTCGTATAAATATAACAAGGTTTCAATGAAAATAGGCACAAATCAAAAACACGGTTCAGCAATTTTACGCTGTGAAATGATTTGTGAGTTTGCACATTCATTCAATGTTTGCCATTTTCTTGGACTTCCACATTTTTGTGTCATGCAAAGTTTGTGCATTTTATTGCATTTGCTCAGGAACAAATCAAAATACTTGTTCACGCTTCTATCCGAATGAAAATTTCCATCGTCACTGAGCAACGTATGAGCAAGATAAGTGTCGTCATGTTCAATGATCTCCAACACGTCTTGAGTCGATGACATGCAACCACCTCGATCCACCTTAGTAACCTCGTTGAAAATATGAACTTTGTAAGGATGCAGCTTTGCTTCTTTCAGAATCCTGTGAACTCAGGTCTTTGACATGTTCAACTGCTTAAGATGCTGCTGTACTTTTGTTTTGGAGATGTTGCCAAAACTACATGGACTTCTGCAACTGCCTCCTTCACACCATGTTGTCGTGAAGCTTGCATGGCGGAAATGGCGAGCCGTATTAAATGGCAACACGACGAGTTTTAAAATTTGTGTTTTTATTCGGTGCTAGCTCACTTCTGTGCAAGTTCTGCCGAACCTGGCACGAAGCAACCATTACTGAGTGGGTCTTGTCATACTCTACCTGCTGTTAGTCATTGTCTCTCTCCCTGCTCTACCCCAAGTCCCCAGTTGAAACAACATTCAAATCGGGTTTGTTGGCCTCGAGCAATGGTGAGTTTGAATCGGCCATATGTCCTAAGCGGACATGCAACTGCATGTTTGAATGTACAGAGCACTTCCATGCTGACAATTAATGAACGTGATTGGAAAGAAATTAATTTTAGTGGACAAAATGAAATGCCCCCACTGGCAGCACATCTAACACCCTGTGTGGCTACATAATGTAATATCGTCATTCTTAATGGAATTATTACAGCCATAATTTATAACATGATTATTTAATCAACTCGACACACAAAAATAACAAAAAACAAAACTAACATTTTCGTAACTATGGATGTGAAAATGCCATGTTGGTGAAATGAATTTTTACTGTTCTTTCCAAATGTTGAAATGTGCAATGCAATAGTTTTATTGCTCAAACCGTTTTTATTATATATCTAATACACGAGGTACATGTACAAAAAGGCAACAAATTTGCAGTGGGACGATGTATGAACAAAACAAGCAAGGGAATGAATGAATGTAAAAAGAGAAGGAGGAAGGAAGGAAACCAAGTAACTTGCAAGTAAGAGGGTTGGGTTAGGTATGGTTGCTGAGTGGTAATAGGGGTTGTGGATATGGATGGGAGATAACATGACCAAGATGGTAGTGCGAAAACCCTATCTGGGAGGCAATAACACAAACAGGAGAAAAGAGGAATGAAGGAGTGCTGTTGTGCGAAGCATGGATTCAAGTCGTTTAACCAGGAGTGGTAATAATTGGCAGAATACGTGCATCCTGGAGGAGATTGAGAGGGTCCGGAGGGCTTCGAGAGCGGGGGGAACTCGGAGAGGTGATTAAAAAAACAAAAACAAACGGAGAGGCCATGATCTGTGTTTGTCATCTTAAATTAAAGGAGAAAGATTACATTTCATTCATTCTCAAGTAATTTTTCCCCCTGGTGGTGGAGCATCACGATGCTGGTGGTGCCTACAAAACGCAAACTCTTGTCCGCTCTGCTGTCTGCGATGCCCAGAATTTCTCAGGGCCGTAATGAGTTGTACTTGCAACTCGACTTCACTTTCTTTTCTCGTTCTTGTTCGCACAAGTAGCTTTTGTTGCTGGTTTTCTTCTTTGTCTACGTATCTGCATATACCTGTGGAATAAGTGCCATTTTTTTCGCAGCAATTCTAAGGTTTACTAAAATCGATGAATCTGATTCGTGTAAATTAGCCTTGGGTGAGCCCAATCACCTATCACGTTGTAGACTATGTAATCATGATGAGCGAATGTATTAGTGTGCGTAGAAGGGGTCGATGATAGGGGTTTTTGTGAAATTGAGCACATTTATTAATATTAACAAATTCATTTTATGCAAGGTACCGGGAGATTTTATCAATGAATATAGAAGCCTCCGAGGATTCCATTAAAACAGGGATAGGAGGGTTGGAGGCAACACTCCATTTGGTTTATCTCTATCCCGTACACATCCAGTTAAGTGTAATCTGTTCCCTTTTAAGTTGCTTTAATGACATTTTGCACCATCATTAAATAGGCGGTTAAATATGTTCAACATTGTGAGTTTCACATTTGCAGCAAATTGTCCCTTTCCCGGCGTTGCAAAAGCAACAATAAAAGCTGCTTGGGATTTTGAAAGTGCTTTTGATTCACATCGACATATTGGCAGCTGCACCTCTGATGGTGTCTTGAGGGCATTTAATTTTGTTTAATGTGTGGCTAAATGAAGGCCATTAAAATGGGATTATGTGTTTCAATAGTGCATAACATGCAGAATTTCATGCCACAAGGGCTCTTGTAATGATTGAACTATTTTGGATTGGATTGAACTATTTTGCATAGATTTAATGTTTGCTGTCCTTTACACCCTTAGACTGAATCGTAAAGAAAGTTCATGTCAAACATATCTGTTGTGAATTTGATCACTGGCTGTAAACGCAGTCTCTTGTGATGTCTCAAATAGATTGCTTTGGTTTCCTTCATCGTGTTGTTGCTCATTTAGTCTTTTGTTTTATTTTTTGCAAACACAAGGTAAAGTATCACCATCTTTGTTAACATTATCTATAAAACGTACGTGTGACCGTATTTTGTCCCCAATTTGAAAAGTCATGAAGCGAGAGACGAGTCTTTCCACTTGTGTTATCCATGTTTAGATTGTCACCCACTCCTGTTTATATTATTGTTGCGAACCAGACTGTGAAATTCCTGAACACTCAGTTGGGTTGAAGTGTTGGTCGTGGTGTTACTTTGGGCCACTGGTGGTGTGTTGTGGGTTCTTGGAAGAGCGACCATAGTCTCTGATTGATCGCGGGAAGCGTTGACATGCCGACAGGCATCATCGCTTAATGTAACAAGGATGCTTCATTAGTTATACAGCAGGCTTGAAACACCAACCTGGTCTTCCATATTGTATTGTTTGTACCATGAGTGCTTTGACTATCTAGATACCTCTATCTTGACCTGTTATTTATATTTAACTGTCTTCACATTCCTGCTTTCCTTATTTATTTCTCATTTCTCCCAAACCTGCTTTCATTCTTATCTGTCATAACTCTATTTCTGCTGTGGTGTGTGTGTGTGTGTGTGTGTGTGTGTGTGTGTGTGTGTGTGTGTGTGCGTGCGTGCGTGCGTGCGTGCGTGCGTGCGTGCGTGCGTGCGTGCGATAGAGATAGAGATAGATTTGGTTGTTATCTCCATACGCGGATCTCAAAAGGTGAAACAAAGTTCTCCCAGGGCTCGAAATGTTCACCTTAGTTTTGGTGAGGATGTGACATTTTCTTTTTTTTTCAAAGAAAGATGTAGCGATAGTTTCACACGATGATCTTTCATGATCATCTCTATCTTGTTTACATACTTTCTGGCATTTCCCCCATTACATCCTTTTACATTTTGAAAATTTTTTTTTTAATCACTTGCTTTCGTGATTTTTAGGTCATCTCTCCCGAGATGACCTAATAAAGCCGGACCACATGTCCGTCCGTACGTCCGTCAACAATTTTTCTTTCCGATCTTGATGAAACTTAGTACGTGGGTCGAGGTTGATGAGTGTTGCACAACGATATAACTTTTGTCTGAGGTCAAGGTCACGAGGTCACGTAAGTTATAAAAATCGCCATTTTCAAAACCTATCTAGTCTGCCATTCTACAAGATATTCGGCAACTGTTTATTGATTATGATAGTAAAAAATATTATCTTGTATCTAACTGGACAGATTTTTGAATTTCCTTCCCGTTTGATCGTCACGTGATCTGGAAGATTGCCAAAAACGCCGATGTGATTCGCAAAGAAGGAAGGAAGGAGAAATGAAATATAAATATAAAACACATTTTTAGCCTTTTATATTTATACATTTTCCGCCGAAGGTGCAAAAGTTTCAAAATCCGAAATGTAAACGTCGGCATTTATTTTCAAAATATAATTTCGTGCGCGCGCGCCAAAATGCCGAGTCATCTTTAACCACACTGCGCAGTTCGAGCTGTGCAGTCGTCTTCGGTCATAACTGAACATTGAGAACTTGTGGTATTATAGAGATGACGGTCACCCCCACATGGGGGTAATTTTTAAATATGCATTTACATGCTGGAGAGTTGTAGGTAGTCCCCGGACTTATCTTAAGAATCCTTAGTGGGCGTCAGACACAACAATGAGGTGTACATAATATTCCACCATTTTTTTCAATTAGGTGCGGAGTCGTGGGTTTAGCAAGACAGTTGCTGTGGTATAGTAATTAAATAGCACACAGTTATATGCACAGTAAATAGTACTCCAACTTGTCTTCAATTCAAGGTGTGAGGTAGACGGAACGATTACGTGACTGTTAAAACACTCGGATGAACACAAAGACTTGAAAATGGTTTTCTCTTGTACAATCTATACAATATGTCACAATCTTCTTTATGAAAAGAAGAGAAGAAACCTCACAAATTGTTCCTGCATTCGTGCCGTCACACTTTCCTGTTTTTTTTTTTTTCCTGGTTTTATACAGATAGATAATTATACCTCTGGCAACAATGGCCATCAGACTGTACGTAAAACTATCTGCCAACATTAGGCACACCTGACTTTCTTTAAAGGTGTTTTTCTGTTGGCGCTACTGTTGGCACCATACGTAATATTATGCCATTAACTGGACACATTAGGTGTGATTATCACCAAGGCCGTGCCCCCACAATGTTGATTTGCAGGCATGGTCCCGCCCACTCTCGTTTCCCCTTCCTATAACTATGCATAGAGATACAGTTTTGCTTACTTTTAGTGGAATCCTTTCAAGTTATGAAAATTTTGAGTAGTCATGGACCTTCCCACTAGAAACTGCAGTAGATTAATGTTGAAACTCAGTCTTGAGCTTAAACCAATTTTGAGTTCAGCTCTGAAAAAAGGAATAAGAAGAATTAGAAAACAGCAATTTGAGGTCGGTCAATTATGTATTTTAACAATGTTGTCCAAAAGTTTAATCAATGTTATTGGATGGGAAATCCTCCAGATACGACTGGTCGGTACTTTACAGGTTTAAAAGGTTGTATCTTGGTTGATTATTATTATTATTATTTTTTGATGATCTGTGTTGCATTAAACCAATGGATGGTTCTGGGCCATCCCTACGTAGGAAGTCTACCTACTTCCTGATATCTGGTCGCAATGATTTGTTTTTAATGTTCGCGCTTGATGGGATCGTCATGTCATATTTGATTCATTATGACCATTATGTCCTTGTTTTTAATGATCGCTTTTGGTTCATGTTTCCATGAGTTTTCTGAAACTGGACTGTTGTAATTTTTGCAGCTATGCCAGTGGATTACGCTACATACTTTTTGTACCTTTGTGTGTACATCTGTTCTGACATGTTCCTTCCATCCCAAAAGGAGGTGACTTGTGCTTTCTGGTTCTACCTAGCAGCATGGCTTGCATTTTGACGGGGCCGATCGGCCTCACCCCTGTGATCGAGCCGGTGGTCGATTTTTCAGGGGGTCTTTTATCGGCCCCGTAAAATTAAGCTGTGAAAAAAAAGAAAAAAAATTTTTTTTTTAAGAAAAAAAAGCTAAGATTACCTGTATGGCAAAACAAAACACATTTGTTCAACACCATTGGTCTCCTTTTGGACGCGAGAAACGGACAATCACATGGTTGAAGCCATCTCCACATGATGAGAATACTGTTGTGTTGGACTTATCTTCAGGTAGCTCAGGGGATGAATCTCTTTCACAATTATCTGACGAGTCTGATGATAGTAACTTTTGGGGGTTTCTGCCTGAAGATTTACATCAATACTAAAGTTAATTAGTATTTGGCAGAATGTACTGAACACATGTATCTGTTATGTTATTAGACTGGAGAGAGAGATACTAGCAGATAAATTAGTTTTGTTGAGACAGAAATGCATCAATAAACTCATTAAATTTGCGACTTCAGATTTTTTTTTGGTCATTCAGCTTTACAGCGAATAAAGTTTTCAATTTGTTACGGGAATAAATATTTTGACATTATTACTATGTTACTGGTGCATCCAGGTGTGGACATTCAAGTACAACCTACATGACAAGGTAATGGCAGTGAAAAGTCAAGATTTATCCCCATGTATATGTTGAACACAGTGGGCTAGTTCAGGGGGAGAAATGGGTTGGACTTGTGTACGTAACACTTGAATGGTCCCAGTTCAATGGCATACATGTAATGTATTATACCGGCACATCATTCATGCAAATTGTCAGAACATTTGTCAT
Organism: Eptatretus burgeri; assembly: GCF_056783735.1. NCBI lineage: Eukaryota > Metazoa > Chordata > Myxini > Myxiniformes > Myxinidae > Eptatretus > Eptatretus burgeri. The sequence goes on from NC_140965.1 coordinate 69,545,183, forward strand.
TACAGGTAATAATCCACAACAACAAAGACAACTTAGTTCCAATACTTTTTAATGAAAATGATTGTGGGAAAGTACTGTGCTTGAGCAGAAAGTTCTGTTTCTCAGAACTTTGTGTTTGGCCCCAAGAAGGGCCGTTTAAGGTACATTTTTAAATTACATAGTTAGTATTAGGCATAGTTTATTCAGATTCTTTGACAGTTCAGTTTGTACGGACATTGGTCAATTTTGGACCACATGTTAAAACAATTTACAAAAACGAATTCACAAGATTTTGAAGCAATTCTAAAATCAGCCCCGTGGGCAAAAATCAGCCCCCTCACCCCACATGACGAGGCCGATTTATCAGCCCCGGCCGATTTTGGAAATGCAAGGCCTGTTGCAGAACCTACACCTGTGCAACTGGCACAGTCCTGACATTTTCTTAAAACCGTTGGTGTACAGTGTCCTGGTCTTGGGTATTATGATTTGTTCTCCATCCCACTTGAACTAACGGCTCTTCTTAGCCATTCCAATTAGCCTCCTTTGTCGATGCCAAATCTGTCCAAATTTTTTTTTTGTTTTTTAACAATCCCCTGCTCTTTTATCGTTCTCCCAATTGTCGGTGTTCATGCACATCCGTTCATATTTTGCCTTTTAATTTGAGTGGTCCTAAGTTGTATTGCTTTAGCTGCTGGGATTATCATTGGGTGCGAAGGGTGTAGTGTGAAATAGAGAATTGTCATTGTGCTTAATTGCTTTCTTATTCTTCCTGCCCCTCTTCTTTCATATACCCTGTTTCTTGCACGACCGAAGTGTCTGGTACCCGTTCTGGAATTGCAAGGATGTGGGTTATCCGCAGAAACGTGGAAATCTGCCCTTTTCTAAATACCTTTCCTCATCAGAAAAATCATTTCCGCGTTTTTCACATGTAAAGAAAATACACCCAATCCCCTTTTGCAGAAATTCTATAATCACTAATTAATGTTTGTGTGATTTGCTTTTCATTACCCAAACCCCTATTTCGTGCCTGACAGTTCACATTTACGTGAAAAACAATTCTCAGGATTCGTGTCGTGTTTAAGTTCTTTGCGTATGGGATTACAATCTTGGTGGAACCATCATGTTCACTTAGTTGAGTGGGGAAGGTGAGAAATGATGATGGGAACGATTAGGAATACTAATTGGCCAGCAATTGGCATTCCTAATCGTTCCCCATAGTCATTTCTCACCTCAAGATCTCTGGGTGTACCAAATTTAGACATTCTGTTAGACTAGGGTTCGGAAGATATGTGCAGCATTGATTTGACATTTTGATGAGAATTATTCCTGCCTGGGTTTGAATCTCGGCCCAGCTATAAACTGTCATCCAGATGTTTCACAGGCTGGGTGATTCATCAATTTGTGTGCCGTCCCTCAGATTGACGTTGAACTGGCGTCCCATCTGCTGGGATTCTTTTGTGGGTGTTAAAGATCCCATGTGTCCTTCGTGAAGAGGAGGCGAGTTAATGCTGGCACACTGAACAAATTCAAAATTCCTGCGCTGACTTTGTGTAGGAGTGGCGACCCGACCAGTATTGTAGCCTCGTAATTGTTTCAGCAGCACCAAAGCTCTTCATAGGGCACGGTACATAATAATGATCATGATGAGCAATGATTTTAAGCTGATAGGCAAACTAAAGTATGTTTCTTTCATTCTGTGCAGGTTTTGAAACACTCCCATGTGGATCATGTGAATGACTGTTCAATTTAAACAATGAATGCAAATAATCATTGAGGGAAACTGTTACAGAAAATTTGCTGTGCTTTCCCCTCATTTGTGTGAATTTGGGAACTTGAGTAATGATTTTGAGATGCAGAAAAACTGAGAAATACTGAATGCATGCTCCCAGACCCCTCCACCCCCTCCTTGAACATGCAGGTTTTCTTTGCGCTGCATGAAAAATTTTCCTCTTTGAAGAAAATGATTTGCTCACGTCTCTGGCAATTGGGAACGATGCTCTACGGCATGAATAAAGCCGCGACCATTATAAATTGGCACCAAAACCTCTCGTTAGGATGGTCCAAATGGCGGATGATCAGCTACAGGACTATCCGTCGCCAAATTGGTGACCATGCAGGTGGAAGATTTGACTTTGTGTCCACCCGGACAACCATGGGATTCGGACCTGGTTCGAACAGTTACTGTGATGCTGTTTATTTTTTGCTTGGTTCTAACATGTGCCGACTTGCTTGCAGGTGGGGCAAGTACTGCAGCAGCTTGCCATGGTGGGCATTGAGGAAGGAGATCCACGGATGCGCAATATTGTCAATCGCTTTGATAGGGTAGGTGAGCCACAGACTTGTCGCTTCAATAGGGTTGGTGGGCCACAGATGAACCGCTTAAACCATGTGGACAGGGTGCAGACGGCCGAATGGCCTCCGCGGAGTGGGCGGGCCACAAATGGTTGAACTGCCTCGGTGGGGTGGGTGGGCTGCAGGCGGTTGAACCACCTCGGTGGGGTTGGCGGCTCGCAGGCGGTCGAACCGCCTCAGCGGGGTTGCCGCTCGCAGGCGGTCGAACCGCCTCGGGGTGGGCGGGCCGCAGGCGGTCAAACCACCTCGGCCTGGTGGGCGGGCCACATGCACTCAAACCGTTTCTCTTGGCTTTTTATAACTTTCTTGGAGTCACATTATAAGATCCATTAAAATATGTGTTGCAGTACCAAAATCGGACTTCATGTAAATGAAAGGTGTTTCTCCATCTTTCCATATTTTCCCGATTAAAATTTATATCGCATGTCTTAAAAGTGATAAATCGTATTTTGCAATTGCCATATTCATTTGAACCTTTTTGGTTTACATGGTTGATCTTGTCTCATCTATAGTCCCATGTGTCCCGGTGCAGGGCTGTGTGGCAGGATTTGTAGATTCTGTAATTGGTGGAAGGGTGTTGGATGGGTCCTCAATCGCTTCATTTGGCACGCTGGATGGTCTACACAGATCCTCTATGCTCATCACCCTCCCTCAACTTCACAACTTGGTATGGACACCCGCATGGTTTCTGCAGGTCTATTGTGATTGCAATACACTCGAGCTTGCTTTCTATCTCGGAAATGAATGTCTACCCAAAGTGATAAGCTCATTTGCAGTCAGGCTCCTTGGGTACATCATTCTAAACCCCTGTATCCTGAGTGTCTATCACGTTGAAAAGAAGGACATGATCCTGTCCAGTTCTTAGAATGGTTATATACTTTAGTGTTTTGGGTACTGATTGCAGATGGAAATTGCTAAAGCAATGTTCCCAAGACAGGTGGTCCCATGAAAGCTCCACCATACTACACTCTTTGATACTAGAACAGTCAAAGTTGGCACAAGATTAACTTGTCAACAAGCCATGAAGTGCAGTGAAGGTTCGCATTGAGGTTTCTATTCATTTGGAAACTGAGGTCTTCTGATTTCACAAACTAAATACAAATTGTACTAAATATTATTATGAACAAAAGCGAGAATTGCTTTTCAATACATGTCCCCGACTGACATGACATTTTCTAAGGTCCAAAAAAGACATTACTGAAAAATTGACAAAACGCTCTGAAACTCGAACTTGTTCTGTAACTTATCATAACAGTCATGCACTAAGTTTCAGGTGACTATGTTAAAGGGCATGGGAAAAAAGTCTGAAAAACCACAGGTGGGATGGATGGACAGACAGACGGAGACACACACAACAAGCATTTTAAGGTCATTTTCCCTGCTAAAGCGGGGGTTAGCCTGGACAGACGGAGAGCAAACCTATAATCCCCTCCGGTGAAACTGGTAGTGGACGAATAAAGTAACTTCATTAAAGTCATGTTTTAATATTTCATGTTGTCATTGTTCTCCAAATTGTTGATGTTACCACCTCCACCGAAGGTGGAAGGAGGTTATATTTTCATCCATGTTTGTCTGTTTGTAAGCAGGATATCTCAAAAAGTTATGTCTGGATTTGGACAAAAGTTGGTGGACAGGTTGGGTGTGTGATAAGGACCAATTTATTCGTTTTTGGTGAAGATCCACATCAGTATCCGGATCTGAGAATATTTAAATGTTTTAAGTGATTTTTCATTATTGAGAGATGTGCCAAAAAAGATATATATATATATATATATATATATATATGTATATATGTATATATATATATATATATATATATATATATATATATATATATATATATATATATATATATATATATATATATATATATATATATATATATATATATATATATATATATATATATATCTATCACGATATCTCAAAAACTTACGGAGGGATTCAGACAAAACTTAGTGAATGAGTTGGGTAGGTAATGAGAAGAAGTGGATTCGATTTTTGTTTAGGTCCAAACGTAGTTCCAGTCTTTCAGTGGAATAAAAAACGTATACTCTTCAGACTGGCAGAGGTATGCACTCTACTGATTGCTGTTCTAGTTGTTATTGTTTTACCTCCATTTACCCCCTACCCACAAGCTATATTGATGATTTAATATCATGTTAGTTACTTTAGCAGGATAGCTTTTCAACTTTGCCTGCCTGCATTTTTAACCCGTGTACGCGAAGTGAAAAGCAGGGTTAAACAATTGGTTCATGTCTGTCCGTCCGTCTGTCTGTCTTGTCAGTTTAAACTTATGATCGAGGACCAGCTTATTTAAATAGAATGTTATATTTTGAACACAAATTGGAACACGAATCGAAAGAAAAGTCTGCCGTTCTACCGCATATTGGCTCTGAATTCATCCCGATCGCACATGCGCAGAGAGGAGTGAGATAATATTTTTACTCTGTCTGGCAGTCAAACAAAATTGAAAATCATTCCAAACAGAAAGAATACCGGCACGACGAACTAATCATGTAATGTGTTCGATAAGGTGGTGTAATAGCCACTGGAGAAAACGGTGCTAAAATGTGGAATTAATTTATTTATTTATACGCTTTTGAACCTCTTTAAATCTTTATTTAAATTTAATAATATACTTGAAGACTGTAAACACAAATCACCTTCATCATACTTCCAAGAGCCATGCTATACATTGATATACCATAGCATGAGAGGGCGTGGCATGTGGGAGTGTGCATATCGAGTGAAGAGTGCCAATATGGCTATGGACGATGCTGATTGACGCTGTGTTCTATGGTGATCGATCAAGCCTCCACATCTTAAATTGTGACTTAAGATCGTCTTATTATAGTGTATAAGAGTGGTTGTTGTTTAAAGAGCAGGTTGCGGGTCACCAAACATGTTCTGAAAATTTATCAATATGATTATATGTGCATTAAATAGTTCGATGCAAACTATTGTGGTTGCCTAACTGTTAGGAAAGTTAATGAAATTTAACTCCGAAGTTGTTATTTCTCGAGGCAGTTGAAAAAAACAGCCGCGTGCCATATATAGATGGTGACGTCAAGTTCTCCAAAACAAAGCGGACGCTCACTCGCTCATTGAAGAAGTGTCCAGTTCAGCGGTCGTTCTTTCGCTTTTTTAGAGCTTGCAACTGTCTATATTATCCTTTTTTATTTTGAATTATTGTATAACAAAGTTATTTGGATATTTGTACATCATGCCTCATACGTGTGTCGTCATGTTTTGCGAAAATGGCTGGAAAACAGGAAATCGCTCCCACCGATTCCTGAAGGAAAAGGAATCAAACATTCCCCGGCAGTGGATACGATTTGTACAAACAAAATGGGAGAATTTTCCCCCAAAGAAAACGGGTAAAGAGGACCCTTTGGATAGACTTGTCATTTGTGGTGACCATTTCACAGCCGAGGATTACGAAGGCAACACAATGAGTAAGCTCGGTTTCAAAACAACTGCTCAAGTGAGACTGAAGCACGACGCTGTGCCCACCATTCAGCCTTCTCCTCATCAGCTGGCTCCTGCTTCATCTTCTCACACTGTGTCACCTCTCAAGCGAGGAAACTCTCCTCAGCATACTGACAAGGTGGCTGGGAAGAAGCGACGATTTATTCTATTTCTGACTTGAGTGACTAGAGGATTAAAAATTATTATATCATGTCACAGACGAATCAAACTTTACATTATTTTATGCATCTAACAAGAAAATGAAAATCGACAAACCAATCTGTCTGGTGGAGTCTGTCAGTGTGAACTGCCGGGCAGTCAGTCCTGCCACTTGTACACGAAATAGGCTGTTTTCTGGCACTTGCAAGTGGCTCAAATTTATATGACTCAGGGCCAGAAACTCCATAGTATAAATTCCCATCATCCTCCGACTCGTCCTCGGCAATATCAGAATGAAAAGACTCAATTTCATCGCCGCTGAAATCACTCTCTGATTCGCATCTCGCCATTGTTCACACGCTGTTTCCGAATGTTCACGAAGTTTTCGGAGAAAGTGATGTCATAGCATCTTCGGTAAATTCCGGTCTGTTTTTCGATCACTGACAAAAGTTTTGACTTGAAAGTTAATTTTAGCATATTTTGAGTTTCAAATGTAAGAAATATATACCCAACGATTATTAATGTGATTACAACCTTCGAATCACGCGAAGTCATCAGCAACCCAAAACCTGCTCTTTAAGACTGCTTCAGTCGTGCTAAACTTTCGGATTTTTTTTTTGTCAATCTTTAAAATAATTATTTTATTAATATGGAAGTACATGAGGGCCATACAGTTTGTGGTTTTCCCCTTCGTGGATTCATTCCATTGCGATTAATTTATTGAGACAATGTTTGTGGATTTATTCACCGAACTAATTAACATGGGCCGGAAACACAATTACCACCTCAAACCTTCCAACATCATCATCACTGTCATCTCCATCAACTCGTCTTTATCGTCACCATCATCGACATCATCATCGCATTATTGGATCAAGTTTATCATCATCATCTATGTATTACTAAAACTCTCATCATGTATGTATGTATGTTCCTGAAATACAGCCAAAACGGTACACGATAGCGCAAAATTTTAGGTCTACCTCTCACCTTTCACCTGCGGTGTGCAGTATCAAGTTTCGTTCAAATCTGACAACGAAAAAAATTATTAAAAAATCAATTTTTGATTCAGTCAAGTACTCTCTGGGAGTATTTGATTAATGCAAACAACCTCAGCGGTATAGTTCGCTGGAGCTATCTTTTTCTTTTTTTTCTTGAAATGATTTATTAAAAAATCTCAAACATTTAGTGTAGACAAAGAACGATTTATTTTTAAGCATAAAATAAACATCGCCATTTTGATCTAATACTTCCATGTTCATTAATAAATAAAATTGTGTTTAGAAGATTACGCACAATAATTTCTTCGACTTTCTTTTCTCCGTTTTTTTTCACATTGACGCACAATATCAAGTTTCGTTCAAATCTGGCAACGAAAAAAATTATTAAAAAAATCATTTTCACATTCAGTCAAGAACTCTTCGGGATTATTTGATCAATGCAAACAACCTCAGCGGTATAGTTCGCTGGAGCTATCTTTTTTTTTTTCATCAACCGCTGTCACAGCGGGTTCACGGGTCGTCTAGTTATTATTTAAGGTAAGTTTCATGATCTTAGCAACCCAAGAAAACTTGATGGGATTCATGGAATACTTACCCGACACAGTCTTGAGAATGAATTTGTGTGAGTAGGGGCACTGACGGGGGATGTGGGTGTGGGTGGGGTGGGGATAAATGCATACAAATTATACTTTGAAAATTTTCGATGTACGCTCAATATGCGTTGTATGACATGGTCATGCAACATGTGGTAAAGTTTCTATTTCCTCTGATGAATGGTTTTCAATGTGCACTTTTAACGAAATGCAGACCCGTACACAACAGATTGCTTAACCCCGCTTTTTGTTTCGCGTACGCAGGCTAATAAGCTTTATTTTATGTTTTTAATGCAGGAAAATAAGCCTGGTGTTTGCTTAGGCCTAAGTCACATTTGGCACGGCGGCCGTAGGGTCTACAAAATCTACGGCCACTAGCAATTATAGGGCGGCCGCAGTATTTCCACGGTCACACAATGTAGCAGTCACATATATTTTTATTTTTTGGGGAGCCGCACGGCGTATTGAGAAATTGTGGAGACCGAAAACGTGGGGGTGCCATACGGTCTTTGATTTGATGTCGCACGGTGACCTTAGGGCGTCCCTGCGGCGGCCATATAATTTTCAAGGCAGATGCAAGTTAGCCTCAAGGTGCCCGCAAGGCGACCACAGGGGGGCCCTAAGGCGAACGTGCGGCCAGACGGACGGTAACGAGTGGGTATATATACCAGTTCTTTTTTTACTGAAATAAAAATATAACAGTTCGGAATATACCAGTATATATAACTGAATATACTATAACTATAATATATATATATAACTGAATGTACCAGTTCGGAGTATAGGCAAACACCGATCTCTAGCGGTAGCGCACGGTCGACGCAGACTGCCACGGAGGCCTACGTAGGATGCACGGCGGGCGTAGGGCAACCGTGCGTCGACCCTGCGTTGCCCGCAGGTAGTCACACAGACCGCAAGGCCACCATACGTTGAACACAGGGATGCCTTAGGACTACCCTACGGCGACCGTGGAAATAGTGCGGCCGCCATAATTTTTTGGGGGTTGGCAAAATTCATTTTTCATTGATAAGAGCCTACGGCAGCCGCACGAATAACGCAAGCCCACCGTCCGCCCTACGTACGGTCGATGTGGAACACATCTACGTCACAGCTTGGCTTGTCGAATTGCTACGGCCAACGTAGAAATGAAAAAAGTTATAACTCCGCGCTATAATTCCACGGCGACCCCTACGTCCTGTAAAAGATAGCCATACGGCGTAGGGCCACCCTGAGGCCACCTCAGAAACTGTGGCCGCCGCACGTTTCTGTCAATTCGGGGGGGGGGGGTACGGCTGCCGTATCCTAGCCGTAGAGCAAATGTGACTTAGGCTTTAACGGTGAAGGTGGCTGGCTTAAGATCTTAGGGTCTTGAGTTTGAGCCCCTGTCGTGCTGTTGAATAATACCAGGTGGGGTTGACTCAGCCTGTCATCCTTCCGAGGCTGGCAAAATGAGGACCATCTAACTGGAAACAAGTCATTGCATCAGTGGCACAGCTGCACACCCAGCAATGATGCAACAAGCAGCCCAGGCTGCACATTAAATAATAAATGAAGAATTATTTTTTGTTTTTTTTTGTTTCTGCAACTCATGTTGTTGTCTTTCTCTTTCAGCACTCTTTCTCTATAAGTGACTGTTAGCAACAGCTACAGTGACATAAACTTTGTGTCATCTTTTTTACCTGTTTGTCATGCATGCACAAATGTGTGTGAAGAGGCCCACTGCTCGTTTTGGGGCTGTACCACCAAGGGGAGGTGAATCATAGAATATGTTGTTGTTTCGAAGAAGCAGTGTTTTCCTGGCATATTGTGTTACAGCATAACTTGGAATTGTTTGGAGGTGTTATTCATGTGATCAGCTTGTGCAGAATAAGACATTAGTTAATTTCTCCATTTTGGGGATTCTTGCGTTTAGGTGAACTTCCTGCGCACAGTTCATGCCAGAGGTTCTCTTGGAGAAGGTTGCCTCAAAGAAGAGGATGTTCTTACCCTGGAGAGCTTGCTCGCAAATTTTCCTTCATTACCGGAACCTAACCCAACTGCCACTAGGTCCACTGATACGTCTTGCCTTTCTTCACAGCCTTCTTCGGCTACAACACTGCCCAGCCGCAAGAATCTCCTCCAGATTGGTAAGGCCTGCTTGCTTGGCTTTGCTTAGATTTTAATCTCGTAGGATTATTTTACAAGATGGGGTTAAAGTGCAACTAGTCATTTGCATGCATTTTGAAGATTAAGACATGGCTGAGACACGTGTGGTTTTAAGTTTGTCAAGATGTTCATCTGAAACTCTCTTGTACTTGGTCTGCATTGTTTCCTTGTTCTCCAGCTCAATCAGCGAGTCGTGGACGCAGCAGGCTGTCTCCCGTTCTCTCTTCCGCCTGGGATTCTGGCTCTGATGTTGATCTTCCCGATTCTGAAACGTCCAGTGAGATTGTTCCAGATGAAGTCCTTGTCATTAGCCTAATGGGTGGAGGTGTGACCAGCTTGCCTGGTCTACTCTCTGAGGCTGAGGTTTGTGGTTTTGACGACTGTCATTAAGAGATGTATAAAGCATGAAAACGTTATTTTTATTCCTGTTATTTGTCAATCTCACCTCGGTATTTATACAATACACACATGTTCAATTTGTGAAATATAATTGGTTCAGGTGAATGTAAATTGTTGCAATGCGAATACAGGTTGTGTGTGCGCGTGCGTGCGTGTGTATGTGTGTGTTAGGTGTTGGCGATGGAGGGGGAAAGTGCAAGCAGAACCGACACAGGGGACGTAGGGAAGTCTGAGAACAAACCTGACAAGACGCTGCGTTTCTCTCTCTGCAGTGATAACCTCGAGGCTGTCTCGGAGGGTGAGAACTTGGGCACAGGTCATAATTCTTTTGGATTGTGCTGATTCTAAAATTATCTTTGTGCCTCCACAGGACCTTCAAATCGCTCAAATTCAGTTTCTTCTTTGGACCTGGAGGCTGAATCTGCCTCGGAAATGACCGGCGCTGCAGCAGCTGGAGGTAGTGATGGCGCTGCCGTTTTGCACCTGCTGGAGCACGAGCAGGGTGAGCTGTCCATTTTGATTTGTTTCAAAGAGGTGCGCCATGGATTTTGCGATTGAGATTGCATACCAGTGTTTTCTTTTCTTCTTCTTATTTTTTTTTTGGTTGATGTCTGCTGATTAATGTTTCCATGGCAAAGTGAAAAGCTTGTCATGTTACCAGTTGATGCAGTTTACACGAAACATCCTTAAAAAACAAAAACAAATTTCAAGCATACCTGGATGTGTTTGACCAGCTGAGAATATAGCATGGCATGCCATCTGTCCATCTCCTTAGCATTTCTCAACACCTCTAACCAATGGTGGGTTTTTACTCCTCCAATGATGAATTTTCCGCAGGTATTGTTTTCGGGTTATCTGTCTGTACGTACGTCAGTCAGGTCAGGTCAGGTATGGGAGCATGTGCCAGAACAGCGCGTCGCTGCATCCACTTTCCGCCGGTACTCCAGGGGCCTCCATCTGGCCATCCCCCAGGCAGATAGCAGGCCCATCCCCATCTCCTTGAGATGATGGTCAACCTGCTGCAACCATGAGGCACGTGGTCGGCCCACTGGCCTCCTCCACTCATGAGACTCCCTCGCTGAGAGAATCTGGTGAGCAGGATCAGCGTCAGGAAAACGAGCCACATGTCCATACAGCCGCAACTGACGCTCACGGACTATGCAGGTATCAAATCTCATCCGAGTCTCTCTCAGCAACCGCTCGTTGGACACAAAATCCGACCAGCGATAGCCAAGGATTCTCCGAAGAGACCTGGTACCAAAGGAATTAAGTCTCCGTCTCAGATCCTTGGTCAGAGTCCAAGTCTCGCATCCATAGAGCAAGACGAGAAGTACCAAGGACCTGAAGACTCGGACTTTCGGCCTCCCGCACAGGTACCGGCAGCGCCACACCTCATGATCCAGTGAATCCATGACTCCCCAGGCCTGACCCAGACGTCTATTGACCTCTGACTCACAGCCAGCAGAGACATGAATATCACTGCCAAGGTAAGTGAATCTCTCCACGACCTCAACATCCTCACCACAAACAGACACAGACAGCACAGCAGCATCCAAGATGTCACCGAAAGCCTGGATCTTAGTTTTGACCCAAGAAACCCGTAATCCCAGCGGCTCTGACTCCTCATTCAGCACCTCGAGGGCCCCCAAAGGGATATCTAAAGTTTCCGCAAAGATGACTGCATCATCTGCAAAATCAAGGTCCGAGATCTTGACATTCCCAAACGATGCACCGCAGCTTGATCTCTCCGACATCCTCCCTAAAATCCAGTCCATACAAGTGCTGAAAAGTGTGGGGGCCAGCACACACCCCTGACGAACTCTAGTAACAAATGGAAATAAGTCAGAGATGGTACCACCACACTTCACAGCACTCTCAGTACCAGAGTAGAGTTCAGACATCAGATCGATTAGTTTTGGTGGCACCCCACGAAGACCAAGAATCCTCCAGAGGACATCCCGATTCACTGACTCGAACGCTTTACAGAGATCAACATAGGCTGCAAGCAGCCCCTGCCGAAACTCTCGTCTGCGTTCGGTGAGGACACGAAGAGCAAGGATACGGTCAATCGTTGACCTCTTTGGTGTAAAGCCTGACTGCTCTGGACGCTGGTGCTCAAGCAGATGGTGGCGAACCCTATCAAGAATTATCCGAGCAAAGACCTTGCCCGGCACTGAGAGCAGTGTCACCCCTCGGTAGTTGTTGCAGTCTTGGCGATCACCCTTCCCTTTCCAGAGAGGAACAACAAGGCCCCTCTTCCAATCAGTTGGGATGATGCCTGTGTTCCAGGCAGAGCACAAAACTGCATGCAACGACACGAGTGCAGCATTTCCACCAGCCTTGAGAAGTTCAGCATGGATGCCACAGATCCCTGGAGCGTTTCCCCGTTTCAACTGATTCACCGCAGCCCGTGTTTTCACAAGCGAAGGTGGACCACAATTGATTTGAGGGTCAGCAACAGGGATTGTAACACCCTTGACGTCCAACTCGACAGCTGGGGGATCAGCCTGGTACAACCGCTCAAAGTAACCGGCCCAGCGGGCCTTCACTTCAAACTCCTCCTCTGTCAAGAGCCGACCACTCTCTGCTCTTACTGCAGTGCTCCGAGCAATGGGCTTGGATGAACGCAATGCGCGAATTCCCTTGTAAGCGGGACGAGAATCACCTGTCCACAGGTGATGCTCTACCCTCTCACAGATTCCTCGCACATAGGCCTCCTTGTCCACCCTCAGTGCACGTACAGTTTTACGCCTCAGCTCCCTGAACAGCTCAGCTCTGCCATTCAGCCTGGCCCTGCGACTCTGGTCAATGGTATCCAGTGTTCCTTGAGAGACAAAATTCTTCTTTGCCCTGCGGTGAGTTCCAAGACATCCACCGGCAACATCAAGGACGGTGGTCTTGAAGGCACTCCACAACTCTTCAGGATCCCCCAAAGCACCCAGACACCCCAAGTGTCCACTCAGCCTGTTCACAAACTCCTCAGCTACTCTCTCATCCCTGAGCTTGCCAACATCCAGCCTAGGCTGGGATGGTACCATTCTCCAGGATTTAAGGTGCAGCTTTGGAGTTGCTACAACAAGCCTGTGGTCAGTATTGAGGAACTGAGCACTCCGGAAGACCCTGCAGTTCTGGATCACCCTCCAACGACCGTCAATGAGGACATGGTCAATCTCCTTTGCCACACCGCCAGCGTTGGAATACCAAGTCCATCGATGAGCTCGTGGGCGCTGAAATCATGAACCAGCCACCCTAAGTCCATGACTTCTTGCAAAGTCAAGGAACTTAGTGCTATTATGGTTCATAGTTCCTGACCCATGGGGACCAACACACACCTCATAACCATCCCTATCAGTTCCAGTCGATGCATTGCAATCCACCAAGACTAGAAGTGTATCTCGTCTGGGGCACTGATCAACCACAGACTCGAGTGTGGCGTAGAATATGTCCTTCACGGTGAGATCACTCGCCTCAGTCGGAGCATAAACAGAGACCAGGGAAATGACACCAAAGGAGTGACGAATCCTTTATCTCATAATACTCTCGTTGACCGGTGTTACCTCAATTATCATTGGGGTCAGCTTATTGGACACAGCTACAGCAACTCCTTGGGTATGGTAACCATCAGAGCGACCAGACCAATAGTAGGTGTAACCACCCACCATTATCTCGCCGCAATCCGGTCTCCGAACCTCAGAGAGAGCTGCAACCCGATGTCCAAACTCTTGAGCTCAGATGATAATAGAGACGGGTGATCATCCTCTCTTAGGGATAGGACATTCCAGGCACCCACCCGAAGGGACCGCCTCAGGTTAACCCAAGGAGACCGCCGTCTGGTGGACGACACCTTAGCACCACTCCGACACACTCTCCCGCAATCTGACTCAGGGATGTTACCCCGTGGTTTCCCTCCTATCGTCAAAGATTGGGGGTCCCGAAGGCTTTGCCCCAATCCCGTCATCCGTGAGCTGCCCTGTGAAGGGAAGCTGCACAGGAGGTACTCCCACAGAGTGGGTTTTCAGATTTTTTTGCGTTTTTGTGTTTTGCGGTTTGAAGGGTTTTACAGTGGCCGGAGTGCAAATCTTGTCACCAACCTCCTAATAAAAAAGTAACCCAACTCCAGGAGGACGTCCGCAGACACAGTGTCCGCAGACACAGACACACTGGATATGGATGGCCGTTGGCTCACAAGGAGCTCCTCCGCGCTTTGACAGGTTTAGTTTTTAATCCTGCTTGGTGTCCATATCCAAACACCCTCCTCATCAGAAAACCTGGTGGGGGAGACTGTTTAGTCGCCGACAACCCGACCATGGAACAGGTTAGTACAGGTTTACATGGTACCTGTAGCAGGTCACAGATCTAACCTGACCTGACTGTACGTCAGTCCATGCTAATTTTCTCTCTCTTCTTTGCAACCGCTTATCCGATTCATACGAAATTTTCACCATATGTGAGACTACTCATGTAGAATGTTTTAATCATAATTATGATGTCATAGGTCACGTGGATCAGCAGCCATATTGTTTTTAATATAAAACCTTTAAAAACCTTCTCCAGAATGGCTTGACAGATCGAGGGGAAACTTCACCCACATGTTCCTCAAGCCTTGGGAATACCAGGGTGATCACGAATGATTAATAGGTCACATGGTCTGACAGCCATATTTGATTGAACGAAAATCTATTTAAAAAATTATTTCTCTTGAACTGCTTCATCAATCGACCTGAAACTTCACAATTATGATCTGGTAGTCATGGGGAATATATGTTTTAAATTCCAACCTCATCGGACGCATGGTTTGGCAGCCAGAATTATTTGATATTTTGAATCTGGGTTTCAGGATTTATACCAAACTTGGAACAAGTATGTATTATGTATAATAATGTAATAATGTGGGGGAGGCATATCTGGCAACGTTAAGATTGCCCTTCTAGTTTATATTTATTATATAACTGGGAAGACACCTTCAAAGCTTTCTAAAATCATAATTTTCGAGCTTGTTCAAGCCATAGCATACATTTTGGCAGCCATTGTTGAAAGAAAATGTTAAACATGGCGTCTTTGATCATTACCCCTCTACTTGGCGTTTATTCAAGCCTGTCTCCAAAATCTCGTTTTCAAAGGGTCATCTTGAGGTCAAATACGGAAACAGATTTTTGGGGGGGTGAGCTCGAGGAAAATTGTATCTTTTATTTCTCTGCTGCTGATTGTCTCCAAATGATAGCGTTTGAGGTAAGCTGTTGCACATGTATCACCATGTAATTGTCATGTATTTAGCAAGAGGTACTGTTATGTGCTGAGCAAGATGTGGGACGTTTAATCTATTTTGGGCAGTTGCATTTTGCATGTTTTTTTTTTTTTTTGGAACAAACTATTATTTTGTTTTATTTGACACTGCCACATCTGTCGAGAGCATTTTAAGCTAGTATTCCATGGACTATTTATATTGTTATGGTTCTCGGAACCGTATGCATGCAACATACAGTTGTCCTGAGTCAGTTATTCCATTAATATACGTGCAGATAGATCCCTACTTTTTGTCTAGCGGGACGGCAGGGAATGCGTTGCGATGGGCTATTAGTTAGGATTAATAAATCATTTTTTCCCTTTTATTTTATTCCCTCCTTTTTCTGAGGTAAATTAGTCTCGCTTGCTTCCCTCGTTTCGCTGGCCACAGCGTACCACCATCTATCCAGCGACTCGTTTTCAGAGGCAAAATCCCGACATTCGCTATGGAAGCCGCATTGGCATCCACCTTCCCAAACCCAGACACGCGCGGCGTGGGTGGGCCAAACTAGCGTCTGGCTGTAACCCCGCCCAGAAAGGCGGACCACATGAAGGCCCAGTCCAATCGGGATGTTCGGATCGGACGATTACGTCGGTTTCGCCATGGCTCCTCCCCGAGCTCCGTGATCTATAAAGTATGGAGCAATCCTCAGAGTTGGCGTGGATGGAAAGGAAGAAATCGGTCGGAGTTGTTGGATGCGAAGGTATTGGGTTGAATGGGAAGGTTGTCGTTGGATGGGAAGGTTGTTGTTGTGGGAGGCCTTGGAAGGAGAAGTGCAAAAGGGAATTGAAGGAGTTGTTGCGAAGGTGTTTCGGCTGCTTGGCTCTGCTTACGTCTCACCTCGACGGCCAGCCTACTGGTCCCCACCGACACGACCTCGACCAAGCCTCTTACCTGGTCCTGTCTACTGCTCAACTCTCGCCATTTTGGACTCCGCTCTCCTCCACTCAAGCTCCTGCTGCAGGCACGATTACCACACGTGCGGCTGTGGACCAAATTGCACAGCTTTTGTTGCGTACCGCACCACGGAGCATCCCTTCCCCCGAAACGCTCAGGTACCAAAAACTGTGACCTCAACTCCCTCCCTCCCTGGCTGCAAAAGTCCTTTGCCTTTCATTGGGTTTATTTTGTCAGAGTGTGTGTCTGAGTGTGTTGGCGCCTGCCCGTTAGATAAGCATGTATAAGATCTTCATTGTTGTGATTGTTATTGCTTTTATTAATCTCGCGTCAAGTCTGCACTGTGTCTGCTTTTGTAAGTTGCTTGTATAATTGTCACACCCCACACCTCTCTCACCTTTCCCTGCATTACATCCCCAATAAACCTTTTGTTGTGCCACATGCTTTTCCTCGCTTAGTGTAAATAAATAATAATTGTAGATATGTTCCCAGCTCGCCTTTATCTTTTCCTACATTGGTCCAGCATGGTTCGGATCTAAGTTTAGCCGGGTCTTTATTCCCGACAATCCATTCCTTCGAGCCGGTATGTTCTTGGCAGTGCCACTCAGCTGCATCCGATCCGGAAAGGTGATCCGTAGTTGGTGGAGTGATCGGGTTCGGATAAGGAGTACCGAGGGCGTGGTTCCCCGGTGGTTAATTAGGTAACCTGATTCTAGACAGGAGGACCCTAGGTCACGCCGTTGAGTTATTGGCGTCCATGGTCGGTTAAGCGATCCGTCGCGGAATTATCCGTGAGCGACGGCCTACAATTCCGGGGAGTCTGGTGGGAATCGACGTAGCTTTCCCCCACCTGGTGGTCTTCTCACCCGATCCTGCCGGCCCGCAACAATATTGTTGCGCTTGGATACCAACACAGTCACAGTTTTAAAGTTGTTGTTCGTCTTTCGGCTGCTCCCGTTAGGGGTCGCCACAGCGGATCATCCGTTATGATCCGCATACTGATTTGGCATAGTATAGGTTTTTTTTACGCCGGATGCCCTTCCTGACGCAACCCTGGTCGCTTCTTACGACACAGGGATAAGGATTGGGTTTCGCCATGATTTTGGGCTGCTCTACACCTTCTCATAGCGTGGTCCATCGCAGAGCTCCCGTCATCAAGCGATCCTCCAACCCAAGCCTCCGAGTCGCCGGATTACAGGCGCACGCCACTACGCCCGGTTAGTCACAGTTTTAAAGTGAGGAACTGAATATTTCCAAGGGAATCATTAGTCATCACCATGATGCGATTATGACAACCGCATTGCTTTTGCTTTATTGATTTAGGAGCCAACAAATAATTTCATCTGAAGATTTGTCTTCCTGTCTGTCGTCAGGGAAACATGAGTGGTCATAAGGAAAGAAAAGTTTGTTACTGTATGAGTGATCTTCTCAAAACTTCTCTCCTGCTCATGGACACCTTGGCTCACCAATGTTCATAAAATATTCAAAACAAAAGGGACATTGGTTTGTGTTGGTTACATTTTCGATATGCCACTTGATTTTTATGAGTTGTTCATTATTCATTATGGCAATTTGTTTGGCATTTCAGCTGATGTTTTGACTTCAAATTGTGTCTATCTTTTTTGGACAGCTACAACTCAAGACAACCTGGATGACAAACTTCGGAAGTTTGAGATAAGGGACATGATGGGTCTTTCTGAGGACCAGGACATCCTGGAGACAGTGAGTGAGACGTGGAGCACAGATGTGGTCGGAAGTGACTTTGACCCAAACCTTGATGAAGATCGACTGCAGGAGATTACTGGTAAGTTTAAAGTAATGGTTGATTGGAAGATTTATTTATTTTATCACTTGCCAAGTTCACCAACATGCAAAGCTGGCTTATTAAACCAACAATTTAAACCTTGAGCATCTTGCAGCAATCCCTACAATCCAGAGGTGTTTTGGCCGTAAAGGTCTTTTGGTCAATCGTGGCCACATTTCATCCCACTGCACAATGATAACACATAAAACTAAAACTGACCATAAACACCGCAAAAGATGCATATTTGGTCTCACTTTGTCATCATCAGCATCTTTTTTTCCTTCTATTTCTTCGTTTTTTTTTGTCTACTTATCCAGTGCCTTTTTGAAATGATTCACTCCAGATTTGTGCTTCCCTTCCTGTTAAACTGCTCTGGAACCCACCAAGTACTCTGAGTAGAAATTATTTCTCTTCTCAGTTACAGGTCTACTTCTTTAAATGCCACTTCAAGCTCTGCCCTCTAGTCTTTATCCACTTCCCTCTTCCTCAAAAAATGCACTCTGCCCATTTTATTGAATGTCTTGAAAACTATCGTATTACCATGTAATCTTGTCCTTTCTTGTTTAAAGACCCCCTATCTTCAGTGTCTTTCTTCACAATTAAAATCTGATATCCTTGTTGCCCTAAACTGAACCTTCTCATATAATTTCCACAAACAGCAGTCATATTCTTTCTATAAATAAAGTTTCAAAGTAAAATTCAGTGAAAAAAGTACCATTTTATTTTATTTTATTTTATTTTATTTTATTTTATTTTATTTGTACACCTAATAGGTGCTTCGGGTGAAAGCCTCCTTACAGGCTTGCTAACCCTACCTGACACCTTGGAGGCAGGTGGAGCTACAGCCTTGTCTGAGACTACGAGTGAGGCATGGAGCGTTGAGGTCCTGGCCAGTGACTCTGGTGTGTATGCTTGTCGAGACTGCAGTCGCACTTGTGAATGAAAACTGAAAGATGCTCAGTAGCTGAACTTTGTACCGAGTTCTGTTCGGTAAGAGCGCATGTTCTATGTGCAGAAGTGACAGAGCTAAAGCAGGAGGAGCGACTGCAGGAACTCGAGAGCTGCTCGGGTCTGGGCTCGGTATCTGATGACACGGACATGCGTGAGGTCGGCTCGAGGCCGAGCACTCCAGGTCTCAGCGTCGTCTCTGGTTTGATTAAACTCTGCATCTTGCTCATATGCCACAACGTTTTTTGCAGTAACTGTTCATATGCTGCAACAACTGCTCAAATCTTTTTCATAGATCACAACACTTTTGCTATAACTGAGTCTGCAATAACTACTGTTTTTATGCCTCCGCAGCTGAAGGCATTGGAGGTATTGTGTTTTTGCGTTGTCCATCTGGCTGTGTGTCCGTGTGTGCGTGCGTAGCAGATTTTCGTTACCGCGATAACTTGTGAACAGCCGAAGCGATTTTTATTTTTTATTTTTTATCACACTTGGTACCAATATGTACGATGATACACAGATTAACTGATTCAATTTTGGGGCGAAAATGTCAAATGCCTAAGGGCATGTGACCTTTAGTTGAAAATCTTTGTTACTACAATAACTTGTGAACCACTGAAGGATTACAACCAATATTAGCTCAAGTATGAACTGTAATATCCAAAGATGAACGTGAACAGATTAAATATGGGTGCAACGGGTCAAAGGTTAAATGTCAAGTGCCCTTTGAAAATCATTGTGCAGACCATAACTGGTGTTTGAAGCATGTAACGTTCTCTCTCTCATTGGTTATTTCCATTTGATGGTTTCAGGATGTGGGAGGATGTTCTACTAGAAATCAAAATCTCCACCTCCTTTTTTGGTAAAGGATCGTGATTAATGAATCAAAATGTGAAACTTCGTTCTCATGGCCTCGTTCCAAGGGCTCTTTTCAAAATCTTCACTGAACCTCTGACAGCCTCCACTTGTAGCTCGTTTGTAGTGATATTCCCCGGAATTATTTTTAAATGCTCGGGAAAGGTTTTCTTTATCATTCCTGTAGCTCTGACTATCATGAGTACAATTTCAGCTTTCTTCAATTTTCAAGTCATCTTGATCTCATTTTTCAGATCCTGGTATTCGGTCATTTTTCTGATTTCTGGAGCAGTTAATCATAAGTCATTGGGAACTGAAGCTTTGATCGACAGTGCCGACTTTTCCTTTTTGTGTTTGAGTACTATGTCAACGCAATGCTTTGTTTGCAATGTTCACACTTGATGGGATCATCTTGTCATACATGAGCATTATATGTTCATTTTCAAGGATCGGATTTGGTTTGTGTTTCCATGATTGTTCTGGATGTTGAAATATTTACAGATGTGCCACTGGATTACTCTGCAAATGCCATCATGTCTTTCTGTGTACAGCTGTTCCAACATGAGATTTTTTTTTCCATCCCAAAAGGAGGTGACTGGTGCTTTCTGTTTCTGCCCCACAAAACCTGCATTTGTCCAATTGACTCAATACCACCATTTTCTTAAAGGCATCTGTGTACTGTCCTTGGTCTTGGGCATTTATGATAACTCTTTCTCCATCCCAATTAATTTCACCTCTTCTTTGCCATTCCAAAGAGCCTTCCTTGTCGATCCCTGTCTTGTCAAGCTCTTTTTAAAATTTTCCTGCTCTTTTTAAAATCTTCCTGCTCTTTTGTCATTCTCCCATTTGTCAGAGTATATCTGCTGATATTTCATTTTTTAGTTTTCCTTTTTATACGCCCGATATATATATATATATATATATATATATATATATATATATATATATATATATATATATATATATATATATATATATATATATATATATATATATATATATATATATATATATATATATATATATATATATATATTGTTGTGGTTGACGAAATTCACAAACCACCATTCAGGTCCCTTAGGTGAGATATCTCTGTAAGTATATGTGTAGTTAGGCCCAAACCCGTTGTCTAGAGGGAATAAATGTCATTCATGCGGGCTGCGACTCTTCAGGATAGCCGTTTTTCTTTTACTATCTTTATTTTGGACCAGCCGCCATTATTACCACCACCAACCACGTCTCAACAGCCATCACAACAACCACCAACCACAACGCCGCTTCACAATAACAACCACCAACCACAACGCCGCTTCACAACAACAACCACCAACCACAACGCCGCTTCACCACAACCGCCACGACCTTTACCGTCACAACTCGCCACCATCGCATCCGCACCATCTCGCGCCACTCGTGGGCGCCGATGCTGGACTCGTGCGGGGCGTGCACCGAGCAGCGTGTTCAAAAACATCACGGACTTTCCGCAGAAAACGGATCAAAAACGACTCACGCCCACTTTTGTTCAGTCCAATCGGTGAGCGAGGGGCGATTTGGCCCCGCCTCCAGGGCGTTGGAGGGCGGTCTCTATATGCAAATTCATGGATCAAAAAGCATTCACGCCCACTTTTCCTCGGGCCAATGGGGAGCCAGCAAGAGAGGTGAAGGGTCGGAGGCAGAGGGTCAAGGGTGAAAGAGCGAAGCCACGGGGCTTATAAAAACGGCTGCGTTCGTCAGTCAAGTTGAGTTCAGTTGGAAGTTGAGAGTTCAAGTGTGCGGAGTTCAAGAGAGTCGTCGGTGGAGCTGGAAAGAAGTGGTACTAGTCAGAGTGAAGAGGACGGAGCTGTGGAGAGGTGACGGCAGCGAAGGCGGACGAGGGGGTGCTCGCGTCGGTGCCGGGAGCCGCACAGGGAGAGGCCAGCAACGCGACCGAGGTGGAGGAGGAGACGCTCGCCGCGGGACCCGAGACAGGGTGATATCTTCCTTCCCCCGAGCGTCAGCAACCCCCTCCTGTTTCCCCCGCGCTGAGATAGTGCGACAAAGGGGGCCCCCTTCCCACCCCCTACCAGACACTGTCCGCGAGGCCCGCGGAGTTGAGGCACCACCGCCGCTCCGCGTCTCATCATCAGACGGGTAGGCCCGACACGGTCTCGGCCCCAGGCCCGTCTACCCCCCTCATCTTGGAGGGTGGTTCTTTTCTTTTGCTTTGGGAATATGTGTTGTCGGCGCCATCTGTGAAGTAAAATTGTATAAGTGTTGCCGTGTGCCCGGTAGTCGGATAGATCTGCATTGTTGCATTTGCTTTTTGTGTAATATTGCATTGTCTTCTTCTTTTACATGTGCTTTTGGTGGAATTGTATATGTGTGCTTTCCGTTCATCGCGAAATAAATGTGCTTATTGTTGAACTGTTTTCCCGCTTCGCTTCGTCTTTTCTTTCATTGAATCTCCATCTTGCTTCACGTAAAGGGTTGGTCGTGGGCTAAAACGCCCGATAATTAATCGAACCGTCGAGGTCGACGAATAACACCGCTCGGTTATCCCGATAGTACGGAACGGGTCGCTTAAAGTGGCCCGTGTCCGAAGTCGACCTGCGGCGAGGTGCGATCGCCCGGTCTACCCTCCGTGTGGGTACTTAGGTAGGTCGAATTTGGCGAGCAACCCTATCCCACGCGGGGGCCGATTGGCACGATCGTGGTGAGGCCGAAAGGTCCACCCGTGACTAGTTCCCGGCGTTAGTCCGAGAGGGTCACGACTGGATTGTCCGTCCGGTGGGCGACGTGCCGCGATTCGAGTTACGTGGCCGTCCGCACGCCGGCGGGCGCGAATCAGCAACACTGGTGTCAGGTCGTGCGATATAAACCCATCGCCCTCCTCACGGCACTGGTATCGGAGAACGGGAAAAGGGGCTCCCTGTCTCCAATTAAATTCACGGGAATCTGTCCAGGGGTGAGAGGAGCGACCCCCGATTCCCTCCAAATTACGAGCGAGCTAAATTAACCCTTCACGAGAAATAAGATGGCGTCTCAAGGCGAGCGGGAGCCGGGGGTATTAGAAATGTATATGTGTAGTAATGTAGGATCCATGGCTCAGGACGAAATCCCCGTGCAGGAAATGTTGATTGTACAGGAAAACGAACTCGCCCAACTGAACCCAGAGCCCGAAATAGGTGCGGCAGCGGCCGCGGTGTATGACACCTCCCCTTCCCCCCTCCGCCAAAACCCCCCGATCTTTGCCGAATCGGCTCACCCAAGCGCACCCGACATGGCCCAGCTATTCACCATGCTGGCACAAATGAATGCGGATATGAAAAACGAAATGAAAGGCATGATCGAAAAGATGGATGCAAACACAACTGAATTTATAAACGAAATAAAAAGCATGAGCAAGCAAATGAAGGAAGAAACGAAAAAGCTCCGGGGTGAGACGCAGAACATGGGCCGATGCCTGCAGGCGGGCATGAAGGCCGTTTGCAGGGAGCTTAAAATGGCGACTCCACGTGTGGGAGCGAACGAGCTGGAAGGGGGTGCAGCGGCTGGCGGGCCCGCGGTGGAGGCGGGTGAAAAAATAATTCGGGGGGCGTGTTGGGCGAGGGTCGTGACGATGACCGAAAGGGAAAAATTAAATGGGGAGACCAAAACGTGTGAGACGAGACACGAGGTGACGACAAAGGAAATAATAATAGTTGAGACAAGGGAGGTAAAGGGTGAAGAGGTGACTGAGTTGGCAGAGACACGGGAGATGGGAACGATAGAGGGAAGACTGCACGATGAAGACGGGGTAAGTGACGCACACACACACACACGGAGGTAGTGGAGGACAATGGGGGTGAGCTGGTGGACTGGGTGGAGACCCAGTGCGAGCAGCTGGATGGCCTCCTCCAGGAACGAGGGGAGGGAGTATGCCCCCTTGAGGCGAGTCACGACCAGGTGAGTTCGGTCGTGCTTCGCGAGTTCGAGGGGAGGAGTGCTGTGGACAGGTGCACGGAGAGCTTGGGGGGTATAGAGGCCCCGGAGACCCTTGTGGGGACACGAATCCCCAGTGTGGTTGTCCCTGTGTGTGTGGTGCAAGGTGTGAGTGCGTCCCCGTGTGTGGAAGCGACCCCGTGTGTGAGTGGTGTGGTGGCGATGGTGCCGGAGTACGTGCTTCCCAGCACGCCGTGTGTAAAAGGGGCACCGCAAGTGGAAGAGGCACGGTGTGTGAGTGAGGCACGGAGTACGAGTGAGGCACCGCGGGTGAGTGCCCCTGCGTGTGTGAGTGAGGCACGGTGTATGAGTGAGGCACGGTGTGTGGATGAGGAACCGCGAGTGAATGGAGCACCACGTGTGAGTGGTATGGTTTATGCAAGGGAGGCCGTGTGTGTGAGAGAGCGGTATGTGAGGGAGATGTCGGTTGGCATCCGGGAGCACGCAGCCGCGTCTCCCGGTGTGAATGTAATGGAATGGAGTGTGAGCGTCGTAACACGCGGGAGTGCGTGTGTGGAATGGCGACGACGGCGACATGTAAGGAAAGGAAGCCGGGTAGCGGCTGTAGTTGTTTCGGGGACCGTGCCGGGTTCACCCAGCAGTGAGCACGAGGTCCGTGCTGTGCAACGCACGAGGCCCCCACGTGCTCGCTTGCGAGAGTGAAGTCCCGGTCCGGAAACGCCAGCGGTGGATTTGCCGATCCCACGGACGGACAAAGCTTAGGCAGGTAAACGGATTTGGACCGGACGGGTTCTCCACGCGATCGTGTGTGTTAAGCTCCAATGGGCAAAGCGCATGTGTTCGCGTGGGGAACCCCTCGAGACGTGGGGCTTGTGTTTTTTTTATGCGCACGGTGACGCCATGGCTGCACGTGGGGTTGGAATCCGGCAGGAGGGGTATCCCTGCCGGATGGTACCGTCCAAGGAGGGACGAGGAACACGTGCAGCTGCATGACGTCACGGGCAGGTGTAAAGTGCGCGAGCTGCGAGTTGCCGCGCTGGTGCTGCGCAGGTAAAGAAAAAAAAAAAAAAAAAGCAAGCCTCACTTTCGGGTGCACAGGATTCCTGGGCAAGGGGTGGAAGACCCCCTTACTTGGGCACAGGATGGAAACTAGTTAGGGGGAAGGGTTAGCATAGCTAGACCGGCTCCATGGGGCAGGGGTAAGTCCTCATGGGGCCCGTGGAATGGATCAGTTAGAGGGATTGTAGCGAGATTTAGGTTGGGAAATTGATTAATGGGATTATTTGGAGACAGTGACAGACTTGTGAGTGTGTAGAGGGGACGTAGTTTAGCTTCGTAGTGTTAAATGGAACGTGCTATAGTTTAAGGGACGACGTGGGAACACGAGTTAGTTAGGGGAAGTAGTTTGGAGGATGGCAGAGTTCAGCGGTGAGTGTGTGGAAGAGTTGTGAGGTGAGTACATGGTGAGTGAGTGAGGCCAGCGGGTCTGTGTGAGTGGAGCGAATGGGGAATACATGGTGCGATGAGTGATTGGGGGGAGGAGTGACTCCCGCCCAAGGGACCCCGGGGTCAGTGTCGAGTGAGTTTGCGGGGTTAGTTAAATTGAAAAATGGAGGTCGTTTTGTTGTTGGTGTGAATGTAGGCCCGAAACCCGTTTGGAGGGGTGCAGGAGCCCTGTTGACGGGCTGGGAGCGTGGCTGCGAAAGGTGAGCATCGCTGAGTGGGTACCCCGGGCACCAGGCTAGTCGGCCGTGGTAGGCCAAGGGCCCATGGGGGGCCGGGATAGCGTAGTGGGCACGGGTGCGCCTGCTTGGTGCGGGGGCCCGGGGCGCCATTAGCCGCGTGGGCAGTGTTGTGGGCACGGGTGACCCTCGGAAAGGGGCCCGGGAGGCCAGCCTGCCACGTGTGCGTTTCAGGGGAGGTGCCATGGGGGGCACTCCCCGGTGTTAGGGAGCTGGTAGGCTCGGAGGCAGTGTAGTGCCCGGGGGTGCCATCGTCGGAGAATCTGCAGAGGGTCGTGCCTGCCAAAGGGAGCCACGTGTCCCAGCCATGAGACCGTGTGAGGGCACGGAGAGAAAATTGGGGGGCGAGGCCCGAAATTGTGAGGACACCAACACAGGCGACGGGAATCTGGGTTGTTAGAACCAATAGTTTAAGCGAGAGGCGCTTGTTGAAAGCCCCGGGGTAGTTTAACAGTTAAATGGATAGGGTAGATTAGGAAGTGTACCCCTCCGCACCATCCATCCCCTCGCTCTCGTTGTGGGCCGCTGGACCCACTTTGGTTATAGATCGCTGAACTCTGGGGAGGCCATTCTGAGGCTTCGTTGGGCCTCGACACAGGACGCCAGCTCTCCCTTGTTCCCCTCCGGGAAAGGGAACGTAGGGGTTGGGAGTAGGCTAGGTGACAGGATAGGTTAGCCGAACAAGGACAATAAAGGGGGTTAGGGGACGATTTATAGTGGGGAAGTAAAAAATAAAAGAAAATAAGTTGGGGCAAAATTGGGGTTTGACAAATTAAGGGAGTGGGTATGTACAGTGACAGGCAAAGGCGATAGGTGGGAGGGAGACAGGTAGGTAGGTCCGAGCCCGCCTTCCGAGTGGCCAGCACCACCGCACTCCCTCCACCAACCTCCACTGAACGGCAAAGACTGGCCAGCTTCATCTGCTGTCTGCGTTGCTGCAACGGCAAAGGCTGGCCCACTTCATCGGCAGCTGTTGTTTTGCTGCAAGGCCTGTGCCATCGGCTGGCCGTGTTTTGCTTCAAGGCCTGTGCCGGCCAGTTCATCTGCCGGCTGTGTTTGCCTGCAGCGGCCTTCTTCTGCGGGCTGTGTTTGCCTGCTGCCTTTGCCATGCCATGCCCACTGCCCCTGCTCACCAGCCCCCGTTCAATTTTTGCTTTGCCCCCCCTGTTCATTGCCATGTGCGCCAGGATCAAGGCAGCAGTTTGCAAGCTGCGAGAACTGCCCTGTTGGCAGCTACAACACGGGCCTGCAGTGGCAGCCCATGCACCGTTGTGGTTCACTGCGTTCAGTTCAAACCATTCATCCATCCATTCGTTGTGTTCATTGCGTGTGCCACTTGAGCTGGCACGGAGACTACGTTTGTGCGGCCCATGCACCGTTGTGGTTCACTGCGTTCAGTTCAAAAGGGAAGGCCTTGGACTGCGTGTGAGCGGCCGGCAACGTTCCCTGTCACCTGCATTGTTTTGAGCCAGAGACTGCATGCGAGCAGCCTGGCTCCCTGCTAACTGCTTTCTTTTTGCAGAGTTCATTGATCCTGGGCCATGGTTTAGTGTAAAATTTGTAAGTTAAGGTAAGATGTACTGTAAATATGAGTGCGCCCCCGGCATGTTTGTCTTAGCGCCGGCAATTTTATTTAAGTCGTCCGTGTGAGTGAGTTTGTTTAGGTAGTTACTCAGCCCTTAGGTTATTTATTTTGGGGACACGAATACCATGAATGTCGCACTCAGGGATCCGTAGGTAAAATGTACTAGGGGAAAACTACACATGATGGCACACGAAAATTTGACGACTCGGGACGAGTCTGTATAAACAGGAGGGGGTAGTGTTGTGGTTGACGAAATTCACAAACCACCATTCAGGTCCCTTAGGTGAGATATCTCTGTAAGTATATGTGTAGTTAGGCCCAAACCCGTTGTCTAGAGGGAATAAATGTCATTCATGCGGGCTGCGACTCTTCAGGATAGCCGTTTTTCTTTTACTATCTTTATTTTGGACCAGCCGCCATTATTACCACCACCAACCACGTCTCAACAGCCATCACAACAACAACCACCAACCACAACGCCGCTTCACAATAACAACCACCAACCACAACGCCGCTTCACAACAACAACCACCAACCACAACGCCGCTTCACCACAACCGCCACGACCTTTACCGTCACAACTCGCCACCATCGCATCCACACCATCTCGCGCCACTCGTGGGCGCCGATGCTGGACTCGTGCGGGGCGCGCACCGAGCAGCGTGTTCAAAAACATCACGGACTTTCCGCAGAAAACGGATCAAAAACGACTCATGCCTACTTTTGTTCCGTCCAATCGGTGAGCGAGGGGCGATTTGGCCCCGCCTCCAGGGCGTTGGAGGGCGGTCGCTATATGCAAATTCATGGATCAAAAAGCATTCACGCCCACTTTTCCTCGGGCCAATGGGGAGCCAGCAAGAGAGGTGAAGGGTCGGAGGCAGA
>NC_140965.1:69578199-69655699 GCF_056783735.1 Eptatretus burgeri
TCTCTCCAACTTGTATCCTTTCTCATGTGCCCTTCTAGTTTCTCATGTGACCTTTAAATGAGATCAAACGTAACAGTAGGTTGACATCTAATGTGGACGGAGGCATATCCATTGATGCATTCATGTCAATTCTATTTTCTAGTTTTTCAGTCTTGACATTTCAGATTTTTTTTTTGTTGTATCTTGTACAGAATCAACCACAGTTCACCTGCTCCAATTTCATTTTCTTATCCTCTTATCCAATTTCTAACAGCTCAGTTTTATGACGTCTTGATGGCATTGCAGGGTAATCTTGATTCTGTCATCGCGGTTACCTAAGTTTTTGTTCGCTAACTTCATGTAACAGGTGCTATGGACATGCCATAAGTATTATTAGCTCACCTGGACTTTTGACCGGTGAGCTTATGCGATTGAGCAGTGTCTGTAGGTAAGTCGGTGAGTCAGTGAGATAATGAGTGAGTGAGTCTGTAAACACTTCAGTCATTATCGCTTGAACCAAACACACGAGTTTGATGAAACTTGGCCACAAGCCTCATATCTGATGTCAAACGAAGGTGTATATTGACTGCATAAAAATCTGTGTTCATTCAGATCATCTACGGTGGGGGGGGGGGTTAACCCCCCCCCTTCACCCAAAAATAGGTATTTGCTCTCTTCTCCAAAATTTACACACAATTTTGATGAAGCTTGATCACAACCTTCATCACCCATGATGTAGCAAAGGTTGTTCACGGCATTAAAAAATCAGGGTGTAAGGTGTCTGCGGGGGCTTGAGTGACTGTTGGTCCTGATCCAGGTGAGCTTCAGGACGTGTGGTCCTATTTTTGTGTATTTGTATGTTGTTCATGGGAATGGATTACATTGTGCAGACATGGAAAATGGTGTTGCCTCTGTGTTCTTATTCGGAAGTGTATCGGCCCCATGACATTACAATAAACAGAGCTTGTCAAAGACAGGACAGATTCATGCTCTGTCGATGCCGAGCTGTACCTGAAAATTCCATTGTGCAGTACCAAAACATGTTGTTTTAACCTCAATAAAGCTATGAGTTTTTGGTGGTTGTTATGACAGCACTGCAGTTTACTCATCCACTTGTGCATTATGGTTTGTAATATCGGTTATGATGTTGCCTTTGAATCTATCAGTGATTGGTTCTGTGTTTCTCACTGCAGGCATTAGTGCCACCTCTGAGGATAACCCCAACAAACCTGAGGACATGAGGTCTGAGTGTGGATCTGACTTTGGAGGAAAGGACTGCATGACTAGCCCAGAAACAGATGAGGTGGTTCGTGGTGAGCTGCGCATTGACCATGCCAAGCAATCCGTTGGATGGGAATTGGCAATGCTGAGCCTCCTTGTGAAAAATAACTTGGACACCTGTACACAGTTGTGCTTCATATTTGAATCTCCTAATTTACTGTAAATTGATGTGATTGGACACTTAATACTACTACGTTTCCATCCCTAGGATTACAACAGGTCCCATCCCCAGCAGAAACACTCGATGGCTTGCTGTCCATTTTTGACCCACTCAGTATCACTGATGGTGAGCTGCATACTATCATAGATGTAAAATGTGATGTTGAGGCAAAGAACTGTTATTGTCGGATAGGGTTATCAAACATGGGAATTATCATCAAATTTCAGTGTTTCCATCAGTAAGCTTCAAAAATACTGCTTCTGGATAAAACCCTTACCGAGAACAGATTGATTGTTGGGCCTGGACTGGATCGGAAATATTCACAGATAGAATATTTTTTTCCAAAGCCCGTCTGTGTGTATTTTGCAGTTCCTCATCCTGTTCGTCCTAGAATTCAAGTTTCTCGAGCTGACCAGCCCCCCAGCGGCTCGCCATGTCTTCAAGAATTTAATGATTCTTCAAGTCATCAGTTTTCTACTCCATTACCCATTCCTCCACAGCTACCCCCACTACCAGTACCACCTTCTCACCCCCCGGCCCTTTCTCTGACTACCTTGGGCCGGTCATCGTCGACGGGCTCCGCCAGCGATTGTCGCGAAGCTGAGCCCGTAACATCTCCCCGTCCTTTTGGCTGGAAGTTTGAACGGCCTCATTCAGTGCGCGAGCGCTTTTCTCAACTAGTGCGTCCACGCAGCACCGAACATTCCGGAGTGGTCGCTCCCCGCAGTGCATTTCTGGGTCATGGCGAAAGGAAGAAAATTGGGAATATGGAGGAGGGAGCCACAGGGATTTCTCCTGCCTTGTGGTCGAGGAGAGGAGAGGAGGGTTTAGGAACTAGTCTGACAAAGAAGATTCATGGAGCAGGTAGGCTGCATGTCCTTCAACTTAT
This sequence comes from Eptatretus burgeri, assembly GCF_056783735.1. Classification (NCBI taxonomy): domain Eukaryota; kingdom Metazoa; phylum Chordata; class Myxini; order Myxiniformes; family Myxinidae; genus Eptatretus; species Eptatretus burgeri. Next base: position 69,580,509 of record NC_140965.1, read on the forward strand.
TACTGTGAATCTCATCATCCTTGTACTTCAGCGATTGTAGAGGCAAAAAGAACAGGGTTCTTGGATGGACAGGTCACAGTAAAATGCAATTCAAAAAAATTAACACTTTTTTTTTTTCCCTTCCAAAATGAATTAGAATTGTATGAGGAGTAAAAATATAAACGCATTTGTGACCTGCCATGACAAATTAGTCAGGTGTCGTATGGAGTGATTTTTGTTTTATGTTTGGTTTCGGCAAAGATGCGACGTGCTCTGAAATGGCCATTTTCATGTTTGCTTTCTTTTTCTGTTTTGGATCACTGACCTCCTCAACTCTTCAGGCTCTACCAGTTTTATTGCTGTCCATTTTGATTACCATTGTATTTTTAGCATCGCTCACTGAAATTAATGGTAAAAATAATGTCCAATAAGCAAACCAGGAAATGATTGCATTTCAATACAATTTGCATGTTTTACATGCACGTATCATATTTCATAGGAAAGCTGATGTCATCAGGAATCTCAGGTGGTTTCCTAAATCTCCATTGACAGGTTAACTCGATAGCAAGCAAGACATCTGCGATGGTGGTGACACCATCCGTGCTCTGAATTAGATCACAAGTTGTTGCCTGTGTTTCGGTTCTATGGAGGAACGGTGTGGATTGATCTCAGATTACTTTGATTGCGCTCTCTCTGACAGGGAAAGTAACAGTGATAAGAGCAACAATGGCAAAATGCATGATATCCCTTGTGGTAATGAAGGAAATGCTGCTTCAGGGCCTCCCAAGGATAGTGATGATGGAGCTTTAATACAAATTAAGTCTTTTTCTCTGAATTTGAACGTCAAATGTTTAAAAATAATAATCCTTGAGATGGATTGAAATGCAATGCCGTTCATGGTATGGCAAACCATTAAGTAGATAGATTTTGCGAATTAAGATCAATTCACAATTACGTAGGCTAGCAGGATGCCCTGAAGGTATGCGAACTCACCTCTGAACTGTCTCTCCTTGGTTTGAATCTGGACTCGGCTATAAACTGTAATCCTGTTGTTTCGCATCCAGAGTGAGGCATCAATGTGTTCACCATCGCTCGGATGGATGTTTTGCCGAAGGAGCCCTCTGTCGGCACCGTGGGAATAGCTGAATGTCAAAGATCCCACATTAATATGACAAATTACAACTTCCTACCCAAATCCGCCTTTAGTCGAGGAACTTGAGATGGAGTGACGATCTGTCCGGAATGATTTCTGGCCTTGAACTGTTTCTCGACTTGTAAATGCCCCAAAGCTTTGTAAAGCATGTTGGTGTCTGTTATCATCTTCATGTTTACAGTGCATAAATACTGAGCCATTGATTTCACCTGTAATTCAAACATCCATGAGTAACATGAATAATGCAAGAAGGTTTATACAGAGAAATGGCAAAGGACCACACCCAAATGTCGTTGTGCTCAACAGTAGGATAATTGTGGTTTGCTTTACCAATGAATTTGGGCAGAATCTTCAGGTAGCACATCATGTATAAGTATTCCAAATTCCAGATATCTTCTCTATAAATGCCCATTGCTAAGGTAAGTGCAGAATACTGGACAAAACCGGCAGCTTATCTTTAGCACACTTTGTTTACTTTACATTTTGAAAACTCCCACATGATTTGCCCAAATGAGTAGTACACCTACTATTGGGTACCCTTTTAAGGATTATTTCCTTCAGACTGAGGAAATGTAGGTATCTCAAAAGAGATTTTCATTTCATCATGGCAGTCCACATTTTGCTAAAAGTTCGATCCTTGTGAGGAGGCAAGCACTGATTGTGCTGTTGATTTATCACCCCACACGCAATTGGTTCACCTGTATGTCTGTCTACAGACATCAGTCTATGATGGAGGAAGGACTTGGTTTCAATTGAATTTTATATTTTGAACACTAGAACATGAATCGGAACCTAAACTTACGGATTAGCAGTTATATTGTTACAGTCTGTCTGCCAGTCTTAGTCAAAAAAAAATTGAAAATCATTCCAGACGGGAAACTTACATTAAGGAAATGAATAACAGGCATGAAGAACTAATTAACCTGTTAAATAGGGTGGAGTGAAAGTGGGTGCATCATTGGCGGTAACCTTTTTAGGTTTTCTTGCTTTGGTCGGCCGGGGTGGGGTTACGGTATATTTTGAGTTCTGATTCAGTTTGTTTGTAGCTGAACGGCTTTAATTGGGGACAATGGTAAAACTGCAAATTCACACAATATTTGCTGTATCATCTTCAGATATTGGATTTCAAATGGAAGAAGTATTACTCGCTTGGGATATAAAAATAATGATTTTTATCCAATTCCCCACTTGGTTTAGAATGTTTTGAGGGGAGTAGTTTGCTGATTGGTTTTATGTAATTGTGATAAAAGTAAGACTTTGTTTGTCCAGCACATCACATACAGGGCATCAGTTTTAATTGGATGTACAATGAGCAGCCCATCATGTCATGCACGTTTTCCCAGCAGCTTTGTCTGATGAGCTATCAGCTGGATTACCTTGGTCCTCAAGACGTCAGGTCCAGGACGAAGAGTACAAGGTCAATGGCCCAAACCCGGATGGGACTCTCGGTTTGGCGGCACACCCGATACCTTTGACGTTACCCTCACCGCAAGATGTGGATCTGAATGGCCCCCTTGCCACAGATCAGGTATGGTCAGTAGTTTGTTCATCAGGGCTTTCTTGCCTTTGTTTATTCTTTATTACCAGGTTTGCACCTTCTATTTCTCCTGGTCCAACCCAGTAACCCCCCACCCCCCAGTCATCCCAGTTCTCTCTACTCCCCTCTCCCCCATATCCTCTTCATTCCATCATCATACTCCTAAACCACTTTCCCTCCAACCCTCTTGTCTTCCTTTCACCCTCACCCAAGTTCTCTTCTATTTAATCAGACTATTTTTGCTATCTGATGATTATTTGTTATTTGTTAACTTGTGGTCATTATCATATAAACGAACGAGCAAATATTTGCTTCTCTCTTCCTTGGCTCTTGTTCCCAGCCTGGTGAAGATCGTAAGGATGACGATGACAAATCTGAACGTGGCATGCCCTGGTGGAAGAAGAAATTGTCTGCAATTCAGAAAGGTGAGGATAGGGTTTCCCCAATCAACAAATCGTCTGCAAGCTATTATTTAAGAATAATAGTCCATGTCTCTCCCAAGAACGAGTAGACCACCAAATAGTTTTAAGGTTGAAATATTCTCTTGATACTGTATTTGCAAATTTGTTTGTTTACAGAAGACTTACAAAGGTACCATACAACAAAGGCATGCAAATGAGGACAAAACCTGGATAGCAGTGTGTGCGGCATGCACAATACATTATTCTGTACCACTGGCACCATAAAATGAGTTAACTCATCTCAAATTGAAAATGATGAGCAAGTGGCATTTAATTTCTGTTCAGTGTGGAAAAAAAGGAATTATATATATATATATATATATATATATATATATATATATATATATATATATATATATATATATATATATATATATATATACATACATACATACATACAGGGTGAGTCAGAAGTAGCGCCCGATTTCTGTCAGTTGATTGTTTGTTTGCCATTTGTATTACAGTGTACAAGAAGGTAGAAATAAATGAATGACATGTTTATCTAACCATTTATTCATGAAAAAAATTATTAAGGAACTGTACCAAGCTGTTTTACTTGCAATTTTCAAAGTGCCTTCCCTCGTGATCGATGCACAATTGCAACCGAGCAGGCACAGAGCGGCACACACGTCTGCAGAGTTCGATATCGGTTTCCTCAAATTTTGCAGTGATTTGAGCCTTCAATTTCTGAATGGTACGAGGCTTTTCACGTTAAACAAGGTCTTTCATGAGCTCCCAAAGAAATAAATCTAGAGGTCTAAGGTTTGGAGAGCGTGCCGGCCACTCGATCGGGCCGCGGCGGCCGATCCACTTTCTGGGAAAGTTTTCATCAAGCCACTGATGAACATAATGTCCATAATGAGGTGGAGCTCCATCATACTGGAAATAACAGTCCTGATCTTGTACCCTGGGCCAAAAGAAGGTTTGTAGCATATCCAGGTAAATTTCTGCAGTGACAGATCCCTCAAAGAAAAAGGGTCCAATTATCCCTAATGGAGAGATGGCTGCCCAAACTGTCATTCCAGGTAAATTTACCTCCTTCTCAACTGTCATTCTTGGGTTATTCGCAGCCAAGTAGACACAATTGTGTCTTAATTGTGCCATTACGCTTAAAACATGCCTCATCTGACCACCAGATGTTGTCTAGCATTGTGTCCTCTTCGTGAAGTTTACCTAAGAACTCCGCAAAATTGAAGACGGCGGTCGTCATCTCCATCATGAAGGGCATGCAGTAAGCGTGGAATGCAAGGTTTCCATTTTTTCTGGTGAAGGATACGGATAACACTTGATTGGCTCACTTCCAACTCTACAGATAAACGGCGAGTTGACTTTTGCGGACTTTGTTCCAGTCTTCTCATGGCTTCTTCAGCCTTAGCTACATTCGTTGCCGTTTTCGGACAACCGGACTTCTTTACAGTGGCTACCGACCCTGTTGCTTCAAATTTCTCAACAATCAATCGTATGTTTCTTCCCTGAGGTGGGTTAATATCGAATTCCTGTGCCAAACGGCGTGCCGCCATCGTTGGTTGTTCATTACATTTGTAGTAATGTTTCACGGCCGCAATGCGTTGATTCATGCCTTGGAAAAGAAAAGTCTTTCTCCAACAATTTTTTTTTGGGGAGGGGGACCAAGTCCAAAATCTAATGGCATGATCCTTGGACCATACCTAACCCCCCCACCAATTTTGTCGAAATCCGTCTTGGAGTATTTCCGTAATACTGTTCACAAACAAACAAACAAAAAAACCAATGTCACCCCTAGGGTGACCAGTATCTTGCCAAAATATGAACATGAGTGACTTATTTATTTGATTAAAGTTACTCAAAAAATAAGGGTTTCGTAGACCTTGATGCTTGACCATTTTTGACCTTGACCTTTATATTTTCATACGGTTAATGGTATCTCTCCATGACCGTTGTACATGAAATATCAAGAGATTTTGATGAGATGAGGAAATAAAATTTGCATGAAAAATCTGATTTTTCGTCATGACGTCAGAAAATTACGTCATAGCATCAAACTTTTGACAGATCTGGAAAGCACTTGTCAAGCGCTTTCATATGAGGTATTACTCGATATGGTATCTAAGATTTCAAAATTTGACCTTGGGGTCAAAAACTTTTGACCTCCAGCGCTAACCATGAAGGTCAAGGCCGATCGCCACCAAAAATTGATCAGCTGAGAGCCAGACCATGAACTATATTCCCATGAAGTTTGAAGACGATCCGATCAAAATTACTCAAAAAATAAGGGTTTCGTCGACTCCCCTGATTTGCGACAAAGTGACCTTGACCTTGAAAATTTTATGCGCTGAAACGGACCTCTATAGGCCTCTGATATGCGAAGTTACAAAAATTTCCAATGATAACTGTGCTCTGCAGAATGATCGATACGTGATTACAGACAAACAAAATATAAAAATAAAAAAATAAAAAAAACGTACAAGCTGACTAACATATCTTGCAAAAACTTCATTTTGGCAAGATAACAAACAAACAGAAAGGGGTGAAAACAGTAACCTCCGATCTTCGATGGCGGAGGTTAATGATACAAAAACACTTATACAATTCTACTTGAAGACGGGCCCACACGCAGACACAGATAAAATGAAAAGAAACCCCAGAGTCTTTATTTGATCCCTCGCAGCCGTGAGGATAGACGAGCTGGGGGTCAGAGTTCATGGGTACCTGTAGTCGCAGGAAAGCATGCTCAGTAATGCGGCACCTCACGTGGCTAATGGTCGTCGGGGCACGGTCCGGGAGTTCGTGCCAGGCTCGTGGCGGAACTTGCGTGGCGAATCGTCGGAGCTCCCAAACTCCTCCGTGCACGTACTGACAAAACTTCTTTTCCGTGCAGCCACCGTGACCCAAACTCTGCCGCTCCGCCACCGCGAACAAACTTTCCTAGCACCAACACCAACTACAACCACCCTCTGAGTCTCCGAGATATATATCCTCCCACCACGGGGAGGGGCCTTGGCGAGAATCATCTCACTGTCCGTTCCCTACCGGGGCGGAGCTGTGGCCCTTGCAAGGAGACCCCATATTGGCCACGCGGCGTCGCCTGCGCAGAGCAGAGAGTGTCTGCCCTGAAAGGCCCACCGCACAAAAACCATCGCCCGCGGGGCCCAAGGACCAGAACCGCGAGGCCCCCCCCCCTCTCGGCAAATAAAGGTACAAGCGGCCAATGGGCGGTGACCGAGCATGATGGGCTGGTTGGGTCGTGCAGATGGGATGATAGATGTAAGATGAGAAGTAATAACCTAACTTGCCGTCACAACACACACATTTAATCCTCCCACTAAACAAAAGGACGGGGTCCTGACTACACACGTACTAAGGCCTAAGTCACATTTGCTCTATGGTGAGGATACGGCGGCCATACACCCTCTGAATTGACAAACGTGCGGCGGCCGCGGAGTTTCTGCGGTGGCCTCAGGGTGGCCCTACGCCGTTTGGCTATCTTTTACAGGCCGTAAGGTCGCCGTGGAATTATAACGCGGAGTTATAACTTTTTTCATTTCTACGTTCGCCGTAGCAATTCGACAAGCCGAAACAAACAAACAAAAAAAACAACCCACTCGTTACCATCCGTCTGGCCGCACGTTCGCCTTAGGGCCCCCCTGCGGTCGCCTTGCAGGCACCTTGCATCTGCCTTGAAAATTATATGGCCGCCGCAGGAACGCCCTAAGATCACCGTGCGACATCAAATCAAAGACCGTACGGCACCCCCACATTTTCGGTCTCCACAATTGATAAATATGCCGTGTGGCTACCCGAAAAATAAAAACATATGTGACTGCTACATTGTGTGACCGTGGAAATACTGTGGCCACCGTATAATTGCTAGTGGCCGTAGATTTTGGAGACCCCACGACCGCCGTGGCAAATGTGACTTAGGCATAAATACGCCGTTGCGGCTCCCCAAAAAATAAAAACATATGTGACTGCTACATTGTGTGACCGTTGAAATACTGCGGCCGCTGTATAATTGCTAGTGGCCGTAGATTTTGAAGATCCCACGGCCGCCGTGGCAAATGTGACTTAGGTCTTACCGGCAGAACTAACTTTGGGACTTGCATGTTGAGTGCGTATGGTTTCCAGATTCGTAACAATATGTATATGTGTGTATATATATGTATATATGTATATATGTATATATATGTATATATATGTATATATATATGTATATATATATATGTATATATATATATATATATATATATATATATATATATATATATATATATACATATATATATATACATATATATATACATATATATACATATATATATATATATATATATATATATATATATACATATATATATATATATATATATATATATATATATATATATACATATATATACATATATATATATATATATATATATATATATATATACATATATATATATATATATATATATATATATACATATATATATATATATATATATATATATACATATATATATATATATATATATATATATATATATATATATATATATATATATATATATATATATATATATATATATATATACATATATATATATATATATACATATATATATATATATATATATATATATATATATATATATATATATATATATATATATATATATATATATATATATATATATATATATATATATATATATATATATATATATATATATATATATATATATATATATATATATATATATATATATATATATATATATACACTACTGGTCAAAAGTTTTAGAACACCGTAATTTTTCCAGTTAAAACTGAAATTTAAGCAGTTCAAGTCCAGTGAATAACCTGAAATGGTACAAAGCTAAGCAGTAAACTGCAAGAGGTTAAGAAAAAGTGTAGGTTACCAAAAACTGAAAAATAATGTAAATTTCAGAGTTGTTAAAAAAGGCCCTTTTCAGGGAACAAGTAATGGATTAGCAACTGCAGCTGTTCTGCAGCAATAGATTTAAAGTAAGCCTTGAAAGTTGATGCAAACAATTCCTTCAGGTGTCCCAACTTTTGTTGATTAGTTACAAACCCTCTGTCTGTATAAAAGCAGTGTTGGAACAGACTGTGTTGCTTCACCCTCTGAAGCATTATTTGGACAATATTGCACTGCAGGAAGTAGTATATTTCTATCATAATGGTGAGAAAAAGACAATTAACAAAGGAAGACAGACAGACCATTGTAACCCTTAAAAGTGTCGGTCTTTCCTTCAGAGAAATTGCAAAGAAGGCCAAGGTGTCAATGAGTACAGTTTCCTACACCATCAAAAGACACTGGGAAACTGGGGGAAACTGGAGGAAACTCTGACAGGAAGAGGTCTGGCAGACCCAAAGCCACAACAAAATCAGAAGACAAGTTTCTGAGAGTCAACAGCTTGCTGCGTGATGGGTGGCTCACAGGACAGCAGTTTCAAGCACAGCTTAACACTGGTCGAAGTAAGGAAGTCTCAGTTTCAACTGTGAAGAGAAGACTTTGAGCTGCAGGTTTGACAGGTCGAGTGGCAGTAAGAAAGCCATTGCGAAGATGGCAAAATAAGAAAAAGAGGCTTGCCTGGGCCTTGAAGCACCACCAGTGGACGACTGAAAACTGGAAGAAGGTCTTTTGGACCGATTAATCAAAATTTGAAATCTTCGGTTCATCACGCAGGGTTTTTGTACGCCGTCGAGGAGGCGAAAAGGATTGTTCCTCAGTGTGTGACACCAACTGTCAACACATGGAGGAGGAAGCATGATGATCTGGGGCTCTTTTGATGGATCCAGAGTCGGTGACTTGCACAGAGTAACTGGCACCCTGAAGCAAAAGGGCTACCACAGTATTTTGCAGCACTCTGCAATACCCTCTGGTCTACGCCGCATTGATCAGGAGTTCATCCTGCAGCAAGATAACGACCCAAAACACATCTCCAGGCTTTGTCAGAATTACCTTAGAAGAAAAGAACAAGACGGTAGGCTTCAAATCATGGAATGGCAAGCACAGTCTCCAGACTTAAACCCCATCGAGCTGGTTTGGGATGAACTGGACAGAAGGGTGAAAGCAAAGCAACCTACAAGTGCAACACATTTGTGGGAACTTCTGCAACAGTGTTGGGAAGAACTTTCCGAACAATATTTAATTTCCATTGTAGAAAGAATGCCACGAGTATGTTTGGCTGTTTTTTCTGCAAAAGATGGCTTCTTTGATGAGTCAAAAATTTGGATTAAATTTTGTTCAACAAAACGATTCCATGATTTATTTTTATCTGCAATTGTTTATTTGTTCTATGCTTTAATTTCAGAGTACATTGAAATATTAATCTGCTTAAATTTCAGTAAAAACTGGAAAAATGTGGGTGTTCTAAAACTTCTGACTGGTAGTGTACATACATACATACATACATACATACATACATACATACATACATACATACATACATACATACATTCATACATATAAGATTGGGGCAGTTGGGATTCCACATTTTTAAAGAAGACAGCACTTCCAACCAAAAGTAAAAAACTAGATCGACTCTGCTAATTTGAGCAAAAAAGTGAGAGCAGACCCGGTCTCAGTCAACGTTTTGCCAGTTTCGCAGCCGGCTTCATCAGGCACAATAGAGGTCTATTGTGCCTGGTAACACATCAGGTCTATTGATACCGTATACATAAGCAGATACCGTATCCTTGCGTGTCGTAAGAGGCGACTAAAAGGGTTGGCGTCAGGAAGGGCATCTGGCCATAAAAACATCGCCTCAAAAGGAAACCATGATGAGTACAACTTATTGGCAGGGTAAAGCCCCAAGTTCCCCGTGGGGGTCCTCACCCCCTCTCGTTAAAACTCAAGGTGGTGAACCTGATCTAAGCAAGGGAGGAAATTTTTCCATTTATGATGACCAATCATCTGATTCCCCACGTGGAGATCGGTTTCTGAGGTTTGGTACATGGAATGAAGGGACAATGACAGGGAGATCGGGAGAAGTAGTTGAGACATTGGTCAGAAGAAGAGTGGACAAATGTTGTGTGCAGGAGATACAATGGAAGGGAAGTGGTGCGAGAATGGTGAAGGGTAGGCAGGGACAGAAGTATAAGTTTGTGGCAAGGGTGCCCGGAAGGCGTGCATGGTGTTGGTGTCATGTTTTCTGAGGAGTTCGTAAACAGTGTAGTGAGTGTGACTAGAGTGAGTGAAAGGTTGATGATTGTGAGAATCGTGATCGGAAAGCTCTTGGTGAACATCATCTTGGGATATGCCCCACAGGTCGGTCGAAGCGAGGAAGAGAAGAACATGTTCTGTTGTGCGATAGAGAAGTTGATTGAAAATGTGAAAGAGGAGGAAATTGTTGTGGTAGGAGGAGACTTGAATGGACATGTGGGAAGGAGTACAGATGGTTTTGCGGGAGTCCATGGGGGTTATGAATATGGTGTGAGAAATGGAGAAGGTGAAAGGATCTTGGAGTTTGCTGATGGAGCTGATTTGTTGATATGTAATACTCAATTCCAGAAAGTGGATAATAAGCTTATTACATACATGTCAGGTGGGTCGACGACAAACATTGACTACCTGATGGTGCGCAGGCGAGATCTGGAAACCTCTGGGACACAAAGGTCATCCCAGTGGACGAGACTGTTTCACAGCACCACCTGGTTGTCTGTGATACAAGGGTGAAAGGTGCGAGGAAAATTCAGCGGGTGAAGTACCAACCGAGGATGAAGGTGTGGAAGTTCAAAGAGGTGACAGTGAAGGAAGCATTAAGAGAGAGGCTGAGTATGGTAGAGGATGATGTGGTTGAATGTCAATGAAAGATAGTCTATTGGGAGCCGTTGGTGAGGTATGTGGATGGACAAAAGGACCACCGAGGCACTCGGACACATGGTGGTGGGGTGATGACATTGGAAAGATGATTGAAGGGAAGAGGAAGAAGTTCAAGGAATAGCAAAAGGCGAAGGGTACGGTGGTAGAAGAGGCAGCGTATGGAACCGATGGCAGACAGACCTCATTCAGTCCCTTCCTTGCCTTTCTTTCGGCTCGCTCTTTACGAAAAACCGATCACAAAAACCCTCATGCAGTTTTTCCTACTGCCGATGACGGACTTGACCTCGGCGCTCTCGTCACAGATCCACACTGCCTTTCCTTTGTTCGCTCGCCTCAAAGCCCACTAGTAGGGTAAGAATACTGATTCTGGCTCACTTTTCCCCATGTAAATGAATGGGGGATTTTCAGCGATTCATATTTTTTTTCCCTAAAAATAAATCCCCTTTTTATCCCAAGGTATATTTATTTGTCTCCCCTTTTAACCTGGAGGTTGAACCTCATTGAATTGAACACCTGGGGGTTGAACAGCTCACTCATTGAACCTATAAAGATTTGTTCATTCTCAAATTCCTTCAATAGTTTAATTTTCTTTGCACAATAATCCCCATCTAAAATATTGACAAACAAAACATTTGAATCTTTATATTTTTTAAGATACCCCATTTGTGCCATTACGAAATGATAAACTTCTCTTAATGCTCTTGTTTGACCACCTCCTGAGCCACATATCATTTTGAGATTATAGTAAATTGTTTTTTCATTGTTCAATTGATAACCATCAAAGTTTTCAGTCCATTCAAGGATATTCATTTTTCTTTACATCCTCTAACTTACTAGTTTTTAAATTAATTCGCTTATTTGTTTTATTTACCTTTGTTTTAGTTATTTTTTCAATAAGACTTATTTGATATTTTTCACATTCATTATGTTTTCCATTTATATACCAAGACTGAGATTTTCTCCACTCTTTAGTTTGATTAATACTTGGTTTAACCATTTATATATTGTGAAAAAACGCGGCGTAGCCCTTAAAAACCCTAACCCATCTTCCCATCGTTAAAACATAATCTATTTTATACACTCTATCATACAATATCCATATGGAACACAATCTATTCCATTATCTAAAATAAATCTCTTATCATCAAAGGCTCCTAATGCCTTTTTATTTACTTCTTCACTATATATGTTATGTTTATAACTTCTTATTGTATTCATTTTCCTATATTCTTCTTTCTTATTCATCAAACAATTATAATAATTTCTAAAAGTTATTGATTTCTTTATTACATATTTCTTTATTCCCTTTAACCTCTTATCAATCTGTTCACCATACTTATAAGCATATGCCTTTGCTCTCAATCCAATAAACTCACTCATTACTTTTCCACCCAACTCATCCTTAAACTTACCAATAACCTTTTCATTCTTTTTGGAAAATAACTCACTCTTCTTGCTGAAATTACTTGTATCATATACTCCAATATTTTTCTTCATATCTTCATAAACATCATCAGTTTTTATATCTAGGATAAAACTATCAGTATCCATATACAACAATGAAACATTTTCACCATACTCTTTCTTTAAGTCATTATACAAATAATCATACATCAATATCTTTGATAAATCAAGAACTGCTGTTCCAATATAAATTGGTTTATCCATTACAATACTTTCCTTTTTCATATGAATTGCAGAAAAGTTCTCTGAAAAAACCTCTTCTCTCTCAAAACTTGGTTTATTTATCAATCTCGAAGCTTCTTTCCAAGATGTTGCGAATCTAATGTTTTGCCTGTTTCTAACATTTTCCATAGTCTTTCCAAATACAGCATTATTCATTAATTTATAAAAGTCCCCTTCAAATTTTACTTTTGTATTTGCTCTCATATCTGTATTGAATTGAATATACTTTTTCACCCAAGGACTTTGTTTAAATTTTAAAACTCTATGAATTTTAGACTCTCTCAATCCTTCTCTCACAAACTGTTTTAAGCTTCTCTGATGCAAAACATATCCTGTTTATCATAGAATGTTGTTAATAACTTTTCTGTTGATTTGCTTTTAATATTAAAACTTTTATGATAATCACTTAACCATTCTTTCTTTGGAGTTTCTTTCTCACATGCAAAAGGAAGATCTTTATGCTTATTATGAAGATCACTCGGGTACCTCAAATCAACTTCAAAATAATAACCTTCTTCTTCGTCATTCAATTCCTCTTGAGAAGAAATAACAATATTCATCAAAAACTTTTCATAATCCTTTTCTTCCACCCACTCTAATTTACCATAAGGCAGAGATTGAGACATTGCCCATCCATACAAATTATTAGCATCAAAATACATCAAATAATTACTATCTTTTTCACTATCATAATTTGGAAGATATTTATTATTTGCTTTAGCATATCTTTTTGAACATACTTGTGATATTCCACCTCTCTTGGACTTCTCAATCATCAAAAGCATATCCACATCACTGATTAAATCTATATCTTGTTTTGTCATTTTCAACATTGCACTCCAAGCTAAACCAGGAGCTGTGAAATAGTGGGCAGGATCTAATCCATAACAATTTTTATTATGACAGAGTGATCTAAAAGCTTCAAACACATCAGCTAACAATAAAACATCTGTTTTTAGATATAAATCGTGATATTCTCCAAGGTTCTTTATCTTAAATATTTTCCATATTTCTTGTGCGTGTTTATATTCCTTATCACTTATCTCTTCTTCATAAAGGTTATTATAGAAACTTTCTTTTGAAGGAAGTTGTGTTTCTTTAAATCTCATAAATGAATCCATATAATCATAAGGATAAATTCCCTTACTTGTAAGAATTTTCTCTTTACTTTGAATTTCATTCCTTGTTTGAATTTCCTCTCTCGTAAGAATTCCTTCTTTAATCAGAATTTCATCTTTAATCTGAATTTCCTCTTTAGTTCGAATTTTCTTTATAATTAGAATTTCATCTTCAGTTAGAATTTCTTCATTAATTAGAGTTTCCTCTTTACTTTGAATTCTCTCTTTAATCTGAATTTCCTCTTGAGTGAGAATTTCCTCTTTTGGAAATAATGAATTAAGATTTGGAAAAGAGTCCGTGGAGCTTAGATTTGATGCGAGGTAGGCTAGTGGTGTTCCCATAAACTTGTAAGAATCTAAAAACCTAATACGAGTTATAGGTTTTGTGAATATCATTTTTGAAAATGAAATATACTTTTGACTTGTGTTTGTTATAGCAGAAATATTCCCTGGTGTTTTTGAAAGTTCATTTATAAATAGATGTGTATCATAGTTGGCGCTGTTGTGAAGAAAGACTGGAATAAAAGAAGGTAATTTATAATTAAGATTACAACAGGAATGAGCGGGACCTCTATATTTACCAGTAAGATGACAATGGTCTCTAACTTTAGACTCCTTAATTTCCCCCTCACAAATATGACAGATATTGTTCATTCTAAATTCTAATTTTTCTTCTTTGGTTAATTTCATCGGTTCATTTGTTTCTTTCATTAATTTAGTGAGTCTTATACAATCCTTTTCTAATCGTTTTACAAACTCTTGTGAAGCATTTTTTCCACGATAATGTTCAAGTTTGTTATACTTTCTCCAACAGATGATTTGATATAATAACAGAAACCACAAGGAATATGTTTTTGATATTTATTTGTATATGGTTCTTTTGGATTAGGAGAAGCAGTATTTATCTTTTTAAGGATACATTCAAAATCAGCGTATATCACAAATGGGTGCATGATAGATTTATTATAATCTTCAAAATAAATCTTTTCACCAGGTTTAGGCATTGTAATTACAGCTGATTTATGATTACTACAATATTTTGAATGTTGTTCTAATCGTTCTTTTGTATGAAATGAATTAAGACATCGCTTACAAGGATATATTTTGTTTGCTGTTCTGAATACCTGAGAAGAGATTAATCTTGATAAATTATTGATGTATGTGTAATGTGAATTCTTTCCAACACTAAAATATAAAAGGTCAATGTGTGTTTCTTCATTTTTATAGTTGTTTGAAATTTTTAATATTTGAACTTTGTTTGTATCCGTTAATCCATATACATTAATAGAAAGATTATTCTTTTTCTCAAATTTAGGAATATCTGTTAATAGCATTGGGAATTTAAAATCTTTAATGTCCAAGGTATTCTCATATTTCATATATTGTTTTACTCTTTCTGAATTACATTTTGGTGGATGTAAGTGAGCAAGAACAGACCAGAGAAAACATTTATTATCATTGTTCTTAATATTAACAACTGCCTTCTTTAGTTTTATTTCTTTTGGTAATTCAATATAAGAAGAAGCTTTAAGAGGGTTTGATTTTAGAATGTGTATATCTAAAAGATGATTTTTTTAATATTGAATCCACTTCCTACCACTGTATTATCAACATCCTCCTCTTGTCTTGATAGTTCTTCATAAACCCCACTATTCAAAAAATCTTGAAATGATGTTATAAAATGAAGATCTGTTCTCATATAAGGAGTTTGTTCTTCATCTTGTCTTTTCATATTCATTTTCACTCCCATATAAAACTTTAAAGTTTTTATTTCTTTTAATGTCTTTTTAATAAATTTTTCAACATCGGGTTTCACTATTTCAATTGATTCAGCTATTGATGATGGACTGGGTTCTCCAAATTGAAAAATCCTTATTTTTATATGCCCTTTAAATGCCTCATCAGTGTTTTTAATATAATAGTCTCCCTTTACTTTAAACTCATTTTTCTTGTGTTTTTTGTGATTGAAGATGTTGATTATAACTACTCTTCAAAACATCCTTTGAACAGATATCACAATGTTTTCTTTCCAACTCAAGAGGAGATATTTGATGAAATAGATTAAATGTGTGTTTGTTGGTTCGGAGGTGTTTTCTATAATGTTTATATTCGTGATTACAAACATCGCAGTACGTTGTATTCACCATATTTATAGAATAAAACTTTGCTTAAACTAAAATTTTCTTGATGAAAATTTCGTTTAATTTATAGGTGAATCTGTGCTTAAAAACATTTTATCCTCCAACTTTTTCACTTAATAAATACAATGTTTCAAGACACAAAAGACAAGTTTCAATCAATCTCTTCATCTGTTAAAGATACTGAGAAATATGTCAAGGATGTAAAATTGAACAAAGATAAATATAACAACTATTGGATAAAAACTATTATGGTAAATAATATGAGTTCTTCAATTTCCTTCAGTGGAAGGGCTTTTAGTATACCTGGTAGAACATCAATTAAAGTATCTCTAACAAAAGTTTCTCCTCTCCTTCTAGTAATATATTCAAAACTAGAAAAAACAATGAAACAAGAAAAAGTATCAAAGAACAAAAACCTTATGGATGAAGCTTTAGAAAGAAAAGATAAGACCATCTGTAATATGCAAGGAGAAATTTGTATTTTTTTCAACAACCCTAAAGATGTAAATCCTGATGAAATAAAGGATGTTAATATATCAGGTGAAATGACATTTCGTTCAATAGTAGTTAACGATAATTTTAAAATTACCTTTAATTTAAAAAATGTTGTCGTTGAATCTGATAATGAAAAAAAAGTATATCGATATCGATGGTAATATACAACTGAAAGTATAGATGAATTTCAGTTTAAGTAAAGTTTTACTTTATAAATATGCTAGACTTTCCTGATTCTCCATATGACAAATTTGAGAATTGTCCTGCGTGTGAAAGACGGGGATTAAACACAGAGTCAAAAGCTTATAAACAATGTATATTCTGTGATTATCTTCTAATTAATGATAATAAAAAATATAAAAAGGAAAATAATTCTTTTAGATTTACACCAAAAATGAATTACTTTACAAGATTGATTAGAGAAATGAATGTAAAGTATGAGGATGATAACACACCTTTCCTTACAAGGGAAGAAACTGAACGTATAAGAGAAATGTTCAAAGGATTGTTGTTGTATATTATTCATGGATGTAATTTTCAGGGAAATATCAACACAAGATATTGTATAAATAAAATAATGGATTATCTTGAAATTAAACCTGAACTTAGGATAAAATATAGAGTTTCTAAAAAAGCCAATAATAAATTAAATAACCTGTTTTTCAAATATATAAATGAATGATTTTTTACCTATTTGGGAAAATAAGATAAAATTTAACAACCATAAAAATCTCCCAAATTCATTAAGATGTCTCATAGTTGGTTCAAGTGGATGTGGAAAAACCTGCTTACTTTTAAAAATGCTCCTCACTCCCAACTTTTTAGATTATAACAATTTAATAATTTTCACAAAGTCGAGTTTTCAACCAGAGTATCAACTACTCTCACAAGGTTTTAATGCTGGTCTTCAAAAAGAAGATATAATCGGTTTATTTAAACGTCAAAAAAACCTAAATGATTATAACATTGAAGATATAATTCAACTATTTTGTGATACACAGAGATGTAAAAAGAAATCAAATCTTATAACTTGTATTCTTAGTGATAATACGGATGATATACCGTCTCCCCAAGATTTGGATAAATCAAAAAGAACCTCGTTATCTTTGATGATTGTGTTAATGAGAGAAACCAAACGGTAATGGACAGCTACTACACAAGAGGGAGACATTCTTCTTGTAATTGTATTTATCTTAGTCAATCGTACTTTCAACTTCCTCGTCGTTCCATCAGAAACAATGCTAATACTTTTATTTTATTCAAGTTAAATTCAATAGATATCAATAATTTTTGGAGAGATAATTGTTCTACATTATGTAGTAAAAATAAATTTGAGGATTATATGAAGCACACGACTGAAAAATATAAATATATTGTTGTGAAACAAGATGAGATATTAAGGGATATATTTTTTGTTTTTATAAACAATTACATATATAAATGACAACTATTATTATAAATCTTGTGGGTAAATCTGCTTCTGGAAAAACTTTCATAAATCAAGGTTCTTGTGTAGTACAAATGAGAATATTGTAAATTTACTTAAAAAACACCCCGTGATACGCATTGTATCAACAACAACTAGAGCAATAAGACCTGGAGAAGTAAAGGTGAAGATTATCACTATATTTCAGTGGAGGAACATATGCGATTGAGGAATGAAGGACAAATATTTGAGGAGGTTTCTCTTGGTACAACAAAATATTCACATTGTAAGAGTGAGTTAAAGAAACTAAAATCTGGTGGTGTTGGGATATTAGAAACTAATCCAGAAGGAACGAGACAAATTATTAAATATCTGAGTGGAGTGAAGATTTTATCATTCGGTTTTGATGTTGATGAAGAAACTCAACACAAACGTATGAAAAGCAGAGATGCAAGGATTAGTGAAGAAGAAATTACAACTCGCATTAATGTTAATAAAGAATTTGATGAAATATTTAAAGAAAAGGATTTATTTGAACACATCTACTTGAATGATGAAGAAAAGGAAAATTTCCCTGTTGATCTTTACAATTCATTAAATGATATTTTACAATAAATAAATGGATACAAAAGAAAGAGCAAGAAGATTTAAGGAACATCAAGAGTTGGTTTCAAAAGTTGTAAAACAACAGGAAGACATAAAGAAGAAACGCAGACAGAAACTAACGGGCGAAGAAGCATTTGAAAAAAAACAAGAGAAATTTTTTAAACCACTTTTAAAAACTTCCCAAGAAAAAATGAAAGATGTTTCCACAGTTCCCACAGTAGAATATACTCCTAGAAAGCTTCAAATGTTAAAAGATTTCAGTCAAATGACGGAGGAAGAATTAGAGCATATTGGAGAATTAGAACATGATGAAGGTTTATTTCAACAACTGGAAGAGATTAATCAACCCCTGATTATATTGTGAATGCTGTTCAAAACAATGAATATTCAGCAGATTCAAAAACCAAAGCAGGACTCATTCCAACAGAACAACCAGCAATATTTCATCTTGTTCAAGAAAAGGTATTGATATTTAATGATGAATTAAGGTTCTTAAGTTCTGCTCAACCCCCTGTTAAACTAACTCCGAGATTAATGTTTCTTCTCACAAAGATGGAAGGCAAGGTTCAACTGTGAGGGATGAATCAAAGTATATTGATAAACCATTGGATATGGAAAATAATGATGATAGAGTATATATTGATTTGCTGAACACTCTAAATTATAAGGTTATTCTTTCTGGTAAAAGTAGGAAGAATGAGAAGGAGAAACACATTATTCAGGCTTTAAGTATCCTTGGTTCAGGTATTAGTTTTCTTCCAAATGACCCATCGCAATTAGTTAATAGACTGTTATTGTTGTTCGGCAGTAAGAAGGCTGGAAATAACAATTGTTTTAATGAAGCATCAGCCATTTTAGACCAGTTGATGAACATGAAAATAATTAATAAATCTCAATATAAAGACATTTTATCTCATATTAAATAAGATGAGAAGCACAATCCTGAGTTTTAATTTCACAACAAGCGACCACACATCTTCATTCCCATACCCACTACAACTTGACACAACAAAAGAATATGAGGCATCTTTATTGTCCATGGAGACTTATAATACCTTATTTAATATAACCGAGAAAAATGACAAGTTTAGTTATAATCCGGGAAGTGGATACAAAACGATAACAGTCTCACCCGGGACATACGAGATTTCTCAAATATCTTCCGAAATTGCTCGTCTTATGAAAGAACAGGGTGATGAACCAAAAAATATTGTTATAAACATTCAAAAACATACTTCAAAATCAACGATTAAAGTTAAAAATAACTACAAGGTTGATTTCACAATTGATAATTCATTTAGAGAGTTATTAGGTTTCTCCTCAAAAAAGATTGAAACTAATGGGACGTTTTACAGTGATGATGTCATTCAAATATCCTCAGGAATAAATTCGGTGTTAATTCACTGTGATTTGATTGATGGTGCTTATAATGATGGATTAAAAACAAATACAATATTTTCATTCAGCGCATACTCAACCCCAATTGGTTATAAATTCAATATGGAGCCTAAAAATTTGGTTTATCTACCTGTGTCAGGAAAAACCATACACAGAGTAAATTTTAGGATAACCGACCAAGATAATCGTGTGATTTCTTTTAATGGAGAAGTTATATCCATCAGAATTCACCTACGTGAAGTTTTTCAATAAATAAATACGATGGTTATTGTGAGGAAGCACGAGTTGGGAAAATATAAAATAATTACAGGGGATGGGATGTTCCTTTCCCCGTACTACAAGGGTGAAGGTATGTATCTTGGTAGAGGATACTATAAACCTAAGAGACAAAGGGGTGTTGGACATCAATTTAGAGGAGATGGGATAATTGATACTCTCATGGGTATTGGTTCAACTATTCTTAAACATAAAGACCTAATTGGTTCAACTGCTTCTGCTGTGGGAAATGTAGCAGGTGCTGTAAAGAGTATAAAAGATGCTCAGAAAGAATCTCATAAATTACAAGCAATAAAAGAAATTAAGAAAGGTAAAACTCAGTTGTCCCCAAGAACGACAGAAAATAATTCAAATACTTGGATCAGGGTTTCAAAAGTTTTAACATCTTTTTTTTCTAAATAAATACAAGTATGGAAGCAATTGATAGTATCTATGATTTGGATGATACTATTATTATCTCAAACTCCACTAAAAAAGAAGATTACTTCAAGGTAAATGCAATAACTGGAACAGACTGGAATACAAATGGTACAAAAAGTTTTGAAATAAATAATCAACAAACCTATTTGAATCTCTCCGAAAGTTTCTTGTTGTGTAAATTTAAATTCACTAAGGCTGGGAATAACACAAACGCTACACTTGTAAATGATTTCTTCTGGAAAATGTTTGATAGTGTGCGATTGTATATTGGAACACAAGAAGTTGAAGCGGTTGATTATGTCTCTGCTGTATCTGAAATGATGAAATTTACACTCTATACATTCAGTGATAGAATGGGAAAGGGGTCTGTCGAAGGTTTTATTCCTGATATGTCAACGGGAACAAACACAGACCCTGGATATATTCAAAGGAAAGGAATGTATAATGATGATACAAAAGCAGAAAATAGTTTTACTGTGGCAGTTCCTCTTAAAGGTATATTTGGATTTTGTGATTATGATAAAGTTCTGTATGGTCTTAAAATTAGATTTCAACTACAAAGGAATGATAATGAAAATAGATTGTTTTTTGGTGTTGGTAATGCTTTTGGTGATCAGAATAAATTTGTAATTGAGGAGATGAGTTGGTATATCAGTGAATATACTCCTAATCTTAAAACAGAAGAGATGTTGAATCGAAGACTTAACCCAAAAAAACCACTCAGTGTATCATACCTCAAAAGAAGATGTCAACACGTTAAACTCAATCAAACTACTTACACGTGGAATTTGGGTGTTCTGGAAGGAAAGCCACGATATCTGTGGATGATTTTTAAAAAGCCAGATGGTGATACTGCGACTGATAAGAATAATGCATTGAGTGATAATGCTAAGGTGAAACAACTTCGCGTTTCTCTAGATGGAACATTTTATCCACGAGATAGATTGGAAATTAATTGGGAAAAAAATGATTTTGCTGAAGCATACAAGTCTTACCAAAAGGTGTGTGAAAGTAATGGAAATAAAGAACCTATTTTGGATATGACAGCATTTAAAAGTTTGTATACAATCTATACGTTTGACCTGGAAGCTCAAAAAGAAACTATAAAGTCTAATCGAGTGGATCCTTCCCTATACATGAGAAGAGGAGAGAGTGAAGAAGTTGATACATATTGTTTGCTTTTGGAAGAAACAGAATTGCAGATTAATACAGATAATGGTGTGATGATTAGTCTCACATAATTTTTTTGTTAAATAAATGAGTGGCAAAGTACCAACTGGGGTATATGTTAATCAAATCAATCTTCATAAACTATCATCTTGTGTTCAAAATCAAAAGCCTTGTACGATTAACGTTAATACAATTCAGAGAAAAGGAGCAGTAAGAATTGATGTTTTGCTCACAAGAGAACAGGTTAAAATCTTGAATGACACTGGCTCACTTAAAATTAAAATGACAAAACCAATGTTGAAAAAATATTCAATAAGAGAGACGAGTGGAGGATTTCTCCCATTTCTAATTCCTTTATTTGCTGGTTTAAGTGCGGTTGGAGCATTGACGGGTGGTATTTCAACAGCGGTCAAAACTGCCAACGAAAGGAAGACTCAACTCCAGGCTCAAAAAGAATTGGAAAGACATAACAAAGAGTTGGAGAAACAAATTAGTGGAAGTGGTGTAATTGTAGATTTTGCTGAAAAACTTGAAGGTCTGCCTGATAAAGCGAGATTGTTAGTTGGAGATATGCTTTCTTCTATAGCACAAGCAGGTGTAAAATTAACTAAAAGAGGTAATGGATTATATCTTTCTAATAAATAAATGAGCATTGATGAGTGGTTGAAAGAATTTGGAAAGAATACAACATCAAATTTACAACTTGCCAAATATTGTAAGAAATTAAAAATTCATAATGTGGTTATTTGTATGAGAGATGAATTAACAAATGTGTCGAAACATACAAAGAATATTATTATGAACTTAGAAGATAATGATGGGAACGGTTCTCATTGGGTTTGTATTTTTAATAGTCAAGACAAATATTATTTTGATAGTTTTGGTCTTCCACCACCTGTTGAAGTCATAAAATTCTTACAGAATGGTGTTTATCAAACATTTCAAGTCCAAGAATTAAATTCCAAGTGTTGTGGTCAATTATGTCTATATGTGTTATTTCAACTCAACAAAAATAAAAAATTTTATGATATTATTTTTAATCTAATATAAATGACTTATGTTGGTAAAGATGGTTCTATCTTTGGTGTATCTCAAGAACTGGATATTGATTTATCAAATTATTATACAAAGGCACAGGCTGAACGATATAAATATAATATAAACAAAAAATATTAACATGAAAAATGCTTATAAATTAAAAAATTATCCAAGCCCGACTGACGCGAATGACTTGGTGAGATTAAGCGATTTATCACAATATATATACTTAAATAAAACGGCTGTGTATTCTAAAGATACAGAAGTGTTGATATTATCTCCAGGTCATACAGAATTCACAGTTCGAATTAAAATAAATTTTTATAAAGAAGGGCGTATCGTTTGTATGAGAATAGAACAATGGGGGTATGATATGAATGATTTAGGGTATAATTGGTCATTTAAAATTAACCTCGAAGACCTGGAACAATTAAATCAGTCTCGTAAGGAAGAATATTATCCACTTGGTATCGAGAATGAGTTTTGTGGAGCCACGATTAGTAAACAACAAATAAAAGAATTTAATAAGGGTAAATATAATAATGGTTTTGCCCTTGTTTATCTCATGAAAACAGAAAAAACAGGATTATATATAATAAGTAAGGAAATACAAAATGATTTAACTATGGGAAGATGGGGAGGTGTTTCGTGTCATAATATTATTCTAACATATATTTCTAATACATAAATGACAGCAAGAAGGCTTCAAGAAAATTATCATTTCTGTGTCCAAGCATACCTTCAAGAAAAGGGTATTCGGTATTTTAATAAATATGTTCTACAACATAAGAATGAGGTATTTTCAATAAAAGATTGGCATTATGCTGATGTTGATAAACCGACAACTTTAGATTTAATTAGAATGTTAAATAATGAAAAAATTATAAGGTTAAGAAAAGGTAAGGCTCTTTTAGAAATTCAAAAGAAATTTTATTGGTTTCCTGTTGTAAAAAAAATTATTTTGGATACAGGAATAACAAGAAATCCTGATGAATATATGTATAATATTCTATGGGGTGTAAACGATTCAAGTATAGTCAGGGATGAGGAAGGAGTTGAAGAAGAGAGGGAAGAGGAGGAAAAGGAGAAGGAGGAGAGAGAGAAGGAGGAAAGAGAGAATAGAGAGAGGGAGGAAAGAGAGAAGAGAGAGAGGGAGAAGAAAGAGAAGGAGGAAAAGGAGAAGAGAGAGAAGGAGGAAAAAGAGAAGAGAGAGAGGGAGGAGAGGGAGAAGAAAGAGAAGGAGGAGAAAAGAGAAGAGAGAGAGGGAGGAGAGGGAGGAAAGAGAGAGAATAAATAAATATTATAGTATGGAAACCAGTGAGATTCAAAAAAGAATAGAGGTATTACAGAAAATAACTCAACCCACCAAGGAGGAATACAAAGAATTAACAAGTCTATTTGCAATACTTTCAACAAAACTATTAGCATCGTCAAGCTATTCATTTTAATTCAAGTTTTTCTTAAATAAATGGAGGAGAGAGTGAAGGCATTTCTAAGGATTCTTTATGTTTTAAAAATTAAGATTCAAATGTGCATGTTGGAAACTAAAAGGTTTTTGCACTCTGCAGAAATTTTTCTCATAAATAAATGAGTTATTGTCTCAAATGTAAAAAGAAAACTAATACTAAAAATATTTCATATATTAAAAGTAAAAATAACAGGGTTATACAAAAAGGTATATGTTCGGTGTGTGGTTCAAAAAAAAATCAATTTATCTCCAAACACAAACTCGGAGGAGATATACAAAAGTTTTTATCAGGAAGTAAATTTACAACTACTGGAATACCAGGGGAATTACATCTTCCAGGGTATTCTTTCTGTGGTCCAGGCACAAACTTGGATAAAAGATTAGATGAGGCAGACAATCCTAAATCCTGGAGTAAACCAATCAATAGAGTTGATGAAGTGTGCATGAGACACGATATTGATTATGGGAATACCACAACGTTGGAAGAAAAGCATGAAGCCGATAGAGAAATGTTGTATAATTTGTCTCTGATACAAAATCCAACCTTGAGAAAAAGTTGATCGGTTCATTGTGAAGAAGATGATCAGTGCTAAATTGAAACTTGGACTTGGAAATTCAAAAAACGTATAGGCTCTAATGATGTTATTAAGACTGAAAGAGCAATTAGCTGATGAATTACATAAACCAATATTCACAAAGTTTCAGAGAAGGAAAGTTTATTCCAAGGAAGTTGATTATATCTGGTCTGCTGATTTGATTGAACTCAATAATGATAAGGGTACAAGTATGCTTTAACCGTTATTGATTTGAGGAGTAGATATCGTGGGTTGTCCCTTTAAAAAACAAAACAGGTAATACTCTTATGTTAGCTTTTCAACAGATATTTAATAAAAGTAAGAGAAAACCTAAGAAATTGTGGACTGATGAGGGTAGAGAGTTTTATAACAAGACATTTATGAATTTTCTAAAAAATAACAGTATTACATTATACAGTACCTTTAATGAAGGGAAGGCAGTTGCTGTTGAACCTTTTAATCGTACCTTAAATGAGAGCCTATATAAAAAATTCACACAACTCGGCTCACAACAATGGTCATCTTTTATTCAGGATATTGTGGATAAGTATAATGACACGATTCACACGTCAACGAATATGAAGCCATCAGAAACATTTACAAAATTAAAATATGAAAAAGAGATTAATGTCAGAAAACCTAAGTTCAAAGTTGGTGATATCGTAAGAATATATAGGTGGAAATCTCATTTTGAAAAGGGTTTTACTGAACGATGGACGAAAGAACTTTTAAAATTGTTGATGTAATAGATACAGTTCCTTGGACTTATAAAATATATGATTTGGAAGGGGAAGAGATTTTAGGTTCATTTTATTCACAGGAATTACAAAAGACAAAACTAAGCAGATAATACACCTTTGTGGACACTCGAGGGCCAAGTCCGAGGTGTATAACAGTATATAATGTGTGTCAAGGGGGACGTTCTTAGATCTGTGAACCCCAAACACAGAATCCTCAACTGAATAGTCAAGGCTTAACTTTTGTTTGTGTGTGTGTGTGTGCAATGGGAGCAATAGGTTGGCGCTTCACTCCCTCCTACTATACACCGTTGTGGACACTCGAGGGCCAAGTCCGAGGTGTATAACAGTATATAATGTGTGTCAAGGGGGACGTTCTTAGATCTGTGAACCCCAAACACAGAATCCTCAACTGAATAGTCAAGGCTTAACTTTTGTTTGTGTGTGTGTGTGTGCAATGGGAGCAATAGGTTGGCGCTTCACTCCTCCTACTATACACCGTTGTGGACACTCGAGGGCCAAGTCCGAGGTGTATAACAGTATATAATGTGTGTCAAGGGGGACGTTCTTAGATCTGTGAACCCCAAACACAGAATCCTCAACTGAATAGTCAAGGCTTAACTTTTGTTTGTTGATGTGTATGTGTGTGTGTGTCCCAACCCTCACATTCAAAATCTCAACCCCAACCCTCACATTCAAAATCTCAACCCCAACTCAATCCTCGCCCAACACAATGTCTTTTTCAAAATGAGATTTCCACCTATATATATATATATTTTTACGTTTTTTTTTTCTTCTTCCAATTCTGTCTTTTAAGGCTTTCAGGTTTGATGACGTAAAAGGGGGAGTAAGCCTGCACTTTCTTCCCAGAACTTTCTTGATCTTGCTCCCATCAAGCACCATCCGACAAAGAACTACATCGATAGGTTTAGATCCCAAAGAGTGATAGCAACTCCAAAAGTCTCCAAAATATAAATAAATAAAATAATAATAATAATAAATAAATAAATAAATAAATAAAAGCCCCCAAAAAAGTTTCCAAGTGTCCAACATAAACCCAACTTTCCAAGTCTTCAAGGTATAACCACATTCCCGTTGAGTTTCCAAGATATGTATCACATTGTGAGTTATCAATCCAGAACCCACATTTCAAGTATTCAAAGTAAAACCAACTTACAAAGTCTCTTAAGGATAACTCATTTACTGATTTTTTTCAAAATTTGTGAGTCTCCAAGGTAGGACCCATATTTAGAACCATCTTGGCAGAACCCTTTTCCCGAGTCTCCAAGGTAGTTATTTAAACCATCAAGGCAGAACTCATTTACTGATTTTTCAAAATTTGTGAGTCTCCAAGGTAGGCCCCATATTTAGAACCATCTTGGCAGAACCCTTTTCCTGAGTCTCCAAGGTAGTTATTTAAACCATCAAGGCAGAACTCATTTACTGATTTTTTCAAAATTTGTGAGTCTCCAAGGTAGGCCCCATATTTAGAACCATCTTGGCAGAACCCTTTTCCTGAGTCTCCAAGGTAGTTATTTAAACCATCAAGGCAGAACTCATTTCTTGATTTTTTCAAAATTTGTGAGTCTCCAAGGTAAAACTTGTATTCTGGCTCATCAAGGTATAACTTGTTCAGTGGGTATTGTCTTGATAACTCACAATGAGTACTATTGCTGTAAAACTCTTTTCAGGATTTTGCTGGTCTCCAAGGTATAACTCTTTGGTTGGGTCATCAAGGACAAACTCGTTCTGTGGGTCTTGGTCGCTCATAAGGTCTTCAACCAAGCCAACAATTTCCCCCCAAGTTGTAGCAAAAGCAGTATTTTCATTTTCGTATTTCAGACACAATTTCCTGTGAGAGAAAATAATAATGTATTAATTAAGTTATTTAATTATTAAATGAGTATGCTTCAATCAAAGTTTGAAAATAGGAAAATAAAAAATCTTACCTCAATAGATAAGAGGTTTGAATCCAGTTCATCAACTTGAAGGTTTAGTTCCATACAAGACAGAGAGTTCCAAGGAACACCAAAGTCATCCCACTCAAGGTCTTGGTCGCTCATAAGGTCTTCAACCAAGCCAACAATTTCCCCCCAAGTTGTAGCAAAAGCAGTATTTTCATTTCGTATTTCAGACACAATTTCCTGTGAGAGAAAATAATAATGTATTAATTAAGTTATTTAATTATTAAATGAGTATGCTTCAATCAAAGTTTGAAAATAGGAAAATAAAAAATCTTACCTCAATAGATAAGAGGTTTGAATCCAGTTCATCAACTTGAAGGTTTAGTTCCATAGAAGACAGAGAGTTCGAGACAAGCACACAAAACACCATTGCCAGCAAAAACAAATGTTTAAAATGGAGCCTGGGTTTGAAGCTTTTATAGAGAAAGACTGGTGGGTGTGGTTTCCTTTGGAAATTCCCTGGGCAAGCCTAGGCAAGCCTTCATTGGGAAATTTTTCAAAACCATAACATCCTGTAATTTTCTAGTGATTTCTTTGTGAGTCAGAGATGAACTGGAAATGATGTAAGAGTGGGCGGGGCTTAGCAAAAGTAGGCGGAGCTTAGGAAAAGTGGGCGTGGCTTAGGAAAAATACCTTATAAAAAGTGGGTGGAGCTTAGCAAAAGTGGGCGGGGCTTAGGAAAAGTGGGCGTGGCTTAGAAAAAATACCTCATGAAAAGTGGGCGGAGCTTAGCAAAAGTGGGCGGGGCTTAGGAAAAGTGGGCGTGGCTTAGAAAAAATACCTTCTGAAAAGTGGGCGGAGCTTAGCAAAAGTGGGCGGGGCTTAGGAAAAGTGGGCATGGCTTAGAAAAAATACCTTATGAAAAGTGGGCGGAGCTTAACAAAAGTGGGCGGGGCTTAAAGAAAAGTGGGCGGGGCTTAACAAAAAATAACCTGTGGCTCAGGAGGTGGTCAAACAAGAGCATTAAGAGAAGTTTATCATTTCGTAATGGCACAAATGGGGTATCTTAAAAAATATAAAGATTCAAATGTTTTGTTTGTCAATATTTTAGATGGGGATTATTGTGCAAAGAAAATTAAACTATTGAAGGAATTTGAGAATGAACAAATCTTTATAGGTTCAATGAGTGAGCTGTTCAACCCCCAGGTGTTCAATTCAATGAGGTTCAACCTCCAGGTTAAAAGGGGAGACAAATAAATATACCTTGGGATAAAAAGGGGATTTATTTTTAGGGAAAAAAAATATGAATCGCTGAAAATCCCCCATTCATTTACATGGGGAAAAGTGAGCCAGAATCAGTATTCTTACCCTACTCCCACTGTTCCCCGAAACCAAACTACTCCAAGAAGTCTCCGTTCGCAGTCGACTGGCAGTTTTTCCCTTCATTTTCACTTCTCCTTTTCGGCCCTGCTCACCTCGAAGCCAACTGGCAGTTTTTCCCTTCAGTTTCACTTCTCCTTTCCGGCCCTGCTCACCTCTCAGTTTCACTTCGTTCTCTGGGCCACACCCTCTCAGCCGACTGGGCGGGGCCTCGTCCGGAGAGGGGAAGGAAGGAAGAAGAAGCTCTCTGTACACCACCACCGCACGAACAATAAACATGCATCCTCCATCTCCCGACACACATGTAGCGTCCATTTACCGAACAACCTGACTAAACATGCATTTAATGGGGGGTCTGGGCTAATCCTATATTTAATAGCATACTTAGGGCAATTTCCACAACAATATATATACAGCAATCCCCCGCTATATCGCGGTTCACCTATCGCGCCCCCTGTTCATCGCGGATTTTCCCTTGGAACCGAACTAATTTTTTCTGCGGATTCCCCTGGTATATTGCGGTAATAATATATAAAATATGTATTATTTAAGCAATAAATTAAAACGCGAGGCGCTCGACCAGTCACACCATGCACGAGACAAAGTTTCACTTGTGAACTTCGAATATTTTCTACATTTTTTTCTCCAAGCCCTACAATGCCGCCCAAACGCCCTGCACCTTCTAAGGCTTCTGGAAAGGAACCGAAGCACCAGACGAAGGTCCTGACGCTCCAGGAGAAGGTTAAGGTGCGAGATATGCTTCGGGAAGGAAAAGGTTTGCCTCAGTTGGACTCCATTATGGTTTGAATGAATCGACCATACGCTACATCAATAAGGACGAAGCCAACATCAGGAGCCTATCAAACCCAATCATGTTTATACACCGCACAGCGTTTAATATTCACGATATAGAAATCAAGCCCAATTGTGTTTATACACCGTGTTTATAAAAAAATAGGCATTTTTTGGGGGGGCATCCATTCATCGTGGATTTTCACTTATCGCGGGGGGGGGGGGGGGGGTTGGAACATAACCCCCACGATAAACGGGGGATGACATTACTACTAGTGTATGTGTGTGTGTATGTATATATATATATATATATATATATATATATATATATATATATATATATATATACACACTAGTAGTAATGCCCGGCGTTGCTCGGACTAGCAATAAAGCCCGGTGTTGCCCGGGCTTTCTTGCACATTTCCTGAATAGCTGTTAGCGGTTAGGGTTGGGGTTGCAGTTTGAGTTAGCGGTTAGGGTTAGCTGTTAGGGTTATCTGTTAGGGTTAGGGTTAGGTTTAGCTGTTAGGGTTAGTGTTAGGGTAGCTAACCCTAACCCAAACCCTAACCCTAACCCTAACAGCTTGGCGTAGCGGAGGTAAACAGCGCCCGGGGCAAAGTGGAAATTTGCGTCCCCCGTAGACCTTAAACTTGAGTGGATTTAAATGGAAAATCCCATAAGGGATATCGATTTATCGATTTTTTTTTTCGAATATCGGAAGTGTTATGGAAAAAATTTATAGCCAATGACCTAAGTTGGACCAAAAGCCATAATCGTACCGAATTTGAATGGAATCCGTTGGAGTTTGTGAAAATGCATCAAAACAAATTTTGAGGGGCCTCTTAAGGAAGACAATAATATCATTAGTATATGTGCCAAATCTTGTTTCATTTCATGCAGTAACAAAAATCTGATGGTGGAACAAAGAAAGGGGCGTGCTGAAATATGAATATCGATATATTCAGCATTAGGCATAATTTGAAACCTTTAACATGGCTACAAATGTATTCTGCAGCTCCAATGAGCTTCAAAAGGAAGGACAAGACTGAGAGGGAGAGGTATGAAGGTTTGGAAAGTCGTTTTGTGGCGATTCCAGGTGAGTTTTGTTTGGGATGTTGATTCAGATTGTGTGTGTGTGTTTGATGGTTTGTAAATCTCATCATCGTTATTCTCGTATGGTTATTCCTCATTTAACATGGTAGTTGCATTCCGTGAATTTACTATGTTATCTGAAAACATATAAAACAAATAATTTTCCCATCATAATGTTGTAGCTGGAGGTTGTGTGTCTAAGCCAGTGTTTCTCAAGGTGGGGCATGACAATATTTTGGTGGGGCATGAGGATTCAGAATTGATGAATCAATATATGATCGCTTTCATAGCTTTGCCTTTTAAATACATATGTAGCATATACTGTTGTGTCTCCAATCATGGTGGGGCGTGTCCAGAAGTGTCCAATTTGATTTTTTTTGAAAATCAAAGTGGGGCGTGGGACGTGGGACAAAAAAGGTTGAGTATCACTGGTCTAAGCGCTTCATCTTCTCTATTTTGCCCAATTGTGAACGACTCGCTTTCATTGTAGTTAATGGCATAATATTCTGAACACTTGCTTTTATTTTATCGACATTTGCATGAATCGTTCGTAAGGTTGATTCCATAAATCCAAGCACTTGGCCAATGTCCACTGCTCGTTCACCCCTCATATCGCTCGATCACTATTAATTTCACCTTCAATGAAATGGCTTTCCTTTGTTTTTTGGGCACAGAAACACTAGCATCACTTTTTGATCCCTTACCAGTCATCGTGTCGAAGGATGCCCAAGATATTACGCAATAAGTTTGGTGGACGTTTCGATGTACGCACACATACTAAGATGGCTGACAAATAGCTGGAGAACGGAGGGTTGCCTCTTGTTTGGTATTGGTCCGCACACGCCCAGCGTCCTGTGGTCCACTTTGGTCTAATTCAGTCAGTGCGGAGTGATGGCAGGGTGATTGCTGGCAGTCACATAATAACAAAATTTTATGTGCTTCATGAAAAATGGCACTAAATTAATCAGCTGCTTGTTGCTTAATAATGAAACCGACTTGTGTGAAAGGTGCGTTATGCCCAGAATTACTGTACTACGCTTCTCACTTTGTATAAGTCAGGCTGGAGCTGCTGTTGTATTTCACCTCTTGTTCCACAGTAGACTGGAGTTTGCACGTGTTTAAACACTGATTTGTGATCAAGTAGTGAATGTTTGTATCAAGACAAAGCAGTGCTTAGATTGATCTTTTCCCATTTGCCATCGTTGTTATGATGGTTGTGTTTTCCTTTTAATGCACGGATGTGCTGAAGCGCCATTTGCTTTCAGATGAAGCCATGCAGGCTCTGCCCATTGTGGAGCCGCAGACATTTGCAGCTGAGGATATACTGGATAAGTATCGCAGTGCTATCAAGCGCTCCAGCCCTGAAGAGCACAGTGCTGGTGAGAGTACGTTGTACTTTATTTACTTTTTATTGTGCCATACATATTTATATGTCTTACCTCGGTCCTTACTAATGTCAACCAAAAGTGAAAAGAATTATGATTTTGACATTTTGCCCCTGATTAAAATGACATTGCATATCAGAGCACACTTCTGAGGGAGATCGTCTCCAGGAATCTCCACGAGCCGACAGTGCCTGCAGTGTACCCACAGATGATCTCGCAGACTCTGCTGGCCAATCAGCACTGTCACGGAACTCTGCCTTCACCTTTCGGTATGCCTGTGCTGCTTCATTTTCTCATTGATACACTACTTTTACTGTATGTAATTGAAAGATTTTCATCAACGATGAAGAAATGGTTCTGTCAGAGAAACTTGACATACATGTTCAACCTTCTCTAGCTCGTTTCCAGGAAAGGTCACACTACCTCTGGGTAGTGTGACCTTTCCTGATGTTATTGAAAATGAAGTCCTGTTTTTTGGGGGGTTTTTTTTGTCTCTATAACCTTGTGAAAATGAAAACATCTTTCTGTCTCACCATCATAAATGGCTAAAAATTCAGAAATGTTTGTTGAACAGTAAACCCTTGTTTTATGCGTGGGTTACGTTCCTGGAAAACCAAAGGTTTCGTGCATAATATAGGTTAAAGTCCATTTTTTAAACTTGTCGATACATATTGCTGTTAAAACTGAAAACACTCGAATAATCACCGTGCTGTCATCCTTATCTTGCCGAAACAAACCATACCACACTCAGACTCCCATGTATTTTATTTTACAAACAATGTATAGGGAGGTAAACGTTTTTCAAAGGTAAACCTTTTCACGCGTTTCATGCAAAACAA
Organism: Eptatretus burgeri; assembly: GCF_056783735.1. NCBI lineage: Eukaryota > Metazoa > Chordata > Myxini > Myxiniformes > Myxinidae > Eptatretus > Eptatretus burgeri. The sequence continues at coordinate 69,613,395 of NC_140965.1, forward strand.
TGCATTTGATGTAATAAACAGTGAAGTGATCACATAAGAAGTGTGATACGCACCATTGGTTCACGCACTCATTTATGAATATTTTTTGACTCTTAAAACCTCGCAAACTTTGTGAGAGTGAATATCTCGAAATTGGGAGCATGACTGAATATCTATAATTATAATGGGGGCACAACTGAATTTCTTTACATTCGGAGCATAAGTGAATACCTTTAAATTGGGAGCATGATTGAATACCTTTTAATTAGGAGCATGAAAAAATCTTTAAATTTGGAGCACGACTGGATACTTTTAAATTGGGAGCATGCAATAATACCTTTAAATTGGGAGCATGAAAATATACCTTTAAATTGGGAACATGAAAATGTACCTTTAAATTGGGAGCATGAAAATGTACCTTTAAATTGGGAGCATGAAAATATACCTTTAAATTGGGAGCATGAAAATGTACGTTTAAATTTGGAGCATGACTGAATACCTTTAAATTGGGAGCATGTAAACATACTTTTAAATTGGGAGCATGAAAATGTACCTTTAAATTTGGAGCATGAATGAATACCTTTAAATTGGGAGCATGCAATAATACCTTTAAATTGGGAGCATGAAAATATACCTTTAAATTGGGAGCATGAAAATATACCTTTAAATTGGGAGCATGAAAATGTACCTTTAAATTTGGAGCATGAAAATATACCTTTAAATTGGGAGCATGAAAATGTACGTTTAAATTTGGAGCATGACTGAATACCTTTAAATTGGGAGCATGTAAACATACTTTTAAATTGGGAGCATGAAAATGTACCTTTAAATTTGGAGCATGAATGAATACCTTTAAATTGGGAGCATGACTGAATACCTTTAAATTGGGAGCATGTAAATATACCTTTAAATTGGGAGCATGAAAATGTACCTTTAAATTTGGAGCATGAATGAATACCTTTAAATTTGGAGCATGACTGAATACCTTTAAATTGGGAGCATGTAAATATACCTTTAAATTGGGAGCATGAAAATGTACCTTTAAATTTGGAGCATGAATGAATACCTTTAAATTTGGAGCATGAAAATATACCTTTAAATTGGGAGCATGATTGAATACCTTTAAATTGGGAGCATGACTGAATACTTTTAAATTGGGAGCATGAAAATATACCTTTAAATTTGGAGCATGAATGAATACCTTTAAATTGGGAGCATGACTGAATACCTTTAAATTGGGAGCATGTAAATATACCTTTAAATTGGGAGCATGAAAATATACCTTTAAATTGGGAGCATGAATGAATACCTTTAAATTGGGAGCACGAAAATATACCTTTAAATTGGGAGCATGAAAATATACCTTTAAATTGGGAGCATGACTGAATACTTTTAAATTGGGAGCATGAAAATATACCTTTAAATTTGGAGCATGAATGAATACCTTTGAATTGTGGGCACGACTGAATACCTTTAAATTGGGAGCATGAAAATATACCTTTAAATTGGGAGCATGAATGAATACCTTTGAATTGTGAGCACGATTGAATACCTTTAAATTGGGAGCATGAAAATATACCTTTAAATTGGGAGCATGACTGAATACTTTTAAATTGGGAGCATGAAAATATACCTTTAAATTTGGAGCATGAATGAATACCTTTGAATTGTGAGCACGACTGAATACCTTTAAATTGGGAGCATGAAAAAATATCTTTAACTTTGGAGCATGACTGAATACCTTTAAATTGGGAGCATGAAAATATACCTTCAAATTTGGAGCATGACTGGATACCTTTAAATTTGGAGCATGAATGGATACCTTTGAATTTGGAGCATGATTGAATATCTTAACAGATGAGGTGGCGGAAAAACTGCAGTTCCTCTATAACCTTCAGAATGTTCTTGGTAAATCTTTTTTTCTCGTGTCATTTGAGAAAACGAGTACTGCTTTGTTAAATCAGAAGTTGTTGCAATCTCAGCCTGACTCACACATTTCTTGGGGGTGGGGGTATCTGGGCTCTTATGATAAGTCGTGTGTTTTTTGTCATTGAGAATAAAATCCTGTGCAAGTTGCTACTCCATCACAGTTATTGTCAAAGTTTCTTTTAAACATGCAAGCAAACCCAATGGTAGTTTCACCTTACAGTTAAACTTTTCCCCCCCAGTTTTGGTGATGTCACCCATGAATACAATATTCAAAGGGCATTGCTGCCTTTCTTTAAGGCTTTGTGCTGAGACCAAATGCCCTCTGTGGTTGTTAAAATAAGACAAGGAAAGCATTTGTTATTATTTAGTTATTTTGAGAAAAAGTAAATGTAACAAAATTACTCGTCGTGGCTGTTCTGTGACTGTTGGCCGTGCAATTGCCATCCACCACAGTGATGCAAAGAAAAAGCTTCGCCTGGCTCTCTGCTCTGCGGATGCCGTGGCCTATCCTGTCATGGTCTCTCAACATGGGCAGAATGGCCCCCTGAACCCTGCTGATCCCACTGAGTTTGAAGGTCTCAGATGAAACTCATTTACAGGGGTAGACTGTTGACTTCTTTGATTTGAGGCAGCTAAAGTACAATTGTTGGTTACTTGGTTTTATTTTTAATATATGTACATAAAGTGACAGCATATCTCGCTTAGTAGAGATAGGGACATAAACCTATTATGTGGTATACTTTCTGCAGACACAAATACACTTCTCACTTAGCATGTATGACTTGTACAAGATTTGTTTACTAGATATTAATTGATTTATAACGTTCTTTCGCTGCCATCTTTGATAGTGATATGTCCTTGACGAAGAAACGGTAAGATTGTTTTGCTAATTACAGAAAACTGAAATGCCAAATTTGAAAAGCATTGATAAATAATTTTGACCTGCATGTCAACTACCAGCATTTCATTAGATTCTACACTTTCTGCCTGCCATCTTAGATTGACCTACCTTTTTTGGCGAATCGTGTTGAGGCTCATGGAAGAGTGAGATCACAGAATAGATCAGATCATAACAGAATGGAAAGAACAGTCAAAGAGGGGGATGTGGGTTATACCAACAGCAGGGTTGAGGGACAAAATCGAGTGAGACTTGAAGAAATGAGGGACGTGGCGAAGAATGAGAACAAGAGGAGGACACGGTGAACAAGATGCATACAACCGCAACCTCTCAATCACAGAAGTGCAAGGAAAAACTGGAAACCCAGAAAGGGCTGGGCTTGGGGAGCATTAATGGGGATAGAAAAGATAATGGTTGTGGAAGGGAAATGACCTGAGATGGCGGTGAACAGCTGTTTTGAAGCCCTGGAGGGAAATATGAGATTGAAGAGATTGATGAAATTGTTTCCACAGGTGAGAAAAAGAGGAAAGAATGAGTCGAGGAGGTGAGTAGTGAGTCTCGATTTTGGGGGTTTCACGAGAAGGGGGTTACTAGTAGACCATGTGTGCACTGCAGAAACCTGGGGTATGGGGAGGGGGAGTGTCAGGGAAGGTGTAGTGGAGGAGAGCATGGAAACAGCAGAAGCCGCAAAACCGGAAAGGAGACAGTTGAAGACCGAGAGACCACTGACTTGTCTGTGATGTGAAGGTAATCGGTCCAGAGATTCAGCTTCATTGTGTGAGATTCCAATGATTTTTAAATGCCTTGGCTTCCACAGAGTCAAGCTGAGCAAGGTGTGAGGCAGGGTGCCAGACCAGAGGGCAGAGCATTGCTCCATGAAGCTGTATATGAAGGCCTTGTAGATAGATAAAAGTTCAGATGTGCTAAGGCAGTGGTTCTTAACCTTTTTGGCCTCACGACCCCATAAGACTTTCTTGGTCAGTACCATGACCCCCGAAACAAAAACTGAAAAAAAAAAACAGCCCGATTTATGAAAACATGTCTGTCGATACTCAGTCAATGGGATGGCTGAAATTGCTTCGCAGCCATCATGCGATCAAAACGAGGACGAATGCTCGACAGGCAGCACGTGTGTCTGTGTCTGTGTCTGTGTCTGTGTCTGTGTCTGTGTCTGTGTCTGTGTCTGTGTCTGTGTCTGTGTCTGTGTCTGTGTCTGTGTCTGTGTCTGTGTCTGTGTCTGTGTGTGTGTCTGTGTGTCTGTGTGTATATACACAGAAGATGAGAGTTTTAGTAATATATAGATAATCATTAGTGTTGTTATTAGTTTTGCTATTAGAAGTAGCCTTGGAAAAACGCCACGATAACCTATCTTAATATGGATATACACCACAACATGGACTTCGTTCAAGGCAGATATCCCCCGTGACGAGGGGTGGAAGTTAAATAGCTGCAATCTCCATCGTGTGGCCCTTAACCCCTCATGTCAGCGTCGATCACAACCCTATTGCGTGCCTTCGTTTTCGGAGTTAACATGGTTGAGAATCCAGCCTCACAGCGATAGGTTGAGGGGAAATGGACCAATAGGGTCAGGGCCCTCTTCGAAAGAACAGGACAGTCCTTCACTTTCAGCCAAAACGTGGTGAGCTCTTGTTCCATGAAGTCACTCTTGAGCTGCGCATCTTCACAAATTTGGTAAAATTCAACTTTCGCAGCCACGTCAGTATCACTGATGGCACCGTCTTCAACGGAAAAGGGTCGGACAATCCACTCATCACGAGAGCGGTTGTCCAGTCCGGGGAAGTCACGTTCGATGGCTTCACTAATTGCCCGAAGGTGGGTTGATATTTCCTCGTGGAAGTGACATCCAGGAGAGTCATCATCTCAGGGAAGATAGTCATGTCACCGTCCTGGACTCTTCTCCGGTAAAGGTGAATCTTCCTCCTGAACGCTGCCACTTTGTCACGAGCTGTGTGTAGCATTGGGAGGTTTCCTTGAAGCGACAGATTAAAGGAATTCACCTCGGCGAAGAAGTCAGCCAAGTAAGCAACCTTCATCACGAACAGTTCATCCTGCGTCTTTTCATGAAGTTGATTCTCCTTCTCGGTACACCCTCTCTCCAAGAACAGCGCTATTTCCTCTTGAAGTTGAATCACACGATTGAGAACTTTACCACACGAAAGGCAGTGCACCTCCGTGTGGAATATCAGAACAGTGAAATCGGCGCCCATTTCTTCACACATCGCTTTGAAGATCCTTGAATTTGTTGCACTCCCTCGGATGTGGTTCACAATCTTCACCACATCTGAAAGCACCACGATTGCACATGATCCAGGCCACACACAGTTCATGTGCGTATACGTATGCCCATGCGCGAACAAAATACTGTGTGTGGTATGTACCTTTGTTCGGTTCCTAAAAATGGGCTCAACAAATTGATATCTTATTTATGACCCCTTCATGACCCCTGGAAAACCCCAAACGACCCCCAGGTTAAGAATCTAGGTGCTAAGGAAATACTTTGCATGACGAATGATGCCCAGGCTGGCTTTGGAGACCAACTTCGACATGTGGTTTGTCCAAGAAAGATCATGGCTGATAGTGAGACCCAAAAGTTTGAGTGAGTGAATTTCTTCAAGAGGATTGTTAAGGAAGTTGATGGGAGGGTTCGCCAGACAATATTTTCGGAGAGACAAAGTGAGAGGTGAGTTTTGTCAGGATTGAGACATATTCCAGTTTTGAGCTCTCTACAGAGAGGGATGAGGCTGCTGCTTGCTGATCTTAATGATGTGGGATGTTATGGCAGAGAGTGGTGTCATCAGTGAAGAGATAAATAGGATTTTCCAGTCAGATTTTCCAGATAAATAGGAGTCAGAAAGATCGTTGATAAAATATAATGAATAAGCAGGGCCTAAAACACTGTCTTTGGGTACTCCAGCCTTTGACATGTCGAGGCGATGAGAGGATCTCCTTGAGAGTCACACATTTGAGAGTCAGAGGCAGAGAGTTTGGAGAGGAAGGCAGGGTGCCTGAGTGTATCGAATATTTTTTGACATTAAGCTGCTCTGGAGATATGTTGGTGATGTTTTTTTTCTATCAATGATGTATATAATACAATCTGATCAAAAAATCATCATTATGTTTTGCCCCTCAAGATGTTGCTAAAATATGAAATTTCAGCTCCAATCTCATTAACTAATAGAGCCTCATCTCGACTTTATTATTAAACAATTGTACTTTATTTCTTTCGCAAACTTTAAGTACATTTTTTGATGCTGTGTGCTTAAACCTGTCTCCTCCACTTCATCATGAAGACACCTCCACTTCCTCTGATCTTGACCTGATTGTGAAGCTGCAAATTCCCACATCCACTGCCATGAACGATTTGATCTGCAGGTGTTTGAGGGATGTTGTAACGATGCTTTATCTTAGCTCTGTTTGTTCCCTATCCTTTTTTTTTCACTGCAGATGATGAGATTATTTGCTTCCTGAAGGTACAGCTTGCTGAAGCTATCCACTTGCAGGACAAGGCATGCATAGCGCAATTCCAGGAAGCGTTACGTTGTGTGACGAGCCTCGACTCTCGCACCTGCCATAAACTCCTCTCTGCTATTGACGATGATTACAGGTGCACAAGAAACATTCATGTTCATTCCCCAGTGTAATCGGGTCTGCGTGGAGATGCCTGACTTCCTCCAATTGGCCAATTTCTATGTTTGACTCAAAATTGATTGATTATCAAGTTGAATAATGAAGTTTTAAAATATGTCATTATTTTTTCTCTCTTTGGTGATGCTGCCGTTGAGGATGCCACTTTTCAGGGGCAGTTTCTCAAGCAGTCTATTGAAGTGTTTTTCTTTCTTTTAAGTTTGTCTTCATTTTATATTTGCCTCCACTGAAGGTGAAGGAGGTTATGTTTTGACCACTCTGTCTGTTTGTTTGTCTGTCTCTTTCTGAGCAGGATATCTCAAAAAGTCGCGGATGGATCCGTATGAAATTTGGTGGGCAGGTTGGGTGTCTGACAAGGACGAACTGATTAGATTTTGGTGAAGATCTGGATCCGACTCCTGGAATATTTTAAGTGATTGTTCACCATTGAGAGATAGGGCTAAAATTATTTATATATATATATATATATATATATATATATATATATATATATATATATATATATATATATATATATATATATATATACATACATACATACATACATACATACATACATACATACATACATACATACATACATACATACATACATACATACATACATACATAAATACACGTATTAGGGTGGTCAAAAACAGCAAAACAATATATAAAAATTCAGACATCTCCACAAGCCTTAAATTATTCCACTATGATTCAATAACGCGCATAAATAAATTTAAGTTGATCGGCAGTGATTTAGAGGTCGCTCCAGATGACGACTTTTAGTTTCATGAGTTGGTTAATTTAGGGTATGGTCAGGTACAATTACGGGTACTTCTGGATGTCCGAGGTGAAAATGGAGTGCATTTTCAAACTCTATGGGGTCGATTTACTCTAAGAAATGACTGCACCGACATTGAATTCACTACTATTTCGAAAATATTACCTAAAAAAGATTTATCATTTCTGGAGTTGAGTAACTAATCCTACTCATTTCGATATTTTCTAATCTATAATGAATTTGTTGTCCGTCTAAACATTTCTTAGAGTAAATCAACCCCACTGAGTTCAAAAATGCAGTCCATTTTCACCTAGGAAGTTCAGAAGTGTACGGATTCGCATCTCACCATACCCTAATTTTTCAATCAATGGAATTACAAACTATTAGAATATTTCGTCTCATTTACCAAATACCACTATCATCTCCGCCTCTATTGCTGTCTCCACTCCTGCCTGAACTTATTTCTAGCCGGCCCAACATCCAGTGTTTTAAATTCAATGATTCACGAAAAATATGTTAGTTATTTATTTAGTTATTATTATATTAAATTAGGGTATGGTGAGATGCAAATCCGTACACTTCTGAACTTCCTAGGTGAAAATGGACTGCATTTTCAAACTCAGTGGGGTCGATTTACTCTAAGAAATGTTTAGACGGACAACAAATTCATTATAGATTAGAAAATATCGAAATGAGTTGGATTAGTTACTCAACTCCAGTAATGATAAATCTTGTTTTAGGTAATATTTTCGAAATGGTAGTGAATTCAATGTCAGCACAGTCATTTCTTAGAGTAAATTGACCCCATAGAGTTCGAAAATGCACTCCATTTCCACCTCGGACATCCAGAAGTACCCGTAATCGTACCTGACCATACACTAATTTATTCAAGTCATGAGACTAAAAGTCGTCATATGGAGCGACCTCTAAATCACCTCCGATCAAGCTAAAAAAATTATGCTCATTATTGGATCATATTAGAATAATTTTAAGCTTATGGAGCAACATTCTATATTTTTCGACTTTTTTGGACCACCCTAATACATATACATATCACGATTTCTCACAAAGTTGTGGACGGATTTGGATGAAACTTGGTGGACAGGTTGTGTGTGACAAGGAAGAAATTATTCGATTTTGGTGAGATCCAAATCTGGATCTGGATACAAGAATTATTAAATTTTTAAAGTGATTCTTCACCATTGAGAGATCGGGCCAAAAACTATTTCGTACTGTGTAGCATGATATTTCAAAAATGTATTGGGCCCAATATGTTCTCGTGGATCAGGCATTACATGGCGGAGGTATTCACTCTAACGAGTGCCTTTCTCGTTATTTTTGTTTTCCCTTCATTCCCACTGGTTTGTCTGAATGTAGATTTTTTTTCTTGTAATTGCATTATTGAAGATTCAGAAATAATGAGTCTGGAGAGAGGACGAGCGGTTGGCCAGGTTGTGCCGTTGAAATCTCAATTCAATGTGGGCGATCCAATTGCATTTCCCCTGAAACTAGCTCGGTTTGTCGTAGTTTAGAATGCAAATCTTCACTACCGCTGCATTCAACCAAATTTGAAACCATAACCTCTGAGAGGTGTGTGCATGTGTTTTTGTTATTTTACTTATTTATTATTTATTTATGTGATTGTGCATACTGATTTAAGAACAAATCTTCCTTTATTTTCTGTGATAGACTTTTGGTAGTTAAACAGATTTAATACTGTACTGCAGCGTCATTGGCTCAACCAACGTCGAGCTCATCATGGCAGGAGGTTAAAATACCACGATGTACCGAACAGTTTTAACCCCTCTGGAGATGTTCCGAATTATGGCAGATTTGCGTGCGTGTGGGCCGTGAGGACAAAACACGAACCTTAAAGAACTTTAAAGAGCAGGTTGCGGGTCACCAAACATGTTCTGAAAATTTATCATTATGATTATATGTGCATTAAATAGTTCGATGCAAACTATTGTGGTTGCTTAACTATTGGGAATATTAATGAAATTTAACTCCGAAGTTGTTATTTCTCGAGGCTGTTGAAAAAAACAGCGGCGTGCCATATATGGATGGTGACGTCACGTTCTCCAAAACAAAGCGGAAGCTCACTCTTTCATTGAAGAAGTGTCCAGTTCAGCGGGCTGTTCTTTTGCTTTTTTTGAGCTTGCAACTGTCAAAATTATCCTTTTTATTTTAAATTATTGTGGAACAAAGTTATTTGGATATTTGTACATCATGCCTCGTACGTGTGTCGTCATGTTTTGCGAAAATGGCTTGAAAACGGGTAATCGCTCCCACCGATTCCCAAAGGAATCAAATATTCGCTGGCAGTGGATAAGATTTGTACAAACAAAACGGGCGAATTTTCCCTGCCTTTTAAACAATATATTTGTGGAAAAAGCGCTGCGGCCTAACATCTAGTCAAGGTGCCCTAGGCCCTGCACGCCATCGAACATAAACCTTATAAAATATCTGAATTTTACAAACTTCACAACGACCAAGTGTTAAGCATCCTAAGCGACTGCAAAAACCGAAAAGAGAGTTTGAATTGACTTTAAAACGAACCCGCAACGTCGATCGAAGCAAAAATCTCAATTCACCACAGGAATTCACGGCATTATTTAAAATTATTTTCTCAAAGTCATAAAACCGTAATATTCAGCCATCCACAAACAATCTTGACATAATCCGACAGCTTAACAAGTCAGGCATGTGTTGATGACCTTTATTGGGATGAAAAATGATTTTTAAACCATATTTGTGGAAAAAGCACCGCGGCCTAGATCTAGCCCAAGGCGCCCGCGGCCATACGTGCCAGGCGCCCTTAACTTGAAACATTCGTAACTCGACGAATAAAAGCTCAAATTGCACCAAGCTTACCTTATTCTTGCATGCTCGCGTTCCCTGTTAGTGGGTGAACAATCCAACGCTTGGCGAATTCTGCTTCGCAATGAGAGGAAGAGCCGACATCGAAGGATCAAAAAGCGACGTCGCTATTGACGCTTGGCTGCCACAAGCCATTTATCCCTGTGGTAACTTTTCTGACACCTCTTGCTTAAAACCCAAAAAGTCAAAAGGATCGTGAGGCCATGCTTTCACGGTCTGTATTCGTACTGAAAATCAAGATCAAGCGACCTTTCGCGCTTCTGCTCCACGGGAGGTTTCCGTCCTCCCTGAGCTGGCAGTCAGTCCTGCCACTTGTACATGAAATAGGCCGTTTTCTTGCATTTGCAAGTGGCTCAAATTTATATGGCTCAGGGCCAGAAACTCCATGGTATAAATTCCCATCATCCTCCGACTCGTCCTCGGCAATATCGGAATGAAAACACTCAATTTCATCGCCGCTGAAATCACTCTCTGATTCACATCTCGCCATTGTTTACACGCTGTTTCCGAATGTTCACGAAGTTTTCGGAGAACATGACGTCATAGCATCTTCGGTAACTTCCGGACTGTTTTTCGATCACTGACAAAAGTTTTGACTTTAAAGTTAATTTTAGCATATTTTGAGTTTCAAATGTAAGAAAATAATTGCCCAACGATTATTAATGTGCTTACAACCTTCGAATCACGCAAAGTCATCAGCGACCCAAAACCTGCTCTTTGAAGCATTTGTTTAAACCAACGGGTTTTTTCCCAAACCATAAATGAAGGAAAATTGACCAGTGGAGGCATACGATGATGGGTCGTTGTGGGGAAAAAGGGGGGACACGGAATAGATAACAAAATAATTATATACTATGTGAATAAAAATGAATCTAAAGAAATCGAATGCGGCTCACTCCGGACTCGATCTCAGATGGGAAAGGGACAAAACCAGGGGACTCAGCCCTGTCGGTAGCGGTGGGGGTGGAGGGAGGAAGCGGAGGATGGATGCGGAGCAGGGGATGAGGAGGTGATGGGCAAGACGATGAACAGGCAGAAGAAATAGCACAGGGCGAAGGCAGGCAAACCGGACAACCTCCTCCGAGCTCACCTCCCTCCAGTTAGCTCCCCTCAACTCTTGTTCTCCTCAGACATTTTCTTATTTTTACCTCAGCCCTTGGCTCTCTTCATCGCATTGGCTGTTCTCCTCAGGCCAACTGCTCTAATAGCTCCTCCCTATTCTACCCAGTCAATACTCCACCTCTGGAAGGAGTCTATAGTCCGCCCCCTCCCTTCCTCTTGCCAAGTCTCTCGGCACCCCCAGTAGAGGTTTACATTGGGGTTTATACACACAATTTACTTAACCACAATCCTTAACTAATTATTACCACGCACCAACACCTGCATGGTGCACATAAAAACAAGACATTCCTTAAGCTGATGTGTCCCTACTTATTTACATCTAGATTGGCTAACTACCTGTACATGGATCCTGCTACTCTATACATTCCTGTTTGCACTAATGTGATATCTTACCCTCCCCCCCCTCCCCTCAATCTGCGCACAAACGTAACAATACTTTGTTACGCAATGGGAACCTTGTCTGTGCAGTCTGTTAAATCTGTCTGTAAATGTACACGTTATGTTGGTGAGAGTATATGCTTCTTCTATTTTTGCAGGCATCGCACGCCGTACCTTGCATACCTTACTCGCTCCCGACAGGCACTGCAGGCAACGCAGGCTCACCTCGAGAGAGTTTTACAGTGGGTGGGACGAGACACAGAAATAGCAATGCGGTATTTCACAGTTGTGTGCGTACGCCTGTTCCTTCAGCAGCGAGAAGATCCCATCTTCGGTTTCATTCATGGTATGATTGGTTCTTTATCACTTTCAACTATGATCCCTTGTTTTTTCCTCAGTGTTTGTTTTTTCTTATGTATTTGAACTTGCTGTCCATCTATTTCAATTATACCTTCGATTTAGGCCACATAACCAATAAAAAGTAGTTATTGTTCCCTGACTAATTAAAAAAAAATGAAAACAAAAGTGTGAATACCTATTTTTTTTAATCGTCAGTTTTGTTGTGCCCTCATCTGAGGAGGTGCGTACATAAATCAAGTGAAGCTCAGTGAAATGTGGTATGTTTATTGGCAAGCCTTTAGGCCACAGCTCACAACCTGGAATGGCCCCTTTTTTAGCTCGCCTGTTCGAAGAACAGAGAGCTATAGCGATACCCCCGGCGTGAGCGTGAGCGTGAAAATGTTAAAATTTTTGGTGCGTTATTTTTTCCTTTCTAATGTTTTTATCTACCACACTCTTATTTTATACGCCCGATATACAATCCAACTATTACAGCGCTTCTTCTCTCCATGCTCTGAATTCGCCTTCATTGCATCCATCAAGAATTGTGTTAAATCGCATCTCTGACCTAAAACTTTTAAAAACCACAGTTTGCCATGGATGTTCGCTTTCCATCAACCATTCTTTTTTTCCAACTTCAGTGCCAACTCACCCCCCTCACCCCTCACTCTCACTCTCAAAGCAACCATCCCACTCTTCTCCCTCCAAGCCTCCCTCCCACCTCTCTCAAAAATTCCCCCCTCACCTTTCTCCCACCTTTCATCCCCCTCACTCTTCCTTCTCAAAGTTGCCCCCGCCTCTCTCATCCACCAACCTGCCTCCCTGCACTGCCCTGTCACCTCCGTCTCTTCACGCCACTTCCTCAAATCCTCAACTGCCTTCTTCCTTGTCTCTTGTCCCCCCTCTCCCCCAGCACCACAGAGCCTTTTCTCCTCCTCATTCGGCCCCCTCCCTCGTTATTCTGCAATACCCCACACTCCTTCAGCAACCCTCATACCTGCCCCCTCGTCCCTTGTCCTACCCTCCCCCTCCCCCTCCACCTCCTGCACCCAAAGCCTCCTCCCCTTCCTCTTCATTAAAAGTGTGGACCTCAAATATCCGGGGCCTTCGCTCAAACCTTTCAGATCTTTCCATACAGGTTGCCACTGACAAACCAGACATTATCTGCCTAACAGAAACTTTCCTCTCCCAAGGCGTGTCTGACTCCCAAGTATCTCTCCCTGGCTACTCCCTCTTACGGTATGACAGACCTGAGCCTCGTCCTGGTGGAGGTGTTGCTCTCTTCATCAAAGACTCTATTCCTCACTCTCCATGCACTGCTCTCACTCCCCCACACCCCTAGGAATACCTCTGGCTTCGGCTTCCCCTCCACTCCCACCTCATGTTTATATGTGTACTGTACCGTCCACCGAACAGTGATGACTCCATCTACACCTCACTATCCCGAAAACATGGACCATCTTCTATCTTCTCATCCAAACTCTCTCTTCCTCTTATGTGGTGACTTCAATTGTCATCACGCCAGTTGGCTAGGTGTGGGTACCTCTCTCACCTGCCATGGCACCTCAGCAAAAGCTTTCTGCGACTCATTGGGACTGACTCAATCGGTCAACTTCCTGACCCGGATCTCAACCAATGGTACTCCATCTCTTCTGGATCTGGTTTTGACAAATTTCCCTGACAATATCTGCTGCTCTTCCTTCGCTCCAATTGGTTCTTCTGACCACGTCCTTGTCAAAGTGGACATCTCTCTGGCTGTTATCAGAGAACCACCTCACCGCCGTCGAGTCTGGCATTTCACTCAAGCCGACTGGCAGGGTCTCCGAGCAGCCATCAAACTTACAGACTGGTCTCCTATCACTTCTTTCTCAAACATCAACTCATCCTGGGAATTCTTTCAAAGAAACTTGCTCTCCCTCATGCACAGATTTATCCCCTCTCGTGTTCAGTTGTCTTACCCTTCCTCCCGCCCTTGGTTTACTGAAGCTTGTGGCGAGGCAGTTGTCCTGAAACAACTTGCCTTTGCCTCATGGAAAGCAAACCCAACTGAGGAGCAATCTCAGTTCTTTCCACAAAGCTCGGAACAAGTGTGTATCTACCCTCAGGAGAGCCAGAAAACAACATCTTTCTCATCTCAAGTCTGAACTCTCAAACCTCTCTCCCTCCTCAAAATCCTGGTGGCGTTTAATCAAATCTGTTTCTGGTGTATGTTCCCCCTCCATCCCCTCCCTTACCTCAAATGGCCGCACTGCTGATTCCACACGTGATAAAGCTGAATGTCTAAACTCGGTGTTTGCAGCTAAATCTTGTGTCCTAAACCCATCACTATCTCTACCCACTTTACCCAGTCGCACCCAACTGTCCCTGGACTCTGTATCCTTTTCTCCTGACAAGGTGGAGAGCTTGCTTTCAAACCTCGAGTCAGATTCTGCAACCGGTCCAGACGGCATCAGCCCACGTGTCCTCAAAGCCTGCTCTTCTGCTCTTGCTCACCCACTCTCTGTTCTATTCACCCTCTCATTTGCCCAAGGTCATCTGCCATCTGCTTGGAAATCTGCTAACATCACTGCCCTGCATAAAAAAGGTGCAAAAACAGATCCCTGTAACTACAGACCAATCAGCCTTCTCCCAATCATCAGCAAGGTGATGGAATCCATCATCGCCTCAGATATGAAATCCTTCCTCTTCTCCAATGGCTTGATTTCCAATCATCAATTTGGTTTCAGACCAGGTCACTCTACCCTGGATATGCTGCTTCTGCTCTCCCATCAATGGATGGAGGTCCTCAATGCCAGACAGGAAATCCGAGCCGTATCCCTGGACATATCACGTGCTTTTGACACAGTCTGGCACCCTGCCCTACTCACCAAACTCTCTTCCCATGGTATTCAAGGCCATCTCCACTCATGGCTCGCAGACTTCCTCTCCTGTCGCAGTCAACGTGTGGCCCTAAATGGAGTTCTTTCATCCCCTCTTCCTGTGCACGCTGGAGTTCCTCAAGGTAGCGTTCTGGGCCCTGTTCTTTTTCTGGTTTTCATCAATGATCTCTCGGACTCTCTGGAAAATCCTCTATTTCTCTTTGCCGACGAGTCCACCCTCTGCCGTACCATCTGTCATCCCTCAGACCGGCAAGCAGCAGCTTCTTCGCTCACTGCAGATCTGGATAAAATCACAAACTGGTCCAACACGTGGAACATGTCTTTCAATCCAGACAAATCTCACACTCTCACTATGTCTCTTCGAAAGGACCGTTTACAAAACCCCCCCATCCACTTTCTCAACAATCCTCTGGAAGAAGTCTTTTCTTTCAAGCTTCTAGGTCTCACTATCTGCCATGACCTTTCCTGGGAAAGTCACATTTCCAACCTCGCCTCAAAAGCCAGTCGCCGACTGGGAATCCTCCGTCGTGCTAAGTCCTTCCTCGGCCCTCTTGAGCTCCTGACCACTTACAAAGCTTTTGTCCGTAGCCTGATGGAGTACTGCTCTCCCCTCTGGGCTGGTGCTCCTGCCTCCCACCTTTCTCGGCTTAACGCTGTCGAAACCAGGGCATTTAAGATCATCGGCATCTCCCGCAATGAAGCTGAGTCTTTGGGCCTCTCACTCAATCACCGCAGGTTGGTCGGTGGTCTTTCTGTCTTCTACTGGGACTCCTCTCCAGCCTTGCCCCCTGCTCTCTCTGCGATTTGTCCCCACCACATTTCCACAGGGCGCTCAAGGTCCGCCAACAACCCCCTTCTGGTAAAACTACCAAAATCACGAATCACTGCTCATCTTCACTCTTTCATTCCTCTTTTTCCCGCCTTTGGAATAAACTTCCTCACTCTATTCTTTCCCATTCTTCCCTCCAGGCTTTCAAAACAGCTGTTCACCACCACCTCTTATCTTCCCCCATCCAAATCCTCGATCTTTTCTACCCCCGATAATCCACCCAAGCCCACTTCCTTCATTTCTCCTGCTTTCCTTCCTGAAAGTACCTGAAATGTCCATCTTCTCTTCGCCATGTTCCCCGTCCCATCCCCATCCCTCTCCCTTCCACAGTTCACCTAATGTGTCTGTTCCCCACTGTTTTGTCCCTTCCACTCCCGCCCCTCTTGTCTCATGCCTCCTTGCTGTGAGTTGTGTGTTTGCTCTCATACGAGCCTCGACCAAGGTATACAAAAAAAAAAAAAAAAAAAAAAAAAAATATATATATATATATATA
Organism: Eptatretus burgeri; assembly: GCF_056783735.1. Taxonomy (NCBI): domain Eukaryota; kingdom Metazoa; phylum Chordata; class Myxini; order Myxiniformes; family Myxinidae; genus Eptatretus; species Eptatretus burgeri. The sequence continues at coordinate 69,629,553 of NC_140965.1, forward strand.
TATATATATACACGTATATATATATATATATATATATATACGTATATATATATATATACGTGTATATATATATATATATATATATATATATATATATATATATATATATATATATACGTATATATATATATATATACGTATATATATATATATACGTATATATATATATATATATATATATATACGTATATATATATATATATATATATATATATATATATATATATATATCGGGGCGTATTATGTGTTGTCCATCCGTCCGTCTGTCTGTCTGTCTGTCTGTCTGTCTGTCTGTCCGTCCGTTCCTGTCCGCACTCTAACTCCCAAAGTTTTAAACTTTCACGTTTCATATTTCGTACATAAGTACAGACTGTGGAGACGGTGTGTCGTGATATACGTTCGTCATCTAAAGTGGTTGCCATGGCAACCAGGATGCTGTTTTCCACGTAGTAGCACAATTCTGTATATACTTTCTTGTTCGGGCGTATATCGTGCTCACTTGCGCTCTTGTTACTTATTACAATATACAAATACATATATTGCTTTAAAATTATTTGGATCAGACTTCACTGCAATGCTTTATAAAAAAATATATTAATCGTTTTTAAAAGACTCGTCTAATAATTATTAGACGAGTCTTTTAAAAACGATAAATGTGTAAACAGGCGAGCATTGGGTGGCTTTGACACCAACTCTGGTTAATCCTGCTGTGCATATGCTCAGTCTGCTGCACACAGGCTACCTGTCAGTCCCGAGTAATCCATACCGCTAGTCAGCTTGTGTGACAGCTGCATACCAATCGTAACAACATCCTCACCGCGTGCTGGTAATATGATATGAATTGCGATACATCTGTTAATAGTATATACCATTATTGTTGCATTTAATTTGTGATGCTCTGGTTGAGTGAAGTGGTGGTGGTGGTGGTCGTATGGCAGCTTCGCTGCCGGGGTAGCTATCATTTCTTGAAGCGCGACTGTGTCGCTGATGCAGTGCCCCTCTACCAGTACACACACTGGATACAGTACACACACTGGATACTGGTACTCATTTCGCCGACCTCAGAAGGATGACAGGCTGAGTCAACACCCTGGTGTATTAATTCAGCGGCCGACGGGGCTTGAACTCAGGACTCTCGGATCCCAAGCTGCCACCCGAACCACTGAGCCAACACCAGGCTTGTTGAGTGAAGTGAAACCCGAGCATCATAACAGTGTACCTATAGATGCCACCTGCAGTTCTGAGTGTTTGTGCCTCCTCTGCATTGCAGTCGTGAGATGCTATTGTAATCAGCATGTTTTGCACATCATCAGTGTGCGTGACATCAGAGCGCCGTCAAAATGCCTTAAATTTCGTGGGTACGCAACATGTCGATCGATGCTGCGCTTCCTCTTTCTAAAGTGCTGGTTATCGCCAGTGTCGCAATCAACAAACATATGCCTTGGTGTTGCACAGCATTGTAGTTTATCAATGTAAACCTAAAATACAAAAATCAAAAAACACTTAACTTCCATCCCCACTCTCTCAAAGGTGATCCAGGGTGGAGATAACATGTTTATCGATAACAATCCGCAATGTTGTTGTTTTTCATACTGTGAATAAGTAATTAACCAGAGAATATCTAAATGGTCATTTTCTTGTATTTTTCACCCCCGTTGGACTTCGTCTGAAATGGGGGTTTATGGATTTGCTCTCTGTGTGCGTGCGAGTCAGCAACCATATCTCAGATATGTGTGGACCAATTTTATTTGAACTTGGCACAAAGGCAACACATGAAGGTATACATATGCAATTCATTTTTTAAATTGATATCAGATCAAAGATGGCCGACTGGCAGGCATTTTAGTTGTAAAAAAAAAACCAAAAAAAAAACCCCGGCGTCGAAAATGCCCTCAATCATTTCTCAGACATGCATTTACCGATGTTGTTCAAACTTGACACACACATAAAGAATGATGGCGTACTTATGCACGCCATTTTTTTTTTCCAAGATCAGATCCAAGATGGCCGACTGGCGGCCATTTTGTTGCTTGAGCGTGTCTCCAAACATTTCTCAGACATGCATCATCCGATTTTGTTCAAACTTGGCACAAGCACAGTACACGATGGCATACACTTGCACCAAACTTTATTTTGTGTTCTGATCAAAGATGGTCGACTGGTAGACTGGCGGCCATTTTAGTTGTACATAAATGTGGGCTCGCCCTTTAACTCCATGCAGCAATATTACGAAAACAACGTGGCTCTAGCATTTTATGTCTTTCTTTTTTTTAACTTGTCTGTTTAGGGAATTCTGAAACAAAACAATTTCCTTCACAAAATGAGAGACAATTTTACACACTGGAAAATAAGGCATGTGTAGGAAGTGAGCAACAAACAATAAAATACCTCCCAAGTGTTTAGCTCCGTATGTCATCTGTTGTGGCTAGCATCGGTTGACTTGCATCAAGACACTATTTTGATGTCCATTAAAGGTAATCAATCAGGTGTAGCTAGTCTGCATGTGGCTCTGTATATTATGTGCACATTGATGAAAGAAAATATGAATTTACCCATGGAGACTGTGATTGGGAAACCAAATTCCCCACCAACCATCCCCAAGTGTACTTTTTATGGGGTCTTGTAAAGGGGCAGTGAAACATTAATGACACAAACACTCGGTGGCACTTTTAACACATCCATGTCATTCTCGGAACACATCACGATTATTTTTTTTTATAAATGAACATACTTAGCACACAACAAAGAAACAACATCACTAATATACAAGCAGCATAATATACAAACTCAAACCTATCAAACACGCATCTCAACACCCTACAGACCACACGAAACAAAGCCCTTCACATAATCACGTGTTGCACGTTAACAACATCCATTGAGCATCTACACACAGAGACAAAAGTATTAAAAATCAAAGACCACTTGGATGTGAGAGGTGTGTAGTTCCTTGCAGCTGCAAGTACCAACCCTAATCACCCATGCCATGACATGTCCAACCACCCAGACCCCTAGACACAATAATACTGCACCACAAAGACACTATGATGACATCCTTCAAAACATCAATGACTACTGATCAATGACAACTTCAAAAAAACACATCCATACCCACATCACCATAAAAGTAAAAAATAACCTGCGCCCAAACAGTATCTTGGGCACTAAACCTAACCCATCTACGACACATAAATTACTTTCCAGGTCTGATCGTGTTCACCTTTCATACCTTAGCTGTGGACACCAGCCGCAGCCTTTGCAGTCCAAAGAAACATAAGCTCGATGACACCACTGACGACACCTGTAACCTCTGCCAGGCCACCCCACAACAATAAATCACACTATGGAAGACTGCAGGGCCCTGGCTCCACGAAGACAAGACAACAAGATTTTAGATGTGAGGGATCGTTATGTCGTTCCCAGGGAAATCAATGGGAAAATAAGAACAACTACATCATGGCGCTCCACCCATTGCTGGACGAGTTCACGGAGATTGAGAAATACTGTGCATTGCAAAGTTACCCACAGCTGTTCATAAAGGACCTGTAAATCTCTATGAGCATTTTGCAATGCGTGTGTGTACGTTATGTATAAAACTGTTAAGAATGTCGAGCAGGTTTCTATGAACAAAGAATACAAATGACATCAAAATACATCTTTTGTTGCACATTGTTGCTTCAATAATAGCATCTGCCTGCCAACAGTGGTGTGAAATTGACAAAGGTGTGAAATTTTAAAATATTTCAGGGAAATTGTCCATTCGAGAATAAAAATATTGCCCAGAAATGCAACAAAGTGATGGTACAGTTTAAAATCTTGTTTTGACTAACAACAAAAAGTGCTTTTTTTGTTTTGACTTGTAAAGACTCCATTTTTTTTCCTGGAAAAAGTGTTGAAAAGTACTTATTTGGAGGGAGGGTCTTAAATAGTTCAAATCTTTGTCGTACAATGAAAATGTTGATAATTTTGGATGGCCCCAAACCTGAAACCTCCACATAACATGTATCTTGCTTTAATGATTACCCATGGCTCTGAATTTGGGTGTATGTTTTACCTTGCAAACCACATCTTCTGTCTTTTACCTCTCGTAGAATTCCAAGGTCTCACAGCACCTGATGAGAAGACGGCACTGGTTGAGGACTTCCTGGGAGCACTTTACGGCGAGATGGCTCAGGACAGCATCTGGACGCACGCCAGTGAAGAGCAGCTGCAGCATGCTCAGATAGCCATTGAGCGCAGCGTCATGAGCCGCATTTTCAAGCTCGCCTTCTACCCAAACCAGGATGGAGATATCCTGCGTGATCAGTACGTGCACCTTGACACTATTGCTATCGTCGGTGGCTGCTTGGAGCACGGCACTTTCTTTGCTCAACACCAATTGATGAAGGGTGTTCAAAATGTTCTAGGATCGGGGTATGTAGCATCCTGGAACCAGAGTCCTTTGCTCTTAAACTTGCACGTATGCATATTATCTGCCATTCGTTTAATTCATGTTTTTATTGTTTCAGAGTATGATCAATAGTTTTACTTGGTTATACAGCTTTGAATCTTCCAGAAGTTGACAAGTCAGGGGTCCTCAAATTTTTATGCAAAAGCACAACTTCAAATGCATCCCTGCATACATGGTGGAGAAGGTGCACCTTCATATTCTGTTTGCCAAATGGTTGGCTGATTTTTAATAGTGGATGCGATTACTTTGAAGATGACCCCAGGCAAAGGTAAGCAACATGCAATCTGTTGCCCAGGTCAAGGGGATGAATGTGGAGGATCAGTGTTAACCCTATCTGGGCTGGATGCACGCCAGTGAGGAGCCCCCCTCTTTGATTTTCGCAATAACTTCCAACCCACCGCCAAGATAGTCCAGCCTAGATGGGGTTAAGGTCTCCAAAATATGCATAGAACCGAGAATGTCTCAAGACAGCCTTTTCCTCATAGTTCCAGATCACATCCGGCATGTCCAAAGTGTCTCCTGTAGCGCAGCATTGAAGATTGACAGCAACGACTGGCACCATGTCATGAGCTGTTCAACTTGGTCAGAGCAGATCCAGCTGACTTTAATCAGGTCAGGTCAGGTATGGAGCATGTGCCAGAACAGCGCGTCACTGCGTCCACTTTCCGCCGGTATTCCAGGGGCCTCCGTCTGGCGTTCCCCCAGGCAGATGCCAGGCCCATCCCCATCTCCCTGAGATGCTGGTCAACCTGCTGCAAGCATGAGGCATGTGGTCGGCCCATTGGCCTCCTCCACTCTCGAGACTCCGTCGCTGAGAGAATCTGGTGAGCACGATCAGCGTCAGGAAAACGAGCCACATGTCCATACAGCCGCAACTGATGCTCACGGACCATGCAGGTAACAAATCTCATCCAAGTCTCTCTCAGCAACTGCTCGTTGGACACAAAATCTGACCAGCGATGGCCAAGGATTCTCCGAAGAGACCTGGTGCCAAAGGAATTAAGTCTCCGTCTCAGATCCTTGGTCAGAGTCTAAGTCTCGCATCCATAGAGCAAGACTGGAAGCACCAAGGACCTGAAGACTCGGACTTTCGTCCTCCCGCACAGTTACCGGCAGCGCCACACCCTATGATCCAGTGAATCCACGACTCCCCAGGCCCGACCCAAACGTCTATTGACCTCTGACTCACAGCCAGCAGAGACATGAATATCACTGCCAAGGTAAGTGAATCTCTCCATGACCTCAACATCCTCACCACAAACAGACACAGACAGGATAGCAGCATCCAAGATGTCATTGAAAGCCTGGATCTTAGTTTTGACCCAAGAAACCCATAATCCCAGCGGCTCCGACTCCTCATTCAGCACTTTGAGGGCCCCCAAAAGGATATCTAAAGTCTCCGCAAAGATGACTGCATCATCTGCGAAATCAAGGTCCGAAATCTTGACATTCCCAAACGATGCACTGCAACTTGATCTTTCCGACATCCTTCCTAAAATCCAGTCCATACAAGTGCTGAAAAGTGTGGGGGCCAGTACACACCCCTGACAAACTCCAGTAACAACTGGAAATAAGTCAGAGATGGTACCACCACACTTCACAGCACTCTCAGTACCACAGTAGAGTTCAGACATCAGATCGATCAGTTTTGGTGGCACCCCACGAAGACCAAGAATCCTCCAGAGGGCATCCCGATTCACTGAATCGAACGCTTTACAGAGATCAACATGGGCTGCAAGCAGCCCCTGCCGAAACTCTCGTCTGCGTTCGGTGAGGACACGAAGAGCAAGGATACGGTCAATCGTTGACCTCTTTGATGTAAAGCCTGACTGCTCTGGACGCTGGTGCTCAACCAGATGGTGGCGAACCCTATCAAGAATTATCCGAGCAAAGACCTTGCCTGGCACTGAGAGCAGCGTCACCCCTTGGTAGTTGTTGCAGTCTTGGCGATCACCCTTCCCTTTCCAGAGAGGGACAACAAGGCCCCTCTTCCAATCAGTTGGGATGATGCCTGTGTTCCAGGCAGAGCACAAAACTGCATACAACGACACGAGTGCAGCATTTCCACCAGCCTTCAGAAGTTCAGCATGGATGCTACAGATCCCTGGAGCTTTACCCTGTTTCAACCGGTTCACCGCAGCCCGTGTTTCCACAAGCAAAGGTGGACCACAGTTGATTGGATGGTCAGCAACAGGGATTGTAACACCCTAACAACCGCTCAAAGTAACCGGCCCAGCAGGCCTTCACTTCAGACTCCTCTGTCAAGAGCTTACCACCCTCTGCTCTAACCGCAGTGCTCCGAGGGATGGGCTTGGATGAACGCAATGCGCGAATTCCCCTGGAAGCGGGACGAGAATCACCTGTCCACAGGTGATGCTCTACCCCCTCACAGATTCCTCGCACATACAGTGGGGAGAGGAAGTGTTTGATACACTGCCTATTTTGCGGGTTTTCCCACTTACAAAGCACGAAGAGGTCTGTAATTTTTATCATAGGTACACTTCAACTGTGAAAGACTGAATCGAAAACAAAAATCCTGAAAATCACATTGTATGATTTTAAAATAATTAATTTGCATTTTATTGCATGAAATAAGTATTTGATCACCTCCCAACCAGTAAGAATTCCGGCTCTCACAGACCTGTTAGTTTTGTCTTTAAGAAGCCCTCCCATTCTCCACTCATTACCTGTATTAACTGCACCTGTTTGAACTCGTTATCTGCATGAAAGACAGCTGTCCACACTCAATCAATTAGACTCCAACCTCTCCACAATGGACAAGACCAGAGAGCTGTCTAAGGACATCAGGGACAAAATTGTAGACTTGCACAAGGCTGGGATGGGCTACAGGACAATAGGCAAGCAGCTTGGTGAGAAGGCAACAACTGTTGGCGCAATTATTAGAAAATGGAAGAAGTTCAAGATAAGCCAATCTCCCTCGGTCTGGGGCTCCATGCAAGATCTCACCTCGTGGAGCCTCAATGATCATGAGAAAGGTGAGGGATCAGCCCAGAACTACACGGCAGGACTTGGTCAATGACCTGAAGAGAGCTGGGACCACAGTATCAAAGAAAACCATAAGTAACACACTACTCTGTCATGGATTAAAATCCTGCAGCGCACGCAAGGTCCCTCTGCTCAAGCAAACGCATGTCCAGGCCCGTCTGAAGTTTGCCAGTGACCATCTGGATGATCCAGAGGAGGAATGGGAGAAGGTCATGTGGTCTGATGAGACCAAAATAGAGCTTTTTGGTTTAAACTCCACTCGCCGTGTTTGGAGGAAGAAGGATGAGTACAACCCCAAGAACACCATCCCAACCGTGAAGCATGGAGGTGGAAACATCATTCTTTGGGGATGCTTTTCTGCAAAGGGGACAGGACGACTGCACCGTATTGAGGGGGGGATGGATGTGGCCATGTATCGCGAGATCTTGGCCAACAACCTCCTTCCCTCAACAAGAGCATTGAAGGTGGGACGTGGCTGCGTCTTCCAGCATGACAACAACCCGAAACACACAGCCAGGGCAACTAAGGAGTGGCTCCGTAAAAAGCATCTCAAGGTCCTGGAGTGGCCTAGCCAGTCTCCAGACCTGAACCCAATAGAAAATCTTTGGAGGGAGCTGAAAGTCTGTGTTTCCCAGCGACAGCCCCAAAACCTGAAGGATCTAGAGAAGATCTGTATGGAGGAGTGGGCCAAAATCCCTGCTGCAGTCTGTGCAAACCTGGTTAAGTACTATAGGAAATGTCTGATCTCTGTCATTGCAAAGAATGGTTTCTGTACCAAATATTAAGTTCTGTTTTTCTGATGTATCAAATACTTATTTCATGCAATAAAATGCAAATAATTATTTTAAAATCATACAATGTCATTTTCAGGATTTTTGTTTTCGATTCCGTCTTTCACAGTTGAAGTGTTCCTCTGATAAAAATTACAGACCTCTACGTGCTTTGTCAGTGGGAAAACCTGCAAAATCGGCAGTGTATCAAATACTTGTTCTCCCCACTGTAGGCCTCCTTGTCCACCCTTAGTGCACGTACAGTTTTACGCCTCAGCTCCCTGAACAGCTCAGCTCTGCCATTCAGCCTGGCCCTGCGACTCCGGTCAATGGTATCCAGTGTCCCTTGAGAGACAAAATTCTTCTTTGCCCTGCGGTGAGTTCCAAGACATCCACCGGCAACATCAAGGACGGTGGTCTTGAAGGCACTCCACAACTCTTCAGGACCCCCAAAAGCACCCAGACACCCCAAATGTCCACTCAGCCTATTCACAAACTCCTCAGCTACTCTCTCATACTTGAGCTTGCCAACATCCAGCCTTGGCTGGGATGGTACCATTCTCCAGGATTTAAGGTGCAGCTTTAGAGTTGCTACAACAAGCCGGTGGTCAGTATTGAGGAACAGCACTCCGGAAGACCCTGCAGTTCTGGATCATCCTCCAGCGACCGCCAACGAGGACATGGTCAATCTCCTTTGCCACACTGCCGGCGTTGGAATACCAAGTCCAGCGATGAGCTTGTGGGCGCTGAAACCATGAACCAGCCACCCTAAGTCCATGACTTCTTGCAAAGTCAAGGAACTTCGTGCTATTCTGGTTCATAGTTCCTGACCCATGGGGACCAACACATGTCTCATAACCATCCCTTTCAGTTCCAGTCGATGCATTGAAATCTCCCAAGACTAGAAGTGTATCTCGTCTGGGGCACTGATCAACCACAGACTCGAGTGTGGCGTAGAATGCATCCTTCACGGTGAGATCACTTGCCTCAGTCGGAGCATAAACAGAGACCAGGGAAATGACACCTAAGGTGTGACGAATCCTTAATCTCATAATACGCTCGTTGACCGGTGTTACCTCAATTATCATTGGGATCAGCTTATTGGACACAGCTACAGCAACTCCTTGGGTATGGTAACCATCAGAGCGACCAGACCAATAGTAGGTGTAACCAACCACCATTATCTCGCCGCAATCCGGTCTCCGAACCTCACAGAGTGCTGCAATACCGATGTCCAAACGCTTGAGCTCAGATGATAACAGAGACAGGTGATCATCCTCTTTTAGGGATAGGACATTCCAGGCACCCACCAGAAGGGACCGCCTCAGGTTAACCCAAGGAAACTGTCGTCTGGTGGACGACACCTCAGCACCACTCCGACACACTCTCCCACAATCTGACCCAGGGATGTTACCCCGTGGTTTCCCTCCTTTCATCAAAGATTGGGGGTCCCGAAGGCTTTGCCCCAATCCCGTCATCCGGTGAGCTGCCCTGCGAAGGGAAGCTGCACAGGAGGTACTCCCACGGAGTGGGTTTTCAGATTTTTTTGCGTTTTTGTGTTTTGCGGAATGAAGGGTTTTATGGTGGCTGGAGTGCAAATCCTGCCACCAACCTCCTAATAAGAAGTAACCCAACTGCAGGAGGAAGTCCGCAGACACAGTTGGGCACTAGATATGGATGGCCGTTGGCTCACAAGGAGCTCCTCCGCCCTTTGACAGGTTTTGTTTTTAATCCTGCTGGGTGTCCATATCCAAACACCCTCCTCACCAGAAAAGCTGGTGGGGGAGATGGTTTGGTCGCAGACAACGGAACAGGTTAGTACAGGTTTACATGGTACCTGTAGCAGGTCACAGATCTAACCTGACTTTATTGCTGGGCTGGATATCAATGATTATACTTCCCTTCACCACTGGTATCCTAAAACTAAATTGGGATCAATGCAATGGAAGTACAAGTGATGACTGACACCCTGGATATTCCACACCAAACCCTCAACCAGCAAGTTCATGCCCTTGATATTCTAGAATGCCGTAAGGAATTCAGATTAACTCCACACCTTACAAAACTATAATTGCAGAGGAATTCCTTCCTCAGGGAAAAAACACCAAGGGATATTGTCCAAGCGTGTGTTCCTCTTCCATGGTGTGCTGTGTACAAGGCCCATATTATACGGTGCCATTTGTGATTGACTTTGAGCATCCTGATCATCCCCCATACAGTTCAAACCATCACCCCCCCTCCCCCTCGTGATTTTTTCCTGTTTCAACATTTGAAGTTCCACTTGCGTGGTTGTTGATTTGCCAATGACAAGGAAATTATTGAAGCAACTGATAAGTTGCTTGAGGAACAATCCGATAGGTTGTATTGTTCTGGCATAGATAGTTTGAAGGACAAATGGACCAAATGCATTGAAGTCGAGGGACACTATATTTCCATGTTTTGGGCAAGGACTAGAATAGTATTGTTCCAAGAGCTTTTTCAACACCCTTCATAAATGCTAGAATCAAAAGCTGTAACTGTTGTCTCTCTATTCTTTGTATATTTTTGTTTGCAGTTAGGCCTTAGTTATTTTATAACTTGGTTTACGGATCCGCCGACGGTATATTTGCCGAAATGAAATATAAATATAAAACGCATTTTTAGCCTTTTATATTTATACATTTTCCGCCGAAGGTGCAAAAGTTTCAAAACCCGAAATGTAAACGTCGGCATTTATTTTCAAAATAAAATTTCGTGCGCGCGCGCCAAAATGCTGAGTCACCTTTAACCAAACTGCGCAGTGGAACTGCGCAGTCGTCTTCGGTCATGGCGTCTGAGCAGTGGCCAGCGTGGTTCAGATTGACTGTGGTTTCTGGGGCGAAAGTGATTGTTACGAAGTATGTCAGCGGTATAAATTTGAGACTGTATTGGTGATTTAATCACGCAACATCTTGATGACGAATATTCTGGCCAAACTATTGCATCAATTCAGTGCAGCAGCAGGGATGATTCGCAGGCTACTCTCGATCATGCCGATTTTGTTTCCATCGAAAGTTGTACACCGCTGTTCATATTGAAAGATTTCGGTGCCAAGTACGTCAGTTTCCCTGCGAGATGCTGATATTCAGCCTTCAACAGACCAGAAATCAGCCTTTGATGTGCTCATGGGGATGGGGAGATGGTACGATGATATGCCCACTGAAAAGTAAGAGCTGGTTATGGTTCTGATTGACCGTTTTGAGCGTGTTGACTCCTCGTAGACACCTTTTTTTAATCATATCCAGCACTATACACTGGTGTACACGCACATATCTACAACTTGGACAGTAATTTTCTCAGCATTGTTTCCATTTGTTTAATGATCCAACAGGTTTCTTTAGGAAAAACATGCCAGACTATATTGTAAAAACAAGTTTGAATCCTTCTTTATTGTTTTTCACATCAGATGAGACGGTGAACACGGGCATCCTGCATTTGAATGGTCTTCCATCTTCAATGTTTTCTTAGATACTCCTGGTCTGGGATTTATATTTATTTACCCCCCACCTATAGTACTGCAGCCAAAGCTGACCGAGGCACAATCTCGGGTGGCTCCATATCTAGAATTGTTCAGAATACATTATTCTACATGTGTACCAATTTTGGTGCTTTTATGCAAATTTGAACAATTGATCTGAAATATCTGACTACGCTGCTGGACTACTACCCTTGTCTTTTCCATGGAACATCCGAAAAAAAAATCATAAAAATATATCATTTCTAAGAATTGAAATTATATTTATATTTCGACCTACCGACCCTACATTTTAGCTGAAGAACTGCGTAAACCAAGTTATAAAATAACTAAGGCCTTATCACCTATTTTATTGTCGCAAGTGTAGACACCACTACTTTGCCTCAATACCATGCTCCATAATACCCATGGGCTCTTGAAAATTTTAAATGACATCTGCTTAGACTTAGAGGCTAAACATATTACATTAATTGGTATTGTTTGAGACATTATGGTGTTTGTGTGTGGTTGGTTGTGTGCCAGGCTATTTAGCGAGCACATCCAGAGGCTTGCAAAGGTGGTTGGTGCCAACCACCACACCCTGCAGATCCCGGATGTATACTTGAAAGAGGCTCCCTGGCCGTCTGCCCAAGCTGAGATCCGCACAATCAGCGCATACAAGGCAAGCGTTAACCAGCTTGCTGGTTTTGGTTACCACGTCCCGAACTGAGTCGGGTCGCACAAGCTGTTTTTAATTATGATGTTCTGATCAACGAGTCGAGTAGCACAAGCTGGTTTTGGTTACCACATCCCAATCTTCGTTGGGCATCACAAGCTGGTTTTGGATACCACATCCTGATCCTAGTCAGGTAGCACAAGCTGGTTTTGGCTACCACGACCCAATCTTAGTTGGGAAGCACAAGCTGGTTTTGGCTACCACGCCCCGATCTTATTTGGGAAGCGCAAGCTGGTTTTGGCTACCGCACCCCAATCTTAGTCGGGTATCACAAGCTGGTTTTGTCTACCGCGCCCCAATCTTAGTCGGGTATCACAAGCTGGTTTTGGCTACCACGCCCCGATCTTATTTGGGAAGCACAAGCTGGTTTTGGCAACCGCGCCCCGATCTTAGTCGGGTATCACAAGCTGGTTTTGTCTACCACGCCCCGATCTTAGTTGGGTAGCACAAGCTGGTTTTGGCTACCGCGCCCCAATCTTAGTCGGGTATCACAAGCTGGTTTTGGCTACCAGGCCCCAATCTTAGTTGGGTAGCACAAGATGGTTTTGGCTCCCCCGTCCTGATCCTAGTTTGGTAGCACAAGCTGGTTTTGGTTACCATGTCCCAATCCTATCCGAGTCAGGTAGCACAAGGTGGTTTGGGTTACGTCCTCGTTGTGTACTTTGAAATCCCTTCATTTGTGTGGCTTCCTCCTCTCTTTTTTGTTTACCTGTTGTTCACCATAAATTTTTCAATTTGAAGATGAACTACATTTGGTCTTTTTATCACTTGGACCGCACACTGTGAATGTTGTAATCATGAAAATGCCACAACCGATGGACTGTTTTGTCTGTGGTTCTCAAATTGGACTTTTCACACACACACATCACTGAACCCTCGTGGGTCAAACCGTGACACTGAATGATGGCGAGAACTTTGGACTGGTAGTATATTTGAATCCAGCCGAGGGTAGCAGTGTTCAGGATCTTGGATTCTACGGTTCTGCAAACCAAGATTGTTTGAGGAACGTCACCTGTCACTATGTGGTCAATTGAAGACCGGATGTCTCATTTGTGACCTCTGAGGAGAGGGTGACGTACCCACCCAATCTGCTCTGTCCCTACGTGTAATGTTATTCTCCACATTACAGTCTATTCTTCATGTCCTCAGGACGGATTCTGATGGCACGAGAATGCCAACTATGGGAACTCTCTGTGCCTCGCCTGTAATTGTAGCATTTTAAGCTGCTGTCACACCTTGACGTTTTAGCCAGCGTATGGCAACGTATCAAAATGTATGTAAAACGCTGGCGTACGCTGAACTATTGATGGTTTTTTTTTTTCCGGTTTTGGGCATATTCATAACGAGTTGGATGAATGCATAACGTATTAGTAACGTACACAGAATGTTTCGATAACATATAGATAACTTGTACCAACGAATGCTTAGCATGTTGTCGGCGTTCACAACCTATGCCCAACGATAGTTTAACTTATGCATAGCGCGCGGCAGCGTATCGCTGACGATCACGTGGCGTAACCTATTAAAAGGCTGCCGCTCGACGATTCAAATCATAACCGCACTAGACATTGAAGTGTCAAGCCGCTGTCACACCTTGACGTTTTAGCCAGCGTATGCCGACGTATGAAAAATTTGCCGAATACGCTGGCACACGTCGAATACGTTATGGGTAAGTTTTGTATACGTTAAGAGCACGCTGAAGCACGCTGGCATACGTCGTAGTACGCAGAGTATGTCGACAAATTTTAAGCATGCTGAAAATTTTTCGACGTATGCCAGCGTATGACTCGTAAGCCTGGTGTTGGCTTAGTGGTTAGGGTGGCGGCTTGGGATCCCAGGATCCTGAGTTCAAGCCCCGTTGGCTGCTGAATTAACACCAGGGGGTTGACTCAGCCTGTCATCCATCTGAGGTCGGCGAAGTGAGTACCAGTGTACTGGTCCCGGTGTATGCCCCGGTTAGAATAGGTGTACCATATCCCTGTGTGTCGTAAGAGGCGACCAGGGTTGGCGTCAGGAAGGGCATCCGGCCATAAAAAACATTGCCTCAAGAAAAAGCCAAACCCCTGCACAGCAGGGAAAAATGGCTGTAAAAACGGTCCAGCGTATGACTCGCACGTTCCGCATATGCTGGCCATAAGTTGTAGGCACGTTATGCGATCGTTGACACACGTCGACACATGTTACTTGTAAGTTACTCATAAGTCGAAACACGTCGAGGTAATGTTTAGCGTACCCGAAACTTATTTCTAACCTATGAGTAACGTGCTTTGAACTTATGAGTAACGTATCTCCAACGCATATTAACGTATTTAGATGTATTTGACATCTTCCGGACGACCACAGAACTTACTGAACATGTTACTAACTTACAGCTACCGTATAATGGCGTATTGGCAGCGTTTAGGGGAATTGGTATATAAAAATGGGGTTCACACAGGAGGAACCCGTCAGTGTTCCAGACTCCATGGTTTTTTTTTTTCTTTGGCATGACAGTGATGTTGACACTTCGATTTCTAGTGCGGTTATGATTTAAATCGTTGAGCGGCAGCCTATTAATTATATTATATTATAACCGCACTAGAAATCAAAGTGTCAACATCACTGTCATGCCGAAGAAAACAAACAAACAAACAAACAAACAAAAAAACATGGAGTCTGGAACACTGATGCTAAACATTACCTCAACGTGTTTCGACTTATGAGTAACTTACAAGTAACGTGTGTCAACGATCGCGTAACGTGCCTACAACTTATGGCCAGCGTATGCGGAACGTGTGAGTCATACGCTGGCATACGTCGAAAAATTTTGAGCATGTTAAAATTTGTCGAGCTCGGCGTACTACGATGTATGCCAGCGTACTATGACGTATACCAGCGTACTATGACGTATACCAGCGTGCTCTTAACGTATACAAAACTTACCCATAACGTATTCGACGTGTGCCAGCGTTTTAGAGAAATTTTTCATACGTCGGCATACGCTGGCTAAATTGTCAAGGTGTGACAGCGGCTTTACCTGAAAACACTTGAACAGTAAAGTTGCACAAAAGGCCACAGGTGCCCGATTTCATGGCATTTTGAAAGGGTTGATGACACATTTTCGAGCTCATGATAATGTGTATTGTTTGTTTGTGTGCTGGTGCTTCCCATATCATCAAAAATGCTTCAATCAAAGGACCTTTATGTGTTCGCTGCACATTATTCACCTGTAGGTTTGATTCCAGGCATGAGGGATCATTACGATGCAAGTTGCTGTCACAGCTTTCAATACTGACTCCACCACACAGCCGCTCCCCCAGCCACCTTATCTTTAAAATGAAATCCGAGCTCAATGTGTGGGGCGAGTGGGGGCTGATTTTGGTCAAGTTGTGGAAGGTGTCATGGATAAAAGCTAAATCAGGAGAGTAAATTGTGTCAAATTACTTATCAGGAGAGTTACCGTGTCTGTGTACTTGTACTCCATGATTGGTGTTTAAAATATCAACCACTTAGTCCAAAATGTGGTTTTTCAGTTTTGTCCATAGTTCGTGGTTTTTGGTTGATCGTAGTTGAAGAAAAGATTAAAATGGTTTTGCTGATTTGCATGTGCAGCTCATTTGATGTGTTATCTCTACCCCACCCAAATCCTGGATCCCAGACCCCCAGAGACAAAGTGCAGTGTGTGCTGCGTACCTGTTCAACTATAATGAACCTGCTCAGTCTGGCCAGCGAGGGCAATGTTCCTGGAGCAGATGACTTTGTTCCTGTACTGGTCTACATTCTTATCAAAGTAATTCTTTCTTTCTCCATCCTTCCCTCATAATATGCCTGGTGTTGGCTTAATGGTTTGAGTGGCGGGCTTTGGATCCTCGGGCCCTGAGTTCAAATTCCACTCAGCTGTTGAATTAATACCAGGTGGGGTTAACTCAGCCTATCATCCTTCCGAGGTCGGCAAAATGAGTGCTTGCATGCTGGTATACTGTCGGAGTGGCGACCCGTCCAGGATTGTGCCCAATAGCCAAGGAGACTGCTTAAGCAGCACCAACGCTCTGCACAGGTTATGGTCCCAATCTTCTCCTCCTCCCCAGCCCACATGTTTGGCTCTCCATTCTTGCCATATTACTAACCCCCATGCCCCTCCCTTGTTTATTTCCTACAGGCCAACCCACCGTGCTTGCTTTCTACTGTTCAGTACATAAACGCTTTCTACGAGAAGCGCCTGTCGGGCGAGGAGCTGTATTGGTGGATGCAGTTTACAGCTGCACTGGAATTCATAAAAACTATTGATGAGCGAAAGTAGCGAAGCATGGCCAAGCTGGTCGCTCATCCTGGAAACGTGATGCACTCATCTGCCTTCCCTCAACGGTTTCACCTCTATTTTTGGTGCAACAGGGCGAGTACGCAACAAGACCGTCAGACCTCCTTTCTTTGATTTGGACTGTAATTATCCACAAGTGCTGGTTCTGAGTCCGGGCTCGATTTCACTTCGAGTTCATCTGTCTGTGTGCTACAAAGGCGTCACCTGGGAGCCTTTAATATGTGCGTTCGTTTCTATGTCAGGGTGAATGAATGATTATGATGAAGAATGCATTCGCACTTTGTTGGTGTTTCTTGTCCCCCCCCCCCCCTCTGCATACAACCCACAGAGCAGTAACCCTAACACTGGTTAGTTTACAGATCACTTACCATGCGCTTATAATTGGTCTCAGCCAGGTCTTTGTGGTTCCTTCTTCAAGTATAAACTTCACCATGTTCGTACCATGTCGAGGGTCGCAGCTTGAGCAAACCTTCCTACATTCAATATGATTAGAGCTTGTGGTGTTGATGTGAATCAATACTTTCCAAAGCATCCTGTCACCTTCGAAGCCACGACCCCATCCCTGTACCCTCCTCGACGCAGTCTGGAGCACGACTCGCGCATCCATGAACATTTCTTTTCAACATCGAACTCGATTCCTGACAGCGGTTCCACCTTGCGGGTTCGGTTTACGCCTCATGACTCAAACATTCAATTTCACCGCTCTCCTTCCACGGACACAACATGCGCTTCATAACATTATTATTTTGAACGGTTTGTGAAGTATTTTCTCATTTATTTAATCTGTTACCCAATCTGTTTCCACATCCTGTGGTTTTATGCTCAACTTAGTTAAAATTCACTTTGATCGTTTGTTACATTCACTGTCACTTCATTTGGTGAGAAACTGTCCCGTTTGTGCAACTTTTTCACGTTCACCATGTGGGTTCGAACGTGAAATGAAAATGCGAGCGTAATGGAGAAAAGGTCTTCATTTCGGTGACGGCATTGATGCGCCAGCACCGATGATTGGGCTCATCCTCGGACAAGGTTAGAACGACCTCCTTTGACCCGAATCTTTGAATGCTTTGTTTGCATTGTAAGTCACCATTGCTTTTGTAGTTTATCTTTACCCGTTCATGGCTTGTAAATTACTTCATGACCCATCCCTTCCCCTGGCTTGCTTTGCATCTTCATTTGAAGCTTATAAACTCGATTTATCCGAAAACACCTGCTTATTGAACTCGAGCCATCCATCGCACGCACACTATAGGCCTTGAATTGTGTAAGAGACTACGAGGGCCAATTAGGTCTTCTCCAGGCTATCACCCCCCCCCCTCCCCCTGCAGTAACCTCCTGGAATCACTGGGTGGTAGTATTGCTCTAAAAGGAAAGCTGGTACGAAAAGCCATTAACACTCAAACCTATTTAACCTTTGGATGAGCAGAGACAAAAACTGTTGAAGTTTAAACCTGATTTTGGATGTACCTGTATACCATTGGTTATCCTCATGTTAAAGCAGTGTTGGCTGTTTTGTATTTGGATCAAGGTGAGCTGTACATAGAAAAACTCAACTTTCCTCCAAAACACTTACCCGCAGAAATTGAGAAAGGACAAAATTTGAAACATTTGTGCAAAAGATGAGAAATTAAGACTGGGTGGAAAAGGGGGGAGGGGTCCATCTCTACCTCATTGAGAAGGATAATTTGAAGGAAAATGGACCTATCCCTTATTGACGTCATTACATGCTTACTGCAAGGAATTCTGGGGGGAAATCTGGAGTTTGATCCTCCATCTTGGTTTCCAGATTGTTCCTGCAATATTAACTGAACAGGTGGCCCTGATGGTTATTCTTTGAAAACATACCTGGAGCAAACTGCTGTGTACCAACCTGTGTTGCAACCACCAAGAGAGTTTCTTCATTACATTGTTCTTTATGATAGGTTGGGGAAAAGAAGATGATAAGTCCTACTGTTGTGTGGAAGAGAGACCCTGGGTGATTTCTTAGGAAATACCAATGGTACTGAATGCTCGGGCTTTCATCCTGTCCATACAATTTGTTCAATGATCAGGTCTGTTGGTTACCATTTGATTACTTTGCCGGTGACATTAGGATCCCAGTTTCCCTCACCTCATCACTCTGTCCTGTATCTACTGCACTTGCAATTTGTTGAACAGAATACTGTTGTCTTGTTATTTGTTCTACATGGACCAAGCATCTCCTTCATGCTAAGATTACTCATGTGTAAAGTTCTTCCTCATGTCCCTTTTTCTGGGGTGAGGCATCCTGCTATTAAGCTGCTGCTGCCTCACATTTTGTACAATACTTCCTCCACTGCCCTCTTTCCCTAGCCAACCCTCTCCACTCTCCAATCACCCCACCTTATTGCTATTCCTCCTCACACAATCTTTGCATCTCAGTCGTTGTTTATATCCTTTTCCTCCAACCTTGCTCCCTCAATTTTTCCACTTTCTTTTCCATTCTTGACCTCCATCTGCACGAGGTGCCCAGCCCACCTCAGACAGCTCTATCAACCTCCACGTCAAGCTCATCCTTACATTGATCCCCTCCCTCAGTTTGTCCATCCTTTTTCTCTCCACCCCCTTCATTACCACTATTCTCCTGACCACTGCTTTCACAGACCTGCAGCCTCTGTCAGTGCAAGCAAAATTGAAATGCTCCCAAAGTACATGCTCACACATCCTTCCTCCGACTCCCAAAACATTCCCTGCATTCCCTAAAACTCCCACTCCATTCTCGAATATCAAACTGGTTGATGTACGCTTGGTGTTGGCTTAATGGTTAGGGTGGTGGGCTTGGGATCCTAGGATCTTGAGTTCAAATCCCACTGGGCTGTTGAATTAATACCAGGTGGGGTTGACTCTGCCTGTCATCCTTATGAGCTTGCTGGTATACTGTGTCGGAGTGGCGACCTGTCCAGGATTGTGTCCAATAGCCAAGGAGACTGTTTCGGTTAGGCAGCACCAACGCTCTGCACAGAGTATGGTCCCAATGGATGGATGGATGGAAATCAATTAAAAATCAAATTATATTTTAAAATACTTGCATCTGAATTTGATAAGAGCTGACATGATGTAATGGTCATGTAATTTTCTGAGCTTAATGATTTCAATCAGATGTACAATTCACCAAAATAACTTTCCTTTTAAAAAAAAAATGCCACAAATATTCCTGGTAGTCGTGTAGAGGTATGCAAAATACTGCAGCATATTGAACTTGAACGGTTCGTGCTTTTGGATGACGCTCTGGGTGTTTGCAAGAACCTGAGCAGATGCACTCAACTAAGACATTCCCATTTTTATTATTATTATTTCACAGGGTAAGGAACATTGTGCATAAATGCAATACTGTACACTTTTACATACAAAAGTCACCCATTTTGGCCATTCCTGCTCCTCACTGCAGGGGCCTACCCTTAAAGTCCTAAGGCAAAAATTTTCATCGAATGTCCTTCCAATCAACCACAATTAGCAAAATGCAGTGGCATGGTGAGATTTGGCCTAAACTTCATTAAAAACATGTCACCTCTTCATTAAGTGACTGTCATTTTGATGGAGTTTGTGGATCGCAGAAGAGTATGTGCAGCCAGTGAACCTCTGTTGCTGTCTGGGGTAACTTTGTGGGAGGGAAAGTGGGTGGAAGGGGTTAAATGGCTCCTGGGAAGTGCTGTTACTGGGGTGATAAAACAAGGCACAGACATCCTCGGCCAACAGAGAAGATTCCTGTCTGGAGCAAAACCCCTCATGTAGATAAAACTGTGAAGGTGTGCAGTAACACCATGGCCTGTTGTTAGAAAATCCCAGAAACAGAACAAGTTGGTTCTGCACTGATCCAACATCAGTGAGCTTGGAAGTCCATTGACATAAGCTAAATGCCTAAAACAGCATTGGTGGCCACAACATGTGCGGAGGAACCAGGACTTGGTCTTTAAGAAAGGGGATTGAACAGCATCACAGCAAGTAAGGAGAAATAAGAAAGCAAAAGAGATCAACATTAAAAGGGGGGAGGGGGGATAGAAAATTGGAGGCACAAAGGGGGAAAAAGAAGGATGAGGTGGAGAGGCCCAGCCCCAACCACCCATTGGCAAGAATCAACTTGCCAAAAAGGCCTTGTCAGCACAACACGATTGTGGTTCATCATCGTCGATCCGTGCACAAAAGCTCTGCGCAAAAGGCACCATCAACACCTGCCTTCTTAATGTGACAACCATTGCAGAAAGTTGTCCAGGCATCTCGGCTTCTCTCTGCCCAAACTTGGTCATGTTGGCACCAAAAGGCCCTCAATGGGGTTGTTGGGAAAACGTGCCTGGTAAGCGCCTGTCCTTCTGGAAGGAGAAGCCGTGTCGGCTGTGGGGTTTGCGCTGACGCGACGCACGGTACTCTGCCTGCGCGCTGCTTGCCTGCGATGCCAGCAGCGCTTTTATCTGGGGGGGAGGGGGGACAACAAATATTGAAGAGTCAAATTAATGGCACATTCAATCAAAAATAAACTTTCGGCTCGGGGGGTCAACTTGCACAGAAGAAACGAGTTCATAGAACACCTTACCTGATGCAGCCTTGAGAAAGAGCACATGGAAAGGGTCATTTAAACTCGTTTTGCATTTCCAAGCACAATCTAAATTCCTACGAGCCACAATTTTGTCTGAATCTTGATATCCATCAACACTGAGCACAAATGGAAATTCGATTGGTCGAGATGGTGTAAAATGGCAAATACGTGCTCAAAAAAAACAAAAGAACATCAAAACATCCACAATACAGTACATTCATTTTTATTCTGAATTACATAAAACTTCAGGAGTATGTGCTCCATTTTGTGTGACACGTGTGTACCAAATATCAGAATCGTAACTTGTAAGACTCTAGTTTGACACTTGGTCGATCACATGCTCCAAATCTCCACCTCTGCGCTGAATACAGATTTGAACACAACGGGCATAGTTATTGATTACGCACTGACATTCGGCAAGTGGGATCGACTTCTTTCTCTGTGATTGTTTGTTTCAGCTCAAAGATGCTTCGAGGATTATCCTTGTACACATTGTCTTAGAGATATTCTCAAAGATAAAAATCTTGTGGGCTCAGATCAGAGGAATGTGGAGACCACTTGATGCTGAAGCGTTGGCCAATCGCTCTCTCACCAAAGTGACTGGTCAACCACTCGCGGGACACATTTGCAGTGTGAGGGGTTTCCCCATCCTGCTGAAACCATTGTTCTTCTCTTTGAAAGCTTCTCCTGTGACCAAGAACAGCCCATAACTCATTCAGTACTTAATGTAGCGCTCAGAGCTGATGGTCATGGCATTACCCTCCTCATCTTTGAACCACAACGATCCAATGATGTCATGCTTGCTCATTGCACATCAGGCTGTGCACGTGACTGAATGTAAGTGCACGTCTCTGGTGAATCTCATCGGGCGGTACTGTGCCCCAGTAGCCATTGGTGTTTGAGAAAACCAGGCTCCTCTTCAATTTTGTCCTCAAACCACTGAGCCATTGAAAGAAGCTTGTTTTTGTCTAGGTCAATGAGTTTGTGTCTGACTTGTATTTTGTCTGGATAAAGTTTGATCCTGAAACTTATCAGTCCAACTTTTTGACTGTGGTGGTGAAGTGACTCTTTTCAATCCTCGTAAAGGATCTCGAAGTCTAACTCACGTTGTTGTTCTTAATCTTCTTCTTGTGGACTTTTTTGTTTCACAGCCTACAGTTTTCATCTAAACTTCCTGAAACTTGGCATATATATGTAAAAATTCCCTGCGCAGACAGTAACCATCTCCGATTTTGAAAATTCCTCCGAGAAAAAAAAGTTATGACGTCAAAATATCTCCGCTAATAGAAATCGCCTAAAAATTATCTCCAAAACTAGGCAAGCTTTTTGAATTGTTTGCGGGAATCGAACAGGGCATCAGCAGAGATTAATTACCGCACATATGATGCATCACTATGACATCATATCAATTTTTATGACGTCATTCCTATTTTTTGACATTTTTTGTTTCACAACCCAGAGTTTTCATCGGATCTTCGTGAAACTTGCCATGTATTTGCAGAAAGCCCACGCGCAGGCAGTAACCATCTCCGATTTCGGAAATTCTTCCTAGAAAAAAAAGTTGACGTCATAATATCGCCGCTAATGGAAATCGCCTATACCATTATCTCCGAAACTAGGCAAGCTGTTTGAATTTTGTTTGCGGGAATCAAGCCGGGCATTAGCACAGATAATTTATCACAAACCTGATACATCACAATGACGTCATATTCGTTTTTATGACGTCATCATTAAGAGGACGAGGATCTTCGTTCATGTGAGCTTGTTTTAAATATTGTTTGTGGCTGACTGTTGGACCTCTCAATGACCTCAGGGGTTCTCAGCAAAGGGGCTCCAGAATGAATTTGTCTGTCTGTCTGTCTGATTTTGAGTTTAACTCTAATGTCTTCGTCCATTTTTCTCTTGAACTTTCTGAGTTTGGAAGAACGATCGCATTTCGATGTAGGATTTTACAGAAAAAAGCCTTTTCTTAATTCGTCCAGGGCATTGTTTCCTACAAGGTCTCAGCTTTCATTATTTGAAAAAAGAGAGAGGAAAAAAAATAGTACCAATAGAGAGAGTCTACATCCACTTTCAAAATTTTCACCTGTTGTTGCCTTCTCGCCTGGAATTAAATTTCATTAAATCAGACTTTTCCAACCTTTATTTACACATCGTAACCCACAACTTCCAAGTGAAAAACAAATTTCAGAGAATTAATTCTTTCTCTATTGAGTGCAGCTTGTGGCTGCTGGTTGCATCATTGGTTGGGACGCGGCTATGCCGCTGATGCAGTGTCACCCTTACCAGTACACTGGTACTCATTTTGTTGACCTCGGAAGGATGACAGGCTGAGTCAACCTCCTGGTGTATTTTAATTTAGTGGCCAACGGGGTTTGAACTCAGGATTAATTTAGTGGCCCACGGGGCTTGAACTCAGGACCCTAGGATCTCAAGTTGCCACCCTAACCACTAAGCCAACACCAGGCTTTCCAGAAAATTAATTAAAAATACAAAACTAGAATATCTTGGTGGGATAAGTGCCCACCCTCCTTATAATAGCAATTGTAAAATAGCTCAGGTGTAACCAATCACCTTCAAAATCACACACCAGATGAATTGGCCTCCACCTGTGTTACATTGCAGTGATTAATTATTTCAGAATAAAATTGTCTGTTCCTGTAAGTTTCCTCTACTGGGAAGTGCATTTCATAGCAAAGACTCAACTATGAGCACCAAGGAGCTTTCAAAAGACCTCCAGGATAAGGTTGTGGAAAGGCACAAATTCGGGAGGAGGAGGAGATTGGGACCATACTCTGTGCAGAGCGTTGGTGCTGCTTAAGGCACTGTCACACCTTGACAATTTAGCCAGCAATGGCAACGTATAAAAATGTATGTAAAACGTTGGTGTACGCTGAAATTTTGATGTTTTAAAAAAGTTTTGGTTGTATTCATAACGTGTTGGTCGTATGCATAGCATATTCGTAACGGGCACAGAACGTTTCGTTGTCTTATAGATAACTTATACCAACGAATGCTTAGCCTGTTGTCGGCGTTCACAACCTATGCCCAACGATAGTTTAACTTAGGCATAGTGCGCTGCACGTATTGCCGACGAACTCGCGGCGTAGCCTGTTAAAAACCTGCCGCACGCCGATTTAAATCATAACCGCCTGAGAATTGGAAGTGTCAACATCGCAGTCACACCTCGACGATTCAGCCAGCGTATGCCGACCTATGAAAAATGTGTCTAAAACGCTGGCACACGTCGAATACGGTATGGGTAAGTTGTGCATACGTTAAGAGCACGCTGAAAAACGATGAAGTACGCTGTCATATTCTGTGGTACGTCTTGTACGTCGTGAAATTTCAAGCATGCTGAAAATTTTACGACGTACTCGCCGTATGGCTCACACGTTCCGCTACGCTGGGAATAAGTTGTAGGCACAATATGCGATCGTTGGCTGGAACTCCTCTCTTGGCAACCTATCATAAGCTTTCTCTAAATCCACAAACACACAATGTAACTCCTTCTGGCCTTCCCTATACTTCTCCATCAACATTCTCAAAGCAAACATCGCATCAGTGGTGCTCTTTCCTGGCATAAACCCATATTGCTGCTCACAGATCGTCACCTCTCCTCTCAACCGAGCTTCCACTACTCTTTCCCACACCTTCATGGTGTGGCTTAACAACTTTATCCCTCTGTAATTTCCACAGCTCTGCACATCACCCTTATTCTTGAAAATCGGAACCAGTACACTTAATCTCCACTCCTCCGGCATCCTCTCACTTTCCAAGACTTTATTAAACAATCTGGTTAACAACCCCACTGCTATCTCTCCTCAGCACTTCCATGCCTCCACTGGTATACCATCTGGGCCAACCACCTTTCCACTTTTCATCTTCTTCATAGCAGTCCTCACTTCATCCTTACTGATCCACCCCACTTCCAGATTCACTATCTCCACCTCTTCCAACCTTCTCTCTCTCATTTTCTTCATTCATCAACTCCTCAAAGTACTCCATCCACCTTCTCAACACACTCTCCTCGCTCGTCAGCACATTCCCATTTGCGTCCTTTATCACCCGAACCTGCAGCACATCCTTCCCAGCTCGGTCCCTCTGTCTTGCCAATCGGTATAAATCCTTTTCCCCTTCTTTTGTATCCAACTTCTCATACAGCTCGTCATATGCCTTTTCCTTGGCCTTTGCCACCTCTCTCTTTGCCTTTCGTCGCCACTCCTTGTACTCCTGCCGACTTTCTTCATCTCTCTGACTATCCCACTTCTTTTTCGCCAACCCCTTCTTCCTTATACTTTCCTGTACTTCCTCGTTCCACCACCAAGTCTCCTTATCTTCCTTCCTCTGTCCAGATGTCACACCCAGTACCTTCCTAGCTATCTCCCTCACAACTTCTGCTGTAGTTGCCCAATCATCCCACCCATCTTTACCACTATACAACACCTGTCTCGCCTCCTCCCAAAATTCCACGCAAGTCTTCCACCTTCAGCTTCCACCATCTGGTCCTTGGTTCAGCCCTCACTCTCTTCCTCAACCTCACCTCCAGAATCATCCTACAGACCACCAATTGATGCTGTCGAGCTACACTCTCCCCTGCCACCACCTTGCAGTCTCTAATATCTTTCAGGTTGCATCTCCTGCTTAAGATGTAATCCACCTGTGTGCACTTTCCTCCACTCTTGTATGTCACCCTGTGTTCCTCCTTCTTCTTGAAATACGTATTTACCACTGCCATTTCCATTCTTTTTGCAAAGTCAACCACCATTTTCCCTTCCACATTTCTCTTGTTGAGACCGTACCTACCCATCACCTCCTCATCCTCTTTATTCCCTTCCCCAACATGCCCATTGAAATCTGCTCCAAT
>NC_140965.1:69665699-69673199 GCF_056783735.1 Eptatretus burgeri
GTCATTCAACCTTATCAAATTCACTAACCCAACCCCTACCACAACTGTTCATCCCCTTGACTCCCAGCTCTCCTGATCTACACAACCAGCAAAAATAAAATAAATCAACCCTAGCCATCATAACATATGGTCCCCTGTAATTAAAATTTATTTAGCGAATGCGCTTGTTCGGTTGTTTATTAAACACCACCCAAATAACAGCATATGCCGACCAGGCACTTCTAATTAAAGTCAGCCATTGCAGCACACTCACACTAAAAATTGCACATGTGCACACTTCTGTATGCTTACTAAGATGGAAATTAGTACCAGGCCTGGGCACGGTGGTTAAGAGTGCCAGGAACAGGAACAAGCACCAACTCCGACAGGGATTTGCCATCGGCACAGAGGGTTAAAAGTGTCAGGCACAGTAATGGATATTGAATTAAATTGCAATCTGGTGTGAAGGGAGTACGACACGCTTCTCGGCGACAACCCGGTTCCTTCTTGCCATGTATTAAAACCAGACTGGAGGAGATGGAATCTTACGGACACATTGCTAAAGTTAACGAACCAAATGAATGGGTCAGTTGGACGATGGTATCTCTTCGAAGCGACAAACTGAGAATCTGTCTTGATCCATTGGATCTGAATGAGGTCATCAAGAGGTAGTACCATCCCATGCACACTGTTGAGGAAGTCATCACAAGTATACCTAATGTTGAGGTATTCTCAGTGCTTGACACAAAGTCCGGTTTTCTTCAAATCAAACCAGATGAGGAATCATCCGATCTGACGTGTTTCAATACACCATGATCGGTACGTATAGATGGCTTTGTCTTCCCGTTGGACTGAAATGTGCGCCTGAAAAATTTCACACGATTATGGGTCATATGATTGAAGGCATCGATGGAGCTTTAGCAATCATGGATGATATTCTTGGAGCTGGTCCAGACATGGAGCTACATGATCGAATCCTGAAACAAGTTATCGAGAGGATAACAAACCACAATCTGAAGTTTAATCTGCAGAACTAAAATCCACCAGTTATGGGGACAGCAGCAGGACATAGACTATATCTGCCTATGGACTATCTCCTGATCTGGCCAAAGAAGACGCAGTTCAGAGTATGCCGGCTCCGATCGATAAGGAAGCTGTGAGGCACTTCATTGAATTTATCACGTATTTGTCAAAGTTCATCCCTCGGTTGAGTGACGAGTTGGCTCCGCTCTAAGAGCGGCTGAAACGGCACGTTGAATATAAATGGAAACCGGCTCAAGTCAGAGCATTTGAGAGACTGAAGAAACTTTACTGTGGTCTTCTATTACAGTTCTTGTGCAGTTCTTGTCCAGGATAACCGACCCATCACATCCAGCTCCAGAACTCTCCATGGAGAGGGAGATACGGTAAGCACACCCAGAGAACGGGATGCTGTCCCTCGTCCATGCCTGCAGGAAGTTTCGCTGTTATATCTTTGGGTAAACAGTCACCGTCTACAATGACCATAAATAATCCTCTGGAAATAAGAGCCAGGAAGCCGCTGCTGTCCACTCCAACGAGACGGCAGAGCATGCAACACCGATTGCAATGGCATGATCTGACCATTCAGTACACAAGAGGGGAGGATATGCAGCTCCTAGACACGCTTTCTCATGCCTACCTGCCAGATACTCGCTTGGAACTGCACAACTTTGAGCATATTTCAATGTTGGACTTTCTTTCTATCTCTGTTTGGCAAGAGGTATGCTGTGATCTTCAAAAAAGCTACTCAATCAGAATTCAGTCAGTTACAGTCCATGATTCTTAACGGATGACCAGACGCCAGGCAATGTGTATCACTGGGTCTTCAACCGCACTGGGATTCCTGGAGTGAACTTCCGGTTACGGATGGCATCACATACAAAGGCATGTGAATAAGCAACGAGCTCGGTCCTCCATGAATACAGACATTGAGCAAAATTCGCCTGCCTGCTGAACCCTTGAAAACAACTCCGACACCAGATCTACCTTGGAGTTAAATTGGGACAGACCTGTTCCAGTTTGATGCTAAGACATACCTAATAATTGTTGACTGATTACTCCAGATTGATGAAGGTGGACAAAGTGAAGGATTTAGGCTGCAGAACAACTCTTGAGCAACGGAAAGCACAGTTCAGTCGACATAGTCCACCAGAGACTCTACAGAGTGATAATGGGATGATGTACAATTCACAACTTGTGAGAAAATTATGCAAAGATCACAAAATCAGTCTTCGAATGTCCAGTCCCCGATATCCACGTTCAAATGGAGAAGTCGAGGGGGCTGTGCAGACCATCAAATGACTCCGGAGAAAATCTACGGACAATTACATCACTTTGCAGGATTATCGCACAACACCATTGGAAGGCATTCAAGTATCGCCTGCTCAACTACCGATGGGAAGACATCCAAGGAATACCTTTTCCATTGTCTGCGGTCTTCTAGTACCTATGGCTTACAACCATGATGCTGTGTTAAGACACTTTGACCTGGAAAAAGCAAAACAAAAGTTCTACCATGATCGTCACACGCTCAAAGATCTTGCACAATTACATATGTATGATGAAGTTGTAATGGAGCCTCCTCCAGGTTCCAAACGATGGGTACCAGCTTTGATTGTGAATCAGCACTCCGAGCCATGTTTGAACATCGTTCACTCCCGAGGAACGGGTGACACTTATCACCGTAACTGTTGACTTTTATGTAAGAGCACTCGTGGAGCCAATGAGGCTACAACCCTCAATCATTCTTTTGTCGACACTAATAACGCTACCAGTAAGTGACGAACTAAGCCATTAGTCAGACTTGAAGCCTCCAGCTCGCAACACTGTGCATTATGTAGCACTGCATGAGCCAGAATTGAGCAGTCACCCTGCCGGTGCCTAAAACACAGCCAGTTACCCTGCGTGTAACTTGTACTCAAAGTGGTCGTATCAGCTGTCGACCAAACAGAATCGACTTGTGATGAACTAGAAATTTTGCCCTAACCAAGTCTGGATGTTTTCTGTCACAGAGTTGAATTTGATTTGTTCGGGTTTAATTTGGATTTACCAGGGTGGCTTGAAAGTGGCTTTACCCCTCCCAGCAAAGCATTAGTTCTTAAACTCTTAATATACAGGTTTTATTGTGCACTACTCACAATAATTAATCAGTCATTGTATTTGTGTGCACTCCATAATTCTCTTTGCACTGCTGAAATTGTCTTCAAGTCCTCTTAAGCATCTTCTTTAGCATTTGTGGAGTAACCTGTGCGAAAGAAGCAACGACTTCAACGCGCAATTCCTCAATCGTCCGATCCCAGTTTGTCGATACTTTCTCCTTGATGAAGCCCCACAAAAAGTTGTCTGAAGTCATTAGATCTGGACTACGTGGTGGCCACGGTAGAGGAGCTGATGATGTTGGTGACCCGCGTCCAATCCATTGGGATAGCCTGGCAACATGCAACACAAAAGGTGTGGGTGTGCCGTCTTGTTGAGATCAGACACTTTCAGCTTTTCCCACAGTAACAAATCGTGGTAACAGCCAGTTTAAAAAACAAAATGTGCTCATCAGGCTAAACTGCTTATGGGGCCATCAAACAAATGGGGACAAAATAAATGTCTTGAGAGACCATTCCTGCCATTATCGTCACTTGTGGAGGATAATGCTCTAATTCCAACATGAAATGTGGATTTTCCTTCGATCAGAACACCACATTTCGTGCCCGTGAGCTTCAACAGATGGTAGATTCATCCGAAGACGACAATTTTCCTCGAGACAAGGCAGTGGGGAAAGTATCAAGTAAGACATCGCATGATGCACCGCACTTATCCATGTCGGCATTATTCAGTTCATTCACAAATTATGGACGCCATCGCTCGGGTTTGAACTGAAGGTCTTTTTCATGGGAGTTTGCACGATGGTCCGTGCGGTACGCCAAGTTCATTGGTGCTCTTGTTGACTTTATCGGTGACTGGTCAACTGATGTCAGCACAGCAGTGCACGTTTCTTTTTGTTACCAGTCTTCCACTGCACTTCTTGTCCTTCACACTTCTCTCCCATTTCAAAAGCCTGGTTTTCTCATTTTAACGTGTGTGGGGTGGAGAAGGTTTTCCAAAGTGTTCCGCAAAAACTGTCCACGCTTGAGCAATATGCGACTTTCAAAATGACGTAAAAATGCAAAAATGAGGCCTTTTGCGCAAGTGCCGTGTGTGTTTACAGTGACTCGGTTCTGCCTGCCGGGCACTTTTAACCTGGCATTGTTAGCATGAAATCTGTGATTCAAATAGTCTTCCAAACAAAGTTTTTCAGCATTCATACAAAAGAGTGGCAATTTCAAAATGGATAACCATAATTGTTCTGTTCTTAAATGCAAATCAGACTCACACAAATGGAGGAAATAGTTTGACACCATGGAAACCAAGGCCTTCAACATCATTGGAGTCTTCCGTGATGAAACCGAGTCTATGGGCGGATCACTCTTCCGTTGCAAACAGCTCGGTGGTCTCTCTGTCTTCGAGCTCCTCCTTTCTGGTCTTGCTGTGCTTTGTCCCCACCCTTCCCCCTCCCCCCCCCCAAGCAGGGCGCACGCAGTTCACCATCAACCCCCTTCTGATGAAACTTCCAGAATCCAGAATTACTGCTCACCTCCACTCATTCGTTCCTCTTTTTTTCCCACCTGTAGAACCAACTTCCAAATTCTCTTCAATATCATTGTTCCCTCGGGGTTTCAGTTCATCTCCCATCCAAAACCATGATCTTCTCTACCCCCATTAATCCCCCCCAAGCCCAGCTCTTTCCAAATTTTCAGTTTGTTCTTCTTAAGAGTTTGCTTCTATATCCACCTTGTCCACCCCATGTGACCTCCCTTTCCCCTCGTTTATCCCCACATCCCTTATTTGTTCAAGTCTCCCTCAACCCTACTGTTGGTGTTTCACCCCTCTTCTGGTGCTCCTTTTGTTCTGTTGTATGCTGGTCCGTTCAGTGTTCTCGCTCTTCCATGAGCCTTGACTCTGTATACTGTGCAAGAGAAAACTCGTGTCAACATGAACCAAAAGCGTTAATTGAAACTTGTGTACGACCAGATGATCCCACCAACTGTGAACATAGAAAACTAGAAGGGCACTCAGTTGAGCGCATACCTCTGCCAGGCTGAACAGTTTACGTTTTGTATCCCACTGATCTATCGGCCGGATGAGGATTCAGACCTTAAAACGAAAATCTAATCAGCTTGTTCTCGTCACCTAACAAACCCATCCACCAAGTTTCATCCGAATCCATCCATAACTTTTTGAGATAGCGTGCTATCCATAGTTTTGGCCCAATCTCACAATGATAAAGAATCACTTAAAAGGTTCTCGGACTTAGATGTGGATCGTCACCAAAATCGAATCAATTCGTCCTTGTCACACACCCAACCTGTCCATCAAGTTTCATCCGAATTCATCGACATTCGACAACGTTTTGAGATATCATGCTCACAGACAGACAGACACACACAGGAGTGAAAACAACCTTTGCTCACCTCCAGTAACAAAGCATTGCGACCAGATATCGTTCTTGGGTACAAAAAAAGAAAAGACAGCATTGCTAACTGAGCTTTCAGTACCCAGCAATGTTGGCGTAAACAACGCTGAACTCAAGAACATGACCAAATACCAGGATCTGAAAAATGAAGTTGAAATATCTTGGAAGCTGAAGAGCGCCGGAATTGCACCAGTGGATAAATGGAGGAATGGGAATGATAAAGAAGAACCTCACAAAGATCCGACAAACCATCCCTGGGAACATTACAACAAACCGGCTAAGTGATGACCATGAAAATAGCTCTCGGAACAATGAGAACAACAAACCTTCATCGGGAGGTCCATCAATCGTGATCACTCATCATAACAGAGATAACCACTCCCAGCCCTGGGAGGACTCCATTTCACCTCGTGAAAGCCAGATATGGAGATATACAACCAACGACACACACACACACACGCACACACGCACACGCACACGCACACGCACACTCACCTTGCTAACAATCTCATTGACGATGGCAGAGTCTGCTTCAAAGTACTGATGTTTGAAGTCGTGGTTGTTGAGGTAGGCCAGCTTAAACACAGCATGATCTGTGAAACACGCACACACAACGATGCAGACAAATACTCATTGTTGCTATACATTACACTTGCATGCCAAGCCTCGAATCGATGTTGTAATTCCTCAAACACACAGGGGTCAGAACATGTGAATCCAGGAGCTGAAATGAGATTATTAGCCGTTACACACAATGTGTTCGAGCGTGCTCCGAGACATGTCGGTGTGATCCAATAAGATAAAAACTATCTACCATGGTGAATGGAAACCAAACGTGATGTACTTGTACAAGCAACAGGAACCGGAGGCACATAAACTTCAGGCTTTCATGAAACCAGAGTTAGCAATGAATCAGAGAATATGATGTTTGGGAAAATGGAGGGGCACAACGCAAACAGGGGGACGGGGGAGACGCAAACACTAATGGGGAGAGGGGGAGGCACAAATACATGGGGGGAGGGGGAGGCACAAATACAATAGGGGTACACAAAGAGGAGAGAGAGGAACAAACACAAACACAGCTTGATGCTGACAGCTCTCTGAGTGTTGGGAGTAGGATGTGCATGTGTGAAGCAGAGTGTGCTGGCAGCCAGGGTTTGAGGGGCAGCCATGAACGAGTGTGTTTGATGAGCTCAGGCAGACAGGGACAGACGCCAAGTTGTGACAGCCGTGAATATAATGTCCGAATACAGAGTTGCGGCTGTCAGTCTCAGGAAGAGCGCATCCGAGATGTCGTGCCTGACAACTCCATTTTCCCATTTAATTACGGGCTCTCGAGGTCCTCAGGGGCTCCAAGGGGGAGTGCGAGGCCTGGATTCTTGATGTACTCGTATATAGTTTGGCTTAATTACTTGAAAGGTTCATTTCATGAACAATAATGGTGGGATAGCGAAGCATTGAGCACCGAAGTATTTCAAGCTTACCATGCGGCATGCCGACGGGTTGGCTGTGAGAGGGTCTTTGATTTGGCAGGCGACCACGTTAGGATCGTCCAGAGTCGGTGACCATTTTCTAAGGTTGTAAGCAATCGAGCACATTGTCAGGCAGACACGACTGAGACATCGGTCCTCTTGCCCTTTGGGAGATGTGCTTCAGTAGGCAGTGAGCTGGAACATCAAGATCTCATCATGGACACCAGTCGGTACAGGCAACACTCCGCCAAACCATTCGCTTCTTTCTTTGTCGCAATTTGTGTCCCCAAGTCGACCGGTGCCACGCGGACATGATTAATAGCTTGGAAACGGTTGTAAATATAATAAGGAAACATGTTGCGACCATTATTTAAATGTCAGCTGCGGAGCTGCCTTCTTCGCAGGAACCACCTGGCTGTCGCTGCGTGGGCGATTAATTAAGGGGAGAACCGGGGATCAAATCCCACGCAATGTTAGCCCCACGAAGAACGGGCTGACTACAGACTGCCAAACCAGGATGAACCC
>NC_140965.1:69685699-69773199 GCF_056783735.1 Eptatretus burgeri
AGACAGAGACAGAGACAGAGACAGAGACAGAGACAGAGACAGAGACAGACAGAGAGGGAGAGGAGAGAGGGAGCGAGAGAAAGCTTTCCAACCGAGGACTTTTCCCTTGCACAGCATTTGGTGGTGAAGTTGGACATAACAACTTATTTAAAAGAACCACCTTACGCATCACTGAGGCAACCACACCGTTTGGATGGACTGTGTTTCCCTGCTCCGGGTAAAGCCTGGATCTGTCACCTTCAGACAACCGTGTCTTTGGATGATTGAAGGATGCATGTTGTGTTGAAAGTGATGACGACGTGAAGGACATCTTGTGATCGTTCAACGTTGGAAAACGTGCATTTATCGTGATGGGGACTACGTGGAATAGTTAACGAGTTACTCAGCAAGACGACTTGAATTTACATGCAGGCTTCATAATGTTGGAGGTGATGAAGAGAAATGAAAAGGCATTACTTTTGTACTTTGCATTTTCATTCAAAGGACGGCATGATCCGCAGTTGTTTGGTCCGAATTTGACTAAAGCCATCGCTACAGAACCCAGACACACTACCGAATTATCTATCATGCCATCCTTCAGTCGACTACAAAAGTCGACCGCTAGTTGAGGGATGGCAAACTTGGGTTAGCTTGGAGATCGGCATGGAAAGTGAAAAGGGGCCGACACCAATCGGCTTGAGTAGAGATGTGAGCAGAGGATGCAGGGAGTGCAGAGGAAAACGCAGAAAAAGTGATGCTTCAATATCACGATGGAATAGAACTGAATTTTGTTATACTGAGTATTTTTGAACATTAACCTGGCTTCGGTGAAACTTTAATTTCTCAAAAGTGTTGGAATGTTTGTGCAGAAAAGTTTGAAAGGGTATCGACAGTTCGTAAGCAGTCAAAGAATGGCAAAAAGTGAAGACAAGAGCAGACCCTGTGGGGCAAACGCAAACCCCAAAGCATCATCACCATTTCCCACTCGGTAGTGCATCGTGCAGAAATTGGACGCAGAGCAGCACTTTCTCGCAACTTGTGGCCAATTATTGGGACGACAGCGGTTAGCACAACATTCCCTTTGAGTCGGAGTTTTGTCGGGTTCCCACCCACGGCTCTCCCCCACGGTGGCAGATCAAGCATGCGCCCTGTGAATTAGCACGGCAGGACGACCGCTCGGGCAACAGGCGCCGAGAGCGCCGGCTGATGAAAAGGAGCCAGCCCCAATTACTCGGCACCAAGAAGCACGGAGCTCACAATTACTGCCGCCAGCGCCTTTTTATCTGCAGGCATCTGGGCCAAAGCGACGCTGCGCCGTGCTTTTCAAATTATTGTGCAGTGTCCCAGCAGCATCCTTTGCAAACGTGGAATGCGATGCATCTTGACGGGCGGCAACCTCCAGAAAGAGACGAAGGTCGTGCCTGCAGTTGTGTTGCTCAGTGCTGCCAAGGACACAGATTTGAGACGGAGTGGGGGTGGCGGAGGGTGGGGGGGGGGATAGGGTGAACGGCGAAGCAGAACTGCCATTCAAGTTGCACAGAAAGAAGACCTTCTTCCTGGTTATTGATGGAACAGTAGAGGAGGAAGAAAAGAGGGCATATACACAGAGATAGAGAGATCCACAAAGCATATTCCTCAAGTTACTTGGCTAAGATGGTGACCCAATAGGCAAAAAAGCATTTACAGACTAATCAAGCAATTAAGAACCTCTTACATTGGGGCTAATGCATGATACTTTGGATGACTAGTGGAAAACGTTGCTTGTAATCATTTGCTTGAACAAGTAAACAGCCTTTTACCATTCCTCATAGCTATCTGCAGATACATTCAAATTATATAGTTCATGCAATTTCTCATAAGTTGCTTTCCAGGATTTTAAGTCGAAGAGAAATCCAAGGAGAAAGGTGTCTGACGAGTTCACTCCCTGCTGGTAAGTAAGCCAGTGGAGGACAAAACCCCCTGGACTGGTTAGTCACCTCGGAGCAAAGTGAAAATGTTTGCACGCGGTTAAGCTAACCACTGAATAAACTAGGAATCCAATAGTGTTTTATAGGTTTGAAAGAT
The DNA here is from genome assembly GCF_056783735.1 of Eptatretus burgeri. Classification (NCBI taxonomy): domain Eukaryota; kingdom Metazoa; phylum Chordata; class Myxini; order Myxiniformes; family Myxinidae; genus Eptatretus; species Eptatretus burgeri. The sequence continues at coordinate 69,687,743 of NC_140965.1, forward strand.
TGTACAGCGAACTTGTTTGATAAAATTAAGGTGTTTTGTTATCCATATATATATATATATATATATATATATATATATATATATATATATATATATATATATATATATATATATATATATATATATATATATATATATATATATATATATATATATATATATATAGGTCCAGGCTAGTGTGGGAGAGCTAGAGAGAAGGTTTGAGTTTTACAAAACACTGAATAAAGGTTTTTTTAACCACAATAAAGGATGAAAGGGAACATGGGCAGAGGGAACAAAAAGACAAAGAAAATCAGTGACTGGATAAAGCTGCAGACAGAGAAGGGAGGCAATCAGACAAGCCGATGTCCTGAAGAACTCAAGCATAGAGGGCAATAGGTCAGATGAGTGAGGCGATTCCACAGATGAGAGAAAACTAACAGAGGAGCGGAGGTGAGCATGAAGCTTGGAGTTGTCGGATGTAACGAGGAATGGGTTATTGGATGAAAGCGAGCAACATGGTGGGGTTGGGAGGGGGAAAAGGACAGAGAGGGCAGTCGGGGCGAAACCCAAAAGAAAGGAGGGTGAGCATCGTGAGGCTACAAACCTGTGCGTGCTGAGAGTGGGAAGGTATATGGTTCAGTGTCTTGCCACACACGGTGTGCAAAACATATCTCTTTGTTCCTGGTGCAAGGGCTGTTCAAAAAGTTCGAGGAAGGATAAATAGTCCAAGAACTGCCAAGATTTTCTTGTTTTTCAACACAGAGACCCTTTACCTCGGTGTGTACCTGCTCAATTTGTCCTTCAAACTGTCTAATCCAAAAGAAAATATATTTTCAGACTTTTCCTTCAGGACTGGCAGGATGGCCTAATGGTATGCATATTCGCCTGCGAGTTGTCTTTCCTGGGTTTGAATCCCGACTCAGCTATGAACTGTCATCCCAGTGTTTCACAGGCCCTTGGATGGATGTTAAACTGGGCGTCCCATCTGCCGGCATATTAGTTGGTGTACGTTTAAAGATCCCATGGTGTCCTTTGAAAAGATCCCACAATGTCTTCTGGCATCGTGAGTAAATGATAAATTCCTGTCCTAACTTCCTGTGTTGGAGTGTCGACCCATCCAAGATTGTCACCCTGGACAAGGAACTGCTGCGGCAGAACTAACGCTTAGTCTGTATAGAGCATGGTATAAGAGACTTTTCCTTCAGCCAAGTCTTGGTTGCTTTAGTCAGTTCCTTGATGTCGGCGAATCGGTATTGGTGAACACGTAGGCGGTACTTCATGTGTCAAATCAGATCGGTCACTGAAGGCCAGGTCTGGGCTGTGTGGGGGTATGGATGATCTTTCTGCTCAAAGCCACAGTTAAGACTGGTGACCTGTGCAACAAGGTCCTTGTACTGAAGCACTTTGTCATAATAGAGGAACAGACCTTTGATCAGCATCCCTCAGTGTTTGTCCTTGATGTCCTGCCACAATGTTTGCCATGGGTGTGGTGTACTATTCTCCTGCGATGATACTTTTGTAAGGTGTAGATTTAATCAGGATTCCTTCGTCACCCCAGGAAATCAAAGGTATGATCTTGCCGCTTGAGGATTGGGTGTGGAATGTCTTTGGTGCCAGTGATCGCTTGTGCTTCCAATGCATGGGTCCCAGTTTGGTTTTAGGAACCCAGTGGTGAAGGCAAGTTTCATCACCTGTTAGCAACCTAGTGATAAAGTCAGCTGGATCTGTATTGACCAATTTGAGAAGCTCATGACATTGCTGTAGAGTTTTGAGTTCGAAGGTTTTGGAGGACCCATCTTGCTGAGATCTTGGACATGTCCCACATATTCGTAGATGGTGAAAAGTCAATGATAAATCACAAGTACTGCAGATATTTTGACAACTGTAAAGCAGAGATCCTCCATGATTATTCCATTAACTCGGGTGACAGTTTGATGGTCGGTTGATCTGTTGGCCATCCCAAGCTGGTCGGTATTTGCATCTTCAAGGTACTTGCATCCACATGTAAAATCAACGGCCAATTTGGCTAATATAAAGTATAAAGGTGCACCTTTCTCCGTACACGGCCACCATGTGTTTGTGGTTTTATTCGGGGCTGCATCTTCTTTCAATAAAAATTTGATGATACCTCGATGCTCAATCTTGGTGAGATCTATGATTGTATGACGTAGCAACCTTTTGAATGATCCCATGAAACAAACAAACAATGTTGGATAAATTAAACTCATCAAAGAGAACAAGCAAACACATGTAGGTTTATAATGACCAAAAACCGTGCTCTGGAGTGCCAAAGAATAAGCAAATCTGAGAATATTTTGAATGCTCATTCGAAGGACTTGGATCATAACGGCATTTTTAAAATCAATGTAAATGAAGACAAAAGAATGACTGTAATCACTATGTGCATAGAACACGTTACCCCTTGCAGTGTTCACGTATGTACAGCACTATAATAATAAAATAATCTTTTTTAGCTCTTATATGAGCCTCGACATTGTCTACAAAAAAAAAAAAAAAATCATTAAAAAAAAGATTCCAGAAGTTTAGCGCTATTGATGCAGTGTCTTATACACCACCTTATTTAACATGTCCAGGTATGGACATGGAATGATTTTCAATTTTGGTTGACTGCCAGGTAGACAAGACAGCAAAACCATCATCTCACTCCTCTCTGTGCATGTGCGATCAGGACAAATTTTGAGACAAAGTACTGTTCAACGGCAGGTTTGTTTTCCGATTTGACTCAGCCTGTCATCCTTCCAAGGTTGGCAAAGTGAGTACCAGCTTGCTGGGATAATTGAGCCATTTGTGTCTCCTGTGTCAGAGTGGTGACCTGTCCAGGATTGTGCCCAATAGCCCAGGAGACTGCTTTGGCAGCACCAACGCTCTCTACAGTGTATGGTCCCAATGGATTTGGATTTTTTTGGAACTTCTCAATTCCAAGTTAAACCAGCAGTGTTTGAGAGCTCTACATTAAATTCGGTGTAATGAATGACCTCACAACAGTGCGATATTTGGCCGGCTTAAAAATGGAATGGGATAATCTTGACAGAATTTGTTGAATCCCATCAGTTTCCGAAGGCTTGATTCCAGGCCATTTTGTTGGGAATTTGACCAAAGATCCATTTGCTATGTAACGGAGTCATGTGTCCCATTTAGCATCTCTGTTTCCAAGTATAAACTAGAAAGGCACTCTTTGACATCAACAGATATGCCTCCCCCACATTATTATACATACTTGTACCAAGTTTGGTATAAATCCCGAAACCCAGATTCAAAATATCAAATAATTCTGGTTGCCAAACCATGCGTCTGATTAGGTTGAAATTTAAAACATATATTCCCCATGACGACCAGATCATAATTGTGAAGTTTCAGGTCGATTGATGAAGCAGTTCATGAGAAATAATTTTTTTTTTAAGATTTTTGTTGAATCCAATGCAGCTTCCAGACCATGTGACCTATTAATTCATTGTGAACACCCTGGTATCCCCAGGGCTTGGGAAATATAAGGGTGAAGTTTCCCCTCGATCCGTTAAGCTGTTGTGTAGAAGGTTTTTAAAGGTTTATGCTTCAAAAAAATCATCGTGGCCAAACCATGTGACTTATGACATCATAGGTAAATAACATTTTGTTCCTTATGGATGGGTGATCACACCTGTAAAGTTTTGCCTCAATCTGTTCAGCCATTTCAAAGAAGATTTTTGAAGGCTTTTGTGTTGAAATAAATATGGCTACCAAACCACGTTACCGATGACATCATCAATTCCCCCCCCCCCACCATACAATTTATCCCGAGATGACCCTCAAAACTTTTTCATATCGATTGGATAAAGCGTTTGACGTATGCAATTATGACGTCATAACGAAGCCACCTATATCATAAAAAAACACTTGTTTCCCATAGGGAGTACTTTACATGTGCCAAGTTTCAATTTTTTCCATGGAGCAGTTTTGGAGATGCAGAGGTCCAAAGTTTTTGCTTTTTTCAAACATGGCTGCCAAGACCAAATGACCTATGACGTCATAATCATCATTAAAACATTCTACATGACAAGTGCACCTACAGTGAAAATTGTGTCAATCGGATAAGCGGTTGCAGAGAAAACAGAAAATTAGCGTGGACGGACGGATGTACGTATGGACGGACGTGGCAACCCAAAAACACAATGGCTCTGGCGACTTCGTCATTGGAGGCATAAAAAGTGCTCCCAAGCAAATGATCCCATTATGGAGGCCTCCCTCCCAAATGTGAGTGTTGGGTTTTGTTCTTACCAGGCGATTTCTCCTCAACCACCTCGCATGCACACAGCAGCTCAGCATCTATAGATAAAGGCTTCTGCTTCATCCAAAACTTCCCACCCCCCTTGGTAGGTAGCACAGGTTCAATCTCCACCTTGTCACCACAGATCCCTGCATGCACACACAATTGGAGAGTCTTAGGAAGTGAAATGTCAAGTCATATCCAGCACTTAGTTCGATCATTGATGATCTTCTCTATTATTATGATTGACAAAGCAAGACGACACTGATACAAGTCAGACTTTAGAAGAAAAAAAAAAACATTCAAATTATAACCAGGGAGACATCCTCTCCTCCAGAAATAGTGTTGTCGCACGAAGAATGATGGAAGATGGAACAGATAACTGGGTCACCGGTAGCATTGAGACTTGAATATGCAAACCTTCTAAAACCACCCAGCACATCCAGTGAACCTGTGGTTTCAGGTGGAGCATATGAGATGCGACATGAGGTCTGAACCGCTCGAGCGAGCCCATGTGACGGGTTTCGTACCGCTTGACTGGAACCAATCACAGTGCCCCAAATGTGGAATTAGCATAAGCAGAAGGAAAGAAAGAGCCACATGGTGCATGTGCGCGCACACACACACACACACACACACACACACACACACACACACACACACACACACACACACACACACACACACACACACACACACACACACACACACACACACACACACACACACACACACACACACACACACACACACACTGAGGCCTTCACAACAGAGCCCAATCCATGCCCTGGTAAAATGAAATTTCACGCAATTATATTACCGTAAGAGTCAAATATTAATTAGAAAAAAATACATTTAAATATAAACAGGAGAGAAAGAGCAAATGCACTGTTGGGATGATGCAAGAGTGTTACAACGGAATGAATGCCCAACTATCAGGCAGGAAATGATTGTAAATTATTATCAAGTGTTCCCATCTGGCCTGTTAGTGTTCCCATTTGAACTGCCAGCTCACGATGCAGGTTCACAAGGTTCCAATCGCACACACCGTATGTGTTTGTCCATCGTCTACTCATGTCCTTGCAATTAATGGGAAAGTGCACTGATGTCTACTAATGTCTTTGTCCGGCATGTGTTGCACATACAAACTCCTGCGAGAGCCTCAGATCAATGTAAAATAATAAATCTTACAGTTTGAACATTTGAGGACCGACGTGCATTTGCAAAAGTTTATTTTATTTTTATATATATACACAATGTCGAGGCTCGTATAAGAGCGAACACACAGAACATATAACAATGGGAGCAGGAGACAAGAGGGACGGGAGAGGGAAGCACAAAACAGTGGGGAACAGACACATGAGGAGATCTGTGGAAGGGAGAGGGATGGGGCGGGGAACTTGTGGGTAAACAAGATGGACATTACAGGGACTTTCAGGTAGGAAAGCAGGGAATTTGAAGGAGGTGGGTTTGGGGTGGATTAATGAGGATAGAAAAGATCATGGTTTTGGATGGGGGAAGATAAGAGATGGGGGTGAACAGCTGTTTTGAACACTTGGAGGGAAGAATAGGATTGAAGAGAGAGTGGGGAGTTTCTCCAAAGGTGGGAAAAAGGAGGAATGAAAGAGTGAAGGTGAGCAGTGATTCGGGATTTTAGTAGTTTTACCAGAAGGGGGTTGTTGGTGGATCTTGAGTGCCCTGCCAAAATATGGGGGACACAGATAGCAGACAGAGGAGGGGGGGGGGGACAAGGCCATAGAGGAGACAGTGGAAGACAGATAGCCCACCAACCTGCCTGCGCTGACAGAGTGAGAGACCTCATGAAGGGATACCAATGATCTTAAATGCCTTGGTTTCCACATCGTGAAGTCGAGAAAGGTGAGAGGTGAGAACACCAGCCCAGAGGGGAGAACAGTATGAAGCTTTGGTGTGCCAAGGCTGCGGATCAGGCTGTGGATGAAAGGCTCCATCAGATCAGGCTCCATCAGACTGCGGATGAAAGGCTCCATCAGATCAGGCTCCATCAGACTGCGGATGAAAGCTTTGTAAGTGGTCAGGAGATCAGGTGTGCCAAGGAAGGACGTCGCACGATGGAGGATGCCTAATCGGCGACTGGCTTTTGAGGCGAGGTTCGAAATGTGGCTTTCTCAGGAAAGATCATGGCAGATAGTGAGGTCCAGAAGCTTGAATGAAAGGACTTCTTCAAGAGGATTGTTGAGAAAGTAGATGGGGGGGAGGGGTTCCAGACGGTCCTTTCGGAGAGACAGAGTGAGAGTGTGAGATTTGTGGTGATTGAAAGACATGTTCCACGTGTTGGACCAGTTTGTGATTTTATCCAGATCTGCAGTGAGTGAAGAAGCTGCTGCTTGTCGGTCTGAGGGATGACAGATGGTACGGCAGAGAGTGGAGTCATCAGCAAAGAGATAAAGAGGATTTTCCAGAGTCAGAGAGATCATTGATGAAAACCAGAAAAAGCACAGGGCCCAGAACACTGCTTTGAGGAACTCCAGCCTGGACAGGAAGAGGGGATGAGAGAACTCCATTGAGGGCCACACGTTGACTGCGACAGGAGAGGAAGTCTGTGAGCCATGAGTGGAGATGGCCTTGGATACCATGGGAAGAGAGTTTGGTGAGCAGGGCAGGGTGCCAGACCATGTCCGGAATTCATGTCCAGCATTGAGGACCTCCATCCATTGTTGGGAGAGCAGAAGCAGCATATCCAGGGTAGAGTGACCTGGTCTGAAACCAAATTGATGATCGGAAATCAAGCCATTGGAGAAGAGGAAGGATTTAATGTCTGAAGCGATGATGGATTCCATAACCTTGCTGATGATTGTGAGAAGGCTGATTGGTCTGTAGTTACAGGGATCTGTTTTTACACATTTTTTTATGCACGGCAGTGATGTTTGCTGATTTCCAAGCAGATGGCAGATGACCTTGAGCAAATGAGAGGGTGAATAGAACAGAGAGAGGGTGAGAAAGAGCAGTAGAGAAGGTATTTAGGACACGTGGGCTGATGCTGTCTGGACCGGTTGCAGAACCTGAATCGAGGTTTGACAGCAAAGTCTCCACCTTGTCAGAAGAAAAAGATACAGAGTCCAGGAACAGCTGGGTGCGACTGGGTAAGGTGGGTAGAGATAGTGATGGGTTTAGGACACAAGATTTAGAAGCAATCACGGAGTTTAGGCATTCAGCCTTTTCACGTGCAGTGTCAGCTGTGCAGGCATTTGAAGTAAGGGAGGGGATGGAGGGGGAACATACACCAGAAACAGACTTAACTGAACACCACCAGGATTTGGAGGAGGGAGACAGGTTTGAGAGATCAGACTTGAGATTAGAAAGATGTTGTTTTCTGGCTCTCCTGAGGGTAGATACACACTTGTTCCGAGCTTTGTGGAACGAACTGAGATTGCCCACAGTTGGATTTGCCTTCCATGAGGTAAATGGAAGTTGTTTCAGGATAACTGCCTCGCCACAAGCTTCAGTGAACCATAGGTGGGAGGATGGGTAGGACAACTGAACACGAGAGGGGATAAATCTGTGCATGAGGGAGAGCAAGTTTCTTTGAAAGAATTCCCAGGACGAGTTGATGTTGGAGAAAGTAGATATGGGAGACCAGTCTCGAAGTTCGATGGCTGCTTGAAGACCGTCAGTCGGCTTGAGTGAAATGCCAGACTTGAGTTTGTTAATTATAATCACACATTATTTGGTCCATGTACCATTACATCATGTCATGCTAGATTCGTTAAAACCTTTCATAAAAATCAGTGCAATCGAATAATGAAAAACTAAATATTTTACTCAAAAAGAAAAAAAATGCTTAAAATTTATTTAATCAAGGGAAGCTCGATGAAACACACAGCAAGGCAGGAAAAAAACGGAAAAATAAAACACAAAGCACCGTAACAGAAAAAAATATAATTTTAGCAAAAGGTGAAGGAGAGTTGGTGAGCATGAGAAAGGTGGCGTAGAAAATGGTACAAGCAAGCAGCACAGACCTATCGGAGCAAAAAGTGAGCAGAGTTCATTTTGAACCGGGGATGGAGCAATTCGTCAAGGCATGCCCTATTTCTAAAGCGGGCTTGCACACCGGCGGTCCATCGAGCATCGCACGGCTCTAAGACGAGGCACGTCTGATATTCATAACCTTGCTCGAGTATTGGGAACCAGGAGTGAGCTTGATGTTTGATGCCTGCCAAGATGGGCTTGTACAACAACTACGATGATTCCATCAACATGTTTGAAATATCACAGAGTGGTTAGGAAAGTGGGATGTTTTTAACAGCAGAGATAAGGCAAAGGTAACATGAACTTAGCATAGAAAAAAAAAACACAAAAAGGAAACCCTGCGTACATGTGCTTATGCTCAGTACTTTCATCGTTTACTGAGATTTACAAGTCAGAGTTATAATTTCCCTTTCATTCCCACTACAATTAACTATCAGGGACCCGCAGAACATCTGCACAATGTAAAATGTACTTTGAGTCCTCAAATCCCCTCCCCCCTCACAGGACCCCAAGTCATCAACCCCCCTTTCCAAACCCCAAGTCCTCAACCTTTGCCTCCCAACTACAAATCCTCACCCTCTCCCTCACAACCCTAAGGCGTAAATCCCCTCCCCCACTCTCAGCCTTCAAACCCCCTTCCCACCATCACCATAACTCCTCAACCTCCCCTCTCAACCCTCCCAAAACCGCAACCTTCCCCTTCCAACTTTGTCCCATCTTTGCACCATCCCCTCCAACCCCAAGTCCTCACCCTCCCCCGACCCACTGAAGGTCTTCACCCTCCCTCCCCCTCAAGCCTCAACCTCCCCTCCCAACACTGTTCCATCTTTGCTCCCCCCTCTCCTAAGCCCAATTCTGTACTCTCCTCAACCTTCACCTGCTCATAAAAGCAAACGGGCATTCCCACATCTAAACAGTTAGTTAGGGAATTTTAGCAAATTGTATTGACCATCTGTGAAAAAATTACTTACCAAAAACTTTCTTCACTAACGTATTCATCTAGGTGTCTACGAACACCTATCATTTAGTGCAAACCCAAATCCTTGTGAAAAATTCTGGGGAGCCAATCAAAGTTCGGGTGCTCAGAGGGCCTGCGCGAAAAAAATCGGAAAATTAACTTTTGCTAATATTGACTTGTGGGATGTCTAACTTGGGGTTTTTTGGGGTGCTGAATTGATTCCAACCATTGAATTTGAGGAAAAATGAATCCCTGGCCGTAAAATATTGATTTGATACATTTTTAGATATCTCAGACTGTGTTTTGGGGTAATTTGGCTCAATTGATTCAGATTGTTCAAATTGTGCTGAAACCAGCATACAACATTTTTGAAACCACTGCTATATTGTTGGTTATACTTGTGCTCATGCTCAGTAGACTTCTCTGTGTTACCTGACATTAGCTAAGAGCTTTTAGCTATAAAATTATTGTGTACCGGACTCAATAGAAGTTGAATATATTCAACGTAGAGTGGACCTATTAATGTTAAAATACATCACTGGTATGTGTGTTCTGTCTGTTTTGTGTCAAAATTTAATGTCCTGTCTGTTGTTTACAAAAAAATGTCTTATTTTTTAGGACAGTATGGACAAGGATGTGACTGAACCTGGCTTGAGGTGTTTCATCTGTGGTGGTGGTTCCGGGATTGAAAAGCATTCGCTCTCAAAAGTCTCCAATAAAGGCCACCCACGGATCTTATCACATTCTGAGCTTGTGGGGGATGAGGCGTTGATTGGAAGACTAAATGAGGACTGGAAGAGAAAAGTCATTGCAAGTCATCATTGCAAGAGAAAAGTTCCACGATAACATGAACAACAAAGCCCAGCTCGTTCTGCTCCTTGCTGAGACATTTAGTAGGAATGGAATCAGTGTACAGCAATGCTCCGATGATGCCGACACCTCCATCGTCCGCGCAGCTCTAGATGAGGCCAGAGAGTCCCCTGTCGAGGTGAGGGCTGAGGACACAGACGTCCTGGTTATGCTGATTCATCATGTTGCAGACCATCCGATCTTCCTCACGACAACCAAAGAAACATCTTACGATGTCGGAAAGATCCAGGAGGCCCTCCCAGAGATATACCGGAGGTATCTCATCTTCTTGCACAGCTTCTCTGGCTGCGATACAGTGTCTGCAATTTTGGGGTTTAGTAAACCAACTTTGCTAAGCAAGCTCTGCAAGACTGATGAAGCAGAGAGGGCAATGGACGTGTTTATGGACATCCGAGCTGAGAAAGGTGATATCATTAAAGCAGGCTGTGATCTTTTCATGCTCATGTTCCATGGGAAATCCTCCAAAGACTTGGAAGACTTGAGATTCGACATCTTCAGCAAGTGAGCTGCTACTGGGAGCATAAAACCTGAGAAACTCCCCCCGACAAAAGGAGCTGCAGCACAGCACTCTCTCTGAGCTTACCTCCAGACTAGAGACTGGCTGATGCTGCAAAGTCCATCGTTGGATGCCCGGGACTATGGATGGCAACTCACTGAGCAAGGATATGCACCAGTCCCTTCTACAGACCCCATTGCACCAGACTACCTCCTGACGTTTGCCAGCTGCAACTGTGCGGGGGACTGCAGCTCACTCAGGTGCTGCTGTAAAAAGCAAGGAGTCAAGTGTATTTCTGCTTGCGGCATCTGTCATGGTAACTCTTGCCTGAACATAAACCAGCTGGATGACAAGAGGAGTGAGGAAGATACTGGGGAGTGAGGAAGATACTGGGGAGTTTGATGAATAAGGCTGTAAAAGCTGACGAAGCAACATTTCCATTGAGCACAGTTCTGTTAAAAATGTCAATAAAATACATTTTATATGATCAAGGAGTGTTTTTATCTCAAAAGTAATGGTTGGAATCAATTCAGCACCCCAAAAACCCCCTAGTTAGACATCCCACAAGTCAATATTGGCAAAAGTTAATTTTCCGATTTTTCCGCGCAGGCCCTCTGAGCACCCGAACTTTGATTGCCTCCCCAGAATTTTCCACAAGGATTTGGGTTTGCACTAATTGATAGGTGTTAGTAGACACCTCGATGAATACGTTAGTGAAGAAATTTTTTGGTAAGCAATTTTTTCACAGATGGTCAATACAATTTGCTAAAATTCCCTAACTAAGTGGAATATTTCATGCTTTCCCTTCCCCTATCATGCTATTACCGACTTCACAGATCGAAGCAGCTCCTACATGCCATGGCCCATCCTGGTTGCCTGTCCAACTCACAATCCCACAAAATATACAGGAATCCCGTGGAATTGTAACTCTCAAATGGCCATGAAACCAGAAACCAACTATCTTTTTCCTGATGCATATATACACATTGTTAAAAGTAAATAATGATAGATGTTTTCCGATTTGATTTCAACAGGCAAATGGAGCAAAAAGCAATACCCTCTCATCTGGCATGGGAAGTAAAAAAACAAAGAAACACAAAAATACAAACTTGAGGGGGAGCACTCGGGAGAGTGCAAAACCTCCGCCGCCAATACTGCTGGGTCACTCAAATGAACCTTATATCTTATTCATTAAATATGTCAACAGTGCTGACAGAGTTATAGTTCTTTTCTCCAACATTTTTTTTTGGGGGGGGGGGGGTTGGAAATCACTTAAAACATGTAAAAATGCAAAAAAAAAAAAAAATTGAAATTTTGTTGAAAAAAAATTGCAAAAATTTTTTTTCTCTAACAATTTTTTGGGGGGAGGGGGTTGGAAATCACCTAAAACATGTAGAAATGCAAAAAAAAAAATTCCTTTTTTTGGGGGGGTAACAATTTTTTTGGGGGGTTGGAAATCACTTAAAACATGTAAATATGCAAAAAAATATTTTTTTCTCAATTTTTTGGGGGGGGGTTGGAAATCACTTAAAATATGTAATGCAAAAAAAAAAAATTTCTCTAACAATTTTTTTTGGGGGGTAAATTCTTTGGGGAGGGTTGGAAATCACTTAAAATATGTATAAATGCAAAAAAAAAATTTTTCTCTAACAATTTTTTATTGGGGGCGCTAACAATTTTTTTTGGGGGGGGTTGGAAATCACTGAAAACAAGTAGAAATGCAAAAACAAAATTTCTCTATTTTTTGTGGGGGGGGTAACAATTTTTTTCGGGGGGGGTTGGAAACCACTTAAAACACGTAGAAATGCAAAAAAAAATAATTTCTCTAACAATTTTTTTTTGGGGGGGGGGGTTGGAAATCACTTAAAACATGTAGAAAAGCAAAAAAAAAAAAAAAAAATTTCTCTAACAATTCTTTTTGGGGGGGGGGAAGTCCAAATCCAAAATTTAATGGCATGATCCTTGGACCATACCTAACCCCCCCACCAAGTTTCGTCGAAATCCATCGAGGAGTTTTTCCGTAATACTGTTCACAAACAAACAAACAAACAAACAAACAGAAAGGTGTGAAAACAGTAAACCTCCATCCATCTTCGAAGATGGCGGAAGTTAAATATAAACTAGAAGGGTACTCGGTGGAGCGCATACCTCCGCCACGTAATGCCTGATCCACGAGAACATATCAGGCTCAATCAATTCATCCTTGCGACACACCCAACATGTCCACCAAGTTTCGTCCGAATCCGTCCACAACGTTTTGAGATATTGTGCTACATATCGGTTTAGCCCTTTCTCTCAATGGTGAAGAATCACTTAAAATATTATCAGATCCGGATATTCACCAAAATTGAATCAATTCTTCCTTGTCACCATCCAACATGTCCACCAAGTTGTCTCCAAATCCATCCACAATGTTTTTCAGATATCATGATATATATCATTTTTGGCCCGAGCTCTCAATGGTGAAGAATCACATTAAAAGTTCCAGTAGTGGAATCCAGATCTGGATCTTCACCAAAATCTAGTCAGTTTGGCCTTGTCACACACACACACCCAACCTGTCCACAAAATTTCATCCGGATCCGTCCACAACTTTTTTGAGATATCCTGTACACAAACAAACAAACAGACAACAAACAAACAAGCAGTCATAGACTGGAACTTACGAAATCGTCAACTTGACCTCTGACCTTGTCTAATAAAAGCTGTCTCTAGAGAAGGTAGCGACGCAAACAAGAAGTTTCTACGATGATTCTGTACCAAACCATCAAAAATCGTAATGTCGACCGATGCAAAAATCTCCATTTTTCCACGCAATTATTTAATATTATTTTATCAAAGTTACAAAACCGTAATATTCGGCCATCCACCAACAATCTTAACATAATCCGACGGCTTAGTGAGTCAGGCATGTGACGATAACCTTTATTGGGATAAAAACTGACTTTTAAACACCATCTTTATCGAAAACACCGTCAGCACGCACACGGAAAACCTTTACGTGACTCAACGACGCCTCTGCTCGAGCGCGCTGCACCACGTGACGAGCCGTGACGCGGCGAGTGAAATATTTTTTATACAATCGTAAAACGTCTCCAAAACATCCGATTTTTACCAGAATTTCGACATTTATTTTGCATTTCTACATGTTTTAAGTGATTTCCAACCCCCACCCCTCCCCCACCCCCCAAAAAAAAACGTAGAAAATTTTGCAACTTTTTTTTTTTTTTTAATTCGATTTTTTAATTTTTTTTTGGCATTTCTACATGCGCGTCGATCAAGTTCAAAAATGTATTGGGCCCGACATGTTCTCATGGATCAGGCATTGCGTGGCGGAGGTATGCGCTCTACTGAGAGCCCTTCAAGTTTTTCTTCATGTTTTCCATCACTCCCGAGTTACTTTTTACTGGATCATTTAGTTTTTAATCGATTCACGAGGTTTGTTACCTCGGCCACCGAAGGGTGAAGGAGGTTATGTTTTCAACCCTTTCCGTCTGGTTGTTTTGTCTGTTTCTTTGTTTGTTTGTGTGCAAGATATCTCAAAAAGTTGTGGACGGATCTGAATGAAATTTTGTAGACAGATTCCATGTGTGACAAGGACGAACTGATGCGAATTTGGTGAAGATCCGAATCCGGATTCGACTACTAGAATTTTAAAGTGATTCTTCACCATTGAGAAATAGTGCCAAAATGATATATAGCACGATATCTCAAAAAGTTGTGGACGGATTCAGATGAAACTTGGTGGACATGTTGGGTGTGTGACAAGGAAGATTTCATTCAATTGAGGTGAAGATCTGGATCTGGATCTGACAATTTTTTTTTCGGGCTAAACTAATATATAGCAAGACATCTCAAAAAGTTGTGGACGGATTTGGACGAAATTTACTGGACACGTTGGGGGTCTGGCAAGGAAGAATTGATTCCATTTTGGTGACAATCCAACTCCGGATCTGGATACGAGAATTATTTAATTTTTAAAGTGATTCTTCACCATTGGGAGATCGGGCCAAAAACGATATAGTACAGTATGGCATGATCTTTCAAAAATGTATTGGGCCGATAGGTTCTCATGGATCAAGCATTACGTGGCGGAGGTATGCGCTCTTCCGAGTGCACTTCTATTTTGTTTGTGTGTTGGTGACCCCATGCACAAGAAGCGAAAAGCAGGGTTAAGCAATTGGTTCACTTTGTCTGTCTATCTGTCTACAAAGGTCAGTTCATGATAGAGGAACATGATAGAGGAATGATGTGATATGATGATAGAGGAACAACTTGATTTTAATTGAATGTTATATTTTGAACACAAATCGGAACATGAATCAGAAAACGACTTGGAGTTTTCCAATACTTTGGCTCGAAATTCATCCCAATCGCACATGCGCAGAGAGGAACGAGATAATATTTTTACTCTGTCTGCCTGCCTGTCAGTCAACAAAACTGAAAATCATTCAAAACAGGAAACTTATTGTTTTTAAGGACAACATAAAGGACACACACAGTAGGGTGGTGTAAAATACGCGACATCAACGGTGATAAACTTCTGAGGTTTTTTTTCTCCAACTGTTAAAATCTTTATTTTATTTCAAATGATTATACACTTAATCACTGGAGAACAGAAATCACCTTTTTGTCAATTAAAAAAACCTTTCTGTTTAGCAGTACTTGGACAAAATATTACGGCATTTTAGGTCATCACGACCAATCAAATTTGCAGCTTGCAGTCCCCGCCCACATCGTTGTTTGTCAAGACTGCACGGGTTAAGGTGTTTTATGAATTCTTTAGTTTGTTTGTGTGTTTGACTTCTATGCACTCCTGAACCGCTGGATAGAACGAGTTGAAAACTGGTAGTTGTACTTGGGGTGTGCAAGGGGAGGTTATAGGCAGTAAAAATAAATAACTAAATAAATAGTCCCAGGGGTTCAGGGGGTGGGGGAGGCATGTCAATTCTCACTATGTAAATCTGTATTGTATAGCGCCGCTCCTGGTGAGAGTGTGTATTACAAGTCATCCCATCGTAATTCTGGGGGAATTAACCCGTCAGTAAGGAAACTGTTTGCTCGTAAATCCAATTAAAGAAACTTGTGGATAATCTTAGTCGGGGGTACGAGGAGGGGGAGGTTGGGCAGTGAGGGTAGGGTGAAGGCATTCTCACCAAGCTGCACTTCCGTATTGAATCTGAGACGATGGATACAGCTGATGTTGTACGCCTTATGTTGGGGACTGTGCACAGCTCCGTAGGCTGACAGCATGACTGTGTCGAAGCCCTCCACCCTTTGTGAACCTGCATCTGACAAAATTGTCCAAAACTCAGCAACTGCGTAGCACAAGAAAACCATACAACTATTGATGAAACCAAATCTAAAACTCGCTTATGGAACCACATTGCTTCTGGAACCAAATATAAAACGTTGATGCAATGGAAACAGCACAAATAGACCGAGCTGTGATTGACTTGCAACGAGGTAAAAGTTCATCAAGTTGGCGAAAAATTCACCATACTACCCAAAAAATTGGAAACCAGTAACCCTGTGAATTATCCAAACGTATCGGCCTATGCGATACACATTATTCTGTACACTTGCACCCAAGGAAAAATTGATTAGATATTTGTGAAGATCTGGATCCTGATACAATAATTTTTTTCAGTGCTTCTTCACCATTCAGAAATATGTCCAAAAACGATATTTTCGCACAATATTTAAAACCTTTTGGACGGATTCGAATGAAACTTGGTGGACAGGTTGGGTGTGTGACAAGGACGAAGTGATTAGATTTTGGTGAAGATCCAGATCCTAATGTTTCAGTGATTCTTCACCAATGAGAGATGCGCCTAAAAAAAATATATAGCATGATATTTCAAAAAGTTATGGACGGATTTGGACGAAACTTAGTGGACAGGTTGGGTCTGTTACAAGGACAAATTGATGAGACTTTGGTGAAGATCCAGATCTGGATATGGATACAAATAATTTTTTTCATTTTTAAAGTGATTCTTCACCATTGAGAGAAGGGCGTAAAAACAATATATAGCATGATATTTCAAAAAGTTATGGACGGATTCAGACAGAACTTGGTGGATGAATTGGGTAGGTGACAAGAACAAGCCGATTAGATTTTGGTTCAGGTCCGAATGCAGATCCGGCCAATCAGTGGGATACAAAACGTAAACTGTTCAGCCTGGCGGAGGTATGTACTCGACCGAGTGCCGTTCTAGTTATATTCCAACAATTAACTCTTTTGATGCTCTTCTATTGTTACAAAACCTTTTCTTTTCTGGTCTTCCCCTTCCCAAGGCTCGATTACAGAAATTTAAAAGGTAGTTTTAAACTCAAGTTTGGACTTCCTCATCAGCATAAGCAAGCACAGTATCCATGTGCTGTGGATTAGCTTATCAGTGTTTCGATAGGTTTGACAAATCACTCTCAGCATTCCGTTTATGACATCAACCCTGGTCTATGTGGCGAATCAAAGTGTTTGTGTGTGTTTCGCAAGATTTTAAATCCCAATTCAGTTCTTACAAACCTCATCATAGGGGATGCAATAACCACAAGCAAATCTTAATTTATGTCAGAATTCTCACAATTGGCCATTCCTGGGAAGCTGTTTGTCAGTTTAGTTCACGTATTTGTGTGGGTTTCGCACATTCACACTTATAACCATGCCATACACAAATGGACACAATAGGTTGCAGTGCAACAAATGCTATGCATCAAGACTTGGTATGGTTCAGTTAAATTTCCATCAAACTGTTGGCTGGTGACATGTTTTAGTCTAATTGTGCTTTCAACATGTTAATGTGCATTTTAACACTTACAGGTAACCCGCATTAAGCTTTACATTCCACTAGGTGAACTTGATGGCACCAAGTGAATAAAAATAGGACTGCGCATCCTGAAGCTCACCTGGATCAAGAGCAAGAGTCACTTAAACCCCCCACAGACCCCTCGAGATCCTGATTTTTTTTTTTTTAATGCCATGACAAACTTTGGTACATCACAGGTGATAAAGGTTGTGGTCAAGTTTCATTGAAATTGTGTGTTCGGTTCAAGCGATAATGAGTGAAGTGTTTGCGGACTGACTGACTGACTCACTCACTCCCTTCACGCACTCACTTTCTCACCGATGGACAGTGCTCGATCACATCAGCTCACCTGACTCAATTCCAGGTGAGCTAAAAATGAGAAGGGAAATGTGGCACTGACCGTTGTCACACACGAGGCAGAATTCAAGGGTTCCTTGGCTCTCGAGACTGCTATTAAGATCCACAGCTGTCTCATCCTCCGTTTGCTTCTCCAGACGGTAGCGCAGCTCTGTACACACGAATCAGGGCTACGTAAAATAGCTATAACCAAGAGCACTGCTCAATGTTTCCACAAAAACTGATATACGAACTTAAAATTCCTTTGGTTATCAGCGCACGCACGCACACACACACACACTAATGTTGGGAATCAAACCCAGGTTAAACAGCTCGAAGCAAAGTGCACTCACTCTCCATCCTCTCGGAATAAAATAGGTCAGCTGTCTAAAACTGGGTAAAAACACCCAATGAACTAAGTGTTCATCCTGTTACATGAGGTCTACTGTGGAACCAACATCACCTACACCTTCCCACTAATAACTTGTTTACAAACATATCACTCCAAATAAACCATGTGATCGCCACCCGTCCAAAAAATCCTCCACAAGGTATGGCAAAAGCAATTTATCGATGGAGCTTACAGACTCGACTTTTACCTTTCAAGGAAACTATTAACAACATCGTATTTATAAACATCGGGGCAATACCCCTGGGTGCTCACCTGGTCGTGGATGGATAAGATAACCAGGGAACCACTGATAGGCATGGATGACCCACAAAATATGTAATGGAGAACAAAGTAAATACCTATGGATTTTTTTTTTTCATGACATGAACCAACTTTGCTATATCATGGGTGATAAAGGTTGTGGTCTAGTTTAATCAAAATTGTGTGTAGTTTCAGAGAAGAAAGCAAATACCTATTCTGGGGGGCAACCACCGTAGACCCCCTTAGGGCCTGATGTTTTTCTTTTTATGCCATGAACAAACTTCGGTACGTCTACGGTGATGAACATTGTGGTAAAGTTTCATCAAAATAGCATGTGCTGTTTCAGAGAAGAAGATGAAGTATTTGTGGACGGACGGACGACGCGCCGTCCCATAAGCTCCCCGGAACTACGTTCCAGGTGAGCTAAAAATTAAGCTTCATGTGAAAACTGTCTTGTTCAGTGCAAAGTTTCCAGACGTGACCACTCATATGAGATACCCTCCAGCCTTAGGACAACTGATGTTTGGTTTTTGGTTCAAATGTAGATTATTCAGGCCAAGCAGCAAGCACCCTGCTGGCCATGAACGGTTTAGAACTCCACTGGTGCTTGCTTTATATTCACAGGCAAGCGAAACACAGAAACATGGAACTGTTTTGCAAATCAGTGTGCTTTCCAATGTAATGATTCAAAAGCGTTCCACAAACATCATCGTCACGGAAATGGTACATTAACCCGAAGGCTCACCACGATATTGGAAAGCAGAGACCAAAGGAGCTCGGAATGCACCAAGCTTATCGGGAAGATTATGACGTATTGCTTGGAAACCTGAATTTAAAGTCAGTTGGGAAGTTGTACGATTCTTGGCAATGCAATTGTCTCCGACGAACAAGCCGAATGGCAGTACACCGCTGGACCGACAGCAATTTAAGGTATGTTTACAGGATGACAGGAACTTTATCTCCATCATGTGTCATAGATAAACTGGATTTGGATTTAAAACTTTATACACAGAGCTGTGCACAAACAAGTCTTGCCCTGAATATTTCAAATAACATCCAGTAAGAATAAAATTCAAAAGCATATTTTGCAAACGGTCCTCCACACATGCAACAATCCAGGTTTTCATCCCAGAACATCGTGATAGTACCATCATTAACATTATGCTACTATCTATAATAATTAACATTATGCTACTATCTACTATAATTAACATTATAATTAACCTTTTTATTATGACTTGTTTTGTATGTTACGTGGAACCTTTTTCTAAGCTTGTATAAATAAAGGTATACAAAAGTGAAGTCTCACACCCCTCTTCCTCTCTCTCCCCCACTCTTCTCCCTCCACTCTCCCATCCCTCTTCCTCTATCTCCCACTCCTCTGCCTCCTCTCTCCCACTCCTCTGCCCCCTCTCTTCTGCCTCCTCTCTCCCACTCCTCTGCCCCCTCTCTTCTGCCTCCTCTCTCCCACCTCTCTCCCACTCCTCTGCCTCCTCTCTCCCACTCCTCTGCCTCCTCTCTCCCACTCCTCTGCCTCCTCTCTCCCACCCCTCAGCCTCCTCTCTCCCACCTCTCTGCCTCCTCTCTCCCACTCCTCTGCCTCCTCTCTCCCACTCTTCTGCCTCCTCTCTCCCACCTCTCAGCCTCCTCTCTCCCACCCCTCTGCCTCCTCTCTCCCACCCCTCTTCCTCCTCTCTCCCACCTCTCTGGCTCCTCTCTCCCACTCCTCTGCCCCCTCTCTCCCACTCCTCTGCCTCCTCTCTCCCACTCTTCTGCCTCCTCTGCCTCCTCTCTCCCACCCCTCTGCCTCCTCTCTCCCACCCCTCTGCCTCCTCTCTCCCACCCCTCTGCCTCCTCTCTCCCACCCCTCTGCCTCCTCTCTCCCACCCCTCTGCCTCCTCTCTCCCACCCCTCTGCCTCCTCTCTCCCACTCTTCTGCCTCCTCTCTCCCCCACTCCTCTGCTTCCTCTCCCCCACTCTCTTCGTATTCCCATCAGCAAAGCGATGGATTGTATTTGCTTGTGTCTAACATAGGCTGAGTTATTGGAAGAAAGGTCTTTCGGTGGTGGTAATTTTGAATTTTTCAATAAAAAAAAATTTCCCCAAGGCAACCCTGGCAACCCAGCTGATTTATGACCAGAATGGTCAGTTCTACTTGACACAAAAGTAAAACATTGTACAAACCCCAAAACATGCTCCCACATCAAAACCACATTCTGCCACCAGACTACCTTCCACTTCTGTCATTGAGACATTGTACCTGTATCCAGCTTGTTCAACCCCTGCATCTGTCTCCCTCTCCCCTTACTCTCATTCGTCCCTGCATCCTTTCTTCCCCTCGATCTTTCTGTTTTGTCCCTGCAACCTGCTATTGGTGTGTCTCCACCCCCCCCACCATCCCTTTTCCTCTTATTTCCACTATTATTTTCCTTCTGTGGTGCGTATCCTGCTCCGATAAGTGTTTTAGCTCCCGCGCAAGCCTGGATTCTACATAATCTACCGATCAAAAGTTTTAGAACACCCCCATTTTTCAGTTTTTAATGAAATTTAAGCAGTTCAAGTTCAGTGAATAACCTGAAATGGTACAAAGCTAAGCGGTAAACTGCCAGAGGTTAAAAAAACAAGGTTTAGGTTCTCATAAACTGAAAAATAATGTAAATTTCAGAGTTGTTAAAAAGGCCCTTTTCAGGCAACATGTAATGGGTTAGCAACTGCAGCTGCTCTGCAGCAATGGAAATAAATTAAGCCTTGAAAGTTGATGCAAACAATTCCTACAGGTGTCCCAACTTTTGTTGATTAGTTACAAACCCTCTGTCTGTATAAAAGCAGTGTTGGAACAGACTGTGTTGCTCCACCCTCTGAAGCATTATTTGGACAATATTGCACTGCAGGAAGTAGTACATTGCTGTCATAATTGTGAGAAAAAGACAATTAACAAAGGAAGACAGACAGACCATTATCACCCTGAAAAGTGTAGTTCTTTCCTTTAGAGAAATTGCAAAGAAGCCAAGGTGTCAGTGAGTATAGTTTCCTACACCATCAAAAGGCACTTGGAAACTGGAGGAAACTCTGACAGGAAGAGGTCTGGCAGACCCAAAGCCACAACACAATCAGAAGACAAGTTTCTGAGAGTCAACAGCTTGTGTGATAGGCGGCTCACAGGACAGCAGCTACAAGCACAGCTTAACACTGGTTGAAGTAAGGAAGTCTCAGTTTCAACTGTGAAGAGAAGACTTCAAGCTGCAGGTTTGACAGGTCGAGTGGCAGTAAGAAAGCCATTGCTCAGATGGCAAAATAAGAAAAAGAGGCTTGCCTGGGCCATGAAGCACCGCCGGTGGACTACTGAAAACTGGAAGAAGGTCTCATGGATCGATGAACCAAAATTTGAAATCGTCGGTTCATCATGCAGGGTTTTTGTACACCGTTGAGTTGGCAAAAGAATGGTTCCTCAGTGTGTGACACCAACTGTCAAACATGGAGGAGGAAGCGTGATGATCTGGGGCTCTTTTGCTGGATCCAGAGTCGGTGACTTGCACAGAGTGACTGGCACCCTGAACCAAAAGGACTACCACAGCATTTTGCAGCGCCACGCAATACCCTCTGGTCTACGCCTAGTTGGTCAGGGCTCATCCTACAGCAAGATAACGACCCAAAACATACCTCCAGGTAATTCAGAACTACCGTAGAAGAAAAGAACAAGACGGTCGGCTTCAAATCATGGAATGGCAAGCACAGTCTCCAGACTTAAATCCCATCGAGCTGGTTTGGGATGAATTGGACAGAAGGGTGAAAGCAAAGCAACCTACAAGTGCAACACATTTGTGGGAACTTCTGCAACAGTGTTGGGAAGAACTTTCCAAACAATACTTGATTTCCATTGTAGAAAGAATGCCACGAGTATGTTCGGCTGTTATATCTGCGAAAGGTGGCTACTTTGATGAGTCAAAAATTTAGATCAAATTTTGTTCACCAAAACGATTCCATGATTTCATTTTTATCTGCAATTGTTTATTTGCTCTATGCTTTAATTTCAGAGTACATTGAAACATTAAACTGCTTAAATTTAAGTAAAAACTGAAAAATGGGGGTGTTCTAAAACTTTTGACCAGTGGAGTATTAGTTATGAAAAGGGAACAATCGATAAACTGATGAAATTTGGAGAAATGAAAAGAAAATAAGAAAATGAAAGGGGAAAGGAAACGGGAAAGGAGGTTAGGCGATGCAAGTAAAGAAAGCAATTTTTGTATTATTATGTAATCTGTAAACGGCGATTGAGTTCAAATGATGTGGTTAGATATCGGCATTGTTTGTGTGCAATTTGCTGCATCCATGGGCTGCACCCCTTGGGGGAGTAACTCTGTCCTCCAGGTAATACCATCAAAAGCTAGAGATACTACAATTCTAGAAGCAGTTAGAACTACCAGACTCTTTACGACCGTATGATGTGTGTGAAATCAATCATCGATAAATCACAGACATTCTGAGCATTCACTTTAAATACTTATAGTTGACGGCAGAGCTCAGAAAGGACATTTGTAAAAAGAGCACTGACATTACAGTCGAACATCTGGAGAAACCATTACAGTGCAAGCAAAGTGTTTCATTTACAAAGTCAATTTTCCAGAATATTTACAAAGTTTATCCCTAGAGTCAGTTTGCTTACAGCCAACAGGAACGAAAAAGCCATTTTGAATTGGCAGTTGTAAGCCAAGGTGCAATGTGAAATCGATGTTCACGATTCCTTGGGGTGTTCAGGTTTCACAGCCAGAAATTCTGCAGGTATCGGAGCAAAGACGATCCAGATTGCGCTGCACTTTATTAAGTCAGCACATTGACAGATTCATGTTCAGAATTTTTTTTTTTAATAGAGGTATCAATTATCATGGAAGAGTGGAACAACAGCGGCTAAAGGTTAAACAGACAGAGTGCCTTGGAGGAGAAACAGAAGGACAAGAGCACATGGCTGCACAACAAAAAAGGACAACAGAGACCTTTTCCATAATGGCTGCACGTCGGCCAACAGGGTGGAGAAGCTCACAAGCACAGAGCTTCAGCCAAGCCCTAAAACCTGCTTAATTAATTCCTGCCACCACCAACAACCTCGAATAAAATCTCTGATAGAAAAGGGTCTTTGATGAGGCAGGTAGAGGTAATCGGCCTCAGAAGGAATCATTTTAGCTTCACAGCCAAACACAGTTATTCACAACAAAAAGAGCAATCAGAGATTACAGATCTTCGCTAGGACTTGTTTTATGTGGTGCATTTTGTGTGGTGTTTGTGTACTGGTGTGTTGTGTAATTAATAAGAGACATAATTAGAACTGCCACTTTATAACTGCTGGCAGTGATGATTGGGTACCAAGACATCCCACTTTGATGAAACCCTGCTTTGATTGGACACCTGACCCTGACCCATGACATTTATCATTATTCAATTGAATTCAGAATGGGATTAAAGTAAATTCAATTCAAATCAAAAAGAAGACCAAATTGGTATAGTACTGTATTGGATTAATCAGAAGGAACCCAAACAAGCAAAGAGCATATATGACGTCATCAGCAGGAACCTGGATAGGATTCATATTTCAGCTGCTATTCCTCTACCCTGAAACCCATCCAGGCACAGCCAAGTGAGCCTGATTAAAAAAAAAAATCAAAAAGAACCTGGATCAAAAATATTAAATAATTCTAGCTGCTAGACCATGTGTCCGATCAGGTTGAAATTTAAAACATATATTCGCCATCACGAATAGTCCATATTTGTGAAGTTTCACGATCGAACAATGAAGAGGTTCAAACTAAATGATTTTTTAAAGATTTTCGCTCAATCCAATATGGTGGCCAGACCATGTGACTGATCAATTATTCATGAACACCCTGATATCCCCAAGACTTGGGGAGCATGTGTGTTAAGTTTCGCCTCGATCTGTTCAGCCGTTTCAGAAAAGGTTTTTGAAGGTTTTCTTTTATTAAAAAAAACAATAGGGCTGCCGAACCACGTGACCGATGACATCACCAATTTTTTTTTTCTCTGGACCAATTTATCCCAAAATCACCCTCAAAAATTTTTCATACATATCGGATCTAGCATTCTACATATGCAATTATGACGTCATAAGGAAGGCACCAACACAACTGGTCAAAAGTTTTAGAACACCCCCATTTTTCGAGTTTTGACTGAAATTTAAGCAGTTCAATGTACTTTGAAAGTACAAGTCCAGTGAATAACCTGAAATGGAATAAAGCGAAGTGGTAAACTGCCAGAGGTTAAAAAAAAGTTTAGGTTACCAAAAACTGAAAAAGAATGTAAATTTCAGAGTTGTTAAAAAAGGCCCTTTTCAGGGAACAAGTAATGGGTTAGCAACTGCAGCTGTTCTGCAGCAATGGAAGTAAATTAAGCCTTGAAAGTTGATGCAAACAATTCTGACAGGTGTCCCAACTTTTGTTGATTAGTTACAAACCCTCTGTCTGCAGAAAAGCAGTGTTGGAACAGACTGTGTTGCTCCACCCTCTGAAGCATTATTTGGACAATATTGCACTGCAGGAAGTAGTATATTGCTATCATAATGGCGAGAAAAAAAACAATTTACAAAGGAAGACAGACAGACCATGATAAACCTTAAAAGTGTCGGTCTTTCCTTTAGAGAAATTGCAAAGTAAGCCAAGGTGTCAGTGAGTACAGTTTCCTACACCATCAAAAGGCACTTGGAAACTGGAGGAAACTATGACAGGAAGAGGTCTGGCAGACCCAAAGGCACAACACAATCAGAAGACAAGTTTCTGAGAGTCAACAGCTTGCGTGATCGGCGGCTCACAGGACAGGAGCTTCAAGCACAGCTTAACACTGGTCGAAGTAAGGAAGTCTCAGTTTCAACTGTGAAGAGAAGACTTCGAGCTGCAGGTTTGACAGGTCGAGTGGCAGTAAGAAAGCCATTGCTAAGATGGCAAAATAAGAAAACGAGGCTTGCCTGGGCCTTGAAGCACCGCCAGTAGACTACTGAAAACTGGAAGAAGGTTTTATGGACCGATTAATCAAAATTTGAAATCTTCGGTTCATCAGGCAGGGTTTTTGTACGCAGTCGAGTAGGCGAAAGGATGGTTCCTGAGTGTGTGACACCAACTGTCAAACATGGAGGAGGAAGCGTGATGATCTGGGGCTCTTTTGCTGGATCCAGAGTCGGTGACTTGCACAGAGTGACTGGCACCCTGAACCAAAAGGGCGACCACAGCATTTTGCAGCGCCATGCAATACCCTCTGGTCTATGCTGAGTTGGTCAGGGATTCATCCTACAGCAAGATAACGACCCAAAACATACCTCCAGGCTACGTCAGAACTACCTTAGAAGAAAAGAACAAGACGGTAGGCTTCAAATCATGGAATGGCCAGCACAGTCTCCAGACTTAAACCCCATCGAGCTGGTTTGGGATGAACTGGACAGAAGGGTGAAAGCAAAGCAACCTACAAGTGCAACACATTTGTGGGAACTTCTGCAACAGTGTTGGGAAGAACTTTCCGAACAATATTTAATTTCCATTGTGGAAAGAATGCCACGAGTATGTTCAGCTGTTATTTCTGCAAAAGGTGGCTACTTTGATGAGTCAAAAATATAGATTAAACTTTGTTCATCAAAACGATTCCATGATTTCTTTTTTATCTGCAATTGTTTATTTGTTCTATGCTTTAATTTCAGATTACATTGAACCATTAAACTGCTTAAATTTCAGTAAAAACTGGAAAAATGGGGGTGTTCTAAAACTTTAGACCAGTAATGTATGACATCATTTTAAAAAATCACACTCATTCCCCATGAGGAGTACTTGCTATGTGCCAAGTTTCAATTTTTTCACTGGTGTGGTTTCAGAGATACATAGGTCCAAAGCTTTTTGGTTTTTCCAACATGGCTGTCACACCATGTGACCTATGACATCATAATGGTCATTCAAACTTTCTACATGAGTCGTTGTTCAGATGGTGAAAATTTTGTGCCAATCCAACAAGTGGTTGCAGAGAAAAACATTCACATTCTGTGTGGCCAAACAAACAAACAAACAAACAAACAAATGAAAAATCACTCATAGAGTGACAATTGGCAAAACAGAACAAAGTAGAATGGCAATCAGAAGAGCACATACCTCCGGCAGGCTGAACAGTTTCCATTTTGTATCTCACTGATGGGCTGGATCTGAACCAAAATGTAATCCGCTTGTTCTTGTCACCGAACCAACTCATTTTGTCACAACTCGTCCACAACCTTTTGAGATATAATGATATATATATATATATATATATATATATATATATATATATATATATCTATATCTATACATATATATATATATATATACATATATATCTATACACACATATATATATATATATATATATATATATATATATATATATATATATATATATATATATATATATATATATATATATATATATATATATATATATATATATATATATATATATAGTTTTTGGCCCGATCTATCAATTTTAGAAATTAGGCATGTGTCGACCTTTTGGCAAATGCTAACCTCAAAAATAATTGTGGTGAAGAATCACTTTTAAAATTCTCAGATCCGGATCCGGAATCGGATCTTCACCAAAGTTAAGCATTGCTGTCCTTGGCCAGTCAACTACATACACAAAACAAAATTCAGAATGATTGCTTGAAAACTGTGGCCAAAAGTCGTGTGACAGACAAACGCTTCAGACCAACATACTTGGAAAAATTTTTTTTCGCCAAGCAACAAACAAATGAAAAATCACTCATTGAACGACACTTGGCAAAACAGAACAAAGTAGAATTGCACTCGGTAGAGCACATACCTCAGCCAGATTGAGCATTTCATGTTTTGTATC
Organism: Eptatretus burgeri; assembly: GCF_056783735.1. Lineage (NCBI taxonomy): Eukaryota > Metazoa > Chordata > Myxini > Myxiniformes > Myxinidae > Eptatretus > Eptatretus burgeri. The sequence goes on from NC_140965.1 coordinate 69,714,983, forward strand.
CGATTGATGGGCTGGATTTGAACCAAAGTCTAATCTGCTTGTTTAGTGAAATGCAAATGTTCTTCAAATTTCAAGTCAATTGCATGAAAATTGATAATTTTAGAAACCATTTTAGAAATTTATCCCATGTTGAAGATTTGGCCGATATTTACCTCAAATATAATAGGAAGTTGAATTCATTGACCTGATATGAAAATGCTCTTCAAATTTCAAGTCAATCGCACGAAAATTGAGGATTTTAGAAAATTTGGCCAAAATTGGCCTTTTTTGGCCGAGGATGAACTTAAAAATAATAGGTAGTTGAATTCAGTGGCCTGATATGCAAATGTTCTTCAAATTTCATGTCAATCGGATGAAAATTAACAATTTTAGAAACTATAAAAATTTGGCCTATGTTGTGTTGATCTTATGGCCTATGTTGACCTTTTCACCAATGTCAATCTCATAAGTAATAGGTGTTTGAATTCATTGACCTGGTATGCAAATACTGTTCAAATTTCAAGTCAATTGGATGAAAATTGAGGATTTTACAAATACCACCTTAGTTGTTGACCTATTAGCCTATGTGGAGCTCAAAAATAATTGGCTGGTTGAATTCAGTGTCCTAAAATATTTATCCTCTTCAAATTTCAAGTCAATCGGATGAAAATTGAGGATTTTACAAATACCAATTTAGTTGTTGACCTTGGGCCTATGTTGACCTTTTGGCCTATGTGGACCTCAAAAATAATTGGCTGGTTGAATTCAGTGACCTAAAATATTTATCCTCTTCAAATTTCAAGTCAATCGGATGAAAATTGAGGATTTTAGAAATACCACCTTAGTTGTTGACCTTTGGGCTTTGTTGACCTTTTGACATTTTGACCAGAAAAAGAATAGGCTTCTTCCTTATGACAAACTTTACCATGTGGTGAAGTTTCGTGAAGATCAGTTTAAAATTGTGACCTTTAGGCGACAAACAGACAGAACAAGCCAGTAGGTGGCAATGGGTCGCCGAGCATGGAAACTATAAGATATAGAGCATAATGGATGTCATATAGCGGATAGGGAATCACCTTAAGATTATGCATATCAAATCTAATCCAGTTCCATCTACTGATAACTACTCAGTATCCATTTGAATGAAAAGTACCGAAAATGCGGTTTGAAATCGGAAATCCCCAAAGTTCGAGGGGGTGCTGCGGGTGAACAAAGATCTAAATTGAAAATCCGGCTCAATCGTTTGTGCACAATGTATTCTAGACGATTAGTGTGAATTTTCATGACCATCCGACCATAACCCTAGGAGGAGTAGCATTTGGCGCGAAGGCACCTCCAGCTCTCGCATATTATCGATTTTGCACTAATTGACCTTTGACCCCTGACCTAAGCGAAATCGGTCAATATGTCCTGAGGTAAAGTTGTAGTACTCATTGCGTGCTATGAACCTGCAAAGTTTAATTCGTATCGATGCACTCACCTGGTCGCTCGGGGCCTTCGATTTCAACCAATTTTTGCACATACCCCAATTGTAAGGGGGCGCTGCGGGTAAACTATTCCATACATCACAAAAACCGGAATATATTTGATTGAGCATCACCTGCAGATCATTCGTGCCAAATTTCATAACCCTACGTGAGATAATGGCCTTTGGAATTGATTTCGCGTGAACGATACCGATTTTGAAGGTTTTTTGGTTGTTGCTGGGGAAGCAAAGCGTCCCTAGCAACCATCACAATTTCCAAAGCACGAGGTCATAAGATGTACCTACCACCCGAGTTTGGTCAAAATCGGCCCACATTTACTACCAATTATGCTGATGACAAACGAACAAACATCCAAACAAACAGACAGAATTACTCACAATAAGGGTCACCTATTTCGGCGACCCAATAATAAAATCAACTGACCAATATCCTTGAAAAATCTTTGATTCTGCAAGTAACAAACAGATTTATGGACCTAGATGAAATAACCTCTCGTCTGCTGAGGTTAACTAGAGCGAAGTTGGTGGCACACCATTGCAAATCCCCACCGCTTTTCACCAAAAGCAAAGTCGAAAGATGGCAAAAAGTTCCACCAGGAATGACCCAATATCAAATTTTGAGTTTGATTTTTTTTTTCCCACATTTTCACCCTTCTGCCCCCATATCCTCACCCCGAGACATGAACCAGAGGTCAAATCCAAAACATCATTTCATATTTCATGCATCTCTCAATTTCAATTGCTTTTATACCAAGTTTCATTAAAAAATGTTTTTAAATGTGCCTGTCATGACATTTTTTTTGTATTTGACCTTTTGATCCCGTCCCTTAGGGCAGGGCCAAAAATGATACCGCTCTTGTACCTTCAAACCATGTGGTGATCATAACTACCAAGTTTGGTGAATTTCTGCACAACCGTTCAGGAGATAGCGTGACGGAAGGATGGAAGGACAGAGTCAGTCCATTACAATACCCCCCCACCCCCCCTCACACACACACACACACACACACACACACACACACACACACACACACACACACACACACACACACACACACACACACACACACACGTACACTCCTGCCTCATGTTTTTTTTTAAAAGCATGGGGATAATAAAATTAGGTGACTTCAATCTGAGAAGGAAGGTTGCAACAATTGCTATGAAGTGGTTTATCAACTCTGAGAAATTTGATCATCACACTAACGTGGTGGTGTAATGGAGTTCCAATTTAGCTCTACATTCCATTGCTATATCTATTACAATTATTATCATAAAATCAAGACCCAAACAAAATCTCATGGAACATTAATCTCACCCAAAAGTAATGGATTAGGCCACACTCTCTACACCCAACACAAATGCAGACAGCCTCATCTGCAATGCCAAGAAGGCTCATCTTAACTTTCTATTGCTTAAGATTCCATCCAAACAAATTCATACCGGGCTATATCGACACCATTGATGATCGCACTCGAATAAATTTAGAAGGCAAAAGACATCATGCAGCTCCGATTGGCACGGAAAACTCACTGCCGGCTGGGTACGCAGCAGTCAGCACAAATCGTGAAACGCACACACGAGAGCCAGACACCGAGCATCTGCCGAGCTGCAAACACCAAAAAACAATCAATAGGGCCTCCTCGGCGGCTCTACTCCAGATCGATACTCATCTAAATGCAAATGGAGAGAGATTGCTCACGTACATCCCGCCGGGCTTTCCACAACGCAGGCTCTCACTGATCACTTATCTGACTTCCATTGCACCTCCTCAACCCCCTCGCTTTCCACCCGGGAAAATTAGTTTCGGACGCGTGCTCGCCACCGGCAGATAAACAGGCCACCTCGGATGCCGAGAAATCCATCTCGGATGCGTTCCGACGGCGGGCGCATTTCAATTACCGGGCGCTTGCTCTGCAAACCTCAAACGTAACATGACAGCCATTTACTGATGGTAAGAGAATGAGAGTGAGAAAGAGTTAGCGTAAGGTAAGGTCCTTTCTGTTGAGAAAAGATATGCAGAAAATTATATCCCAAAACTACTTTTTGTAAAATCACCAAGAATAGTACAGGTTCGCAGACTTAAAAATTTATTCTCGACTCTTACGGTAATGATGCTGTGCAAAAAGTTTGTGACATTAACATTATACGAAAACCCAACAGATGACTCTTTTTCACACTCTTTGTGCAAGAAATACATTTGAAATGAATGAAATGGATGAACAAATGATTGGATGAAAAACAATTTGTTTCTTCCTGTTTCAACAAAAGTCTACACTGCGAGAGTCTACAAGGTTATCCATAATGGAAACCTTCCATGGCGATCTCCATCAAAATTTCTCCAAAACATCAAAAATGAATAAATCACTGACTCGATGAGTCCGATATTTCGAAACGGAAGAGAAGGTGAAGAGTTAGCCGCAAGTTCCAATAAACCGGCACGGTGAAAGCACACACTTCCAGGTCGAGCAAGTTGTCTAGCTTTGTGTGGATAACTTTCACAGTCGTTTCGTCAAGAGGCTGTTGGGAAACATCGACAAAAGCATCCCGTGTAATGACGAATAGGGTCACCAACACGTGTATAAAGAGCAGCCGATGAATCGGAATTTGTCAAAACTTACACCGTTCGCTTTGAAAAAAAAATGCACGGCCGAGCCACAGCTCAATCGGCCATGCTGGTCTGCAAAGTTACTTGAATTATTGCCTCGTGTTGGCTTAGCAGCTAGGGTGGTGGCTTGCGATCCAAGGGTACTGAGTTTGAGCGGCCGCTGAATTAACACCAGGTGGGGTTGACTCAGCCTGTCATCCTTCCGAGGTCGGGGAAATGAGCGCCAGTGTACTGCACAGCCGCGTCCCAGCAAAATGATAGCTGCCACACGCAAGAAGAATAAGACTTGAATTCTCAAAGTACAATGTTCCGAAACATGCAGGAGTGGTGTCACAAAAATGGACGTCAGCTCAGCATAAACCCACCTGGGTGGTTATTGTTCAGAACAGAAGCTCTTGCTTGTTGTGAACTCGTGATGTCTACACATACATCCAGGATTGAACATTTAGACTACACAGGCTTGACGTTTGATTGCAGAAGGAATCGTGTGAATGGATGAGCTCGATGGGGATGAGCTGTGCTCTTCCTCACTTGTGAAAGTGAACCGTTGTACCCTTAAAACATGAGTGCGCAGCTTGGGTACACTTGCAACTGCTTTTGATAATCATTAAAGGGTTGTAAAAGGGTCCATAAAAGAGCCAAGCCTGAAAGCACGGTATTCTTCAGGAAAGGGAATTTCGGCGACGCAGTGAGCTGGGAAAGGAACAATTTTATCAAACGCACTGAAGTGCACTGAGCAGGACAAAACCTTGATAGCAGTGAAGGAGGCAGGAAGGAGGACAGACAGGGGGGGAGGTGGTGGGAGACCATTTTTCAAAGACAAATGAGAACAATGACCTACACCTGGTGGGAATCGCTTCCCATTTTCAATAGACTGCAACCTTCAAGGTTCATTTGTACAGGTTTAGGGTGCGTATGGCCAAACGGACAAAAGCAACGAGATGACAAAAGAATAGCACTCATCAACAACTGTATACAGACCGAATAATATACCAGCATAGTTACTCACACATAAAAGGGAAGTGAAGCATGGAAACGTTTCATGGAGGAAAATGATGATAAAATGATTTGTATTAAAAAAAAAAATTAAAAACTATTATTGATAGTATTAGAACTTTTGATGAACCTTGTTTCCATCAGAGGTGCCAATGGAGGTCAAGGGATGTTGGGGAAGTTGTAAGATAATGGAGTGCCTGTAATAGGTCATGGTCACATACGTACGTACGTACGTACGTACGTACACACACACACACACACACGAAAAGAAGGTATTTGTAATTGAGGTTTCAGTACCCAGTAATTTTTGTCTAAATAATGCAGAAATCAAGAAAATAACCAAATAGCAAGACCTCAATAATGAAGTGAAAACATCCTGGAAGCTGAACAGCACTGGAATTGTATCAGTGATAAATGGAGTAACAGGAATGATGAAGAAGAACCTCACAAAGATCCTCCAAACCATCCCTGGGAACATGACTACAAATGAACTACAGTTGGAGTCCATCCGGGGCTCGGTGACGATCCTGAGATGAACCCTCAGAACAAAACTCTGAGATCAACACAACTTCACAACTTATAGTCCATGAGCCAGAACAGATATTGGTACCATCTGGGGTGGCAAATTCTCACTGTGTTTTCTTGAAAGGCATATACCCATAGTTGAAAAAAAAGAAATTGAAGCCAAGCTTGGAACGGTAGCTTAGTGCTTGTAATCGCCTCTTAAAGATGGGAGGACCGGGCCCGACTGGGACCCGAAATTATGGGGCCGAGGAAATATAAATTGTGATACATGTTTAACTAATGGCCCGATTGCTACAAATGACCACTCAAAATGTTGCAAATTTTATGTTCTACATAACTATATCTATTATTTGCCAATATGCTAATTAAGTAGGTCACCAGAGGTCAAAAGGTCATGAAATTTGACCCCTGCTTAAAATCTGGCCATCCGTCCAAAAAACACCACCATTACCCTACCAATGGGAATTTATCAGCCAAAATGGACTCAAATGGAAGTTAATAAGTGTCCAAGTCCATTTTATGCCTAAAAGTGTTGAATTTATTTATATCTGAGCCATGGTACATAACAGAATTTGACACATCTTTGAAAACGGCCATTTTTAGCCAAAAATACACAAAAATGGAAGATGCCAATTTGTTGGTGTTCATATAAAATCTTTCACCCACAAATGTCAAATATCATGTGAAAATGTGCTCTGATTTAGTTTAGGGCTGTTCGGCATTTAATGGTCATGGTCATTCACCATTGAACTTCGAGTAGGCCTATGAATTTTTTATGTCCATCTGACAGAATCATCAGTGTCAACATTTAAGGGGAGACTCACACGGGTAGATCATCCCTTAACAACATATCAATAATATATTGATACCTGCTAGAAATTCCTCTTCATGGATTGTATTTGGTCGGCCTATTTAAAGGGAATGGATCACAGAATTTGGCGGGAAAAATCAGTAAATTCTAAATCCATGGAAAATCCAAATTTCCATGATATTCTATCAAAACAGGGTGATGTTAGTCTTCTTGGTACCGATCCGAAGCGTCATGCCACGATTGGACCTTTAGTTAGGTTGCAGTGGCGTAAAATAATTTCCCCGCCAAGTTAAAAACGTTACGTTTTTAACTTATAGATTTTTGTGATCCTTTCCCTTTAAGCCTTAATTCCCATCCCATCCTACTGGTTCAAAGAGTGTTCCAAAGAGCATTTACTTCAGAGAGATCAGTACCGAATCAATACTTTATTAATTGTTTCATAGAGTTGATTCCTTGCACTACCAAGCATCACATTCTCCTACAGTATACCATAGTGTGTCCATTAAAGGGCCCCAGTATCCATGTCCGAGTTGCATTTCAATCTTCGTCAGAGTCGATGTTGTCGTCATCATCAGATGAGCCTTCAAATTCAACGTTACCATGTTCCTCCTCCTCCTCCTCCTCCTCTTCTTCTTGCATGTTGGTTGCTACAGGTCTGTAACTTGCATAGGTATGTGCACGTCATCCTGTTCTGGAGGTAGGAACAGCTCTCCTCCAAACACTGCCTTGGACAGTTGCAGGCGATCAACTCCATGACAGCCTCAGGTGCGTCACCCCAGTCAATTACCAACTGTCCGTCATCTACCCTCCATCCATGGCCAACTGGGGAAGGAATATCTGGATTCCTGTCCAAACTTTTCTTCCAGATTGCACATTGGTAGTTGGCCCTCTTACAATGATTGAGCAAGGAAGATGCGCAGGGGGGGGGGGGGGGAGTTGCCAAGACTCGGCTTCACCTTTCTTCACATAAAAGATATTGAAACGCAACTCATTGACGCTGTTGATGGCTGTCCTGGCGTTGTAGAGAGAACAAGTCAGTGCCTCTAGTTTCTGGATTGATTCATCTGATAGGTCCCATGATTGGCCGAATGACTGCAGAGTGGTCATGTGTTCCTCGTGTGTTTGAAGCCGAAGAGCTGAAACTTTGCCCCGGCCAGCAAAGCTGCTCACGGTGTCACAACCCGTGAATGAATGGAGACCCAGGAGGCAGGCACATTTTTCATGACCAAGGGCATCTGCAGCTTTCTTAACCTCTATGTATTCAGTGCGCGTCTTGGATTCCAACTTAAAGTATAGTAGGCATTTTAACTTTGGTGTAAAAGCCATTGCCAAGATGAAGACATCAGTGTCCGGTGACACGATGACAGCAGCTGCCATACCAGACCTGCTGCAGTGCTCGGCATGTAGGAGTAGCCGGGTGTCTGCCTCCTCCTGGCTGCTCTGTAGATCTTGAACATCAGATACCGAGTCCTTTGTAACTCTTGTGCACTGGTCTTCGTGTGTGAGGAAGAGCTCTTTCCTGTCCAACCTTTCACGAAGACTTTGGTCGTTGCTCCATTCCTCAACCAGAAAATCAATCAGCTGGGTCTTATTTTTTCCACCCTGTAGAAAACTCTTCCATTGCTTCAACCTATGGCCGGATGCAATCTTACCAAATGTCATGGCACTCTCGGACCCTCTTTTTACCCGCTCGGCATTTTTAATGGAGTTCTCCTTGTAGACGTCAAAGACAACATCAATTCGGCGGTTGACTTTCCCCTCCCTCAGGACCACAGACAAGATGGATTTGGAGGCTTCTCCAAAAGAGGCATTATATCACTGAACATGGTTAGTGGTAACAATTGAGAGATTGTGCCAGAGCAATCAACTACAATGTTTCAAATCAATTGTAATGTGTCATGTCAATTTCATGAACTTTGTGTCCTTCAAGAACAAAGGATTGGTGGTCAGAAACAATACAGAAGTGCCAATTAGTTATTTAGTTGGCTAACAGATGGCACTTCAGGTGTCCCTGTTGAAAAAAAAAAAACTCGAAAGAAAGAGAAGGGCTGTTTGACCTTCAAATGACCTCTACTGACCTTGTAAACAGACCAAAATGTTACATTGAAATAAATATTGCATAGCCTTTACTAGTATAAAATTGAATTTCTGCAAAAAAATGTTAATTAAATATGAGCATATTGACATTCATTTTAGAAGGTTTTTTGGCTAAAAATGGCCGTTTTCAAAGATGTGTCAAATTCTGTTTTGTACCATGGCTCAGATACAAATAAATTCCACACTTTTAGGCATAAAATGGACTTGGACATTTATTAACTTCCATTTGAGTCCATTCTGGCTGATAAATTCCCATTGGTAGGGTGATGGTGGTGTTTTTTGGACGGATGGCCAGATTTTAAGCAGGAGTCAAATTTCATGACCTTTTGACCTGAGGTGACCTACTTAATTGGCATATTGGCATATAATAGATATAGATGTGTAGAACATAAAATTTTCAACATTTTGAGTGGTCATTTGTAGCAATCGGGTCATCAGTTTAAAAAATATCACAATTTATATTTCTCCTACCCCATAATTTCAGGTCCTGGGTCGGGCCCGGTCCTCCATCTTTAAGAGGTGATTACTAGCACTAAGCTACCGTTCCAAGCTTGGCTTCAAAGTTTTATTTTCATCTATGGGTATATGCCTTTCAAGAAAACACAGAGAGATTTTGCCACCCCAGGTGGTACCAATCCATGAAATTCTGAGGTCTGGCTCATGGACTATTAGGCCATGAATCGCGATCCTTCACCGAAACGAAGGTGTATACTTCGTGTTCTTGGAGGACTCCATTCCACCTTCTGAAACCAGAATTATGGAGATCACAACCAATGACACACCGGAGGTGGATACTTTGACTTTGAGACCGGGCCAGATAGGTCTCCGTTCCATCTCCTGAAATCCACCCATGTGTGGAGATAGCAGTCACAACAGCAACTTGTGCACACACGCACACATGCGCGCGCGCGCGCACACACACACACACACACACACACACACACACACACACACACACACACACACACACACACACACACACACACACACACACACGGAAGTGGACACTGAGACCTGTGAGGGCTCCATTCCACCTTCCGAAAGCCGCATATGGAGATAACAACCAACAACTAACACACACACACACACACACACACACACACACACACACACACACACACACACACACACACAACTTTTATTTGAGATTGAAATAACATGCTTAAAAGAGTTAGAGCCAACATATTTCAAATGTTCAAGTGTAACAGTTACTAGGCTCGGGGGGGGGGGGGGGGGGAGGCAGAAGGTGCACTAACATGATTATGTAATGTCTCTCCGATCGTGAAACCACAGGTGTGAAACTACTGTCTTACCCAAACACATCTAGCCTGCGGGTCTTAAACTGTTAATGTCCTTGTCCTTGGTGTTATACAGAAACAGGTTCTTTCTGAGACACTGTACAAGATAGGACAAAACTCTACGTAGTAGCTTCAGCCCCAAATAATAATAATAATATTTTTTCTAATGAAATATATTAACCTAATAAAAGTTTATATAATTTCAGAAAAATACCTGCTGCTCTGACTTCCTCCACTCACACAGTCAATGTGTGGTTATCAATGGAACCCTCTCCTCTCCCACAGTGTAGGCTGGAATGCTCCAAGGTAGTGTCTTTGGCCCAGTCTTGTTTCTCAGCGACATAAACGACCTCCCCGATGCTGTTGCATTTTGCAGATGACTAGATTGTGACGTACAGGACCCCATCTCACCGACGGGCCAGAAAGCACCTGAGTCACACATCTCGCTGATGTGCCCGCCAAAGACAGCTGCAGACTGAGTATACTCCGTTGCTCCAAGTCATTCCTTTAAAAAGTCAGAACGACTCCAAGTCTACAAAGGCCTTTGTCCACAGCACAATGGAGTATTTCAACCCTATGGGCTGGTGCTCCCAGCATCACATCTGCCCCTCCTGGAATCTGTGGGATCTAAAGCTCTTAACATCATTGGTATCTCCCACAATGAGGTCAAAGCATAAGGCCCGTTGCTCTCTGTTGCTACGGAAGCATAAACTGCCTCTTTAGACCAACCACTCTGAATCCAGGCCTCAATCGACTTAGTGATTTAGGATGTGCTTTCTGCCATTTTGGGTCATGACCCCACATGTGGTCATGACCCCCCCCCCCCCCAACACGCGGTGGTATAATGCCTGATATATTTCCTTGACCAAACATCAGATCAAGCTTGTTATCACCAGCGTAGTATTGCGAATTAACATCACACTCGTGGATAAACAGATTCACTTGAGTGGAAAGAGTCGAAAACTCCTTCCTTAATTTGTATGAAGACCAAAGCCGTGAGGATATGATCTAGTTCCTAACCTATGTTACTTTATCCGATGTGAAAAATATCCCAAACATTATTAATAAAAACCCGATCCAGCCTGAAAATGAAATGAACTCACGTAACATTACTGTCATCTTTAGTTCCTTATTAAATCTGGAAAATAAACAAAGCTACACACACCATTACTAATCGCTCTCTCCATCCATCCATCGGGACCACACTCTGTGCAGAGCGTTGGTGCTGCCGAAGCAGTCTCCTTGGCTATTGGGCACAATCCTGGACGGGTCGCCACTCCGACGCAGTTTACCAGCATGCTGGTACTCATTTTGCCGACCTCGGAAGGATGACACGCAGAGTCAACCCCACCTGGTATTAATTCAGCAGCCAAGCAGGATGCAAACTCAGGACCCTAGGATCCAAAGCCCACCACCTTAACCATTAAGCCAACACAAGGCATAATCACTCTCTCATCATCTAAAAAAAAAACTGAGAAAACACTTGCACTGATTACAATTGGGGAAGAGTCAATGGCAAACTGTTCAGAGCCTGCTCTGCCTAATAACCGCTCTGGAAATAAGCTATTTGAAGAGCATTCCCATGGATGGAACACCTGCAAACAACTCTGCCACCCCAGTTTGGGTAAATACTGTCAGGATTTTCAGCTTATGAGATGAGGTTCATCGGATCTCAGGTTCTTCTCAAAGTTGTGAAAATAAGAACATGCATGTGTGCCGAGATGATGAAAATCCTCGCATCGGATTTGCTTTTGATCAGACCTCGCCAAGCTCCGCTCTTATACAGCTACAACTCGGTGACGTTGGACCAAGCATGCTCCCAGTGACTTTGACTTCTACAATCTCCTCGACATTATGCTTGACATGGCCTGAGAAAAAAAGTTTAAACTTCACGTGCAGGGTTCTCCACACTGTGTCGCACCTGCACCTTGATAGAGAAATAGGTGCACGTGCTCATTATCCAGTAGAGGGTGTAAAGTAACAAGGTTTTTGTTAAAAAGGTGGAGGACCGCACATCGTGAAGCTCACCTGGATCAGGAGCAACAGTCACTCAAACCCCCCTTAGACTTACTTAGACCCAGAGTATTTAAATGCCATGAACAAAGTTTGGTACATTTCTGGTGATGAAGGTTATGGTCATGTTTCATCAAAATCATGTGTGTCGTTTTGGAGGAGAGAACAAATACCTATTTTGGGGGGAGGTCAAAAACCCCCGTAGACCCCCTTACCGAGTGCATATTTCGATGCAGTCAATACACCTTCGCTAGGCATCAGATCTGAAGCTCGTGGCCAAGTTTCATCAAAATCGTGCGTTGGGTTCAAACGATAATGACTGAAGTATTTACAGACTCACTGACTGACTGACTCGCTCACCTACGGACACTGCTTGATTGCATAAGCTCATCTGACTAAATTCCAGGTGAGCTAAAAATGAGATAATTATAATCACAGAAATGTTATCTCTTCCACACACCCAAAGTTCATACACTTGTTGAATGTAAAATTAATGCGTCAAAACATTGCTTTGTACTATAATAAGTCATTACACCTTTAATTCATTTAAATCTCATAATTGATTCTAAATGGAGGATATAATCAACAATATTAATATATTACTAGATTATTAATGTGTGGAAGAGGCTCAACGGTTAGAGCAGTTGGGTTAGGATCTTAGGGTCCTGAGTTGAAACCCCAGCTGTGCCAAAATAGCACCAGACGGGTCGACTCAACCTGTCATCCTTTTGAGGTCGGGAAAATGAGTACCAGCTTGCCGGGGGTAAGAGATCAACTGTTGTTGATCTCAGGATATCAGTGACGTGCCCCCTCCCCACCAACGCTCCCTCCTCACTCCCCGAGTGTTACAAGCCAGTGAAAGAGTAGCCTTCAGGTCACGTCCAACTTCGGTCAACGCAACTTCAGCCAAGCTGTGCAACATCATCGGATCCACAGCAAAACAGGAAATTCTTATTTTAAGCCAAAAGCGGTCCGATGAAGAGTTTGACAGACAGCATGGAATTCTTAATAAAAGGAGATCGTAATTTTTATGAAAAATATTTCAAAATAAAACAAATAATAGATTTCCTTTGATGGTCAACAAACTTTTCTTTCTGTCTTCCTCCCCCCCCCCCCCAAAAAAAGGCACCATCTGATTTTTTTTTTGCTTTAACATGCAAAATCAGCCAGCTATGCGTTGTTCTATAGGTATATGCAAACCGCCGACCCCCAGATTTCACGGGGGAAAAACAATTTGCACTTTCAGACTTCCTGTACCATTCCTACGAACTTACTCCCTTCCCTCCGACCTTCATCAAAAACAAAAATACATGCGCGACGTCCAAAAGAGTTGGGATTTAAACCCATAATGTCATCACCAGTTTGAGCAGTGGGCAATGTGGCAGCCCCGAGCATGTTTTAGCACTTCCACCTGGATGGTTTCAAGGAACAGGTAGTACAAAGCAAAAGAAAACCGGCTGGAAGCAGCTCACCGTTTCCTGTCATACAGCCCACTGTCGAGCTGCAACTGCGACGCCTTTGGTGCAAAGAGATATTCGATCCACAGATGGCTTCACATCACAACCCACAGAGTTCAGCAGCATTTGCTTTCACAATTGACGTGCCTGGTACCGATCTCTTGGAATTTCATTATGATGTGTCAAACAAGATGAAGAAACAGTTCATCTACCATGATGATAGGGATTATGAACCACTGATGTATTACATATGCACGAAGGGGGGAAATTAAATTCAAGAAAAGGAAGATAACGGATGGCTAAGAGAGACAGGAGGGGAGGAGAATACAAGATTGTGGTGGGAATGAAAAACAGCTTGCAAGGAGATAGATGAAAGGATGGGGGAAATGTATGGGACATTTGAGGGAGTGAAAGAGGGTCAAACATTGACATTTTCTGAGCACACGACAGTCCTCACAAAAATGCACTCCGAGCACATGCTGTTCCTGAGAACAACATGACAGTTGACCATTTGATGTTCAAGCTTGATCACGAAGATGAAGAACCCAGAAAAACCAAAAAAAACAGCAAAAACGCAACACAAAGAACAGGAAGCAGAGTGATATATAAGAGGATAAAATGTTCACAAAGAGCATGCGGACTCGCAACAATTGCTCTGGCATTGAGAAACACGCAATTTGATGCATGTTGCCTCTTCAGAAAAGATATAATTTCCGAAATGTAAAAAATAAGAATGAGCACCAAAGGTTTTAAGGTTTACGGTTGAACAGACATATCACTGCCACATGGGCACAGCCCTTACACAGGTACAGTTGTTAACCTTTCCACAAGTATCACAATCGCATTGCCTATCCCCATGGAAACGCAGTCCTTGAACCTTTGGGATAACCTGTCTGCACGAACATGGAATAACGAGAGCTCCTGCGGCGCACCGAGATCATGTTCGTGTGACCTTTGGAAGCATACAGTGGCACTGTGCTCCAGTATATAGGAGTCTCGACTGCGTTGCGGCCTACTCACAGGCTTGAAACAAAAATCAATGTCCGAATGGTTAAATCAAGAAATTGTCAATACGAGCAAATAAAGAAAAAGACCATGCCACTTGGACGAAATAATCTCTGGTGATACAGTGGCAATGTGGGGGGGAAAAAAAGATCAAATTCTGTGGAAGGATTCAAACCCAAAACATACACTCTCTGGACAATGAACGATGTTCGGTCGAGATGCATTGCACGAACAGATAAATACCCTGGCAGGATTGAATGAAAGGTGTTGCCAATGGCAGGCCTGCCCACGTGCAGCACACCCATGCCAAGTGCGGCCCGTCCGTGTAATCAAAGACACAGCGGGTCTAATTGCTCCGTGCAGAAAGGACTCTGCCTGGTTAGACTGTGCTAAGTGTGGAGCGAGCGTACCAGGGCTGCAATCATCGTATCACAACCTGGCCGGGTGGTGTTCCAGGGGTGAGCCGAGCCACCAGGCCCGTCATTTGACATTCATTTGAAAAAGACAAACCAAATGAAAATTGCCTTTAACACAAACAATTGCTGCCTGCTTTTAAACTCCTTTCAAAGCTCATGCTGATATAATATAAAATTAAATCAAGCGTGTGATTTATCTTCCTCATTATATAGTATCTTTGTTTAGAAAAGGAAGGGGAAAAAAACCCCCGAGCAGAATAAAAAGGCCAAATCTGCACGGTGTTTTAATGTTCGAAAAACGATGTCATCGTTGTAGGTCGGAAAGCACTCGAGGCAATTCAGATTAGAATCCGGGTCCGAGCGTGATGGCAGGTGGCAGGTAAACGCTTTCCAAAACCATCTCTCGAGACAATGAAAAATCTACTTTGCCTAAAGAGACAAGTTGTACGAGGGACTACTCAAATGGAACCGAAGCAAATGGAGCCAATGCACGTTTTTGACATCAGCAGGAAGGTTTTATTGACTAGCTTGTAGCCCATGCATGCCACCGGCCTAATGCTGCAATATGTCGGTGGCAAAGGTGAAAAGGAACGTCATCTGCTGATATATATGAATAAAATAATAAGAGAAGTGATGGAAATGGGTAAATGAAAAATCAACAACATCAATTCTTTTTTTTTTTTAAACATGAGAAAGAGCAATCAGAGATGGCAGACCCTCACTACAACTTGTTTTGTGTGGCATTTGTGTACTGCTGTGTTATGTAATTAATAAGAGACACAATTAGAACTGCCACCTTATAACTGCTGGCAGTCATGACTGGGTACTGAGATGTCCTGCTTTGATGCAACCCCGCTTTGATTGGACATCTGACCCTGACCATCCATCCATCCAATGGGACCATACTCTGTGCAGAGCATTTGTGCTACCAAAGCAGTCTCCTTGGCTAAATCCTTGGCTATTTGGCACAATCCTGGACGGGTCGCAACTCTGACGCAGGATACTCGAATGGCTCAATTATCTCAGCAAGCTGGTACTCATTTTGCTGACCTCAGAGAGATGACAAGCTGAGTCAACCGCACCTGGTATTAATTCAATGGCCAAGCAGGATGTGAACTCAAGACACTAGGATCTTAAGCTCACCACCCTAACCATTAAGCCAACATCAGGCATTGACCCTGACCCATGACGTTTATTATTATTCAATTGAATTCAGGATGGGATTAATGTATATTCAATTCAAATCAAATGGAAGACAAAATAGGTTCATTCCTGCATTGGATTAATCAGAAGGAATCCAAACAAGCAAAGAGCAAAGATTAAGTCATCAGGAGGAACCTCGACAGGATTCACATTTCAGCTGCTATTCCTCTACCCTCAAACCCATTCAGGCACAGCCAAGTGAGCCTTTTTCAAAAAAAAAATAATAATAATAAAAAAAGGTATTAAAAAACCCATATCAAAAAAAAAATAATTCTGGCTGTCAGACCATGTATCCGATGAAGTTGAAATTTAAAACATTTCTTCCCCATCACTACTAGATCATAAATGTGAAGTTTCACGTTGAATGATGAAGCAGTTCCAGAGAAAACACGATTTAATAATTTTCTTCAATCCAATATGGCTGCCAAACCATGTGACCTATCAATGATTCCTTTGTACACCCAAGACTTGGGGAACATTTGTGTGAAGTTTCCCCTCGAACTGTCCAGCCATTCTGGAGATTTTAAAAATGGGTTTTATGGTAAATCCAATATGGCTGCCAAACCATGTGACCTATGACATCATGTGCGTGAACATTTTGTTCCTCATGGATAGGCAGTCATGCGTGTAAAGTTTTGCCTCGATCTGTTCAGACACGTCAGTGAAGAAGATTTTTCTTTAAGGACAATATGGCTGCCAAATCACGTGACTGATGATGGAGCATTTTATCCTGAGACGACCCTCAAAATTTTTCATACTGATCAGATGTAGTGTTCTACATATGCAATTATGACATCATAACGAAGGCACCTATCACGTCATGAAAAAAAAAATCGCACGTATTCCCCATGAGGAGTACTTGCCACATGCCAAGTTTAAATTTTCCCCTTGGTGCGGTTTCAGAGATACAGAGGTCCAAAGTTTTTTCGTTTTTCCAACATGGCTGCCATACCACGTGACCTATGACGCCATAATTATGATTCCAACATTCTACTTGAGAAGCCACACCTAAGGTAAAAATTTAATCTCAATCCGACAAGTGATTCCGGAGAAAAACACGAGAAAGTTCGGTGTGGACAAACAAACAAACAAACAAACAGACCCAAACACAATTCCCTCTCCTTTGGCGAGGATAAAAATCAACAAGTAAATTAATTGAATTGCAAAAAAATTTGGAACTAATGCGAGCAAATAATCACTTTGACAAGACTGAAGGCGAGGAACACACATGAACCCAGAGGCAGGAGATCGAGGAGAGTATTTGCCAAGTCCATCTAACAAACCGTTCATTTGAAGTGATCGAAAACGATCAATAAGAACCAGAGCCATTGTGTGCAAAATGAGTAAAGCTCAAGCCATCATCCCAGAACACTTGCTTGTTCCACAAAGGCACCCTGTGCCAAAGCAACGATTTTTACATCAAAGTCACTTGTGAATATTATCAAAGTGAATATTATCATTCTTTAATGACATCGTTAATGGCAATGCTCAAATGCCCTTCAGAAGTTAATTAGTAGAAAGTCGATCTACCTCATCCTTAGATGGTTTTTGTGAACTTTTGGAAATGATCACAAGAAATTAGATGCAATAAAAACATTTGTATACAGAAATCTTGGCTCATCGAGGAGCGAAACAACAGAGGGCAGCAGGTTAACAAACTGGTAGAAGAAGTATAAAGTGGATCAAAGGGTAACAGGGAGACAAATACATCGCAGATGAGAAGATGACTGGCAGAAAGGAAGGGGGAACAAAGCCGGTCATTGGGAGTAGAAGAGAGTAGGTGTGGGTACGGGAGAAACCATTAGGTGACCGAAGATAAAGCGGGTCTACAGTAATTGGTTCGTGCAGAAAGAACTGTGCCTGGTTAAACTGTGCTAAGTGTAGAGCGAGCATTTTAATAATCGTTCACAGGCTGGTGGAGGATCAAAGGGTAAGAGGGAGACAAATACATCGCACATGAGCAGATGACTGGCAGAAAGGAAGAGTGAAGGTGTCAGTTGGTGAGAGTAGATGTGGGTACAGGAGAAATAAGATGACCAGGAGCAGCATTGTTAAAGGACTGGAGGGAGGGACATGATACAACAGATGCAGGGAGTTGGTTCCAGAGACGACAGAAGACAGGGACGAAGGAATGGAGGTGAGCGTTCCGATTAGAATTGGGGAGGGTAATCAGGTGTGGGATTCTGAAAGAACGCGTGTGATCTGGAGGCGCTAAGGGAGAATGGAAGGACGACAGGGTGGGAGGAAGTTTAAAACAGCACACGTGGCATTGAATGGCGACATAAACAACTGACTAACTAATCAAGCCCAAGCATGAGCCATGAACTTTATAAGGAGAAAATATTTTTTGATGTGAAAAAAGATAACACTGTATTGACAAATTAAAGTCACTCCTATCGATTTGTGGAGTACAAACAATAATTTACAATAATAATATAATTAGAAATAATTCCTATTGTTATCCTCTCTTTGTATCCCTAAAATGCTGTTGAACATTATATTTACACTATATATTCTTCAGATATTAACTAATGGAATAAAAAGGTTATGTTTAGCAATGTTACAAGTTTCAAAATGTTTCAACGTTCAAGAAACTGAGCACAGTAAAATGCTCGTAGGAAGCTCATTGATACTTTACAATTTTATATTCCATAGCAACAGAGAGAGAGTCCAAAGTTGTCAGCAATTATAACCAATCCGATTAATAGGTGAGAATAACTAATCTGATCAATAAGAGATAAAGGGAGGGAGAGAAAAAGAGACAGAAAAACCAATGTGATATTAATAGGAAAGAATAACCATTCTGATTATGGGTGAATAACCAATGTGATCTTAATGAAACAATAATAACAAGTGGTGCCAGGCACAACAAATCCCGCCCATTTAAGATATAAAGTTTTCGGACCCGACCGATCTTCACAAATATGCATTTTTCACTATAGGAATGGGAAGGTTTATAAGTGACAAATAGAATAAGGTTCACTATAAGCTTAGTTTGAAGTAAATCAGATCATTTTTGACGAAGTTATGAGTGAAAAACGATTTTGATCTTTTCGTGACCTTGACCAATTGGACTCAAAAGTTAATGGGGTCGTCCAAGGTTCATTGCCCACATGTGGATTAAATTTGATAGTGTTTGCTAAAGCCGTTTTGCCGTAAAGTTGCTAACAGACAGACAGACAAACAAGCAGTCATAGACTGGTACTTACGAAATCGTCAACTTGACCTCTGAACTTGTCTAATAAAAGCTGTCTCGAGAGAAGGTAGCGACGCAAACCAGAAGTTTCTACGATGATTCTGTACCAAACCATCAAAAATCGAATGTTTGACCTCACTGTGACCTTGACCTTTGACAGATTTTGGTCAAAATCAGATTTGACCAAAATCTAATCAGCACTAGCCATCACCCTCCTGAACCACGTGGTGTAATTTGACATTGGTAGCTTCTTCCGTTCTCGAGTTATCGTGCCTACAAACAAACACACACACAAACAAACATACACACACAAACACACAAACAGATGATGGAAGTCATCAATATACTTAGGAAATCGAAAGATTTTGTAAGTAACAAGCAGTCATAGACTGGTACTTACGAAATCGTCAACTTGACCTCTGACCTTGTCTAATAAAAGCTGTCTCTAGAGAAGGTGGCAACGCAAACCAGAAGTCTCTACGATGATTCTGTTCCAAACCATCAAAAATCAAATGTTTTTGATGTTTGACCTCACTCTGACCTTGACCTTTGACCGATTTTGACCAAAATCTAATCAGCGCTAGCCATCACCCTCCTGAATCACATGGTGTAATTTGACATTTGAAGCTTCTTCCGTTCTCGAGCTATAACTTTTTTTTGGATGTTTGACCTCACTGTGACCTTGACCTTTGACCGATTTTGACCAAAATCTAATCAGCGCTAGCCATCACTCTCGTGAATCACGGGGTGTAATTTGACATTGGTAGCTTCTTCCGTTCGAGTTATCTGCACCAAACCATCAAAAATCGAATGTTTGACCAACACTATGACTGCTTGTTACTTACAAAATCTAAAGATTTCGTAAGTATATTGATCACTTGCGTTTCTGTTTGTTTGATTGTGTGTTTGTTTGTGTGTTTGTTTGTGTTTGTTTGTGTGTTTGTTTGTAGGCACGATAACTCAAGAACGGAAGAAGCTACCAATGTCAAATTACAACACGTGATTCAGGAGGGTGATGGCTAGCGCTCATTAGATTTTGGTCAAAATCGGTCAAAGGTCAAGGTCACAGTGAGGTCAAACATAATTCCGTAAATTCATGTGGAGAAATGGAGTATTTTTGCTTCGCTCGAAGTTACGAGTTCGTTTTAACTTCGATTTTAATTTTGTATTCGGTTTTTGCGATCGCTTAGGATGCTTACAACTCGGTTGTCGAAATTCTGGTAAAAATCGGATGTTTTGGAGACGTTTTAAGATTGTATAAAAAATATTTCACTCGACGCGTCACGGGTCGTCCCATAATGCAGTGCGCTGGAGCAGACGCGTCGTTGAGTCACGTAAAGGTTTTGTGTGTGCGCGCTGATGGTGTTTTCGATAAATATGGTGTTTAAAAGCCATTTTTTTTCTCCCAATAAAGGTTATCGTCGCATGCCTGACTAGCTGAGCCGTCGGATTATTAAGTAAAGATTGTTGGTGGATGGCCGAATATTATGGTTTTGTAACTTTTATAAAATAATATTGAATAATTACGCGGAGAAATGGAGATTTTTGCTTCGCTCGACGTTACGAGTTCGTTTAATTTTAATTTTGTCTTCGGTTTTTGCGATCGCTTAGGACACTTAAAACTCGGTTGTCGAAATTCTGGTAAAAATCGGATGTTTTGGAGACGTTTTAAGATTGTATAAAAAATATTTCACTCGCGCGTCACGGGTCATCACATGGTGCAGTGCAGTTGAGCAGAGGCGGCGTTGATCATGTAAAGGTTTTGTGTGTGCGCGCTGAGGGTGTTTTCGATAAAGATGGTGTTTAAAAGTCATTTTTTATCCCAATAAAGGTTATCGTCGCATGCCTGACTCGCTGAGCCGTCTGATTATGTAAAGATTGTTGGTGTATGGCCGAATATTATGGTTTTGTGACTTTGATAAAATAATATTGAATAATTGCGTGGAGAAATGGAGATTTTTGCTTCGCTCGACGTTACGAGTTCGTTTTAACTTCGATTTTAATTTTGTCTTCGGTTTTTGCGATCGCTTAGGACGCTTAAAACTCGGTTGTCGAAATTCTGGTAAAAATCGGATGTTTTGGAGACGTTTTAAGATTGTATAAAAAATGTCACTCGACGCGTCATGCGTCGTCACGTGGTGCAGTGCACTTGAGCAGAGGCGGCGTTGATCACGTAAAGGTTTTCCGTGTGCGCGCTGATGGTGTTTTCGATAAAGATGGTGTTTAAAAGTCATTTTTTATCCCAATAAAGGTTATCGTCGCATGCCTGACTCGCTAAGCCGTCGGATTATGTAAAGATTGTTGGTGGATGGCCGAATATTACGGTTTTGTGACTTTGATAAAATAATATAAAATAATTGCGTGGAGAAATGAAGATTTTTGCTTTGGTCGACATTACGATTTTTGATGGTTTGGTACAGAATCATCGTAGAAACTTCTGGTTTGTGTCGCTACCTTCTCGAGAGACAGCTTTTATTAGACAAGGTCAGAGGTCAAGTTGACGATTTTGTAAGTACCAGTCTATGACTGCTTGTTTGTGTGTTTGTTTGTTTGTAGGCACGATAACTCGAGAACAGAAGAAGTTACCAATGTCAAATTACACCACGTGATTCAGGAGGGTGATGGCTAGCACTGTTTATATTTTGATCAAAATCGGTCACAGGTCAAGGTCACAGTGAGGTCAAACATTCGATTTTTGATGGTTTGGTGCAGATAACTCGAGAACGGAAGAACGGAAGAAGCTAACAAGCAGTCACAGACTGGTACTTACGAAATAGTCAACTTGACCACTGACCTTGTCGAATAAAAGCTGTCTCTCGAGAAGGTAGCGACGCAAACCAGAAATCTCTACGATGATTCTGTACCAAACCATCAAAAATCGAATGTTTTTGATGTTTGACCTCACTGTGACCTTGATCTTTGACCGATTTTGACCAAAATCTAATCAGCGCTAGCCATCACCCTCCTGAATCACGTGGTGTAATTTGACATTTGTAGCTTCTTCCCTTTTCGAGTTATCTGCACCAAACTATCAAAAATCGAATGTTTGACCTCAATGTGACCTTGACCTTTGACCGATTTTGACCAAAATCGAATCAGCGCTAGCCATCACCCTCCTGAATCACATGGTGTAATTTGACATTGGTAGCTTCTTCCGTTCTCGAGTTATCGTGCCAACAAACAAACAAACAAACAAACAAACAAGCAGTCATAGACTGGTACTTATGAAATCGTCAACTTGACCTCTCACCTTGTCTAATAAAAGCTGTCTCTCGAGAAGGTAGCGACGCAAACCAGAAGTTTCTACGATGATTCTGTACCAAACCATCAAAAATCGTAACGTCGACCGAAGCAAAAATCTCCATTTCTCCACGCTATTATTCAATATTATTTTATCAAAGTCACAAAACCGTAATATTCGGCCATCCACCAACAATCTTTACATAATCCGACGGCTTAGCGAGTCAGGCATGCGACGATAACTTTTATTGGGATAAAAAATGACTTTTAAACACCATCTTTATCGAAAACACCGTCAGTGCGCACACGGAAAACCTTTACGTGTTCAATGACGCCTCTTCTCGAGCGCGCTGCACCATGTGACGAGCCGTAACGCGGCGAGTGAAATATTTTTTATACAATTTTAAAACGTCTCCAAAACATCTGATTTTTACCAGAATTTCGACAACCGAGTTTTAAGCGTCCTAAGCGATCACAAAAACCGAAGACAACATTAAAATCGAAGTTAAAACGAACTCGTAACGTCGACCGAAGCAAAAATACTCCATTTCTCCACATGAATTTACGGAATTATGTTTGACCTCACTGTGACCTTGACCTTTGACCGATTTTGACCAAAATCTAATCAGCACTAGCCATCACCTTCCTGAATCACGTGGTGTAATTTGACATTGGTAGGTTCTTCCGTTCTCGAGTTATCATGCCTACAAACAAACACACAAACACACACATAAACACACAGACAAACACACAAACAGAGGATGGAAGTGATCAATATACTTACGAAATCTAACAAGCAGTCATAGACTGGTACTTACGAAATCGTCAACTTGACCTCTGACCTTGTCTAATAAAAGCTGTCTCGAGAGAAGGTAGCGACGCAAACCAGAAGTTTCTACGATGTTTCTGTACCAAGCCATCAAAAATCGAATGTTTGACCTCACTGTGACCTTGACCTTTGACCGATTTTGACCAAAATCTAATCAGCGCCAGCCATCACCCTCCTGAATCACGTGGTGTAATTTGAAATTGGTAGCTTCTTCCGTTCTCGAGTTATAACTTTTTTTTGGATGTTTGACCTCACTGTGACCTTGACCTTTGACCAATTTTGACCAAAATCTAATCAGCGCTAGCCATCATCCTCCTGAATCACGCGGTGTAATTTGACATTGGTAGGTTCTTCCGTTCTCGAGTTATCATGCCTACAAACAAACAAACAAACAAACACACATAAACACACAAACACACAAACAGATGGAAGTCATCAATATACTTACGAAATCTTTAGATTTCGCAAGTAACAAACAGAAACGGAACTGATCAATATACATACGAAATCTTTAGATTTCTTAAGTGACAAACCGGACAATTACAATATCCCGCTCCCTCCCTTGGGGGGGGGGGGCGGGATAATTAATCTGATTAACACTGCTGACAGAGACTTTTGGGTGCATTTGAGGATGAATACTGTTGTTTAAAGGGGTAGAGGGACGTGGTGTCCGTAGTTATTTAAATGCCTTATCCACCATTTGTGTTCAGGTAGATTATTGGAACTTTTTATTACCAGCATTAACAACATGATAATGGTAGGTATATGAGAGAGAGAGAGAGAGAGAGAGAGAGAGAGAGAGAGAGAGAGAGAGAGAGAGAGAGAGAGAGAGAGAGAGAGAGAGAGAGAGAGAGAGAGAGAGAGAGAGAGAGAGAGAGAGAGAGAGAGAGAGAGAGAGAGAGAGAGAGAGAGAGAGAGAGAGAGAGAGAGAGAGAGAGAGAGAGAGAGAGAGAGAGAGAGAGAGAGAGAGAGAGAGAGAGAGAGAGAGAGAGAGAGAGAGAGAGAGAGAGAGAGAGAGAGAGAGAGAGAGAGAGAGAGAGAGAGAGAGACAGAGAGAGAGAGAGACAGAGAGAGAGAGAGAAAGAGAGAGAGAGAGAGAGAGAGAGAGAGAGAGAGAGAGAGAGAGAGAGAGAGAGAGAGAGAGAGAGAGAGACTGAGACTGAGACTGAGACTGAGACTGAGACTGCCTGGTCTATTTAGGTGTAGCGAGGCTAAGGCCGCTCTGTCACGTGTTTTCTCGTGTGAAATTGGGTGATTGAGAGTGGGATGAGATCGCACTTTTCCTTCTCACCATCAAAGAGAAAAAGCTCTTTTCACCTCCTTCCTCTACCCAGCAAACTATCCCTCAATATTGGGAAGGCGGCTTCAGATCATTCCAAGGCTGTCACTGGTGGACGTCTGAGCAGTGATTGGTCTGCTGTGCCCAGGGTGGGAAGACCAGTGATTGGTTTATTGCCTGACAATGGGGTGGAGACGGACACACGGCCTGTTTTGGAGACGTCGGGATTGGTCAAGGGTGATCAGTCAGTGGGAAGTGGGGGAGTGGAGTAAGAAGTGGAGTGGAGTAAGAAGCATGTCCTCACTCGCCTGGTTCAGTAAGCATGACTGTGTGGGACCTTAGCCACAATATATTTTCGATGTGAATTAATAATCATTTATTAATTGTCTTTTCCTGTCCAATAATTTGTTCTGTGTCCATCAACACATTATTAATTTCTAAAAGAAACCTTATTCCTGCCATTATTCTGTGCCAACCTTTGGGATTAATCGGGATACCTGGAGGATTGAGATCGTAATAATCATGAGCTTGATGTCATGCATGTTTGAACATGCACAGGATTTACAATACATCATACATAACAACTGATCGGGTGTCGCATGGAGAAATTGGCCTTGTGCCAGTCATCCTTGAAGCATAGCTTCAGCAAGGTAAGTTAGCACAAATCAGTGAAGGAGGGCATTTGGGTGAGGGCCATCCACATGACAACATTATTTCACAGTTTTCCTTCCAAAGGCAGATCATCAAGTCCACCGCAAGACCCACAAACGCAATTAAGAACTAGGCCACAGGTTCAACTCAAAAAGGCCTCTGGATTACCAACTTACTCCAATAAGTGGGTTCAACATCCTGCCCATAAGGCGATGGACTATGGTGGTTCCACTTGACGGTGACAGCAGTTTGGGATCAAAATCCATTGATATTTTTAAATTTCATACATGGTATAGGCTTGTGAAAGAGCTAGGACACGGAACAGATCAGTAAAAAACATAAAGGGAACAGCAGGAGAAAGGAGATATGCCAATAGCAGGATGGAGGGAGAACACAAGAGGTGGACAAGATGGATACGCAAGCAAAATTTTGGAGGGGTGGTGGTGGTTAACAGGTGTACAAAAGATCAGACTATGGATGGGGGATGACCTGAGATGGTGGTGAAAAGCTGTCTTTAAGACCGGAGGGGAAGAATGAGATTGAAGAGAGTGCGGAAGGCGGTTCCACAGGCAGGAAATAAGGGAATAAATGAGTGAAGGTGAGCAGTGGTTCTGGATTTAGACAGTTTTACTCGTAGGGGGTTGCTGGTGGACAACCTGCATCCTGCAGATGCTTGGGGGGCAGGGGGGTTGGGCACAGAGAAGGCAGAGGGTTCAAGACCAGAAATGAGGCAGAAGGTGGAAAAAGACTGAGCGATCACCGACCTGTCCACGAAGGCAAAGTGATAGGCCCACAGACTCAGCTTCATCACGGGAGAGTGCAATGATCTTGAAAGCCTTGGTTTCCATGGCGTCAAGCTGAACAAGATGTGAGGTAGAGGAGCCAGTCCAGAAGGGAGAGCAGTACTCCATCAATTTGTGCATGAAAGCCTTATCGTTGGATAGGAGCTCAGGTGTGCCAAGGAAGGACTTTGCATGATGGAGGATGCGCAGTCAGCGTCTGGTTTTGGAGGCCAACTTTGAAATGTTGCTCGCCCAAGAGAGATCATGGCTGAGAGTGAGGCCCAAGCATTTGAGTGACTGAACTTCTTTGAGACGGTTGTTGAGAAAATAGATGGGAGGGTTTGCGGAGCGGTCCTTTCGGAGAGATTAAAAGATATGTTCCAAGTGTTTGACCAGTTTCAGATTTTGTCAAGGTCTGAGGAGAAGGAAGAGGCTCAGAAGGATGAGGGGTGTCACAGCAGGGAGTGGAGTCATCAGCAAAAAGATAAAGAGGATTTTCCAAAGAGTCAGTGAGATCATTGATGAATATTAGGAATAGGATGGGAACGAGAACACTGCTTTGGGGTACTCCAGCCTTGACAGGGAGAGGAGAAGAAAGGGTTCTGTTGAGCCCCACATGTTGACAACGAGAGTGAAGGAAGTGAGTAATCCAAGAGTGGAGTTGGCCTTGGATTCCATAGACAGACAGTTTGGAAAGCAAGGCAGAATGCCAGATTCTGTAGAAAGAATGAGATATATCCAGAGAAACGACCATGATCTCATGTCTGATATTGAGGGCCTCCATCCATTGTTGGCAGAGTGAAAGCAGCATGTCCAAGGTAGAGTGACCAGGTTTGAATCCAAATTGATGATCTAAGACGACACTGTTGGCAAAAAGGAATTATTTTATGTTAACTGCAATGATGGATTCCTTGACCTTTCTGATGAGTGGAAGTAAGCCAATTGATCTGTTGTTAAGGGAATCCGTTCTGGCACCTTTTTATGTAATGCTGTGATGTTAGCTCCTTTCCAAGCAGATGGAAGATGACCAAGAGTAAATGACAGGGTGAAAATGGCAGAGAGAGGAACTGCAAGAGCAGCAGAGCAGATTTTTAGGACACATGAGCTGATGTCGTCGGGTCCAGTTGCAGAATCAGAGTCGAAGGTTGCCAGAAACTTTCCCACATTTTCAGGTGCAAAAGATGGAATTCAGGAGCAGTTGGGTACGACTGGAAAGGGTGGGCTGGTGGATACAAAGAGTGATGGCTTGGGGACACAATATTTTGAAGCAAACACGGAATTGAGGCATTCGGCCTTCTCGCAAGTAGAGTCGGCTGTGGTGCCATTTGAAGTGAGGGAAGGGATGGAAGGGGAGCATAGATCAGAGACTGACTTGACAAGGCACCACCAGGTTTTAGAGGAGGGAGACAAGTTTGAAAGCTCATTCGTGAGATTGGACAGATGTTGTTTTATGGCTCTCCTCAGTAATAGACACACTTCTTTCAGGCTTTTTGGAATGATCTGAAGTTGCCTTCGGTTGGATTTGCCTTCTAGGAGGAGAATGCAAGTTGTTTTAAGGCAACTGCCTCACCACAGGATTCAGAGTAGCAAGAGCAGGAGGATGGTTAAGATAACTGAAGATGAGATAGGATGAATCTGTGTATAAGAGACAGCAGGTTTCTGTGGAAGAATTCCCAGGCTGAATTACTATCAGGGGTGGTAGATTTTGGAGACCAGTCCTGAAGTGTGATGGCTGCTTGCAGTCCCTGCCAGTTTACCTGAGTGAACTGCCAAACTCACCGGCGCTGGGGCGGTTCTTTGATAATGGCCAGAAACATGTTGAGCTTCACAAGCACATGAGCAAAGAGCCAATTGGGGCAGAGGACGAGCAAGATACATCAGCAGGTAAATTGGTCATCACCAAATTCAGAAAGGAAGATTTTCCGTTGGGAGAAATCCGGGTGGAAAAATTCACAGATTGATTCAGACCCATGGAGTCAGAAGTCCTTTGCTGAAGTGCCATGCCTGGTGGAGAGGTACCAACACCCAGCCAGTTAGCATGGTGACAATTAAAGTCACCACATATGAAGAAGAGAGAGTTGAGATGAGTGAATAAAAGTTAGTCCATGTTGTCTGAGAGAGATGTAGATGGAGTCGTGAGAAATGAAATTTTTGATGTACAGCGCAACTCTGCCGCCAGAAGGAGATTTTGGGTTATATACATAGATTGTGTCCCGGATTAGAATAGGTACACTGTATCCCTGCGTGCTTTTAAGAAGCGACTAAAAGGGTTGGCATCAGGAAGGGCATCCGGCCATTAAACATTGCCTCAAAAAGGGAACCAAAAAAAGGAAACCATGATGGGTACAATTATATATGGGCAGGGTACAGCCCGAAGTACCTCTTGGGGGGTCCGCACCCCCTCTCGTCAAAAATCAAGGTGGGGAACCCGATCGAAGCAAGGGAGGAAATTACTCCATTCATGACAACCAAATGTCTGATGCCCCACATGGAGATCGGTTTCTGAGGTTTGGGACATGGAATGTAGGGACAATGACAGGGAGATCAGGAAATGTGGTGAAAGTATTGGTCAGAAGAAGAGTGGACGTATGTTGTGTGCAGGAGACAAGATGGAAGGGAATTGGTGCGAGATTGGTGAAGGGTAGGCAGGGACAGAAGTTCAAGTTTGTGTCGCAAGGGTGCTTGGAAGGTGTGTATGGTGTGGGTGTCCTGTTTTCTGAGGAGTTTGTAGACAGTGTGGTGAGTGTGACTAGAGTGAGTGAAAGGTTAATGATGGTGAGAATGGTGATTGCAAAGCTCTTAGTGAATGTCATCTTGGGATATGCCCCACAGGTCGGTCAGAGCAATGAAGAGAAGGACAAGTTCTGGTGTGTGATAGAGAAGTTGATGGAAAATGTTAAACATGAGGAAGTTGTTGTGGTTATGAGAGACTTGAATGGACATGTGGAAAGGAGTACAGATGGTTTTTAGGAAGTCCATGGGGGTTACAGATATGGTGTGAGGAATGGAGGAGGTGAAAGGATTTTGGAGTTTGCTGATGGAGCTGATTTGCTGATTTGTAATACTCAATTCCAGAAAGTGGATAATAAGTTTGTTACGTACACGTCAGGTGGGTCGATGACAATTGTTGACTACCTGATGGTGCATAGGCCAGATAGGGGGAACCTCCGGAACACAAAGGTGATCCCAGAAGAGGAGGCTGTTGCACAGCACCACTTGGATGTCTGCGACATGAGGATGAAATGTGCGAGGAGAGCTTGGCGGGTGAAGAACCAACCGAGGATGATGGTGTGGAGGTTGAAAGAGGTGACAGTGAAGAAGGCATTAATAGAGAGGTTTAGTATGGTTGAGGATGATATGGTTGAGCTTGAAAGTGGTTGGATGTCAATGAAAGATAATCTGGTGAGAGTCGTTGGTGAGGTATGTGGATGGACAAAAGGACCACTGAGTGGGTTCATCGAAAATGTAGTGGTGTGAGAGAGCTACCAGTGTGGTAGCTATGTTCAAGTGTAAGGTGTACATAGAGGGAGTTGCATATGGAGGAAATGTTGAGTTGGATCTTGGAGATGGTGTGAAGTTGGAAGGTGTGAAAACATTTTGCTACCTAGGAGACATGCTGACTGGAGAAGGTGGATTAGGCTCGGTGACAGTTGCTGAGATGTGCATGAGAATCCGTTGTGACAGAGATGTGCCGAGACAGAGTGAGATGTGCATGAAAGAAGTTTCGGAAACTGAGTGGCGTGCTGATGAGGTGGGGAGTGTCATTGAATTTGAAGGGAAAGGTGTGTGCAACATGTGTGAGAAGTGCGATGATTTATGGGAGTGAGACATGGGTCATGAACATAGAGCAGCAAGGAAGGCTGGAAAGGGTGGAAATGCAAATGGTTCGGTGGATGTGTGGAATATCGTTGAGAAAGAGGAAGACAAATGATGAATTGCGGAAGATGATGGGAATAGAACCTGCGATGGATGTTGTGAAGACAAACAGGTTGAGATGGTTGGGTCATGTGTTGAGGAAGGATGAAAGTGACTGGGTAAGAAGAGTGATGGAAATAAATGTAGAAGGAAGTAGACGACAGGGAAAACCGAGAAAGACTTGGCTAAAGGTGGTGGAAGAAGAAATGCAGGTAAGGGGGTTAACAAAGGGAGATGCAGAAAATAGGGCAAAGTGAAGATTGTTATGGGGCCCGCAAGGATAACCCCCGCTCTAACAGGGAAAATGGCCTTAAAAATGCCTGTTGTCTACATAAGCTACAAACTTACCCAAAGTCAAGATCAAAAACTTTGGAGTTAAAAGCAGGGGCAAGTCCTTATCGGACCCCACAACTGAATGTTCTACACCACTTTACATAATGTAACCTTCCATCGCACTCAATATTCAAAACGTAAATAAATGCTGCACATAGCTCTATAATCACAATGTATATCTTCCATACGCTTTGTGATCACAATGTAAATGTTCCACACTATTATATGATCACAATTTAAACGCTCTATCTGCTGCCACACAGCTTTGCTACAAAGCTAGATGAACGCAACAGAAAACCTGCACTCCCGTTACCTGTGGCAGAACCATTTCCACGATGTCGGCGCAAAGTCTTGTGCAGCACATCCCGCATGCAGACGTCCATCCCATCTACCTGTACCAGAGAGCACCCACCAGCAGGCACATTGCTTCTAAGGACCAGGTCATGGAAGAAATAGTACAGGTAGAATATTAGGATTGATGCAACTACCAAATGGGAGCTAATGAATGTTCATTGAATGCGGGCCATGAGTTGTACATGCACTGCCCTGGTTACGTGAGCACTAAGCAACAGAATGATGGTTAGTTGAATGTTACATTGCAATCATATATATTTTCTCGCAAGGATATTGTAAAGTTCTGGATCTCCCGAACAGGTGACACGAGACTGTGGGAGATCTTTCTCCCAAGTCGCATGAGTGGAGGCGAATGCGTATACAAGAACAATCAACTGTGATGATGTTTTACCAATTTCACTGCATGGCCGTTTCAGCTTGCGGTTGGCTTAAAGGCGGGAATTTATTCACGCTGGAGGATGAAGCCATGACTCAAAATACACAGCAAGTCGTGAAAAGCAAACAGGTCTGATCAAGAAATAATGGGCACGAGGATACAGGAGGTAAAAGCAGTGATAAAAGACAAGAGAGAAGACATAACTGGACTGCATGCTAAACTGGCTGAATTAGTTCCTCGGTTATCTTTATCTTAACACTAATCCTATGACAACCGACTCAGTGGGGAACACAGAACGGAATAGAATGGACAAACGTGTAAGTGTGTGTGGGGGCAGGCACACTCATGGAATCCTTTCCCAATCTGGATCTTGCCCCCGGCTGTCAGCTGCTGCACTGATGGCTGCACAAGTCCCGGGCTGTAAATCCGCGAGGAGAGGAGAGGTTTGATGGTCCCGGCTGCAAGAGAGAGAGAGAGATGACAGTCCCGGGTGTGTGTGTGTGTGTGTGTGTGTGTGTGTGTGTGTGTGTGTGTGTGTGTGTGTGTGTGTGTGTGTGTGTGTGTGAGATAGAGAGAAAGAGAGAGAGACGATGGCCCTGGCTGCAACAGAGAGAGATGATGGTCCCGGGCTGCAAGAGAGAGAGAGACGACGGTCCCGGCTGCAAGAGAGACATGACAGTCCTGGTGCAATGTTTTTACGAGACCAATGGTATGGAAAATGAAGGGATTGAGAGACACAAGACAAGCGTCCAAACAACAGTTTATTAACCGGAAGTGATCATATGGCAACAGCACTTGGGACACTCACCAAGTGGTGGAACCCGGAAATGGACCTGGCATCACAGTATGTTACAATACCCCCCTTTTAAGGATCAAGGTGCATTGGGGCACGGCATATGATGCAGCTTGAACACCTAACAGCGGGAGGTGGTTCAGTAATGAATCTGCTCACAGTGGGTGAAACATCCTTGACTGGAAAGTCACTGGTCAGGGATGTTTTTGGTGCATGTTCTACAGGTGCGGATAAGGTAAGTGACACAGGCGCTCTATCAGATGGTTGAACAGGTAACAACAAATACAGGTGCTTCTGCTGGCTTGGTATGGTGTAACCTGAGTTTATCAATGTGTTTCTGCTGAAATCTACCATCATACAGTTTGATGACGGATATCTGACTACCAATACTCTCAATAATCAACCCAGACAACTACTTCTAATCTCGGGCGGCATTAGGAACGAACACAGGATCATTGACATTGATTTTACGATTCACAGACGTATGATCGTGATAATGCTTCCACTCTGTGTCCGCAAATGTTGAGTAATCCCTGCGAAAGCCCAAGGTGAGTATGGAGTGCAGAGTGAGGACCACTGCAATTAGTGCACCCAAGTCTTGCAAAGTGGCTGCAGGAACGGACCTGGAGACACAAAGCAGCAGGAGCTGCTGACTCAGGGCCTGGGACCATGTGCTCCTATACATCAACACGAGACCGAGCGCATCCTGCTCCAGAGCCCGGAGAACTTCGTTCATCCCGACAGCAAGCTCACTCCAAGCGCTGCATGAGCTCCACTCGCTCAGCTGCTCTTCCTCTTGAGTTTCGGTCATTATCTCAGCGTCCTCCTTCCACAAACTCAGTTTCGCCATTCGCGTGGGTCGGCTCGGCTCCAACTCAGTGATGCCCCGGTCAAGGCAATGTTCAACAGATCAGTCACAGCCTCAGAGATGGACTTGGAGAGATTTGGGCTATGTCGCTTGGATTGGCTGGTCAAGAGAGATGTGTGCTCGAGTATGGCCACCCTGCACGCTACGTCCTTGGGAGGAGGCCATGGCAAAGTGTCTCCCATGTGGTGGGCATCTCC
The DNA here is from genome assembly GCF_056783735.1 of Eptatretus burgeri. NCBI lineage: Eukaryota > Metazoa > Chordata > Myxini > Myxiniformes > Myxinidae > Eptatretus > Eptatretus burgeri. Next base: position 69,747,690 of record NC_140965.1, read on the forward strand.
CATCCCAATTAAAAATCAGTGATGAACCCTCGTTGTCGTTTCGTCATACAAATTGTCCATCATTGATTACCGTCTGACAATTTGGCCAAATGAGCAAAAGATCAAATGTGATACAGGAAAGACAGGATACAAAATACTGGAAGCAGGCCAAAGCACCCTCGACCCTCAAAATCGTAGCCTCACGAGACATCTGCCCTCCGCCTTCCATAAGATGAACTGTCACAGCTTTATAAATCAGTAACACGCTTTAATCCATTCTTTACGACCTAGAATGGCCATATCCACCTGACCGAGGCTGGCAAGCTTGTATGGAGCAGAGGTATAATGCTTGATACCGTTTTGCTTGCAAAAGCTCAGGAACTCGAAGATGAACCATTGTCTGATACAATGCAATCAGAAATAGCATGCATGGAAAACACATTGCTGAGGGCTTTGATTGTAATGGCAGAAGTTGTGGAAAGTAAAAAAAACAGTCTCGATCCACGTAGAGTGGGCATCGACGAGGACAAGGAAGAGCTTGCCTAAGAAAATGGTCCAGCATGATCGATATGTAACTTCGACCAAGGTTTTAATGGCCAAGACCACATTTCTCGTGGTGCTTCCTGTAGTGATTTAGCAGAAACCTGACATGTGTGACAATGGTGAACGGAGGTTTCAATGTCATCATCTAACTTTGGCCACCACATGTGAGCTCTGGCTATAGTTTTCAAATTGATCATCCCAGGGTGAGCAACATGTACTTCTGACAATGCTGTTTCACGTAGTTTAGGTGGAATGTTGATATGACTCAACCACAAGAGGGAATCTACGTCAACTGACAACTCGTCATTTCTGTTTACATACGGTTCAGCTTCACCTGCACAAGATGACAAATCACCAGACATGACACAGCGTCTGATTTGTGACGATATAGAAACGTTACTCGTACCTCTTGCAAATTGCTTTGCAGTGACAGGTGCTTTCTCATGAACGACCTGAGACAGCAGATGAACAACATTACCAAGTTGAGGTGGTTCCTCAGTGGCTTCCAGAAGTGGTAGATGACTCAATGCGTCTACACAATACATTTCACGTTCTGGCCTGTTCACAAGCTTGAAATCATAACCAGCAATGGTAAAAGCCCAACAATGTACCCGACCAGATGAAGTCGGTGATACTTGCTTATCCTCCCCCAACAGACCGAGGAGGGGTTTGTGGTCAGTTTCCAATGTGAAATGTCACCCATAAAGGTACTGGTGCAATGGTGCATTTTACCTCCTCCAAAAATGCAAGAAAGTGACTCGCGGTCAACGTGGCCGTACCGGCGTTCAGTACTTGACAGTTTCCTTGATGCATATACAACAGGTTGCAAAAGACCAGCATCGTTGGTTTGCAATAATGCACAACCTAATTCCATAAGATGAACTGTCACAGTTCAAAGTGAGCTCTTTTGTCAGGTCGCAATATACTATCAATGGTGAAGTGCAAAACAGGGTTTTTTCCATCCCTGAAAGCTTTCTCTTGAGTAGAACCCCATTTCCAATGAAGACCTTTGTGTAACAAGATGTGCAAAAGTTCCAGGACAGTTCACAGGTTTTGCAGGAAAATGCCAAAGTAGATCAACATTCTGAGAAAAGCCCTAAGCTCAGACACATTGGTGGGAGTGGGAGTGTTCTCGGTAGCTCCAAATTTACCTGGTGAGGGCAAAATGCCTTCACGTGTGATGCGATGACCAAAGTACTCAACCACAGGGGCAATGAAGATACGTTTCTCACGATGGAGATGAAGGCGTGCACTGGAGAGATGGCTTAGCACTTCATTCAGGTTCTGGAGGTGTTCCTGGGCTGATCGACTGATCACCAATACATCATCCTGAGACACAACCGTGTTCGGTACGGTTCCCAAAAGGAGCTTCATCATCTATTCTACTGGATGAAGGAATCATTGCTCCAGTTGAATATTCTGACTGGGCTGCTCGGTTGTACCCATGTACCCATGCTGAAAGCTATTGGGAACTTACATATCTGTGGGGATTACAGGACTACCATAAATCACTCTTCAAAACTGAGCAGTTATCCTCTGCCCAAGGTTGAGAACCTGTTCACAGCTCTCATGGGTGATTAAACATTTACAAGGTTGGACCTGACCAATGCTTACGCACAAATGGAGCTTTCAGACTAATCAAAAACTTCCACATGTATCAATACACACCGTGGACTATTCATGTACAATCGATTTCCTTTTGGCATTCGGTCCGCCGTACCCATTTTCCATCGAAAAACAACTCAATTTTCGCTCACATCATATATGGTACAGGTCTAGCCCTATAGAAAATAGACCCAGCTTCGACATCTTCATGAATCTTGACTGTGGTGCCTTTGAAAGTGCCCACACCTTCACAGAATAGTTCAGGATACTTGTCGAGAACCAATGTGCATCCAGCACTGGGGTTCACATTCACACACAGTTCACATTATGCCAGTTGAGTCTGATGACCTTTAACCAGTCTCTGCCAAACAAAGCCGGACCATTGCCTTTTGCGACAAACAATGGGAAAGTGTGGGACGCACCATCGTACTCTATGGCCACAATGGCTGAGCTGATCACAAGCACAATTTCACTGCTTTATGTCTTCCGTTTAGTTGACACAGGTGTGATCTCTAGAACCTCACCTCATGGATACAGTGAGGTGAACATGTCTTGACACATAATAGATAAGACCTCAAAGCACCAGTATCAATCTCCATTTCCACAGAGGAGTGATCAATTGTCACAGTTACAACAAATGGAAGTTCACTATTCTTAGCACCAACAGAGAAAACTGAATAGTCCTTACGGTTGACTGTGGTCTTGCCTAATGTTCTGCTGGCTACATGAAGTATGCGATCAGTTGCCACTGCTTGATCATTGTCGACAACGATATCAACATGATGAATGGAAGAAGTGGGTTTGGGACATTGTGCTTGCAGATTCCCCCTCTTGTCACAGGTGTGGCATGTAAATTGTTTATAACGACATTGGAATGCACTATATCTACCACCGCAATGCCAGCATGTCATGCTGCCGGTCTTCTTCGGATGATATGTCTCGCAGGCAGTGGAGGTGGAGAAATATGACACTTCTCTTTGTAGGTTCGGACTCAGTGCGCATCTGGTATTGACCTTGTGATGACATGTAGACTCTCATCAGCCTGCATACACACAGTGGCAACGTCGGTAACCTTCTTGAGGTATGGATCCGTCTTTGAGAGCAGTTTATGCAAGATGGAATCACTTAATTCCAATCACAAAAAATCTCCCAACATCTCTTCCAGTGTTGCGCCAAAGTCAGTGTTTGGCCAGACATCTGAGATCGGCTACAAACTCACTCACTGATTGGCCCTCACTTCTTTGGTGTGTATAAAACTTGCACCTCAACACGATTTTCCACGGCATGGGTTTGCATTGCCTCTGTACCAACTCAACCAGTGCAGCGTATGACTTGTCGTGGGGCTTTGTGGTTGATAGAAGATGTTTCATCAAACTGTAGGTCTGGGACTCGCACACAGTCATCAGAACAGCACACCTTTGAGATGCATCATTCATGCTATCTATTCTGATAGCGATGAAATATTCATCCAGTCTCTTGCAAAAGTCAACCTAGTCATCTTAAGTTGGATTGAATTCACTCAAAATCCCCCATTCCGGCAACTGCCATCACAAAAATAAAACACAATACGTGAGCTCGAACCCGCTATCCAGATCCTCGTCACCACTGCAAAGTCTTTACGAGACTAAATGAATCGCAAATCGAGAGATTGAGTAACACAAGACGAGCATCCAAACAACAGTATATTAACTGGAAGTAATCACATGGCACCAGCTCTCGGGATGCCAACCGGGCGGTGGAAAACATAAATGGACCTGACATCACAGTATGATACACTCGGCTGCAAGGGAGAGATGACTGTTCTGGGAGAGAGAGAGACAGAGAGAGAGAGAGAGAGAGAGAGAAAGAGAGAGAGAGAGAGAGAGAGAGAGAGAGAGAGAGAGAGAGAGAGAGAGAGAGAGAGAGAGAGAGAGAGAGAGAGACAGAGACAGAGACAGAGACAGAGACAGAGACAGAGACAGAGACAGAGACAGAGACAGAGACAGAGAGAGAGACAGAGACAGAGAGAGAGAGAGAGAGAGAGAGAGAGAGAGAGAGAGAGAGAGAGAGAGAGAGAGAGACAGAGAGAGAGAGAAAGAGACAGACAAAGAGACAGAGATACAGAGATACAGAGAGACAAAGAGACAGAGATATATATATATATATATATATATATATATATATATATATATATATATATATATATATATATATATATATATATATATATATATATATATATATATATATATATATATATATATTGGTCCCGGCTGTGTCTCCCTATCGATCTCTCACTGACTCAATCTCCTCTTTCTCCCTGGTGCAATCTCCTACTCACTCAATCAGTTCTACTTACTCTCTCATGTCATTCTTGTAGTGACATTTACTGGTCTGGGATGCAAGTGTCACCTTTTATAACCAGCGCTCCCGCCACCCCTTCGCGGGTCTTGCGCATGCGCTGTCGATGACCCGGACTCCCGGCAATGAGAAGTTGCACACGTGAAATTGCCATTGTTGAGAAACCCGTGTGCAAGGCTCTTTCGTAGCACACGCAAGTTCGCCATTGTTAGTGTGTTTTATGTTTGAAAGTACAACGGAGATGATTTAAAGATTAAAAACGAATGGGAAATGGGAGAAAAAGACAAGACATGAGGATAAAGAGTGACAGGGGATCTGACTACACATAATATGATGGTCGATGCTAATTGGGGTTTGCGAACACGTATGCTAACGCTCATTAGGATATCATAACTATTGCATAATTAACCCCAAAGTCATTTCCGAATCATGCTCGTTCCGCCTCTCAACCGCAGCTGGGCTGGGACAGGACGGAAATGACTATTTAACAACAATTCTGTCTTATTCCACCACCCAAAACATTCAAGACCTCTTGTTACATGACCGAAGCTGCAAGTCTATTGTTATCGGCCCCCATGTTGGCAAGTCATTCGGCCACCCTTTTGTGTCTCTCAAACACATTTTTTTTTCTTTTCGGCTTTCCACTTGTTCATTCTATTTTCCATTTTGATCTTAATCTGGGCCTATCTTCTTTCACTTTTGACTTTCATTTTGGCCTCTTTTTATTTATTTTCTCCTTTTCACCTCCATCTTTGTGGAGGTGATCTCCATTCCTCCATCTCTTTTTTTTCCTTTTCGCCTCCATCTCCTCATCTCCTTTTTTCCTTTTCGCCTCCACATCTCCATCTCCCTGTCCGTCTGTCCGTCCGTCCTTCTGTCTCTCTCTCTCTCTCTCTCTCTCTCTCTCTCTCTCTCTCTCTCTCTCTCTCTCTCTCTCTCTCTCTCTCTCTCTCTCTCTGTCTCTCTGGTCCAAGGCACCAGTATCGCCTAATATAACTAGTGCTCCCACCCCCTTGCTGTGTGAGTCTTGCGCATGTGGTGTCGATGTCCCGGACCCCTGGCTCTGAGAGGTCACACACATGAATTAGGCATTGTTGTAAAACACATGTTCGAGGTTCCTTCGTAGCACACGTGAATTTGCCATGGTTAATGTGTTTTATGTTTTTAAAGACTAAAATGAGGACATTTTGGAGATTAAACAGAATGGCAAAAGGGAGAAAGAGAAAGACACAATGATAAAATGTGACAGTAAATCTGACGACACACACAATTCTGTTCAATGTTAATTGGGGTATAGGAACGCTTATGCGAATGCTCATTTGGATATAACTATCACATAATTAACCCCGAAGTTGTTTCCGTAATAATGTCATAACACAAAAAAACAAACAAACAGATGGACACATCCAGGAAGTTTCTAATATATTCCACTCATCGGCATCTATATGGCTTTAGAGACCAGTACGAAATAGTCTCCATTTTTTATCTACTATAAATGGATGAGGTGTGTGTGTGTGCGTGTGCGTGTGCGTGTGTGTGTGTGTGTGTGTGTGTGTGTGTGTGTGTGTGTGTGTGTGTGTGTGTGTGTGTGTGTGTGTGTGTGTGTGTGTGTGTGTGTGTGTGTGAGATGCTTTTTGTGTCTATTACATACGTACGTCTATTAATGAATTACGTACTATTGGAATGTACCTTTTGACCCTTTAGACTGCTGAGACCTCTTTGAACTTTGAAGACCCTTTAAGACCCATATGACCCAAAAGACCTACACTATATGACCAAAAAGTCCACAAAGATTCAAAAGACCTGAAGGACCCAGAAGACCCAAAAGTTTCTGAGGATCCAAAAGACCCAAAAGTTCCAGAGGACCCAAAAGACCCGAAAGTTACTGAGGACCCAAAAGACCCCAAAGTCCACGAAGACCCAAAATACCCCAAAGACCCGAGGACCCAAAATATCCAGATGACCCAAAAGTCTCCGAGGACTCAAATTATGCAAAAGTTCTCGAGGACCCAAAATACCCAAAAGACCCTGAGGACCCAAAAGACCCCGTAGATCCTTTAAGACTCTACTATAAATGGATTAGGTGTGTGTGTGTGTGTGTGTCAAGTTTTTTGTGGAGTTCCACTGGAGCATTCCGATCTGGAATTTAATATAACAAAATGATCGTCATGGTCTCCTGAGTTGAATAGGCTAATTAACTACAAAAAACCCAGAATAATTCCCATGTTTTGAACACACGCCATGTTAAGAAATATAGAGCAGCTCAATTCGTCCTTCCACCACAGTATGTCATTCAAATTACAAAATAAATCACAAAAACAATGATGACATATATTAATTATAATAATTACTACTAATAAGTATATATTAATTAATACTAATAATATTTACAACAATAATAATAGTAGCATCATATGGCAATAATCGACCCGTCCAGGATTGTGCCCAATAGACAAGGAGACTGCTTAGGCAGCACCAACGCTTTGCACAGAGTATGGTCCCAATGGATGGATGGATATGGCAATAATAATAATAATGAACATATAATCCCCGCATGCAGATGATGCAATCAACTTTGCGGAGACTGGATATCCTTATGGGGGCCCTTGAGGTGCTGAATGAGGAGTCGGAGCCGCTGGGATTACGGGTTTCCTGGGTCAAAACTAAGATCCAGGCTTTCAATGACGTATTGGATGCTGCTATCCGGTCTGTACCTGTTTGTGGGTAGGATGTTGAGGTCACGGAGAGATTCACTTACCTTGGCAGTGATATTCATGTCTCTGATGTCTGGGTCAGGCCTGGGGAGTCATGGATTCACTGGATCATGGGGTGTAGAACTGTCGGTACCTGTGCAGGAGGATGAAAGTCCAGATCTTTAGGTCCTTGGTGCTTCCAGTCTTGCTCTATGGACGTGAGACTTGGACTCTGATCAGGATCTGAGACGAAGTCTTAATTCCTTTGGTACCAGGTCTCTTCGGAGAATCCTTGGCTATCGCTGGACAGATTTTGTGTCCAACAAGCGGTTGCACAACTAGAATGGCACTCAGTTGAGTACATACTTCTGTCAGGCTGAACAGTTTACGTTTTGTATCCCACTGATAGGCCGGATCTGGTTCTGGACCTGAACCAAAATCTAATCAGCTTGTTCTTGTCACCTAACCACTCATCCACAACGTTTTGTCATAACTCGTCCATAACTTTTTGAAATATCCTGCTATACATCATTTTTGGTCCCATTTCTCAATGGTGAAAAAGTAACTTATAAAATTAAAAAATTCTCAAATCCGGATCTTCAAAAAATTCGAATTAATTCATTCTTGTCAAACACCCAACCTGTCCACCAAATTCCATCCGAATCCATACAAACTTTTTTAGATATCCTGCTGATAGACAAACAAACAAGAAGACGTCATGTATCGCACGATACTTGCAAAATCCATAAAACAAATTTGACCTCAAAAATAATTGGTGGTTGAATTAAATGACCAAATATGCAAATCCTCTTCAAATTTCAAGTGAATCGGATGAAAATTGACAATATGAGAAATTCGGCCTGTGTCGTTCTTTTGGCCTCTGTTAACTTCAAGAATAATTGGCTGGTTTAATTCAGTGACCTGAAATCTAAATCCTCTTCAAATTTCAAGTCAATCGGATGAAAATTGAGGATTTTAGAAATACCACTTTACTTGTTGACCTTTGGCCAATGTTGACCTTTTGACCACAAAAACAACAGGCTCCTTTCTTATGACAAACTCTACCATGTGGTGAAGTTACGTGGATCGGTTTAGAATTGTGACCTGTAGGCGATAAACGGACAAACAGACAGACAGACAGAGAGACAGAATAACAAAATCGACTAACCAATATACTGTACGTGAAAAATCTTCAATTTTGCAAGTAACAAAGAAACAGATAGACAGACTGGGGTGAAAACAGAACCTCCTTCCACCCTCAGTGGCAGAGGTAACGAGATGGAACCTATGATAACTGAGGTTTCTGCGATGCAGGTCACAGGATTGGGCTGGAAAGACAAGTGAGATACATACACTCCCCTCTGAGCTGTCTTGCTTGGGTTTGAATCCCCACACAGCTATAAACTGTCATCCTGGTGCTTTGCAGATATCCAGGGCAAGTCATCATCCATCGGATGGACATGAAGCTGGGTGTTCTGCCTGCTGGCATTAGTTGGTGTATGTTAAAGATTGTGTCCACAGTTTCCTTCGTGAAGAGTCAGCGAGTTATCACCGGCACCAATACAACGCCAAATTAAAAATTCCTGCTCTAACCTGCAGGAGCAATGACTCCCAACAAATGATGCAGCCAGCAGCCACGTGCTGCACACATAAGAAGTCACAGGACAACAGTGTGTGTCAAACACTTACCAACACCACTGCAACAAAGGCCCATCTCAAACTCACAAATTGCATTATTGCGAGGATAACCTTTTAAAACCTGACTCGTTTTGACTGAGTCATGTGCTGTAGATTTCCAGTGACAGGTTGCATTAATAATGCTCAATGTAGTATATATTTATCACGCTTCTCCATGGCACTATGAGCTCGGATTGTAACCAACCTCGATTAAGCAAATATCACAGGAGAAACAAAAGAACATGTCTGTTGCAGTTGAGCTTTTCAATCAGTTATTTATCGCAGTCAGTAGAAAATGTTTATTGAAAAGGGTTTGCATATATGAAAATATTTCATATATGTTGCATATATGAAAACCGCAAAAAAAAGAAAAAGAAATCACATTTCTTTGTTCAATTTGGTAAATCAAATGTCTGCTTAAGGAGGCATCATTGAATGCGTAAAAAAGTGTCAGGTGGGTTGAGGGGAGGAGGATAGAGGGGGAGAGTGACACTAACATTTTGACGAAGAGTGCCTGGGTAGCGGCGGGAGTGGGCGCAGTACCGCATTCTACCAAAGCCAGGGTGGTGAAGCCAAACTTGTGGATGGTTTCGCTCGAGTCAAGCGGAGGGAAATCTTCATCAACCTCGCCATCGTCCTCGGCTATGTGCAGGCAGTATGCATCGACCTTCTCGCTGCCAGAACGTGGGAGACAAGGAAGGCAATAAGGAAATGATATCAAGGCTGCTGGGAATCCATTAGAAATGTTTTAAATGAAGACAAGCAGAATGCTACGATAAAATATAAACTGATCGATCCTCCTCCACCACCACCAAAATAAAATGCATAATCGAGTCTCAGTGAATCTTTCATCTCCATTCTTTAAAAAAAAAAAAAAATTTAATACAACAGGTGGGTGTGGAAAGGATGGATAATGGCAAGAGAACAGATATCATGGGGTTAGGAATGGAAGATGACAACTTCCTGGGCTGGAAGAGCGGGTTTCTATTGTGATAAGCAAATATTGGGGCTGAGGATTGGATGGCCAAACGGAAGTGATATCACAAGTAAGAGAAAAGTAAACAGAGAAGAAGGGACACAGCAATAGATTGGACACATGTGAGTGCTAAAGCAGCACGCATGCACGCACGCACGCACGCACGCACGCACGCACGCACGCACACTCTTTTAATATGGATAAGCCACAGAGTTTGTGGAGAGACGAGCACCTAGCAGTGATCTGTTATTGAGGTCGCTTTGCCCACTTTGACCCTACCAGCACAAACCTCCACCAACATTTGGAGAAGATGTTTTACTTATTCCACACAACACATCTATTGTCACTGCCATCACCGAATCTCAAAAGTCTTTTCTATTTAAAAGGGTATGCTTGATAACGTTTGCAAAGATTTGCTCAATTCGATACGAGTCAGAGGTGGAAAAACATTTTGGAATCGCAAGAGGAAGTGAAAAACAGAGATACACAAGTATGCAATTCCATTTGGCACCATCCTCCTCAAACCATTTCCACCAAGAATCCCTTCACCGACTCGCGGCATTAAACAAAGGCCTAAGGCAAACCGGTTCTATGAGGAAGTCAATCACAACTGCCCAACAACCAGCTCTAACTCTGATAGCTGTGAAACCGATAAAGACTTGCGAGTAAGTGATTTTAGGCATGGCAGAACATGTTTATCATCCATAAATTCAAATACTCGCATGGATCCAAACTCTCTCAAGACTTAACACACAAATCCCACCACCATAGCACAGCGTTGAGGTCCTGAACCCTCTGAAACCCGCATCGTATCCCGTTCCCAGGCCCTTGCTTTCGGAGAGCGTCTGTGGAGATAATAGTTTTATATTGGCAGTATGGGATGCATAAGGCACGTAACGGCCCCCTGGACAGCCGCCTGTGTGTATGGGGGGGGGTGGGGGGAGAGAAGGGGGGGGGGTATTGGAAGTGTTTATACACCTGTCAGTATGCCCTAATGAAGAGTTATGCAGCAGAGTGCATTATGAAAGGGGGCATTTTCTTGGCAGAGATCAGATAGCTAATTAAATCGCAACAAATGCGGTGGCGCGACGCTTTAGGCTGATTGAAAGCTCCTGCCAGTGGCCCGGCATCTGTTCCGCCAGGACGATGCTGGGACCATGCACCGCACGGATCGGGATTACGGTGGCTTACTGTACCTCGGCCCCCTGTGTCGATGCACTCCATCAAACGCGGAAATAAAGTCTGGGAGAGTCGTTTCTCATCTCTGTTACATTGGATATTCGGCGTTTGGACGGCAAACAGTTTGTTCACATGCATGTTCTGGTGTCTGTTCTGATTTTATGTTGTTGGTGCTTCTGCTGTTGCAGATTCAACTACATCACTGTGGCAAATCCACAAATCCAGAACATAACTTCAGAAAGCATCCGTGGTACCCAAAGGTTGAACCATAATTGCTGAATTTCTTTTTGACAAGTGCCAAAAGCAAAGAATTTATGCTTTTGCTCACATTTTGCAGAAGTATCAGATTATTCTACTGTATACAACATCAAGGCTCACAAAAGAGCGAGTTGACAAGGGGTAAAAATGCAATGCCATGACAGTGGGGGCACAGTTGTATCCATCCATCCATCTATTGGGACCATCCTCTATGCAGAGCGTTGGTGCTGCCTAATCAGTCTCCTTGGCTATTGGGTACAATCCTGGATGGGTCACCACTCCGACACAGGATACCAGCAAGCTGGCACTCATTTTGCCGACCTCGGAAGGATGACAGGCAGAGTCAACCCCACCTGGTATTAATTCAACAGCAGAGCAGGATTTGAACTCAGGATCCTAGGATCCCAAGTCCACCACCCTAACCATGAAGCCAACACCAAGCATTGTTGTATACAGCAAGCAAGGAATTAGTGAACAAGAAAAGAAGAGAGAGTGGAAGAGAGGAAACATAGTAGCCTGCAAGTAAGATGGTTAAGTAAGGTTAATGGGGTATTAAAGATCACAAGTAGAGCTAGGGAATGACAAGAGATGGTGATGCACCAATTGCTTGAAGCTCTGGAGGGAAGAGTGTAGTTGAATAGACTCTGGAAGGTGGTTCCACAAATGGGAGAAAAGAGGAACAAGAGTGGAAGTGGGTGTTGAACGTCCCAGATTTTTGGATGAACGTCCTAGATCCTTGTGTGTTGAACGTCCCAGATGCTAAAAGTATCCACCTCCATTTCAGTATAAGATCATGTGTCGAGGACAAAGTTGGTCCATGAAACGTTTTACCTTTCCATGCATCCCCCCCCCCCAAATGCTTTACTGTGTAATTTTCTTCGGTTTTTGGTGGCGGTGGGGAGGGGGGAGAGGGGGAAGGAGGGTCGTTTTTGGCTCAAAAACTTTTTGAAAAGAAAAAAAAATCGGTTTGACTCCTCTTCTGAGAAATCAAAGCTTTGTTTGATGACATCAAACTGCATGTGATGCAGGGAAGGCTCATGACCTACATGGCTAAATGAAACTAGTGCTATTAACAGTCGGAGAGGTGGTTTGCTCAAACACGTCGGAAGTGAATTAAAGTACCTCGGGATGTCTTGTTATTTATATTTTCCACAATAGATGATGATTCGGTATAGATATTGTCAACGAATTGGATACACAAACAGCAGCGAATGTTCAACCTTCATACAGAAAGACACAAAACATGAAATAGCATGATGTAGCCTCAATGGAAGTGTGGATACTTGAAATACCATTGGCGAGCAGGTGGAAACCAAAACGAGCGTCTTACCCTTCCCCATCCTTGAACTTTGCTCATCAATTTTACTGAATTAAAGTGAGATGGACATCATAATTCGAGCAAAGGGATGAGCATAGCTTGATGAGGGATAAAAGTATCGTTCTTTGCAAACAGGATCAAACTCGAGTTATTTGGCAACAGAAAATGACAGCTTGTACAACTGCAGATAAAACACAATCATAGACAATGTACAACATCTTCGATGGAAGTGCAGGGAAGAATCAATACAAGCTCCGGTCAACTGTGCTGGAAATTTACACAAAGGAAACGGTGCACCGGGACTGCTGACAGTGACAGCAATATTCCGATCCCTCAAGTCAGTCATCGAGGAACACACCTTTTAGCGTGGCAATTCATCTTCCACCATGATAGCCGTCCAAAGGATACATAGGCCAATGAAGGACGGCGGGGGCGGGGGGGTTGAGGGGTGAGGGGTGGAGGTGAGAAAAGAAGTAAGGGTGGGGTGAACTAGGAAAAAAGGAAGGAAGGAGGAAAAAAAAATAAGATGGGGGAACAAGAAGGAACAAAAATACAAAAAGAGAAAATAATTGGAAGTGTGATCGGAAAGGAGAAATGGAAAGAAGTGGTGGGGGTGGGGAAGGGGGGGGAGAAGGGGAAGTGTAGAATTAAATGCTAACTTGAGCTTTGGTTCTCGGCCTTCATTGGTGTACTGCCAGCAAATGAGTCCCACGAGATCCTGCACACGAGCGTTGGCGATCACCACCATGGTCATAGACTGCCGGCTCTCGGTGGCAACACCTCCGGGCAAGAACACATCTATCTTCTTGGTCGCCGTCGTACCAACATGGCCCTGCAAAACATGTGAATGAAAGTTGGAACATATCGTCATCTTCGTCACAGTATTCATCAGCACATCCATAAAGATGAGCCAGATAAACAAACAAATTGAAAGCTAAACTACTCATTCCCATACACTGGACAAAGTCCACGATGGAATCTTTATGGTTAGAAAAACAACCAAAAAGGCAATAATTAGAGAAAAATAGAACAACAGACTGCAGTAAAAGGTCACAGGACCTGTGCAACCGAACAAAAGATAATGTTTCCAGGGCCATTTTGGCAGCTGAGCTGCCCAGTCTGTCCAGCTACTATGGAAACACTCAGAGCAGCACGAATGTGTTCTCTAACATAATAAAGAAAACAATCTTAGTTACCTGCCATCACTGCCGCTTTACAACCTTTTCCTCCAAAACCAACAACACCGATACCATCTATAACTCCTGAGAACGTAAAAGCGAAAACCATCTCAAGCTAGTCCAGTTTGCTTGGACGGCCTGTCGCTATTATTAGAGTTTTGGGCATTGCTCAAACCCTCTCCAAAATGGAGGTCTGTGAGATGATTATCATCCCAAAAACAGATCACAAAAAAGCAGCGCTCAGAGCTGCCAGGCAAAAAAATAATTATGCAGATTTCAAGCTGGAATGTCAGATCCATAATCATAGCCCCCTGGGCTCAAAGCACTCGCTGCTCGCAACGATGACCGTATTCAAACGTGCGAGGCGCTGCAGTCCACGGGTTGGAAGGAGGAGAAGATGCGAAAACGGCATCGCTCTCAGCGTTCGTCCCTCTTTCTTCCCCTTGAGTGCCTCGTGCCCACGAGCAGGTGCAATTTGCCACGACAGCCTCACTCTGGGACATGGCCCCTCTCATTCTGCTTTCGGGGAAATGTTTGACGAGTGCAGGTTTCTGTTGGTTTTTCACATTGTGAGCAAGTAGGATGAGAGTGATTGTTCCTGGCAGTTCACACTTGCTAAATCGCACGTCAAATCTGCATCACTTTTCATCAAGAGAAAATGAAATAAAAGAAAGAAATAAGGTTGAATTGCAATGGTGGAAAAAAAAAACAAAAGAAGAGAAAAACAACAAAAGATAAAAGCTCGTCTAAGCAAACTCTATTGCTCAATACAACATGCACTTTGAAGTATCCAAGAAAGGATCTACCAAACTTACATAAACCTCCTTTAAAGTTCAAACAGTGAGCTGATGCTGATGTGCAAAGATGCCACAACTACGCACAAGCTGGTGTCACCACTTTCAGCAATTTTGCTTCTGCAGAGGCATTTCAATCTGCAGCCATCGCGTCGACGTTCTATGCATACACGGACATTCATTCCATCCTGCGTTGGACAACGTTTAGTCCTCAAAATAAATGTGACCCGAGGCCAAGGAAAACGGTTTGTCTTTATTCTATCCCGACCATCACTGTCATTTCTGTCGTGGGAGATTGCTGCAACCACTGTGACGATGCATTGCTCTTTTGCTGCTTGTTTATACAGAGAAAAAGCTCAAACCGTTCAGCTCGAAAAAGCTCAGAGAACAACACAGAGGGTCCAAACACAAGGGTTCAAATCCAGTGTGAGATGTCGATTTGTGCCATAATGCCCATTTCTTCCTTACGGCTTCCGTACAGTTTCCTTCAGGAACTTTAAACACAAAAGGAATGAAGAGGCACCTGGAAATGTACGAGGGAAGTGAAATGATAACGTAACATGGATACCTTCCCGATCGACGATGCATCTCTTGAACAAATTTCAAGCTCGAGACGCCCAGCCGGTCTCACAGACGCCACAGCTTAAAACTCGAGGATTGCAATGATTTCACGCTTGGTAGATTGAGGGCCCAAAGAAAATATGAGCATTAGTCATGCCTGTTGAAATATGGCAATTATTTTTACAGACTGCACAAGGAACCATAATTGTTGACTTTTTCCTGTATTGTGGCACCTAAAGGCCTGCCACGGGCTCCATCAAACACCTTGTGAGCAAGTGACGAATCTCGTAGACGGTTGGCCCTTTGTCCAATCATGCCTCACCTTATCAGCACTCGTTCCAAACGAAAGAGACAAATTATAATGGTTGATGAAAGATTGCAATAAGCAATATAGTCACGGCCAAAAGACAACCAACCAATTGGCCATTTGTTCTCTTAATCCAGGCAATTGAACACTAGAGTTAAGAGTTTACAAAGAACCAGTCAGACACCAAAGTAAAAGACCTCAAATGAGTTTGGTGGACAAATATGGAGAACCTTTATACCAGCCAGGTTAGTAAGATGGCAAACTCAGAGCTTAAAAGTAAACTTACGTTATCAAAAAGCAATTCCTTATGTTTCCTCAACTTCCACAATACCTACTCTCATCACACCATCCTCTGTTCAATGAAAATTTTTTTAAAATCATCTGATGAGAGCAAGTCAGGTCTCCGCAAATAGAATCAGGATAAATTAGTGCAATTACAAGAATATGATCAAACCTGCCATCAAAATGCGAGGTGCAGTAACTAAAACAAAAATGGTGAGTGGGTGGCAGTTTAAGACCAATTATTTGGTGCATCCGGCCAGCGGCTCCACACCCGTACGCCTTCACGGGTGATGTCAGACCTGGAAGCAATTAGTGGCTAGTACAGGAGCGCGGGCATACAAAGGGGCCTTTGTGGGTGCAGGCTGTATGTAAGTGCTTTCACATGGCAGGGTGCACATATCCAGTATCATGGGGCATCCAGGCCGAGGAGTCAGAAGTGCAACAGAGTCCATCAGCTGCGTATTAGAACCCGACATTCCATTTACTCCTCTGACGATGCATTCCTATACAAATACCAAACCTTACGAAATACAGCCTCACTCGGCCACAACAGCCATATTAAATACGACAAATATAAACCAACCAAGCAACATCATCAATAACTGCTTGAAATTCTGCAATTCAGACCCAAGCACACAATGCAGACAACCAAGGTCAATGTCAAATGGACTTCGCGAAGATTAAAAACATTTTGCTATCATGTGCCTTCGATGTCAAACTGAATGGGTGTTCCAGCACATAATGATTGTTGAACATCACTCAGGTGATCGCTTCTATACATGCTGTTCACCTCGCCAAGCATTCATGGAACATTTATAACTCTCCACGAGGTCATTAAAAGTAAAACATTTGGATAGTTCGTTGATATTATTTACACATTACATGCTGTTCATTTACATTGAAGGAGAGAATGTGTCTGTGTGGAAAAAAGAGGATCCTGTAAAGATGCTGGAGAATCGTCAGGAGATCAAACTTGTGTACAAAGGTGTATTAATATTATTATTATTATTATTATTATCCTTTTCTTTTTTTTTTAAACAGAATTACTTGCACCTTCAGCTGTCCCAAGATCTCCCATAAATTGCTCAGTGTTGCTGTTCATTTGAAAATGTCTCAAGGTCAGTAATCAAGCTCGGCCACGATGTCAACATAGATTCCGAGCTTCAACGTGACAATCATGATCCGTCTTTGTGAGACATGGAAGTGAAACATGGTTCTCGATCAATGCATAGAACACAACCAGACTCACATGCTTCTCAGGCAAATGCAAGTCTGAGTTTTGGTCGAACTAGGTTTCCAAATGATCTGTATTTGCACAGGCCTGCAAGTTGAGAGTCCAGCAGATTCAATTATATTCTATTCCGTATACATCTTGGACGCTGCTGTCCTGTCTGTGCCTGTTTGTGCTGAGGATGTTGAGGTCGTGGAGAGATTCACTTACCTTGGCAGTGATATTCATGTCTCTGCTGGCTGTGAGTCAGAGGTCAATAGATGTCTGGGTCGGGCCTGGGGAGTCATGGATTCACTGGATAATGGGGTGTGGCGCTGCCGGTACCTGTGCGGGAGGACGAAAGTCCGAGTCTTCAGGTCCTTGGTGCTTACAGTCTTGCTCTATGGATGCGCGACTTGGACTCTGACCAAGAATCTGAGAGGGAAACTTAATTCCTTTGGTACCAGGTCTCTTCTGAGAATCCTTGGCTATCGCTGGTCGGACTTTGTGTCCAACGAGCGGTTGCTGAGAGAGACTCAAATGAGATTTGTCACCTGCATAGTCTGCGAGCGTCAGCTGTGGCTGTATGGACATGTGGCTCGTTTTCCTGACGCTGATCCTGCTCAACAGATTCTCTCAGCGAGGGAGTCTCGTGAGTGGAGGAGGCCAGTGGGCCGACCATGTGCCTCATGGTTGCAGCAGGTTGATCGGCATCTCTAGGAGATGGGGATGGGTCTGGCATCTGCCTGGGGGATGGCCAGACGGAGGCCCCTGGAGTACCGGCGGAAAGTGGATGCAGTGACGCGCTGCTCTGACGCATGCTCCCATACCTGACCTGACCTGTTTCGTATATCCAAACACAATAAAGCACCGCTTCTTTTTCTTTGCAAGTTTTTATCCATTACTCCAATGTATTTACACTTCACTGTCTTTTTCACTCATTGCTAGACAACTATGACCATCATAGTGGGGAATGAATTTTTGCAAAGCTTACTGGACAAGTATATAATGTTTGTGTGAGTGCATGAGTGCATGTGAGTGCAGTGGGCTGCTACTGCCAAAAGCACTTGTAAAGCGTATGTATACTCACTGAAACTGCAAGTTGTGTTGAGTCTTTCACTGACTGCAACCCAAGGCAGACATTCAATTTTGACGAAAATATTCTTTCCTGCCTGCAATTCAAAATCCTCGTTAACTTTGCGATGGCTAAACAGGATGGATGTGTGTCAGGTGCCCCGCCCATTGGTCAGAACACTTGCAGGAAGTTCTGGTGTGACACACAGATGAATATGGTCACCTTGCCAGTTAAGCTATCCTCGTGAATGTATGTATGTATATATGTATATATATATATATATATATATATATATATATATATATATATATATATATATATATATATATATATATATATATATATATATATATATATATACATACATATACATATACAGTAGTGTATGTTTGTTTGTCCTCTTATAACTCAAAAACGACGCATCCCAGAGCAAAACTAAAGGCATATTCGGAATCAGCACGTTTCAGAGGCACAATAGCACACCTTAGATGTTTTAAAAAACCGAAAAAAACGTCGATTTTTTTCCCCTGTTTCAATTTTTCTGCCTCAATTGATTGATTTTTCCGCATCGAGACTTTTTTTAATTCACAACCTGATCAAGATAAGACAAAGACAAACCAGTGGATGGACAGACCAGTGAACGTTTACAAAGTTTCTGATCAAAATTTGACTGATTTTAGATGCCCCGAAAAAGGAAGAGCTTCATTGGTCCCAAGGCAGCTGCAGCTAGGCGAAAACCCACGAAGAGACAACAGGAGACTGAAGAGGAGACATGAGTGACCGAAACTCTCGTCTGCGTTCGGTGAGGACCTGAAGAGGAAGGATACGGTCAATCGTTGACCTCTTTGGTGTAAAGCCTGACTGCTCTGGACGCTGGTGCTCAAGCAGATGGTGGTGAACCCAATCAAGAATTATCCGAGCAAAGACCTTGCCCGGCATTGAGAGCAGCGTCACCCCTCGGAAGTTGTTGCAGTCTTGGCGATCACCCTTCCCTTTACAGAGAGGGAGAACAAGGCCCCTCTTCCAATCAGTTGGGATGATGCCTGTGTTCCAGGCAGAGCACAAAACTGCATGCAACGACACAAGTGCAGCATTTCCACCAGCCTTGAGAAGTTCAGCATGGATGCCACAGATAGCTGGAGCTTTACGCCGTTTCAACCGGTTCACCGCAGCCCATGTTTCCACAAGCGAAGGTGGACCACAGTTGATTGGAGGGTCAGCAACGGGGATTGTAACACCCTTGACGTCCAACTCGACAGCTGGGGGGATCAGCCTGGTACAACCGCTCAAAGTAACCGGCCCAGCAGGCCTTCACTTCAAATTCTTTTGTCAAGAGCCTACCACTCTCTGCTCTAACTGCAGTGCTCCGAGGGATGGCTTGGATGAACGCAATGTGCGAATTCCCCTGTAAGCGGGACGAGAATCACCTGTCCACAGGTGATGCTCTACCCGCTCACAGATTCCTCGCACATAGGCCTCCTTGTCCACCCTTAATGCACGTACAGTTTTACGCCTCAACTCCCTGAACAGCTCAGCTCTGCCATTCAGCCTGGCCCTGCGACTCTGGTAAATGGTATCCAGTCTCTCTTGAGAGAAAAAAATCTTCTTTGCCCTGCGGTGAGTTCCAAGACATCCACCGGCAACATCAAGGACGGTGGTCTTGAAAGCACTCCATAACTCTTCAGGACCCCCCAAAGCACCCAGACCCCCCACATGTCCATTCAGCCTGTTCGCAAACTCCTCAGTTACCCTCTCATGCTCGAGCTTGCCAACATCCAGCCTCAGCTGGGATGGTACCATTCTCCTGGATTTAAGTTGCAGCTTTAGAGTTGCTACAACAAGCCGGTGGTCAGTATTGAGGAACTGAGAACTCCGGTAGACCCTGCAGTTCTGGATCATCCTCCAGTGACCATCAACGAGGACATGGTCAATCTCCTTTGCCACACTGCCAGCGTTGGAATACCAAGTCCAGCGATGAGCTTGTGGGCGCTGAAACCATGAACCAGCCACCCTAAGTCCATGACCTCTTGCAAAGTCAAGGAACTTAGTGCTATTCTGGTTCATAGTTACTGACCCATGGGGACCAACACATGTCTCATAACCATCCCTATCAGTTCCAGTCGATGCATTGAACTTCCCCAAGACTAGAAGTGTATCTCGTCTGGGGCACTGATCAACCAGAAACTCGAGCGTGGCGTAGAATGCATCCTTCACGCTGAGATCACTCGCCTCAGTCGGAGCATAAACAGAGACCAGGGAAATGACATGTAAGGAGTGACGAATCCTTAGTCTCATAATACGCTCATTGACCGGTGTTATCTCAGTTATCATTGGGGTCAGCTTATTGGACACACCTACAGCAACTCCGTGAGTATGGTAACCATCAGAGTGACCAAACCAATAGTAGGTGTAACCACCCACCATTACCTCACCGCAATCCGGTCTCCGAACCTCAGAGAGTGCTGCAATACCGAAGTTCAAACGCTTGAGCTCAGATGATAACAGAGACAGGTGATCATCCTCTCTTAGGGATAGGACATTCCAGGCACCCACCCGAAGGGACCGCCTCAGGTTAACCCAAGGAGACCGCTGTCTGGTGGACGACACCTCAGCACCACTCCGATACACTCTCCCACAATCTGACCCAGGAATGTTACCCCATAGTTTCCCTCCTATCATCAAAGACTGGGGGTCCCGAAGGCTTTGCCCCAATCCCGTCATCCGGTGAGCTGCTCTGCGAAGGGAAGCTGCACAGGAGGTACTCCCACGGAGTGGGTTTTCAGAAATTTTTGCGTTTTTGTGTTTTGCGGAATGAAGGGTTTTATGGTGGGCGGAGTGCAAATCCTGCCACCAACCTCCTAATAAAAAGTAACCCAACTGCAGGAGGACGTCCGCAGACACAGTTGGGCACTAGATATGGATGGCTGTTGGCTTACAAGGAGCTCCTCCGCCGTTTGACAGGTTTTGTTTTTAATCCTGCTGGTGTCCATATCTAAACACCCTCCTCACCAAAATATCCTGGTGGGGGAGACGGTTTAGTCGCCGACAACCTGACCATGGAACAGGTTAGTACAGGTTTACATGGTACCTGTAGCAGGTCACAGATCTAGCCTGACCTGACAAAGGTTAGCTTTAGATAGACCAGCCTCATGGGGCATGAGCAGTCCCCCATGGGGTCCGGTAACACGAGTGAGGGGAATTTCGGTTAGAATTTAGAAATGGATTGGAGACATGGAACGTGTAGTGGGGACGTAGCTTAGCGATAGAGTTAAATGGAACGTACATTAGAATAAGGGATGATGGGGAGCACGAGATAGTTAGGAGGAACGTAGCTCGTAGAGCGTCAGTCTGGAGTAGATTTTAAAAAAAAACATGATGAGTGAATGTGGGTCAGCGGGCCCAAGAGTGTGAATGGAGTGAAAGTGGAATGTATGGTGCGAACGAATGATTGGGGGGAGGAGTGAATCCCACCCAAGGGAACGTGGAGTTTAGTTAGTGTAATAACAGTTAGCGAGTTAGTTAAATTAACCTAAAGGATGTCGTTCTGGTTGTTGGTGTTGGACAAAGGCACAAAACCTTTTGCAGGGTGCAGGAGACTATTGACCGGCTGGGAGCATGGCTGATGAAATATGCGTACTGAGTAGAGGGCACCCCGGGCACCGGAGTAGTCGGCCAGAGTACGCCATGGGTCCAAGGGACCGAGTTAGTGTAATGGGCATGGGTCGCCCACGGAAATGGGACCAGGAGGACCAAAATGTCGCGTGGGTATCAACGGGGAAGATGGCAGGAAGGGCATCCCCCATGTTCATAAGGAGAACGTCGGCTCGGAGACAGCCTCAGCGACCCGGGGGTGCCGAAGATCGAGTTAGGCAGATGGGTATCCCTGCCAATGGAGCCACGCTGCCCAGCCACGAAATTGTGCAAGAGCACGGGAGAAACTTTGTGGGAAAGGCCCAAATTAATAATGAACACCAACACAGGCGACGGGAATCATGGTTGCGAGAACCGATAGTTTAAAAAGACAGGCGTGTTGAAAAGCCCCAGGGATAGATTAACATTTAATAAATGCTAAGATAGATAGGAAACGTGTACCCCTTCGCACCATTCATCCCTTCGCTGTTCGTAGGCCGCTGAACTCGCCTTGGAAATTTCTGAAACCTGTGGGAGTAATGCTGAGGCTGCATTGGGCCTCAGGACAGATTAACTTGTCTCCCTTAATCGTCTGAAAAGGGGATCTTAAGGATTGGGAACAGACAGTCAGGCCAGGTTAGATGAACAAAGACAATAAGGGGGTTAGGGACACACGTAATTATTAGATAAAATTTAAAATGTTTAAATTTAGTTGGGTTTTTTTTGCTTGTTGCAAGCTAATGGGGGTGGGTATGGACAAGGACAGGTATAGGCAATAGGTTGGGGGGAGACCGTAGAGTAGGACTGAGCCTGTCTTCGGACCGGCCAACGCCACCACACTCCCTCCACAACCTCACGAGACCACACCGAGGCCGGCCAGCATCATGTGCCGACCTGTTGCATCGCACCTAACCTGGTCTGCATTTGTCATGCCTTTCTTTTTCTGCCTTTGCCTTGACTCCATACTTGCCCATGCCTTTATTTGCATTGCCATGCCATTCAACCTCACCATGTGTGCCAGGACCATCTCTGTGAAAGTGTTTTGCAAGGACTGCCCCGCAGGCAGCCGCGTTACCGGGGACTGCATTGGGCTGCCCGGATATCTCCTTGTGGTGTGAAGGCCAGTTCAAATGGACCGGGGACTGCATTGGGCAGCCCGGATATCTCCTTGTTGTATAAAGGCCAGTTCAAATGGACCGGGAACTGCATTGGGCAGCCCGGATACCTCCTTGTTGCATAAAGGCCAGTTCAAATGGCCTGTGAAACGGCGTGTGGCCTGCCGTGTTCGGGTGAGTTGCCTCCAGCAGCCAGGAACGAAAAGAAAGTAAAAAATTCACCGACAAACAAGGGACCATTGAGGGTCCCGAAGATGTCTGACCATCGATTGCCTGCTGTGGCACTCAACCACGAATGTTGCCTTTATTTTGTTCTCTCCTCAAGTCACAGGTCCTGGGCCATGGGTAGTGTAAATATTAGAAATGTGTATAGTCCTAACCCACCTGTTGTTTGTTTAGCGCTGGCAATATAGTTAAGTTGTCCGAATGAGTCTGTTAGTTTCGTTACGCAACGCACTAGGTTATTTATTTTTGGGACATGTATTCAAAATGTTGCACTTAGGGATCTGTAGGTAAAACGTACTCGGGGAAACCTACACCTGCATGCCACACGGATGTAAATGACTCGGGTCGAGTCTCGCAAAAGGGAGGGGGGTAGTGTTATGGTTCTAGAAACCGTATGCATACAAACATACAGTTGTCCCGAAGTTAGTTATGCCATTTGTATATGTACAGATAGATCCCTCCCTTGTGTGTAGTGGGTAAGCAAAAGGGGTGTGTTGCGATGTTTTCTTAGTTAGATGAATTAATCATTTTCTCCCCTTTTATTTTATTTCCCCTGTTGTTGGAGCGGCAGTACCTTCCTCTCGCTTGTTACTCTCGTTTAGGCTGGACAAGCGCTTCACCGCTTACTCGCCTAACCAGAGACTCGTTTTTTAGAGGCAAAATGTTGCAGTAGTTCCTTCTTGGCAGGTCCAGACACGAGTGGAGTGGGCAGGCTTGCCGGCCTGGCCCAAGCCCCTCCCAGAAAGGGCGGACCCCATGAAGGCCCTGTCCAATCACGAAGGACGATGACGTCAGCTTCGCCAAAGCCCCTCCCCGCCCAGGGGGATCTGTAAAGTATGAAGTGATCCTCAGACTATGGTTGAGTGCTTGGAGTTCGTAGTTGGATTTGAGGGTTCATTTTGTGGGGGTCGTTGAATTGGTGGAAGGGTGTTGAGAAAGAAAGAAGGAAGGTCATTGGTTCTTTGGTGGTTGGAGAGTTTGGTGGGTTCGTTGGCGTTGTTGCAATGTGTCTACCCACGTCTCGCCTCGGCGGCCCACGCTCTCCTCTCCACGGACACAAACTCCACACGTACGGTTGTGGCTGACCAACTCAACCTTTGTCAGGTGCCGCAACACGGAGCATCCCTTCCCCCGAGGCTCTCAGGTACCGAGAACTGCAACCTCAACTTCCTCCCTTCCGAACTGCGAAAGGTCCCCTTTTCTTTTAATGGGGTTTATTTTCTCTGAGTGTGTATCTGAGTGAATGGCGCCTGTCCTTTAAATAAATTGTATAAGTTTTTGGTGATTGTAATTGTTGCTTGTATTAATCTCGTGTAAGTCTGCACTGTGTCCGCTTTTATAAGTTTCTGTAAAAATTGTCGCACGACATCTCTCTCTTCTTTCCCCTGCATAACACATCAATATACTTGTTCCTACACCACATGTTTTTCCTCGCCAAGTGTAAATAAATGATTGTAGAAATGTTCCCAGTTTGTTTTTGTCTTTTCCTTCATTGGTCTAGCATGGTTCGGATCTAAATTTAGGCGGGTCTTTATCCCCGATAATCTGTTCATTGCAGCCGGTATGTCCTTGGCAGTTCCGCTCGGCTGCATCCGATCCGGAGTTGGTAGTTGTTACTCTACCGTAGTTGGTAGAGTGATCCGGTTCGGGCAAGGTATACTGAGGGCGTGGTTCCCCGGTCGTCGTAACAGCGTGGTTAATTAGGTGAACTAATTAAACCTGGCAGGAAGACCGTACGCTTCGCGGTTAAGGTATTGGCGTCCACGGTCGGTTAAGCGACCCGCCGAGTCACGGAATTATCCGTGAGCGACGGCCTACAATTCCAGGAGTCTGGTGGGAGACGACGTAACTTCCCCCACCTAGTGGTCATTCTCGCCACCGGACCCCGGCCCGCAACAATATATATGTGTGTGCGTGTGTGTGTGTGTGTGTATACACACATATATATATATATATATATATATATATATATATATATATATATATATATATATATATATATATATATATATATATATATATATATATATATATGGCCCTGCGAGGAGGAGTGATGTAAGGGACATTTTTAATGATATGCTAATGATAGGCTCGGATGATAGGGTAAGGGTTAAAATAGTGTTATATGGCATTAACTCCAAAATGGCCGATGTGTCCCTTACATCACTCCTCACGGCGCCTCACTCATATATATGTTTGTGTGTGTATATATATATATATATATATATATATATATATATATATATATATATATATATATATATATATATATATATATATATATATATATATATATATATATATATATATATATATATAGTTGAAAGTGTGTCTGTCTGTGTGTCTGTATGTGTGTTTGTCTGTGACCTATGCATGCGAAAAGTACTGGACTGATCCTCACCAAACTTCACATGCTGACAGAACATGCACCCGGGAGTGTCCTGAAGTAAAATAATTGTACTTCCGACTTGCGGTTTCCGAATTATGACGACATCACCTGATTTCGTAACGTTAATTTTTCAAGTTCAGCCGATTAACATGGGGCCAACGTCATTTGCAATAGAA
>NC_140965.1:69778199-69785699 GCF_056783735.1 Eptatretus burgeri
GTGTCCGGAGTCGACCTGCGGCGAAGTACGATCGCCCGGTTTACCATCCGCGTGGGTACTTAGGTAGGTCGAGTTTGGCGAACAACCCTATCCTACGCAGGTCGCCGATTGGCACGATTGTGGTGAGGTCGAAAGGCCCACCCGTGACTGGCTCCGGGCGATAGTTCCCAGAGGGTCACGACTGAATTGTCCGTCCGGTGGGCGACGTGCCGCGATCCGAGTTACGTGGCCGTCTGCACGCCGGCGGGCACAAATTCGCAACACTGGTGTCAGGAGTGGGATACAAACTCATCCCCCTCCTCGCAACACTGGTGTCAGCGAGGGGGAAACAAACTCTCCCGTCTCCAGCTAAATTCACGGGAACGGAGCAGGGGTGTGTGAGGCGACCCCCCCACCCCCCCCGTTCCCCCCAAATTACGAGCGAGCCAAATTTAATCCCTTACGAGAAATAAGATGGCGTTTCAAGGCGGGTGGGTGCCGGGGGTAGAAATGTATATGTGTAGAAATATGGAATCCATGGCCCGGGATGGTACTGCTTGTAATTTTAATCCGTGGGGAAGCTCAACCCAATTTTCTGAGCACGGACTTTATCGGAAAACTGAGTCTCATAATGGCGGCGCGATCGCGCCTCAGCGCAGCACGGAGCGAGTGGCTATTTATGTCGCTGCGAATGGCGCGACACGAGGCGAGCGCTCCCAACGGCCGTTTCAAACCACGTGGGCATGGCAGGCGAGGTAAAGCACGCCTACTCGGGACATTGGCGGGCTTCAGAAACAATTGGAGGAAGAAGGGAAAACCGAGCTCAAAAAGAAACAAAAGGAGCACGACTTTGAAGTAAAACAACTAATGGAAAAATTATTGGGGGAAGCAAGGCGGTGCAAAGAACTGGAGGGGAGAGTGAGGGAAATACAGTTGGAAGAGGAAAAACGCAAACAAGATGGGGAATTGGAACTACTCAAGCGAGAGGTAAGGGCAAGTCAGTTTAAAAGAGAAATCCTGGAAGGGGAGATAACAATGGGAAAGGAATGGCAAAAAAAAACTAAAGGAATACAGTAAAAAAGGGACGAATTGAGGAGGGAAGCAGTGGAAAGAAGGGATGAAATGAGTGAAGAAGCATGCGAATTGAGGGAGGAATTAGAAAAAAAAAGATTCTGAGTTACAGAAACACCAACACAAAGAGACGGGATTTCAAAACGAGTTGAGGATGGTGAGAGAAGAATGAACGACAGCAGAGAATGAAACTGTATGGAACCACACTGAGCAGATTGAACAATTAGAAGCCAAAGCAAAGTCGGAGTGTGCAGAGATGAGAAAGGAATTGGAAAAGAAAGCTTCTGAGTTACAAAACGAGCTGAGGATGTTGAGAGAGGAAAGAACGAGAACGGAGAATGAAACGTTAAGGAACCACACTGTACAGATCGAACAGCTGGAAGCGAAGGCCAGATTAAAGAATGAGATGCAAGAAAGAGTTATGATGGAAGAACGAATGAAACAGGAGAAAGAAATCAGTCAATTGAAGGAGACAACGACATTGGAGAAGGAAGAACAAGAGGAACTGTGGAATAGAAAACAACAAGAACATGAATTTGAGGTTTACCAATTGAAGGAAACTATGAGATTGGAGAATGAGGGAAAGGGGGTGAAAGAAATTAAAAAAGAAAGACAAGAACAATTGAAAAAGAAAGCAAGGTTGAGGTATGCAGAGATAATGAATGAACAACGAACGAAACAGGAAAAAGAACTAAGCCAATTGAAAGAAACTATGAGATTGGAGGCTGAGAAGCATGAGGAACAGTGGGAGAGAAAACAAAAACGAGTTTGAAATTAACCAGCTTGAGGGGAGAGCAAAATTTGAGTCAACGGAGATTGAGACACTCCGGAGGGAGAACAAACAGCTAATGGGGCTCAGAGAGGAAGACGACTCAGATGGACAGAAATAAGGAACAAGGAGAGAAAATGTATAGAGACGCGGGAGACAGGAAACAGAGAAGAGACTGCACGATAAAGATGGGGTTAAAGAAACGGAACACACACAGAGTTAGCGAGGCTTAATGGGGGTGAGCTGGCAGACTGTCTCGTGACCCGGTGCAAGCAGCTGGATAGCCTCCTTCGGGAACGGAGGGAGACGCTATTCTCCCTTGAAGCAAGTCACGACCAGGTGGGTTCGGTCGTGCCAGGCGGAGTCGAGGGGGCGACGGCTGCGAACGGGTGCACGAGGAGCTTGGGGGGTATAGAGGCCCCGGAAACCCTTGGGGTGGCACAAATCCCAAGTGTGGTTGTCCTGGTGTGTGTGGTGCAAGGTGTGAGTGCGCCCCCATGTGTGAGTGGTGTGATGGCGAGTGTGCCGAAGTGCGTGCCTCCCAGCACGCCGTGTGTGGATGAGGCACCGTGTGTGGAAGGGGCCACGGGTGCGGGTGAACGGCCGTGTGTGAATGGAACCACGTGTGCAAGGGAAATGGCATGAGTGAGTGAGCGGCCGAGTGTGAGGGAGACCGTGTGTGGGAGAGAGCGGTATGTAAGGGAGATGTCGGTCGGCATGCGTAAGCATGCAGCCGCGTCTCCCGGTGTGAATGCCATCTTGAGGTGTGTGAGCCTCGTGGCACGAAGGAGCTTGAGCGCGAGAGTGCGACGGAGACGACGGCAACAGATAGACAAAAGCCGAGTAGCGGCCGTAGCTATTTTGAGCACCGCGCCGGGTTCACCCGGCGGCGAGCGCGAGGTCCGTGCTGTGGTACGCACGAGGGCGCCACGTGCTCGCTTGCGGGAGTGAAGCCCGGTCCGGATACGAGCGCGGTGAATGTTGCCGATCCCGCGACGGACAAAGTTTAGGGAGGATTTCAGATTTGGACCGGACGGGTTCTCCACGCGGGCGTGTGTGTTAAGCTCCAATGGGCAGAGCACATGTGTTCGCGTGGGGAACCCCTCGAGACGCGAGGCTTGTGTTTTTTTTATGTGCAGGGTGATGTCATGGCTGCGTGTGTGGTTGGAATGCGGCAGGAGGGTGAATCCCTGCCGGATGGTGCCGTCCGGAGGGACGAGGTACACGTGCAGCTGCCATGACGTCACGGGCAGGTATGAAGTGTGCGGCTGTGAATTGCCGCACTGGTATGCAGGTTGCGAGTTGCCGCGCTGGTGCTGCGCGAGGAAAAAATATTAGCAAGCCTCGCTTTCGGGTGAACAGGATTCCCTGGGCAAGGGGTGGAAGATCCCCTTACGAGGCACAGGATACCACTAGCTAGGGGGAAGGGTTAGCTTAGCTAGACCGGCTCCATGGGGCAGGGGTAAGTCCTCATGGGGCCCGTGGAATGGATTAGGTAGAGGGATGTTAGTGAGATTTAGGATGGGAAATGGAAATTGATTAGAAGACAGTGACAGACTTTGGATGTGTAGCGGGGACGTAGCTTTTCTACGTAGTGTTAAAAGGAACGTGCTGTAGTGTAAGGGACGATGTGAGAGCACGAGGTAGTTAGGGGAGGTAGTTGGAAGGATGGCTGAGTTCAGCGATGTGTGAGTTGAGAAGTGTGGAATGGGACATGTGCTTGGTGAGTGAGTGAGGCCAGCGGATCTGTGTGAATGGAGCGAATGGGGAATGCATGGTGGGATGAGTGATTGGGGGGAGGAGTGACTCCCGCCCAAGAGACCCCGGGGTCAGTGTAGAGTGAGTTAGCTGGGTTAGTTAAATTGGAAAATGAAGGTCGTTTTGTGTTGGTGGGAGTGTAGGCTCGATACCTATTTGGAGGGGTGCAGAAGCCCTGTTGACGGGCTGGGAGCGTGGCTGTGAAAGGTGAGTATCGCTGAGTGGGTACCCCGGGCACCGGGCTAGTCGGCCGTGGTAGGCCAAGGGCCCATGGGGGGCCGGGATAGCGTAGTGGGCACGGGTGCGCTCGCATGATGCGGGGGCCCGGGGCGCCGTTAGCCGCGTGGGCAGTGTTGTGGGCGCGGGTGACCCTCGGAAAGGGGCCCGGGAGGCCAGCCTGCCACGTGAGCGTTTCAGGGGAGTCACCAGGGAGGGCACTCCCCGGTGTTTAGGGAGCTGGTAGGCTCGGAGGCAGTGTAGTGCCCGGGGGTGCCATCGTAGGAGAATCGGCAGAGGGTAGTGCCTGCCAAGGGAGCCACGCGTCCCAGCCATGAGACCGTGTGAGGGCACGGAAAGAAAATTGGGGGGGGGGGCATGGCCCGAAATTTGAGAGGACACCAACACAGGCGATGGGAATCTGGGTTGTTAGAACCAATAGTTTAAGCGAGAGGCGCTTGTTGAAAGCCCCGGGGTAGTTTAAAGGTTAATGGTTAGGGTAGATTAGGAAGTGTACCCCTCCGCACCATCCATTCCTTCGCTCTCATTGTGAGCCGCTGGACCCACTTTGGGTTAAAGATCGCTGAAGTCTGGGGAGGCCATCCTGAGGCTTCCTTGAGCCTCGACACAGGACGCTAGCTCTCCCTTATTCCCCTCCGGGAAGGGAACGTAGAGGTTGGGAGTGGGCTCGGGGACGATAGGTGAGCCGAACAGAGACATAAAGGGGGTTAGGGGACGATTTATAGTGGGGAAGAGTAAAAAAATAATAATAATAATAAAAACAAAAATTAATTGGGGCTAAATTGGGTTTTACAAATTAAGGGAGTGGGTATGGACAGTGACAGGCAAAGGCGATAGGTGCGAGGGAGACGGGTAGGTAGGTCCGAGCCCGCCTTCCGTGTGGCCAGCACCACCGCACTCCCACCACCAAACTGCACTGCATGGCGAGAGGCCGGCCGACTTCATCGGCTGTTGTTTTGCTGTGAGGCCCGTACCGGCTGGATCGTCTGCAGCTGTTTTCTGCAAGGCCTGTGCCGGTCGGATCGTCCGCCGGCTGTGTTTGCCTGCAACGGCCTTGTTCTGCAGGCTGTGTTTGCCTGCTGCCTTTGCCATGCCATGACCACTGCCCATGTTCACCAGCCCCGTTCAATTTTGCTTTGACCCCCTGTTCATTTCCATGTGCGCCAGGATCGTCATCGCAAGTTGTACGGACTGTCCTGTTGGCAGCTACAACACGGGCCTGCGGTGGCGGCCCGTGCACCGGTTGACTTTTGTTTTGCTCCCTGCAGAGTCCATATAGATCCTGGGCCATGGTTAGTGTAGAATTTGTAAGTAAGATGTACTGTAAATATGAGTGCGCCCCCGTCATGTCTGTCTTAGCGCCGGCAATTTTATACAAGTCGTCTGAGTGAGTGGGTTTGTTTAGTTAGTTACTCAGCCCTCAGGTTATTTGTTTTGGGGACACAAATACCATGAATGTCCAACTCAAGGATCCGAAGGTAAAACGTACGAGGGGAGAACTACACATAATGGCACACGAAAATTTGACGACTCGGGACGAGTCTGTAAAAAGGGGAGGGGGTAGTGTTACGGCTGTGGAAATTCGCAAACCACCATTAAGGACCCGCAGGTGAGATATCTTCATAGGTACATGTGTAGTTAGCCCAAACCCGTTGTATAGAGGGGATTTATGTGATCCATTCGGGCTGCGATGCTTTGAGTTAGCCATTTTTTCTGTGCTATCTTAATTTTGAACCAACCACGTCTCAACCGCCATCACACAACAACCACACCACCACCACCATCTACGCTCCCACATCATCGCATCACCGCCATTCCCAAACGGCACCATAACCATCAAACCACCACCGAAAACCCTCCACCACCTTCGCCTCTCTCCTTCACAACCAACAACCGCACCACCTGTGAACACTGAACGTCGGGCTGTCTCGGGCCCGTTCGGCGATTGGTGTCGAACGCACCGAGCCGCGAGTGCGAATAGCGGCCTTTCCAAGGGAAAATTCGGATCAAAAACGCTACACGCCCACTTCTCCTCGGTCCAATTGGCGAGCGCGGGGCGGGTTGGCCCTGCCTCCAAGCGTGTGTATGTGAAGTCCGCATATGCAAATTTTAGGATCAGGAGAGGTTCACGGCCATTTTTGCCCGACCAATGGCTGACCGGGGGGGGGGGCGGCGTGACCCCGCCTCAAATCGCGTTCTGATCCTAAAATTTGCATATACGCTTCTCCTGCCGCCGATAAAAAGGCGAGCGCAACGCGAATTAAAGAGGGGGCAGCAAAGTCGAGTCGGTCGGGTGAGGAGAGTGCGGAACTGAGAAGAGTTGCGGGAAGAGTTGAGTTCTGGAGCTGCCTGGAGAGGGTCGTCGAGAAGTGGCTGTTGGGGACGCGTTGCGTTGCGTTGGTGAAGTTGAGGCGAGTGCGTGCGGTGGAACTGCAGGCAAGGGAGCTCGGGTCCGAGGCAAGAAGGACGGCGGTCGGCGACGAGGTTGTGGTGTGGGATCGCTCGTCTTGTCGCGGGACCCAAGCCAGCAGCCACTCCCCTCCCCCAGGGCATCAACAATCTCCCTTTCCCCCACGCTGAGTTAGTGCAAAAGGGGCCCCGTTCCCACCCCCCCCCACACGTGGTGCCAACGAAAACCGCCAAGGAGCACGGAGTCGGGGCACAGCCGCGGCCACATTTGCGGCTCGCCCGCCAACGCGTCACGGGGTAGGACCCCACCGGTCTCGCGGACCTGGCCGCTCCTCTAGGTCCAGCGCACATTTGGCCTACGGGCCTGTCTGCCTCCTTGTCTATGAGGGTGGCTTCTTTCCTTTGCTTTTGTGTAAATGTGTGTTGGCGCCGTCTGCGAAGTAAAACTGTATGTGTTGCCGTGTGTGCGCGTAGTCGGTATTAACTCTGCGTCGTTGTTGCTTTTATTGTTTTGCTTGCTTTATGTGCATTTTGACTGTATGGCTGTATATACGTGCTTTCCGTAAGCCGGGAAATAAATGTGCATAGTGTGAACTGTTTTCCCGTTTCGCTTCGTCTTTTCTCCAATTGAATCTCCATCCTGCTTCACGTAAAGGGTACGTAGTGGGTGCAAAACGCCCGGTAAATAATCTGAACTGTCGAGGTCGACGACAACACCGCTCGGTTATCCCGATAGTACGGAACGGGCCGCCCAAGCGGCTCGTGTCTGGAGTCAACCTGCGGCGAGGTACAATCGCCCGGTTTACCATCCGCGTGGGTACTTAGGTAGGTCGAGTTTGGCGAACAACCCTATCCTACGCGGGTGGCCGATTGGCACGATTGTGGTGAGGTCGAAAGGCCCACCCGTGACTGGCTCCGGGCGATAGTTCCCGGAGGGTCACGATTGAATTGCCAGTCCGGTGGGCGACGTTCCGCGATCCGAGTTACGTGGCCGTCCGCACGCCGGCGGGCGCGAATTCGCAACAATATATATATATATATATATATATATATATATATATATATATATATATATATATATATATATATATATATATATATATATATACAGTAGACTAGGCGTAAGTCGGCAGCGTGTAACTCGTCACTTCGCGTAAGTCGGCAGTGTCAAAAACTCCCGAATTTATCTCATGTTAAATCCCTTTGAATAAAGTCTGTAAGTCGTCATCTCTAAGTCGTCACTTCGTCTAAGTTGTCAGATGTTGTCTGTTCCCGTG
>NC_140965.1:69789669-69794669 GCF_056783735.1 Eptatretus burgeri
GCACTGGTATGCAGGTTACGAGTTGCCGCGCTGGTGCTGCGCGAGGAAAAATATTAGCAAGCCTCGCTTTCGGGTGAACAGGATTCCCTGGGCAAGGGGTGGAAGATCCCCTTACGAGGCTGGGATACCTGCACTAGCTGGGGGGAAGGTTAACCCAGCTGGAGCCGGCTCCATGGGGCAGGGAGTAAGTCCTCATGGGGCCCGTGGAATGGATTAGGTAGAGGGATGTTAGTGAGGTTAGGATGGGAAATGGAAGGTGATTAGAAGACAGTGACAGACTTTGGATGTGCAGCGAGGACGTAGCTTTTTTCTGCGTAGTATTCGGAACGTGCTGTGAGTGTAAGGGACGATGTGAGAGCACGAGGTAGTTAGGGGAGGTAGTTGAGAAGGATGGCTGAGTTCAGCGATGTGTGAGTTGAGAAGTGTGGAATGGGACATGTGCTTGGTGAGTGAGTGAGGCCAGCGGATCTGCATGAATGGAGGCGAATGGGGAATGCATGGTGGGATGAGTGATTGGGGGGAGGTGACTCCCGCCCAAGAAGACCCCGAGGTCAGTGTAGAGAGTGAGTTAGCTGAGTTGGTTAAGGTGGAAAATGAAAGGTCGTTTTGTGTTGGTGGGAAGTGTAGGCTCATTACCTGGCTGGAGGGGTGCAAGGAGCCCTGTTGACGGGCTGGGAGCGTGGCTGTGAAAGGTGAGTATCGCTGAGTGCGTACCCCGGGCACCGAGCCTGGTCGGCCGTGGTAGGCCAAGGAGCCATGAAGAGCCGGGATGACGTAGTAGACGCGGGTGCGCTCGCATGATGTGGGGGCCCGGGCGTTTCCGTTAGCCGCGTGGGCAGTGTTGTGGGCGCGGGTGACCCTCGGAAAGGGGCCCGGGAGGCCAGCCTGCCACGTGAGCGTTCCAGGGGAGTCACCAGGGAGGGCACTCCCCGGTGTTTGGGGAGCTGGTAGACTCGGAGGCAGTGTAGTGCCCGGGGTGCCATCGGCAGGAGAATGGGCAGGGGGTGGTACCTGCCAAGGGAGGTACAGCGTCCCAGCCATGAGGCCGTGTGAGGGGCACGGAAAGAAAGGGTGGGGGGGGCATGGCCCGAAGGTTGAGAGGACGCCAACACAGGCGATGGGAATCTCTGGGTTGTTAGAACCAATAGTTTAAGCGAGAGGCGCTTGATGAAAGCTTGAGGTAGTTTTAAAGGTTAATGGTTAGGAGGTAGATTGGGGAAGTGTACCCCCTCCGCACCATCCATTCCTTCGCTCTCATTGTGACGAGCCGCTGGACCCACTTTGGAGGTTAAAGATACGCTGAAGTCTGGGGAGGCCATCCTGAGGCTTCCTTGAGCCTCGACACAGGGCGCTTCAACTCTCCCTTATTCCCCTCCCGGGAAAGGAAACGTAGAGGTTGGGGAGTGGGCGCAAGGGGGCGATAGGTGAGCCGAACAGAGAGACATAAAGGGAGTTGGGGGCCGATTTATAGTGGGGAAGAGTAAAAAAATAATAATAATAATAAAAACAAGAGTCAATTAAGGGCTAAGGTGGGTTTTACAAATTAAGGGAGTGAGTATGGACAGTGACAGGCAAAGGCGATAGGTGCGAGGGGGGCAGGTAGGTAGGTCCGAGCCCGCCTTCGATATTAGCCAGCACCACCGCACTCCCACCACCAAACTGCACTGCATGGCGAGAGGCCGGCCGACTTCATCGGCTGTTGTTTTGCTATGAGGGCCGTACCGGCTGGATCGTCTGCAGCTGTTTTCTGCAAGGCCTGTGCCGGTCGGATCGTCCGCCGGCTGTGAGCTGCCTGCAACGGCCTTGGCATTCTGCAGGCTGTGTTTGCCTGCTGCCTTTGCACCATGCCATGACCACTGCCCATGCATTCTCCAGCCCCGTTCAATTTTGCGGTGGCGGCCTGTTCATTTCCATGTGCGCCAGGATCGTCATCGCAAGTTGTGCGGACTGTCCTGTTAGCAGCTACAACACGGGCCTGCGGTGGCGGCCCGTGCACCGGTTGACTTTTGTTTTGCTCCCTGCAGAGTCCACTTATAGATCCTGAGCCGCAGATGGTTAGTGTAGAAATTTTGTCGTAAGATATTACTGTAAATATGAGTGCGCCCCCGTCATGTCTGTCTTAGCGCCGGCTTAATTTTATACAAATCGTCTGAGTGAGTAGGTTTGTTTAGTTGTAGTTACTCGGCCCTCAGGTTATTTATTTTGAGAGACACAAATACCATGAATGTCCAACTCCAAGAATCCCGAAAGAGTAAAAACGTACGAGGGGAAAACTGCCGCATGATAGCACACGAAAATTTGACGACTTTCGGGGCGAGTCTGTAAAAAGGGGAGAGAGTAGTGTTACGGCTGTGGAAAGTCGCAAACCTGCATTAAGAGACCGCAGGTGAGATATCTTCATAGAGCACATGTGTGGTTAGCTTCAAACCCGTTGTATAGAGGGAATTTATGTGATTCGTCCGGGCTGCGATGCTTTGAGTTAGCCATTTTTTTCTGTGCTATCTTGGTACGGAGCCAACCACGTCTCACTTGTCATCACCCCAACCCAGCCACACCACCACCACCATCTAAGCTCCCACATCATCGCATCACCGCCATTTCACAAACGGCACCATAACCATCAAACCACCACCGAAAACCCTCCACCACCTTGCTTCTCTCTCCTTCTACAACCAACAACCGCACCACCTGTAGACACTGAACGTCGGGGCTGTCACCGGGCCCGTTCGGCGGTGGTGTCGGAACGCACCCGAGCCGCGAGTGCGAATGGCAGCCTTTCCAAGGGAGGAAAATTCGGATCAAAAACGCTACCCACGCCCACTTCTCCTCGGTCCAATTGGCGAGCGCAGGCGGGTTGGCCCTGCACTCCAAGCGTGGCTGTATGTGAAGTCCGCATATGCAAATTTTAGGATCAGGGAGAGGTTCACGGCCCATTTTTGCCCGACCAATGGCTGGCCGGGGGGGGCGGCGTGACCCGCCTCCGTGTGATTCTGATCCTAAAATTTGCATATACGCTTCTCCTGCCGCCGATAAAAGGCGAAGCAACGCGGGTAAAGAGGGGGCAGCAAAGTCGAGTGGAGTCGGGTGAGGAGAGTGCGGAGACTGACGAAGGATTGCGAGAAGAGTTGAGTTCTGGAGCTGCCTGGAGAGGGTCGTCGAGAAGTGGCTGTTGAGGACGCGTTGCGTTGCGTTGGTGAAGATGGCGAGTGCGTGCGGTGGAACTGCAGGCAAGGGAACTCCCGGGTCCGAGGCAAGAAGGGCCGGCGGTCGGCGACGAGGTTGTGGTGTGGGATCGCTCGTCTTGTCGCGGGACCCAAGCCAACAGCCACTCCCCTCCCCCCAGAGCATCAACAATCTCACCCACACGCTGATTGGTACAAAAGGCCCCGTTCCCACCCCCCACCGTGGTGCCAACGAAAACCGCCAAGGAGCACGGAGTCGGGGCACAGCCGCGGCCACATTTCTTGCGACTCGCCCGCCAACGCGATCACGCGGGTAGGACCCCACCGGTCTCGCTGGACCCTGGCCGCTCCTCTAGATCCACGCACATTTGGCCTACGGGCCTGTCTGCCTCCTTGTCTATGAGGGTGGCTTCTTTCCTTTGCTTTTGTGTAAATGTGTGTTGGCGCCGTCTGCGAAGCTAAAACTGTATAAGTGTTGCCGTGTGTACGCGTAGTCGGTATTAACTCTGCGTCGTTATTTGCTTTTATTGTTTTGCTTGCTTTATGTGCACATTTGACTGTATGGCTGTATATACGTGCTTTCCGTAAGCCGGGGAAATAAATGTGCATGAGTATGAACTGTTTTCCCGTTTCGGCTTCGTCTTTTCTCCAGGTGAATCTCCATCCTGCTTCACGTAAAGGAGTCGTAGTGGGTGCAAAACGCCCGGTAAATAATCTGAACTGTCGAGGTCGACGACAGCACTTCGGTTGTCCCGGTAGTACGGGCAGGCCGCCCAAGCGGCTTCGTGTCTGAAGTCAACCTGCGGCGAGAGTACGATCGCCCGGTTTTACCATCCGCGTGGGTACTTAGGTAGGTCGAGTTTGGCGAACAACCCTGTCCTACGCGGGTGGCCGACAGCACGGTGTGGTGAGGTCGAAAGGCACACCCGTGACTGGCTCCGGGCGATGGTTCCCGGAGAGGGTCACGGTGGTGCCAGTCCCGGTGGGCGGCGTTCCCGCGTCCCGAGTTACGTGGCCGTCCGCACGCCGGCCAGTACAACGGTCGCAACAATATATATATATATATATATATATATATATATATATATATTTATATATATATATATATATATATATATATATATATATATATATATATATATATACAATGGAGCAGCGTAAATCGACAGCGTGTAACTCGTCACTTCGCGTAAGTCGGCAGTGTCAAAAACTCCCGGGTTTATCTCATGTTAAATCCCTTTGAATAAAGTCTGTGAAATCGTCATCTCTGAAATTCGTCACTTCGTCTAAGTTGTCAGATGTTGTCTGTTCCCGTGTCATGGAAACTCAAGTAAATTACCACGCCTAACTTGTCACACGGAGCCATACCTCGTGAGAAGCCAGATTTCATGGAATCGTGATGCGCGCTGATTGGTTTTACACTGCCAGTGATAGGCTATTTAAGAACTGCACTGCGTTCAGCTCAGTCAGTGTGCCGTCCCACATGCATCTGAAGAGGTGGACATTCCGCAATGCAGTCTCTGGTGAAGGAATAAAGAGATCGATCGAACTTCGTGTTGAAGGCCAATCATGGTTTTATATTGGCTTGTTTTGTACATCCACCACACTCACTTTCACATCGGTATTGAGTGGTAGTGTCACGATGACTGTGTGTCATGTAATTTGTCGATGGTGTATGAAGTTTTCATTCCCATCTGAAAATTAATTCTACATTCATTCCAATGAATGAATTCTAACAACCATTCATTCCCACATTTGTCGATGGTCATATGCCATCACCGATGGTATATGAGTTGTCTTACAGTTGTTCGTATCTTT
>NC_140965.1:69807169-69822169 GCF_056783735.1 Eptatretus burgeri
GATTTAACAACCCCACCATCTCTCCCTAAGCACTTCCATGCCTCCACTGGTATACCATCTGGGCCAACCGCCTTTCCACTTTTCATCTTCTTCATAGCAGTCCTCACTTTGTGCTTGCTGATCCACCCCCGCACCGGAATTCACTATCTCCACCTCTTCCCAACCTTCTCTCTCTCTCATTTTCTTCATTCATCAGCTCCTCAAAGTACTACATCCACCTTCTCAACACACTCTCCCTGCTTCATCCAGCACATTTCCATTTGCGTCCTTTATCACTAACCTGCACCAGATCCACCAAAGCACATCCTTCCCAGCTCGGTCCCTCTGTCTTGCCAATCGGTATAAATCCTTTTCCCCTTCTTTTGTATCCAGCTTCTCCTTACAGCTCGTCACTTATGCCTTTTCAGCAGCCTTTACCCACCTCTCTTTTTGCTTTTTCGACGCCACTCCTTGCCCTCCTGCCGACTTTCTTCATCTCTCTGACTATCCCACTTCTTTTCCCAGCCAACCCCTTCTTCCCCTTATACTTTCCTGTACTTCCTCATTCCACCACCAAGTCTCCATATCTTCCTTCCTCTGTCCAGATGTCACACCAAGTACCTTCCGAGCTATCTCCCTCACAACTTCTGCTGTCGGTGCCCAATCATCCCACCCATCTTTACCACCATCCAGCGCCTGTCTCACCCCTCTCCCTAAATTTCACGCAACAGTCTTCCTCCTTCAGCTTCCACCATCTGGTCCTTGGTTCCAGCCCTCACTCTCTTCCTCAACCTCACCTCTAAAGTCATCCTACAGACCACCAATCGATGCTGTCGAGCTTCACTCTCCCCTGCCACAACCTTACAGTCACTAATCTCTTTCCCGGGTTGCATCTCCTCGCAGATGTAATCCACCTGTGTGCACTTACCTCCACTCTTTGTATGTCACCCTGTGTTCCTCCTTCTTCTTGGAAATACGTATTTGCCACTGCCATTTCCATTCTTTTTGCAAACTCTACCACCATTTGCCCTTCCACATTTCTCTTGTTGAGACCCGTGCCTCCCCATCACCTCCTCATCCTCTTTATTCCTTCCCCAACATGTCCATTGAAATCTGCTCCAATCACCACTCTTTCATCCACTTGGATACACCCTCCACCACTTCATCTAACTCACTCCAGAAATCTTCTTTATATTCCATCTCACACCCCATATGTGGGGCACCATACACTGATGACATTCATCATCACCCCTTCAATTTCCAACTTCACACTCATCACTGGGTCCCAGACACCCTCCTGCCTCCAATACCCTCTTGACATGATCTTCCTTCAGGATTATCCCGACACCATTTCTCCTCCCATCCACACCATGGTAGAGAACAGTTTGAAACCACCTCCAATGCTCTCCCGCCTTACTCCCCA
Organism: Eptatretus burgeri; assembly: GCF_056783735.1. Taxonomy (NCBI): domain Eukaryota; kingdom Metazoa; phylum Chordata; class Myxini; order Myxiniformes; family Myxinidae; genus Eptatretus; species Eptatretus burgeri. Next base: position 69,808,572 of record NC_140965.1, read on the forward strand.
TCCACTTGGTCTCTGCTGTACACACAGTATGTCCACCTTTCTTCTCTCCATGTATCAGTACTCTGCGCCCTTTGCCAAAGTCGCCATCCCAGCATTCAGAAGTTCCAACTCTCACCTCCCACACTTCTACCCTTCCCCCTCTCCCACTGCCTCCGGACTCGCCTTCCCCGTCTCCCTTCTCCTCCTTCGCCCAGCAGCCACTTTCATTTCCACTGGTACCCTGCTGACCACCGGTACACCGGTGGCGGTGGTCAGCTAACCCGGGCCTCGACACGGCCCGGTATGGAAATTCGTTTTGTTGTCCGCATATCGGTGGCATAGAGTTTTACGCCGGATGCCCTTCCTGGCCGCCCTGGTCGCCTCTTACGACCCATATATATATACACATATTCTAACCGGGGGAATACACCGGGCCCAGTACAACTGGTGCTCATTTCGCCGACCTCGGAAGGATGGCAGGCTGAGTCAACCCCCTAGTGTTTTCAACTTGGTTTTATATGCATATATATATATATATATATATATATATATATATATATATATATATATATATACACATATATATATATATATATATACACATATATATATATATATACATATATATATATATATACATCTTGGGTCCCAAGCCACTATGACTGCGCCAACACCATATATATATATATATACACATATATATATATATATATACACATATATATATATATATATATATATATATACACATATATATATATATATATACACATATATATATATATATATATATATATATATATACACATATATATATACACATATATATATATATATATATACACATATATATATATATATATATATATGTGGTAATATGTGTGTATGCGCATGTATATGTATGCGTGTGTGTGTGTGTCTTGCGTAGTAATGTGTATGCACGTAATATATGTGTGTGTGCACGTATGTGTATATGCGCATGTGTATGCGTATGTGTGTGTGCGCATGTATATATGTATATATATATATATATATATATATATATGTATGTGTGTATATATATATATATATATATATATATATATATATATATATATATATGTATGTATCATATATGTATGTATCATATATATTGTTTGGTATGTGTCGCATTACACCATAAAGGGCCCATGCGTGAGATATCTCGATAGGTGCATGTGTAGTTAGCCCAAACCCGTTGTTTGAGATTTAGTGATCCTTCCGGGCTGTGACGCTTTGTGTTGGTCGTGTGTTCTTTGTCTATCTTTATTTCAAACAAACAGCATCTCAACAACCACGCCGCCAACCACATGCGCTACCACATGTGTGTGTACGTCCGCTTCCGAACGGCAAACAAGGGCGCCAAGGAAGGAGCTGCGAGGACGCGGGTGTTTCCGCCATGTTTGCCCACGCTTGGTGTGAAGGAAGAGGGGGAGGCAGCTCTCCGCGGTGGTGTAGCAGCGTGAGGCAGTCGGGTGTGTGTGTGAACGCCCCTCTTCGAGAACCTGCGAAGGAGGTGGAGGCAGCGGGGCGGAGTGAAGGGCGAAGCGGGCAATAAAGTCGGACACGGGCGGGGCTCTTTCCTCTTGCTCTGTGAGTCTGTCTTTCTCTCATCCGGCTCGCTCTTCCTCTGTGTCTCCTCTTCGTGGTGGCCGCTGGCGCTGGTCTTCTGTGGTGCAGTGTGTGTGTTGGCGGGACGGAGCGTCTGCCATTCCCCACACCACGACCTCGAGCAACACGTGTTCCCCCCCACCCCACCCTTTCTATCGTAGATGGCGCCGGGCCCGTCCGTGGCCTCGGCGGCCAGCACGTGCCGGCGCGAGGCACGCTGGAGAGGACTGTACCTACCACACCAGGGATTGGGTCTCGGCCAGGCGCGACCACGCCGGGGCGTGGGAGAGGGACTCGACGGCCCAAGGGAAGTCACCATTTTCTTTTCAGGGTTTTTGTATGGATCTTGTGGCGCCGTGTCTTGTAAGTAGAACTGTTCAAGTGTTGCCGTGTGCACGCATATTCGGTTGTAGCTCTGCATTACTTTTGTTTTGGCTGTTATATGTGCATTTTGATTATTGTGTGGCTGTATATGTGCTTTGTGTCTGTGGCTATGAATAAAATGCTTGCTTGTTGAAATGTTTCCGCGTTTTGCTGCTTCTCCTTTCCTTTGTTGACTCTCCATCCTGCTTCACGCAAGGGTTCGTATGGGGTTTATACGCCCGGTAATTAATCGGAACCGTCGAGGCCGACGATAACACCGCTCGGTTATCACTGTGCAGAGCCGGACCGCTTGAGCGGTTCATGTCCGGAGTCGGCATGTGGCGTGGTACGATCGCCGGTCGACCATTCGTGCAGGTACCGTGGGTTTTGGCGAGCAGCCTATCCTGCGTGGGTGGGCAATGTATGTCGTGGTGAGGTTAAACCCCCACCTGTGACTAGCTCCCGGCGTTTTCCGAGAGGGTCACGACTGGTGTCCGTCCGGTGGGCAACGTGCCGTGATTCGGGATTACATGGCCGTTCGCACGCCGGTGGGCGCGAATTCGCAACACTGGTGTCAGAAGTGGGATACAAACTCTCCCGTCTCCAGCTAAATTCACGGGAATCGGTTCATGGGTGTGCGAGGCGACCCCCCGTTCCTCCAAAATTACGAGCGAGCTAAATTAATCCTGTTACGTGAAATAAGATGGCGTCTCCAAGGCGGCGGGAGCCAGGGTATTAGAGATGGATGTAGAATTGTTAGAATCCATGGTCCAGGATGGAAGCCCCGAGCAGGAAATGCTTGTTGCACAGGAACAATTTCCCCCCCAACTGAACCCAGAGCCCGAAATGGGCGCGGCGGCGGCTGGCGTGTGACACCTCCCCCTCCCCCAAGGCCCCCTATCCTGGCCGAGTCGATAATAGAGTGCACCCGACATGGCCCAGCTATGCGCCATGCTAGCGGGAATAAACGCAAATATGCAAGCAATGAATGCAAAAATGGATACAAACACAAACAAAATGGAAAATAAGATGGATGGAAATACGCAACAAATGAACAACAAAATGGATGACTAATAAAAAACAAAATGGACAATAATGTGCAAATGTGCTGCGTGTGTGTGAGATGCAGCAAATAGGCCGAAGCCTGCAGGCGGGCACGGCGAGAATGTTGGCAAAAACCGGGGGAGCTCAAAATGGCGGCGCCACGTGTGTGGGAGCGGTGTGTGCTGAGTGTGTGTGTGTGCATCGGTTGTCAGGCCCGCAATGGAGGCGGGTGAGGAGCAAAATAATTCGGGGACGTATTGGGCGAGACGCGTGGAGGTGACGAAACTGTGACTGTGATGCAAGGGAAAAACTAATCGGGGTGACAGAGACCGAAACGTGTGAGACGAGACACGAGGTGACGTGGAAAGAATAAAATGTATAGAGACACGGGAGATAGAGGTGTGTGTGTGTGCGCGGAATTGAAGACAAGAGTACACACACACACACACACACACACACACACACACACACACACACACACACACACACACACACACACACACACACACACACACACACACACACACACACACACACACACACACATACACACACATGTGTACACACATACACACATACACACATACACACATACACACATACACACATACACACATACACACGTAGTGAGGACCATGAGGGGGAGCTGGCGTACTGTTTAGTGACGCGGTGCAAGCAGCTGGATGGCCTCCTTCGCGTAGGAATGGAGGGAGACGCTGTGCCCCCTTGAGGCGGATCACGACCAGGTGGGTTCGGTCGTGCTGCGAGGTCGAGGGAGGAGTGCTGCGAACGGGTGCACAGAGAGCTTGGGGGGTATGGAGGCCCCTGGAACCCCTTGTGGTGGCGCGAGTCCCCGGTGTGATTGTCCCCAGCATGTAGTGTCCCGGCGTGTGTGGTGTCGCGTGTGTGTGTGTGTGTGCGTGACGAAATGCGTGCTGCAACGTGCACAAAGCGTGGGTGAAAGGCGTGTGTGTGAAAGCGACGCGCGTGTGTAGTAAAATGGTGGGCCGAAGTGCATGCCTCACAGCACGCCATGTGTCGATGAGACACCGCGGGTGAGTGCCCCACGTGTGTGGTGGTATGGTGTGTGTGTGAGAAATGCATGAGTGAGTGAGCGGCCGAGTGTGTGTGTGGAGACCGTGTGTGTGTGTGAGAGCGGTGTGTAAGGGAGATGTGTGGGCATGTGCGAACAAGCAGCCGCGTCTCCAGGTGTGAATGTGCGTATGGGGTGGTGTATGAGTGCGTTGTAACACACAGATGTGTGGGTCGAATAGCGTGCCGGAGTGTGCGACAGAGAGACAAGGAGCCGGGTAGCGCGAAGCTGTTTTGGGGACCGCGCCAGGTTCACCCAGCGGCGGCGCGAGGTTCGTGCTGTGCAACACACGAGCCCGCACGTGCGTGCTTGCGGTGTGTGAATGAAACTCCGTCCGGAAACGCCAGCGGTGAATGTTTCCGATCCCGCGTGGGACAAAGGTTAGGCAGGTAGGCAGTTTGGACCGGACGGGTTCTCCACGCTGGCGGGTGTGTTAAGCTCCAACGGGCAGAGCACATGTGTTCGCGTGGGGAGCCCCTCGGAGTGTGAGGTTTGCTGTTTTGTGGTGCGCACGGTGATGTCATGGCTGCACGTGGGGTTGGAATCCGGCAGGATGGTGAATCCCTGCCGGATGGTACCGTCCAAGAGGGACGAGGTACGTGTGCAGCTGCATGTGCGTATCACGGGCAGGTACAAAGTGCGTGAGCTGTGAGTTGCCGCGCTGGTGCTGCGCGTGTGTGGAAAAAAAATTAACAAAAGCAAGCCTTCACTGCGTGTGCGGGTGAACAGGATTCCCGGGCAAGGGGTGGAAGACCCCCTTGACCGGGCACAGAGATGGCACGAGCGTGGAAGGTTGTGTGTGTGCCGACTCCATGGGGCAGGGGAAAGTCCTCATGGGGCCCGTGGAATGGATTAGGTAGAGGGATTGCAGTTTAGATTTAGGATGGAAAAGGGAAATAAGGATTTGGAGACAGTGACTGACAGTGAATGTGTGGTGTGTGGACGTAGCTTAGCAACGTAGTGTGAAATGGAACGTGCTGTATTTTAAGGGACGAGGTGTGTGTGTGCACGAGCTCGTGAGGGGATTTAGTGAGCAGGATGGCAGGAATCAGCGATGTGTGTGTTGAAGGGTTGGTGAGTTGTGTGGAGACATGTTGTGTGAGTGAGGCCAGCGGGTCTGTGTGAGTGGGCGAATGTGGAATGCATGGTGCGATGAGTGATTGGGGGAGGGTGATTCCCGCCCAAGGGACGTGTGTGTCAGTGTGCGAGTTAGCTGGGTTAGTTAAATTGACAAAATGGAAGTCGTTTTGCTGTTGGTGGGAGTGTAGGCTCGAAACCTGTTTTGGAGGGTGCAGGAGCCCTGTTGACGGGCTGGGAGCGTGCTGCGAAGGTGAGTATCGCTGAGTGGGTACCCGGGCACCAGGCTGGTCGGCCGTGGTAGGCCAAGGGCCCATGAGGGGCCGGGATCGCGTAGTGGGCACGGGTGCGCCTGCTGTGGTGCGGGGGCCCGGGCGCCATTGGCCGCGTGGGCAGTGTTGTGGGCAAGGGTGACCCTGGGAAAGGGGCCCGGGAAGCCAGCCTGCCACGTGTGCGTTTCAGGGGAGGTGCCATGGGGGCACTCCCGGTGTTTAGGGAGCTGGTAGGCTCGGAGGCAGTGTAGTGCCCGGGGTGCCATAGCTGGAGATTCGGCAGAGGGTCGTGCCTGCCAAAGGGAGCCACGCGTCCCAGCCATGAGACCGTGTGAGGGCACGGAGAGAGAAAGGGTGGGGCGAGGCCCGAATTGTGAGACACCAACACAGGCGACGGCGAATCTGGGTTGTTAGAACCAATAGTTTAAGCGCGAGCGCTTGTGTGCAGGGTAGTTTAACAGTTAAAATGGATAGGGTAGAATAGGAAGTGTGCCCTCGCACCATCCATCCCCTCGCTCTCGTTGTGGGCGCTGGACCCACTTTGTGTTATAGATCGCTGAACTCTGGGAGGCCATCCTGAGGCTTGGGTGGGCCTCGACACAGGACGCTAGCTCTCCCTTATTCCCCTCCAGGAAGGGAACGTAGGGGTTGGGAGTAGGCTAGGTGACAGGATAGGTTAGCCGAACAAGGACGATAAAGGGGGTTAGGGGACGATTTATATTGGGGAAGTAAAAAAAAAAAAAAAAAAAAAAAAAGTTTGGCCTAAATTGGGGTTTGACAAATTAAGGGAGTGGGTACAGACAGTGACAGGCAAAGGCGATAGGTTGGGAGGGAGACCGTAGGGTAGGTCCGAGCCCGCCTTCCGAGTGGCCAGCACCACCGCACTCCCTCCACCAACCTCCACTGAGCGGCGAAGGCTAGCCAGCTTCATGACGCGGCTGTTGTTTTGCTGCAAGGCCTGTGCCGGCTGGATCGGCTGCAGCTGCTGTGCTGCAAGGCCTGTACCGGCCGATCGTCTGCAGCTGTTTTCTGCAAGGCCTGTGCCATCGGCTGGCCGTGTGTCTTTGCTTCAAGGCCTGTGCCGGCCACTTCATCTGCTGGCTGTGTTGCTGCAAGGCCTGTGCCGGCTCACTTCATCTGCCGGCTGGCTGTTTTCTTCAAGGCCTGTGCTGGCCAGATTCGTCTGCCGGCTGTGTTTGCCTGCAGCGGCCTTCTTCTGCGGGCTGTGTTTGCCTGCTACCTTGCCATGCCATGCCCACTGCCCCTGTTCACCAGCCCCGTTCAATTTTTGCTTTTCCCCCCCTGTTCATTGCCATGTGCGCCAGGATCAGAAAGCAACAGTTTGCAAGCTGCAAGAACTGCCCTGTTGGCAGCTAGAACACGGGGGTGCAGTGGCGGGGCGTGCACGGTGTTTGCGTGCATCGATGGATCCATGCATGCGTTGTGTTCATTGCGTGTGGGACTTGAGCTGGGACGGAGAGTGCGTTTATGCAGGTCAAGCACCGTTGTGGTACACTCCTTTCACTTAAAAAGGCAAGGCCTTGTACTCCGTCTGATCAACCTGCCACGTTCCCCGTCACCTCCCTTGTTTCAGCCAGAGACTTCATGCGACCAGCCTGGCTCCCTGCTATACTGCTTTCTTTTTGCAGAGTTCATTGATCCTGGGCCATGGTTTAGTGTATAAATTTGTATAAGGTTAAGATGTACTGTACATATGAGTGCGCCCCGGCATGTCTGTCTAGCGCCCGGCAATATATATATATATATAGTCGTCCGTGTGAGTGAGTTTGTTTAGGTAGTTACATATACAGCCCTCAGGTTATTTATTTTGGGGACACAAATACCATGAATGTCGCACTCAGGGATCCGTAGGTAAAATGTATTAGGGGAGAACTACACATGATGGCACACGAAAATTTGTGACTACGAGTCTGTAAAAGGGGAGGGGTAGTGTTGTGGTTGACGAAATTCGCAAACCACCATTCAGGTCCCGTAGGTGAGATATCTCTGTAAGTATATGTGTAGTTAGCCCAAACCCGTTGTTTAGAGGGAATAAATGTCATTCATTCGGGCTGCGACCCCTTTAGATAGCCGTTTTTCTTTTACTATCTTTATTTTGGACCAACCGCCATTACTACCACCACAACCACCACCAACCACGCCTCAACAGCCATCACACAACAACCACCAACCGCAACGCCGCTTCACACCAACAGCCACGACCCTTGCCGTCACATCTCGCTCTCGCAACCATCGCATCACCGCCATTCCCGCGCCGCTTGTGGGCACCGATCCTGGACTTCGACAGGGCGCGCACCGAGCAGCGGGTGCAAAAACACCAGCCTTTCCAAAGAAATCGGATCAAAAACGATTCACGCCCACTTCTGTTCCGTCCTATCAGTGAGCATGGGGCGATTTGGCCCCGCCTCCAGGTGCGTCGGAGTATAATCGCTATATGCAGATTCGCGGATCAAAAAGCATTCAAGCCCACTTTTCCTCTGTCCAATGGGGAGCCAGCCAGAGGTAAAGGGTCGAAGGTGAAGGAGCGAAGCCACGGGGGCTATAAAGGGCCGCGTTCGCTGGCCAAAAAGGAGAGTTGAGTTGGGAAGAGTCAAGTTGAGTCAGTCAAGGAGAGTTGAGAAGAGAAGAGTCAGAGAAAGCAGTTGGACGGAGCTGAGAAGAGTGGAGAGTGGAGAGTGGGAGAGTTGGAGAGGTGGCGGCGGCGAAGGCAGTCGAGAGGGCGCTCGTGTTAGAGTCGGGGAGCTGCGGAGAGGGGAGGCCGGTAACGCGACCGAGGTCGCGGTGGAGACGCTCGTCGCGGGACCCAAGCCAGTGAGATATCTTCATTCCCCCGAGCATCAACAACCCCTCCTGTTTCCCCCCGCGCTGAGATAGTGTGAGAAGGGGGCCCCGTTCCCACCCCATTTCCAGGCAGTGCCAGCGAAGCCCGCGGAGTCGGGGCGCCACCGCCATTTTGCGGCTCATCACCAGACGGGTAGGCTCGACGCGGTCTCGGCCCCAGGCCCGTCTGCCCCCCCTCATCGTTGAGGGTGGTCCCTTTTTCTTTTGCTTTGAGTATATGTGTTGTCGGCGCCGTCTGTGAAGTAAAATTGTATAAGTGTTGCCGTGTGCTCGGTAGTCGGTCGTAGATCTGCATTGTGTTTCTCTTTTACATTTGCTTTTTGTGCAGAATTGTCGTGTCTCTTTTACATTTGCTTTTTGTGCAGAATTGTCGTGTCTCTTTTATATTTGCTTTTTGTGCATTATTGTGGTGTTTCTTCTTTTACATTTGCTTTTGGTGTATAATTGTATATGTGTGCTTTCCGTTTGCCGCGGAATAAATGTGCTTTATGTTGAACTGTTTTTCCCGTTTCGCTTCGTCTTTTCCTTTATTGAATCTCCATCTTACTTCACGTAAAGGGTTGGTCGTGGGCTAAATACGCCCAATAATTAATCGAACCGTCGAGGTTGACGATAACACCGCTCGGTTATCCCGATAGTACGGAACGGGTCGCTTAAAGTGGCCCATGTCCGAAGTCGACCTGCGGCGAGGTGCGATCGCCCGGTCTACCCTCCGTGTGGGTACTTAGGTAGGTCGAATTTGGCGAGCAACCCTATCCCACGCGGGGGGCCGATTGGCACGATCGTGGTGAGGCCGAAAGGCCCACCCGTGACTAGTTCCCGGCGTTAGTCCGAGAGGGTCACGACGGGATTGTCCGTCCGGTGGGCGACGTGCCGCGATTCGAGTTACGTGGCCGTTCGCACGCCGGCGGGCGCGAATCCGCAACAATATATACATATATATATATATATATATATATATATATATATATATATACATATATATACATATATATACATATATACATGCATATATATATTTACATGCATATATGTGTATATATACATATAATATATATATATACATACATATATATATATATACATACATATACACACACACACACACATTATATATGTGTGGCATGGTCCATGAACGGTGGAAGCATCTCGATGTATTTAAGTCAGGGAGTCTGCCAGCTTAAGGGTTACATGTCACCACCCGAGGGGTGGTGCAGTGTTAATTAGATTCGGGAGTAAAAATAAGTTCGCCTGTACGTGATTTCCCCCTCTGATTATTCCTCATGTTTTTATCTTCCAAGTATGGCCATAAACTGGGGACCGAGTCCCTGAAACGACAACAGGAGAAGCCCCGCCTTCCCGGGTTTGGAGATTTGGAGGCCACGCCCCAATGACAGAGGATAAGAGAGTTGGATTGAAAAGGCGTGAAGGGTGTGCTGGCGGAATGGCGTGGAGTGTGCTTGGCGAAAAGGAGCGAAGAGTTTGCTTGGCGGAAAGGGTGTGCTTGGCGTAAAGGCGCGAAGGGTGTGCTTGGCGTATTGGCGCGAAGGGTGTGCTTGGCGGAAATGCGCGAAGGGTGTGCTTAGCGGGAAGGCGCGAAGGGTGTGCTTGGCGAGGGTGCATGCCTGGAGCAGATTGAATGGATTGGTGCACGTCTAGAGCTGATCGAGGAGTTGCTGGCAAGAATTGGGGATTGGAGTTTGGAAGACTGCAAGAGGTGAGGTGTGATCCTGCCTACGCGTCCCATTGGATGGTGGAGGCGCTTTCCTCCCAGTCTCGCGGGAGAAGGCGCCATTTTGTTTGGCGGGTGCACGTGCTGGACGAAGCTTCCCAGCACCAAATCGACGAGGGCCAGGCTGGGTATCAGTGCTTTGGAAGTGGGGTTTTATTTTCGTTGTTACCCTTTGTCTGTGTTTGCATCTGTGTGTGCGAGGCCTTGATCATAGGAGTGGTTTATTAAATTTGTTTGTTGTTGTCCTTATAAGTATTTGTGTTTTATTAAAGTATCCATGTCAATGAGCGTGTCCGCCTCCGAGAAATAAGGACCACTCGACCGTACCAGGAGGTTGGTCGGTATTGGCTGCCTGGCTACCACAAATTTAGGGAGTGGGAATCGAACCCCAGCTCCCCTACAACTGCTGACAGGAGCGGGATTCGAACCCGGCCACCTTCACTACAATTGATGTACACAGCAGGATTTTTCGAGCCCCACCCCCCTCCAAACTCCAAGTCCGCATACCTCCCCTCTCCCAACCCAAAGTCAGCATCCTCGCCCTGCTCTGCCATCAAGCTCTCCTTACCATAAGTACTTTGGCCAAGCTGCACTCATGTCTGCCTGTTCAGAATGCGAGAGCTCCCAAGGTGAATCATGCAAGCTGCACACTGCGCGAGTCTGCACACAGTACAAGCCTGCACGCTGTGCGACTCTGCACACAGTGCAAGCTTACACACATCTTGTGCAATGTGCAGAGGAGCTGTACCCATGCTCTGCTCTGCACTCTATCTACTTTCTTCTTCTCTCTGCATTTCTCTGGAATAATTGATAGCCATGTCCTGTGTCTAGCATAATTAAGAACCTGTAAGCGTTAAGCATAATTACTGTTCTCTTGTGCCTTTTTATTGTGATTTCTGTCCATTCGTTGTAAATACATGCTTGTGATTGCTGTCATAAATACCTGCCATTGCTGATTATACAAACCTTGTTGTGCTTGTTGAATAAATGTGCTTGCTAAAGTGCAAAACATTTCCGGCTTGCTCACTTTTGTCCTTTCCGCCATTGGTCCGACATTGTGTGTAAGTTTAGTTCGACGGGAAGTTTTGCCCCAATGATTGGCTCCTTCATTAGCCACCAGCCATCGATGGTTCGCTCGGCCGCACACAATAAATATACGGATGGCTGTCGAGGGCGTGACTCGTAATTAGGGTTGCTGTGTTGACGGTAAGGTAGTAAGGTAATGCGTAACCAAGGAGTGAAAGCCCTGCCAGGCTCGGCGATTCTAAATCTATGGCCATGGTTGCCTCGCAATCTGTTGGACTGCAGAGTTATCTGTCAGTGGCTCAGGAACGGAGGTTGGGTAAAGGTTGGAGGATCTCCCTGTTGACAAGCCCAGACCCCGCATCTGTAATGAGATATACAGTGGCCTGCAAAAGTATTCAACCCCCCCCCCCCCCAAGTTTTCACATTTTGATGCCACCTGGGCTTATTTCATGATGCTTTCAAATCAAACTTATTATATAGGCTTCACAAACAATTCCAAAGTGATTAAGCTAAAAAATAAAAAAATGCAGATTTATAACCTGGTGTTGGCTTAGCGATTGGGGTGGTGGCTTGGGATCCTAGGGTCCTGAGTTCAAGCCCCGTTGGCCGCTGAATTAACACCAGGGGCTTGACTCAGCCTGTCATCCTTCAGAGGTCGGCAAAATGAGTACCAGTGTAGCAGCCAAAAGGCTGCACACAAAGGGAAGGGGTATTGATGGATTTATTAAAATCTGGTATTGGTGTGGGGCAGGCATGATGGGCCAAATTGCCAGCCTCCTCCTGTGCATCATTTCCTTGCAATCCCTGAAAAATGTGAATACGTTAGACTAACAGAGAAAATCAGATGATTCTCAGTTGCAGAAGTATTCAAACCTTTTGCCTAATTAACTCTAAATCACTTCAGCAGCAAATTTTTTGTTTGAAAGGTAACACAACACGTGTATAAGTTTCACCTGTATGTAATCAGTGGTTTAATAAAAAATGAAGCTCCCCCACACATCTAAGGAGTTTTAAGGTGCAACCCACTTGGTTAACCAGCAAGGCAAACATGAAGACCAAGGAACTTTCCAAAGAAGTCAGGCATAAAGTGGTGGAGAAGCACCGTTCAGGAGAGGGTTATAAGAAGATTTCAAAGTCACTCATTATCCCTTTGAGTATGGTGAAATCCATCATTAAGAAGTGGAAGACGTGTCATACCACCCAGACTCCACCCAGATAAGGTCACCCATCCAAACTCAGCAGCCAGGCAAACAGGAAACTGGTCCGGGACACTAGGGCTCCCTCACTTGTTGGTATGTGTCTCACTGAGGTCTCCAAAAACCATAACAATATATACAGGTCCTGGCAATATATGTTTGCGAGTCCAGTGGTGCAAAGGGCACAGGCAATGGACTACCGAGCTGCAGAGAAGTGTGATGCTGTCAGATTAATCATCCTTCACCATGTTCTCGACAAATAGATGAGTGAACGTGTGGCACCAACCTGAAGAACTCTACAACCCTGAGTGATTGGTTCCAAAAGTGAAGGGTTCTGGTAGTTCTGTAACATTGTGGGGTGCATTTCCTGGCATGGTGTGTGTAGTAATTATCTTAGACATCAAGGCCAATGCCAATCGTTACCTAATGGTAATGAGTGATCATCTTCACTCCATATTGCAGCATTACTTTCCTGCCGGGAGGGGTGTCTTCGAGGATGACAATGCCCCCATCCACAGAGCACGTGTGGTCACCCAATGGCTTGATGAGCATGACACTGATGTTATCCATATGTCATGGCCTTCTTTGTCACCATATCTGAACCCAATTGAGCATTTATGGGATATTCTGGAATGACGACTGAGATGGTGTTTTCCACCTCCATCAAACAGGTGTGAGTTGATTTACTTTCTCGTGCAAAAGTGATGCCACATCACTCCTGCAGAATTCCCGACGCTAATGGATTCTATGGCATGGTGCATACAGGCCATACGTGGTGGCATTATGCCTTATTAAGTGACTTTACATTGGTGTTCCATTTATTAATTTTTTTGGTCGACTTCCTGTAAATATAATGGTGGTCAAATATTTTACAAAATTATAAGTACAGTATATTATTATGATGTTTATAAAAACCAATACGAAGAATAACACTGTTTTAGGTTGGCTTATTTGGTGCTCTGATTTAATTTTGTAGCTCATGATGTTGGGATCACAGCTTCATATCCCACATGCTGCGTTGATTTTCCCATTGTGTGCTAATGTCGTTGTATAATTCGGGTGAAAGTACATCAATATCTCCTCATGTTCTTGTCCTGCATATGACACCTGCACAAGCCTCGAGTATTTGTTTCAATAATAAAGATAACAACAATAAATACGAATAAAACTCTTTCACTTATAATAGGCTGCGAGCAATACTGGCTTTGCAGCACAAAGAGAAAGGCACAAACTCATTGCTGGTAAAGCTATAGATGGTCTGGCTTCGTCGGCACATGAGAGATAAAATCCAGCATACTACGAGTCACAGCTTATGTTCGTTTGAT
>NC_140965.1:69827169-69992169 GCF_056783735.1 Eptatretus burgeri
GGTAGTGTCCGAAGCAAGTGGGCAGAAAGGTGGTGAAGAAGGCGGAGTCAGCAGGCGAATTGGTAAAGAAGGGCGGAGCCAGCAGGCGAATGGGTAGGTTGTCGATCCCAAGCCAGACAGAACGAGCCGACAGGAATGAAGACAGGAACAATGGGCAGGAACGATGAGCAGGAACGACACACAGGAATGACGACGACTCTCCCACCGCCCCTCAACCCGTCCTTTTATAGATCTGTTGGTGCAGGGCGGGGGTGATAACCCGAAGCGATGTGTCGTCACCCGAATCATGCACTCTGGTTGGACCCCGGCCAGCACACGGGCCGGCCGCTATGAACGGAAGTGGCTCCACTCCACTTCCGGAAAGATGGTTCCAAGCTGCGGAATCGTCTCGCTCCGAAACACATGATGACTCGCCTTGCACCGAACACTGTGATATGAATCACCTTGGACCAAACTCCGTGATATGAATCGCCTTGCACCGAACCGTGCCGTGCTCCGGTGACCCGCGGTTGGCACTGGTCAATGTGCCTGCTCCGTGGTGCGCCATGCGGACCGAGCGATCCGGCCGCACAGCATGCCTCTGCCTGGTAGCAGCTACATCGAGGTGGAGGTGCGGGAGGATGTCTGCCGTCCGCAAGAGGCATTTGTGGCCATCATAGTGATTGAAGACCGACGGAAATACATTATTGTAACCCCATGCACAGACCCGACCAAAGATGTGTTATTCGTGCCCCATTCCATATGATGATAAAGTATCATGGGCTGCGCGTGAGTCCGCCATTGTACACGTGGTCAGCGCGCTGGTCCGCCCGCCATCGAGCATGCCCCGTCCAGTGCGCGCGGGTCCTGAGGACTGAAGACTCATCTCACAGCGAAGAGTGTACGTGGCTGGGATTTACCTCAGGAATAAGAGTAGAAGAGTACAAAAAAGAATAGGAATGAGTGCAGAGATTTAATCAGACCATGCTATGAAGTTTACACAACGCACTGTCCCGTTGTCCCGCGAGACAAAAGGGAAGGGTCTGTCTGAACGTACATTAATGAAATAACTGACTGGGCACCACTCTATGTTGGCTGCTATTGGTGTTGGAGGGCTGCGGTTTCCAGAACTGCAACAATATATATATATATATATATATATATATATATATATATATATATATATATATATATATATATATATATATATATATATATATATATATATATACACACATATAGATAAACCGGTAGGCGGACATGGGCAGTCGATCAAGTCGAATTTAGTCATTTTTCAGCCGTTACTAGCCAACAAAAGCATCCATAGCAACGGTTCTTTCTCACCCATAACTAGGACATACCATGAACCTACCATACCAGTTTCATGTATGTCTGACTCATAGTCTCTGAGATATAACGAACTTCGTTTTTTAAATTTTTTTCGACCAGGGTTCATTCAAAGTCTATCTCTCCGACAGTTTTCATGGGAGCGGGCTGAATTTTTTTTGTCAAGGAGGCTGAATGTGTTGCCCACAAACGATCATAGTTTGATATTTGAATTTCGATATTTATTTTTTGATTTTTTTGAAAATTTCAAAGGCCCGTTGCTCGGCAACCGAGGGATCAATAGCAACGGTTCTCAAATGCGCACAACTCGGTCATGATATGAACCTACCACCAGAGTTTCATCAAAATCGGCCTACGATTAACGGAGTACTGGCCTGGACAGACAGACAGACAAGCCGGTAAGCGGACATGGGTCATCGGCCGTTGCTAGGCAAAGGAGGGGTCCATAGCAACCGTTCTTTCTCACACATAACTAGGACATACCATGAACCTACCACACCAGTTTCATGTATATCTGACTCACAGTCTCTGAGATATAATGAACTTGGCTTTTTTTTTTTTTTCGACCAGGGTTCATTTAAAGTCTATCTTCTCCGACAGTTTTCATAGGATCCAGCTGGAAAATTTTGACAATATGGCTGAATGTACTGCCCACAGTCGCTCGTAGCCCGATTTTTGATTTTCGAAAAAATTAATTTTTTATGATTTTTCAAAAATTTAAAAGTCCCGTTGCTAGGCAACGGATGGGTCCATAGCAACGGTTCTCATTTGCACACAACTAGGTCATGGTATGAACCTACCAACCAAGTTTCATCGAAATCGCCATTGTATTAATGGAGCACTGGACCGAACAGAGAGACAGACATATCGACGGAAATACTGATAATAAGGGTAGAACAAATCTCAAAAAAAAAAAATTAGAATTTTTTTTTTTCGACTACATCGACTACCCAACAGACATAACGACGGAAAACCTGACAATAAGGATAGATAGATCGACTACCCAATATAAAATCACAGTAACTGCATGTACAGGACCAACTCGCTCACTCACTGCTTTATCACAGCACTTTAGGCCAAGTGGTTTTATGTTTTTATTATACTTCTAAAGAAGCAATCAGCATAAACATGGTGAGAGAAATAACCACGCCAAACGTGATGATGGAATCTCAAAGACGATACTCACTGATTGGAACACAGACGATGGGAACACGAATATTACAGATACCACACAGTTCTGTGGTTTCAGCTGTGTCCCTTGACAGAACGGCCTGGTTTAATTCCACATCCCAAATCCATTTGTCCACACTCTCTAAATGGTATCGTCCTTCATTTCATCGATGTGCAACCTCCTCCCCGAGCTTTAGACACTTTAAGTGTAAAAGTTTAAAGCTGCACACGTAGCATTATTGGCAAGAGCACAATGTCAGCATATTACTTTGAGAGTTAATTTGAAAGGCACGTGAAGTCATTGGAATCTAATCTGCACGTAGCTTCAAGAGTGTAAGATACACCAACAGTGTAAATAATAATGATAATAATAATAATTATTATAATTATAAAAACATCGAGAACCAGAAAACAACAATTCAAATTAACTTTTGGTTCATCACAATCATCAAACTATATTAACATTTATTCCTCCCATATTATCCCTTTTTGTAATATTTTGTAATATTTCATATTAATATTTTGTAATAGTTTGTAATATTTCAACCTTTGTCCCATATTTTTCTTAACTTTTCCTTCAATCAAATGTCGATTATGAGATCCCAAGTTTCTTCCAAGCTTCAAGGAGTAAAAGGATAGCACTGCTGCATAGCGAGACCCGATTCTTACTCTACCAGGCAATCCCTACAATCGGTGCTGCCTTTTTTATCGATTGTTGAGTCTCTAAACTACAGGTTGCTCATATGAGGATTATTTTAAAATCAAGTGGTGCAGCATTTATATAAAGTGATCTGAATGCACGCAATCTCAAAAAGACGATTCTCTTCACAAGGTGAAGAAAACTAAACAAAAGGTTTGGTGCACATGTTTAGCAGGTGTTGTCTGTATAACGAAAACGTAGGGCAATGTACCCCACGATCATATTGGAATTTTCACAAGCAATGGATACGCCAGAAATTACTTTAAGTCACAACCTGCATTTCAGGAGGTGCAGCGAGTGAGTGAAGGTGATAAGTTTGTGTGCACACATTTAACACTCAAGAAATTTCATGTTTTTTTGCTATTTGGTACACTCCCAGGATTTGACTCTAAAAGAGCATTCGCATATTTCCATTGAAACACAATTAGGTTTATTGTAAGCGTTAACAACCCAGTAACGTGTACAATCCTCATTCTTGTCCAAGTGGGTGGAAGATATGTTCATGTGTGCGTATCGTGTATCGTGAATACGCACAACTTGTTAAAATGTACTACCCGGTAACCTGGGAGATTCGTAGAATTTAGTTCCACAACTTTTTTGAGCTTTCTAACTTCCATGAATACCGTGAAGATTTCCCTCTTTTGTGAGACGAATGCGAGGAACTCAAATCCGATGGATAAAGGGTGCTCAGATCCGATGCATTTGTCCTTCGACGTGTTCCGATAGCAAACCCACAAATCGCCAAGTGACTGATTAACCGACCTAAACAAACAAAACTGGGCCATGTGCTGTAATTTCAAAGTTTTCACAATTCTACGACAACAAAGTTCAGTCCTCCTCGGAATGGCGTCCGAATTGTTGACGCTGCTCAATGTTAGCTTTGGGCAATCTTCAAATAATTACTCGAGTTGGAAACTTGCTGGAAGAGGGACTGTGTGACTTTTGAAAAGTGCTTGTCCTGCAAAGGCAAAAGTCATTGAATCGAACATAAAAAGAAAGTTGCGCATTTCCATTTACCATCGCAGTGCTGCAATAAAGCACGAGGGCTAAAAGACGACAAGGAAATACATTTTCATAAGTCCATTTCCCATCGTACTTTAAAAATGAAGACAGATGCAGGCATGCAAAAGGAAACAGACACTTTAGGTTCACAAGTCCAGAAATGAGCCGGGTTCTCAGGAAAATTGGGTTACTAGATAAAGTCAGGTGATCACGTGTCGCTTTCTGTAAGTAACATAAGAATATCAAGAGGGTCAGGGAATACAAAAATAGAAAAAGGAAAAGACAAATTAATAATTTGGTCAAAAGATCAAAAAGTCAAAGGTACCATTTCGGAAGAAGAAGAAGAAGAAGAAGAAGAAGAAGAAGAAGAAGAAGAAGAAGAAGAAGAAGAAGAAGAAGAAGAAGAAGAAGAAGAAGAAGAAGAAGAAGAAGAAGAAGAAGAAGAAGAAGAAGAAGAAGAAGAAGAAGAAGAAGAAGAAGAAGAAGAAGAAGAAGAAGAAGAAGAAGAAGAAGAAGAAGAAGAAGAAGAAGAAGAAGAAGAAGAAGAAGAAGAAGAAGAAGAAGAAGAAGAAGAAGAAGAAGAAGAAGAAGAAGAAGAAGAAGAAGAAGAACAAGAAGAAGAAGAAGAAGAAGAAGAAGAAGAAGAAGAAGAAGAAGAAGAAGAAGAAGAAGAAGAAGAAGAAGAAGAAGAAGAAGAAGAAGAAGAAGAAGAAGAGGAAGAAGAAGAAGAAGAAGAAGAAGAAGAAGAAGAAGAAGAAGAAGAAGTTCAAATACAAAGCGGACGGGCTTTGCATTTTCTGATGTATTCGAGTGTTTACGATTTGTTTATCCTCCTCATGCCATTTCATCCTGGATGGGTCGCCGCCCCGACACAGCATATCCAACTAAGGTTGCAGGAATTTGTTCATCGGGGTGCAGGCAATAGATCCCTTCCTCTTCATGAAGACACCATGGGATATTCAACACCTACCAACTAATGCTGGCAGATGGAACACCCAGTTTAATGTCCATCTGAGGGACGGCACACGTTGATGCCTCACCCTGCCTGCCAAGCACCAGTGTGATTGTTTATATCTGGATCATTATTCAAACCCAGCCAAGACAGCTCAGAGCAGACAAGTACTAAGGTACTAGGCCATAAATCCACACTGTGCCTTGCTGCAAAGGAAAGTTCAAACACATGCCGAGACAACATTGCAGAGATCAAAGTAGCCATATCCTAAAACCAACCTCCATTACACTCCAGAGAAGTGGTCCAGTGGAGCTTCAATATCAAACAACCAGAGTGCATCAGGTCCTCAGCTGGAATCTCTACTACGAAGTGAATGCCAGTCATTGCCACTCCCTGTTTAGTGGAGCAAACCTTGACAATCTATAGCTTGGTTTTTCAAACCCGGGGGCGTGACCCCAAGTGGGGTCGCCGAGCAAATTTTGTGGGGTCACGGGCGTCCGCTGGCAGCGAAAAAAAATTGTCTATTTTCGATCGGTGTTTGCTTTTACGGGATGTAATATAAACGGTTCGTTCAAAGTATGGGAACCGGCGCAACATGACGCTTGGAATGGGATCCAGCCGATGTGTGGGCTCGCTGAAGGGCGGTTCATTTTGGCGGGAAATTAGTTGTTTGATCCACGGCCTCTCAGACTCAGACTGTGACTCTATCATTAACGTCTATTCACGTCTCCACGTACGACTCATTCAAGACCTTATTTGTGATGGCAGCACCGGCCACCAGCAAATCTCGAGAACGTTCTTACCAGGATAAATTTCTGGACCTTGGATTTTACGACGTGGTGGATAAAAGTGGGGCACAGAGGCCTCAGTGTGTGATTTGTTTTGAAGTGCTTTCTACGGAGTCTATGAAACAAAATAAGTTGCAGAGGCATTTGACTACAAAACATGTGCCTTATCAGGATAAGGAGAGAGTATTCTTTGAGAGGAAACTTCTTGCACTCAAGAATACGCGTCTTGACAGAGAGGGTACATGCCATCAGACCAATTCTCAGGCATTAGAGGCCTCGTATCAAGTGTCGCTCCATGTTGCCAAGACTAAAAAGCCTCACTCCATTGCGGAAGAACTCGTGCTGCCATGTGCAAAGGACATGGTATCGCTGATGGTTGGGGAGGAAGCAGCGAAGAAACTGGCAGTTATACCCCTCTCTGACAACACCATCCAACGCAGAATTGAAGATACGAGTCTGGACGTAACGGCTCAGGTCGTACAGAAGATCAAGGAATCGCCGTGGCACGCCATACAGTTGGACGAGTCCACTGATATCGCATCGTACGCGCAACTCATCGTCTGGGTCCGCTTCATCAAGGCTGATAACTTTGTCGATGAGCCTCTGCTCATCAAACCACTGGAGGCCACCACCAAAGGCGAGGACATTTTTGGGAAAGTGGAGCAGTTTTATCGTGACGATGATCTGGACTTCGGAAAGTTGCTCGGTTCTACAACAGACGGCGCGCCAGCAATGTTAGGAGTGCGTTCTGGATTCAAGGCTAAATTGCTTGAGGTGGCTCCTCAGACCTCCATGGTACACTGCATGATTCACCGAGAAGCGCTCGCCTCTCGTACTTTGGCAGAAACCTTGCAGAGCCTGCTCTCAGAAGTCGTAAAAATGGTGAATCACATCAAATCGAGCGCCCTCAACACGAGGTTATTCAGGCTATTCTGCCAGGAGATGGACGCCGACCATAAGAATTTACTATTCTACACTCAAGTCAGATGGTTATCTCGAGGAAACCTTCTTCTGCGCATTTACGAGCTCAAAGGTGAATTGAAGGAGTTCCTATGCACACAAGGGAAAACGGCATGGGTAGCGTTGCTTGAGTCGGACTCTTGGCTGTCAGAACTGTGCTATCTCGTTGATATCTTTGAACGTCTCAATGTCCTCAACCGCTCCCTCCAAGGCAAAGATGCCAACCTCATGATTTTTCACGACAAAATGAGAGGATTTCTGGCGACTCTAAAATTACTGGCAGACAAAGCAGCTGTAAAGCGCTTCAGCCTTTTCCCCCATCTGGTGGAGCATCCAACGACCTGCCAGGACGATGATACGAAGCTCAACAGTCTTTCTGGGGAGATAGCACGTCACCTTAGGTCGCTCATTGAACAGTTCGAGCACTATTTCCCTGAGCTGGATGTGCAGTCATTTTCTTTGGTTCGGGACCCTTTCACGGCTCCACTGGACTCGATTGCTGATGAAGATGATACAGCACAGGAAGAGCTTGTACAGCTCCAGCAGGATTCAGGAGCGCAGGCTCTTGTGCGGATGAAATCGTTGTCGACATTCTGGTGCAAAATGCTGCCGTCGTACCGACCCTGTCACGGCGCGCCATTAAGGTTCTCATGCCATGTCCTTCATCATACTTTTGTGAGCAGTCATTCTCCACCATGGTGGTAATTAAAACAAAGTACAGAAATCGCCTAGAAATGGAGCATGATATGATCCTGGCATTGTCATCTACTTCTCCACAAATAGAGAAGTTGGTTTCTGAAAAACAGGCTCATCCTTCTCACTGATATATCTAAATGTCATTCGGAC
This sequence comes from Eptatretus burgeri, assembly GCF_056783735.1. Taxonomy (NCBI): domain Eukaryota; kingdom Metazoa; phylum Chordata; class Myxini; order Myxiniformes; family Myxinidae; genus Eptatretus; species Eptatretus burgeri. The sequence continues at coordinate 69,834,914 of NC_140965.1, forward strand.
GAAACTTCTGAAACATTCAACTGTACTATTTGGATACTGTCGGCTATTCTCCGTTTACTCGTGTATGAAAACATGACGATGGTGAATAAAGTAAATAGTAAATGTTCTTGTGTCATATGAAATCTTATCTTGTATATTATGAATTGGGTTTTGAATCTTTTGGGTCGCGCGATGTAGAGAGGTTCTGAAATTGGGTCGCCACTAAAAAAAAGTTTGAAAACCACTGATCTATAGGAATGCCTCGTGGGTGGAAAAAAAAGGTACCTGCACCTTCACCACTCACTCACCTACAATCTCACTTTGAGTGCAGTTTGGTGTTTTATTTTATCCCTTTGCTGTTTGCAATTGTTAGCCTAATGGGCCCTCCCTCATCTTTGGAAATCTCAACTTAATATGATAAGGTCATGCAAGCAAAATAATGAGCAAAAATAAATAAATAATAATATTAATAATAATGAGAGTAATAATAAAGTGATGTGAAAATAAATGAATGAGTCACATGGGTGAAACCTGACGAAGAAGCAACACATTGAGGAAGTAAACACCAGCAGTGGATAACATTACACATCCAATCCAAAAAAGGCAGTGATAGAGAGCTATTGAAAATTATATAAACAAAGCTAGGCACCCCTATCTGTCTGTCTATCTTGTATGCACGACAAAACCGCTGGACGGAATGATTTGAAACTTGGTGGTTGAACTTGCGGAGTACCGGGAAGATTTTAGGTTGTTAAAGAAACATTCATAGCCTTATTTGTTTAGAAAGGTACAAGCGACGCAAATTTTCCAGGTAAATGTGTAGTGTGGGAGTGGGTATTACAAGTCATAATCAAACAAAATGATACAATTTGGTGTCTGTCTGTCTCACCACAATACATTCGGTCATTACTTATCCAATCTCAACCAAACTTACCAGGGGGACCAAAGGTCACACGACAGAGGTTGTAGCGATTTCATTTCCCCCTCCCCTCCCCTCCCCCAGGGGGTTTTCGGCCTTGGACAAACACCGTGTTAAGGTGTGTAATTAGCTTATCATGGTTCTTCGTGCGGCACACTTACAAATAAAAATAAAATTATTATAACCGAAAAATATTCAGTTAATTCCATCCAACGTATGATTACCTTTTCAAACAAACAGTCGCAACTGTTGTTTGACACGAGACTGAAAGAAATTTGGAAGAAACACGATGTCATGGAGTCATTCAATGCTTATAGCGTCCCGCACAGACTAACAGACCCAAGCGGTCTCGACTTGCTCTGCCTCTAGGTAGGCAGAAATGGCCTTTAGCTAATAATGGTGCTTAAATGAGTCCTTACACATGGATGATGTATTGTTGTGGGGCCGAGTTTCGGTGGCGAGCACGACCGCTCGGTGGAGCAGTAGAGTCGGCTCCACCGAATGCCCGGAATTTATAGGTTGTCACCCCGGATAACTCCGGAGCCGACAGGTCCCTTATCGGACCGAAGATCGCCAATAGGTCGACCACGTGGGATAGGGTTGATTGCCAATTTCAATTTACCTAAATACCCACATCGTCCAAACTACCAGGGAAATTCAACCTCAGCGGGATCTGCGCGCTCCGGGCCGTTACCGAGCTGGATCCGAGCCGTACCCCGAGCTGAGAGTACCAGATTCCTGCTGGGCCGATTGCACAATTACGGCAGCAATGAGGCCTCCTAGTTCCCATTTGCAGTATGGCAAACCAATGATAGAAACACAGAAACGAGCTGATACATTTAACAAGAGGGGTATTTATTTGCAATAATAATTGGCAAAAACCGGGAAGGGAGACAAAGAGCAGATTACAACCGAATATGAAATGTAAATAATGTGCAAGCAAAAGCACTTAACCATTCTACTTAACAAGACAGGCCCGCACACAGACACACACCCAAAGAAATGGACCCCGTAGGATCTTTATTGAAGGTTCCCAGCTCGAGGGAAGATGAGCTAGAAACCAGAGCTATCTTTGACCTGTCCACCTCGTGTGATCTTCGACGTGTGGGACCAGCGGGACTCAAACCCGCAACCACGATGCCACTCCAAGTACCCGGGACGGAGGATGAAGGGCGGACGCCAACCAGCGCGAGCACGGACGAGGCAGCGAGCGCCAGCAGGCAAGGCCAGGCGATCCGGGGCGATTCGGCAGACCAAAACCAACTCTCTCTACTAGTCGGATCGCGCTGAACAATTATCCACTCCTTCTCCAGAGGGGAGGAGCCGCCTCCTTCAACCCGCTGTCCCTCACTGGACGGTTTTGGCACACAAATGCGCTTGTCGCCCCCGTGATTGGCCAAAAGGGGCGCCAAGTCCGCTGATTGGACCGGGGGGGGGGCGTGGCGGGCGTCACGGCGGACCGCCCCCCAAACAGGAAGAGTAACATTGTCCTGCGTTGGCTTCTCATTGGCCGACCGACGGCAAACTCGTTCGCATCTCTCTGATTGGGCGAGAGAGATGCCAAGTCCTTCTTGAACTCCGCCCACCGCGAGCGTTATGGCGTCAGGATGGAGCGAAGGTGTTGTTCTAGTGGTAAGTGATGTAAAAATGTAAAAGCAAACCCTGACTATCAAAATAACTCCGCAGCGCATGAACATTTAATTCCCATTAGACACAGGGGATGGATTCTAACTAGAAACACATACTTACCGATATAACTGTTCTATAAGGACCTGAATGTTGAGTGCAGTAAGCTTCCAAATTCGTAACAGTATCCCATTGCCTGTCCAATGTTTTTAGCCAACAGATTACATGTGGAGTGCCGATGGATGTTTATTGTTTATAGCTTATATTTTTTCACCCTGAGCCTGTTAAAACTTATGTTTATAACCATTATACTTGGAGCCTCATGTGTGACTTTTTTTCTCAGGCATGGCTTCATGTATGACGTGCGATATTGCCTCCGACACCCTTACGGCCCAATGCTGACCTATATTTGATGCACATAGCCTCGTTCCTAACGGTTGCTAGCATTGTTTAATACTTGCCTGAGGGGTTTTTTTGAGAAAATTAGATGTGTTCGTGTATACTTAAACATGGGTGGTGTATAGGTTAAGTGCAAATGGTCCGCACACCTACTGAACTTCCAACCAGTTATACAGTTCCGTGAAGTCATGGCCGACTTCTCGTGACATTCATGATCAAATTTCTCCAAAATCCATATCCTGCACTGCTTTCTGAATCTCTGGCAGAAACAGCTTCGTTGTAGCCTTTACCCCATCCATCAGGCACAGACAAGGTCTACTTCTTCTTCTTCTTCTTCTTCTTCTTCTTCCCTCAACCCGACCCAGCATGGCTGACTTCTCCAGACTTTTGTTTTCTGCACGTATGATGGGTCCAACCAAAGTATAACAGTTTCTGTTTGAGAATCAGTGTTTGTATTCCTGGTGTTGGCTTCATGGTTAGGTTGGTGGGCTTGGGATCCCAGGATCCTGAGTTCAAATCCCACTTTTCTGTTGAATAAATACCAAGTGGGGTTGACTCTGCCTGTCATCCTTCCGAGGTTGGCAAAATGAGTACCAGCTTGCTGGTATCCTGTGTCGGAGTGGCGACCAGTCCAGGGATTGTCTAGGAGGACAATCCCTGGTCTAGGAGGGATTGTCCAATAGTCTAGGAGGCTGCTTCGACAGCACCGATGCTCTGCACAGAGTATGGTCCCAATGGATGGATGGGTTGACTCAGCCTGTCATCCTTCTGAGGTTGGCAAAATGAATACCAGCTTGCTGGGCCGATTGAGCCATTTAGGTATCCTGCGTCAGAGTGGTGAGCTGTCCAGGATTGTGCCTAACAGCCCAGGAGACTGCTTTGGTAGCACTGATGCTCTGCACAGAGTGTGGTCCCAATGGATGGATGGAATCAGTGTTTATAATGTACTACATGTAATTTCATCAAGCACCGATTTGTTTGTTCTTCTTGCAGTCCACACAATCTTTTAACATACGTCTCCAACACCACATTTCAAAACCATCAATCTTCTTCCTTTCTTTCTTTCTTTTTCACTGTCCATGACTCGCATCCATACAATGTAACTGGAAATACCGGATCATTGACCAGCCTCCTCTTGGTTTGTATTGTCACATCTTTGTCTTTCCAGATCTGTCATTCCTGACATTACTGTTCTCCCCAATGTGAACAGTCTATTAGTTTCTCTTCTACGGTATATTGTCCACTCACTTCAATCTTAGAACCCAGGAAGATGAAACTTTCCACTATTTCCACTATTTCCACATGATCGTCTCCCAATCTGAACATGTCGATCTTCTCAGTGGACAAGATTTGAGTGTTTTTTTTTCAGGTTGAAATGAAGACCAGCTTTTTCACTTTCCTTCTTCACTGTCTGTAGCAGTTTCATCAAATCCTCTTTACTTTCTGCCAACAGAACAGTCTTTACTTTGTCAGTTTTTTTTCATCCAAGTTTGATCCAAGATTATTTTTCATCAAAATTGTAATAACCACAAATCAATCAGTCAATTCCTTCTGATAATAATAATAATAATAATAATAATAATAATAATAACAGCAATGGTGCTGGCAGGATGGCATTGAGGGACGCAAACTCACCTCTCAGGTGTCTTGCCTGGGTTCGAATTTCAGGCCAGCTATAAACTGTCATCCTGGTGTTTCACAGGCAGGGCGTTTCATCAATGTGTGTGCCGTCCCTCGAATGGCTGTTAAAATGTGCTCCCTATCTGCCGGTTTTAGTTGGTGGATGTTAAAAAATCCCTGGTGCCCTTCACGGAGATTAGGCGAGCTTTCGCCAACACTATGGTCAAAATTCCAAATTCTGGGGTTAACCTTTTTTTTAAGTATTCATAGTTCAGGCTCATGGAAGAGGTAAACATTAAATGGGTCAGGACGTAGGAGAGAAAAACAGGACGCAAAACATGCAGACATGGGGTGGACAAGATGGATACAGAGGGAAACTGCAAGGAGGAAAAACTGGACAATTGAAGGAGAGATTTGGATGGGTTAACGAGAGTAGAAAAGGTCATGGTTTGGGATTGGGATGATCTGAGATGGTGGTGAACAGCTGTCTTGAAGACCTGGAGCGAAGAATGACATTGAAGAGAATGTGTAAGTTTGTTCCACAGGTGGGAAAAAAAGAGTGGAACGAATGAGTGAAGGTGAGCAGTGATCCTGGATTTAATTAGTTTCACCAGAATGGGGTTGATGGTGGACAGTGTGAGCCCTGCAGAAACTTTGAGGGGGAAAAGCACGGAAAGAGCAGAGAGTGCAAGACCGGCAGAAAGGATGCGGTGGTAGACAGAGAGACCACTGACCTGTCTGCAATAGTGAAGTGATACGCCCATGGACTCAGCTTCATCGTTGGAGATTACAATTATCTTAAAGGCCTTGGCTTCCAGTGTCAAGCTGAGCAAGATGTGAGGCAGGAGAGCCAGCCCAGAGAGGAGAGCAGTGCTCCATAAAGCTACGGATGAAGGCATTGTAGGTGGAAGGGAGTTCATATGTGCCAAGGAAAGACTTTGTACGATGGGGGATGTACGGTGGAGGCCAACTTTGAAATGTGGTTTTTCCAAGAAAGAGCATGGGGCCTCAAACGTCAGGCCTGGCCAGCCGGTTTGTGAAAGACTTGGGCCAAACTTCTCCCGGCCAACCCCACAATAATGTGGGAATAATTGTAGCCGTTAAAGAATAATAATAATAATAATAGTAATAATAATAATAATAATAATAATAATAATAATAATAATAGTAATATGAACACACCACTGCCCTTACATCATGCGAAGAAGAATCAGGACATCGAGCATTTCATCTTCGGAGGACATTTTTCCGTTCAAAATGTGATGTTGGCAATAATGATAATAGCATATTAATGATAACAATGTTGAAAATTATAATAGTAATAATGATAAGGATAATAACATGGCCAAGTCTAAAGCATCATCGGCTAAGCGAGTGTGAAAATGCATAATTAAGACAAAAAGGACTTTGAATACAAATGTAACTCAACTCTGTAGAATGGTGCATCTATGCACATAACCCCTCCTGCTCCCCCCCCACCCCCACCCTCCCCATGTCTCCCCTGGCTGCTCTCGTAGGGAGTGGGTGTTCCTAATGCAATAAAATACATGTTCGTCAATTCTCCGAATTAGCTTAAAACTGCATATTGTGCTCAGGGAGGTTGGGGTCGAAAAGGTAGTGAGAGGAGGGATATAGGTGGGAGTGAATGAAGGGGTTGAGGGAAGTGGGTGATTGGGTTTAATTGAAGCATGTGAGGGTGTAAAGAAAGCAGTGAGATAAGGTTCATAAGTGGGAGTGGATGAAGGCTTTCATGGAGATGTGTAATGGTGTGGATGGAAATGGTCCTCATGTTGCTGAGTAAATGGATGAAAGGTTGTAGCTTTGTGGGTGTGAGCTGAAATAGGCAATTTTGTTATTTTCAACTTTAGACTGGGAAACTCCTCAGGCTCAAATAAACTTTAGTTTCTTTCCTTATTTACAATGACACACAAACCCATTCCCAGCCATACACGGAAAAATAACAATTTCTCAACATCCCATCCAGGGCTCCAGAGGAGGAGAGGAGATTCAGACTATACTCTGTACAGAGTGTTGGTGCTGCTTAAGCAGTCTCCTTGGCTATTGGGCACAAACCTGGACGGGTCGCCACTCTGACACAATATACCAGCATGCTGACACTCATTTTGCCGACCTCAGAAGGATGACAGGCCGAGTTAACCCCACCTGGTATTAATTCAACAGCTGAGCGGGATTTGAACTCAGGACCCTATATTCCTAAGCCCACCACCCTAACAATTAAGCCAACACCAGGCATAGGGCTCCAGGACACCAGCAATTTACAACCAAGCCCGAGTAGCATCGACTTTATTTATGTGCGAGTACGACGCAGAAGCACCTTTGATGCATGTGAGCATGTCTACATTGAAAACAATCTACCCTTAACTCACAAGGCAAAACAAAACATGGATTTTGTAGGTGTGCCACCCTGGGAGGTGATACAGGTATGAAGGAAGCAGACATTACAGTGGACTCAACGTCAAATCACAAGAAAACAAGAGACGCAGCGTTAAGCAGAGAAAAATGTTCATTCCACACACTCGACACACTCATTCCAGATACGCCATACACTGCACTGTTCACTGTGTGTGTGGATTCTCACTGCAGCTTCAGGACACCGCAAACTTTCCCCTCAGGGCAATGATCCAGATTCACATCTTGCTTTAAACATTAATCCACCAGCAGGGGCTCTCTCCCTCTTTCTCTCTCCCTCTCCTGAACCACTATGCCTGGCAGGCATTGCAGACCTCTTTAAAAAAAAGAACATTAGCTCCGGTTACGAGCTTCATTTACCAACTCTACGTGCAATGTTGCCCCACTCCAGGCTTTTGGACCAAAATGCCATGCTATGACCATCCTCAGACACGCTCGTATATCTACAGCACATGGGGCAGACCTGCAATGGTGCTCCCATTTGGGTTCTACAATTGGGTGGTTTTCATACTACAATGGCCACCATTGGTAATGTGGTTGTACAGCAGGAAGTGTATGGATTGCACTGGATTGTAAACATTCCATTTAGCTTACATGCCAGTCAAAAAACTCATGCTCTTCCAGTGGGTGGGGACTTTGCAGATTTTGGCACATGAAAGATGATTGTACAAAATTAAAAGGTGCCCAGGGAGATTGGGTGGGGGGTGGTTGGAGAGGTTCGAGTCTCAATATCGGGGCCTATCCTGTAGAGAACGCACACAAAACATGATAATTATTTGTGGGGGAAAATATATAATCTTGTAGTTTGGAGGATGCTTTTGCTTCTGCACTTTGCTCACGGTACGATTGCACAATATCAGTCGTGCTTCACAAAATAAGTAAAGTGTGCGTCACCCTGTGGGTTAGAGTACAAATCCATACAAACTCAGCGTGCAATCCACACAATCATAAACAACCGTAAAGTAAAAGTTTATCCAAGTAGAGTTTCATTCTAACTTGGTGAACACACATGATCGGTAGAGTCTGAGCAAAAAAATAAAACAAACTGCAACGGCACTCTTCAATGTCACGACATTGACCGATATGCCCCATGCCGCATTATTGCATCAGTATACATACTTGCACCAAGTTTGATGTCAATCCCTTCAGCTGTTCTCAAGTATCACATTTTTAACTGACATGACCTCTGACCTTGGACACTGAAATCTAATCAGTTCATCTTTGCATCATAATATATATCTACACGACCCGTGAACCCGTTGGGTTCCCGTTGTGACAGCGGTTGATAAAAAAAGTCATTAAAAAAAAATAGCTCCAGCGAACTATACCGCTGAGGTTGTTTGCATTGATCAAATAATCCCGAAGAGCACTTGACTGAATCGGGAATTGATTTTTTTATAATTTTTTCGTTGCCCGATTTTAATGAAGCTTGATACTGCACACCGCAGGAGAATGGTGACGAAGGTGGGCTGAAAATTTTTGCGCTGTCATGTACCGTTTTGGCTGTATTTCAGGAACATACATACATACATACATACATACATACATACATACATACATACAAGATGAGAGTTTAAGTAATATACTAGACGACCCGTGAACCCGTTGGGTTCCCGTTGTGACAGCGGTTGATGAAAAAAATCATGTCAAGAAAAAAAAAATAGCTCCAGCGAACTATACTGCTGAGGTTGTTTGCATTGATCAAATTCTCCTGAAGAGCACTTGGCTGAATCGGGAATTGATTTTTTAATAATTTTTTTCGTTGCCCGATTTGAACGAAACTTGATACTGCACACCACAGGCGAATGGTGAGTAAGGTGGTCCGAAAATTTTTGCACTATAGTGTACCATTTTGGCTGTATTTCGGGAACATACATACAAGATGAGAGTTTTAGTAATATATAGATAATATGAACGAGGTACCCGTGATGCGCACGTATGGGAGTCCTTGGACACTGAAATCTAATCAGTTCATCTTTGCATCATAATATATATCTACACGACCCGTGAACCCGTTGGGTTCCCGTTGTGACAGCGGTTGATAAAAAAGTCATTAAAAAAAAAACATAGCTCCAGCGAACTATACCGCTGAGGTTGTTTGCATTGATCAAATAATCCCGAAGAGCACTTGAATGAATCGGGAATTGATTTTTTTATAATTTTTTCGTTGCCCGATTTTAATGAAGCTTGATACTGCACACCGCAGGAGAATGGTGACGAAGGTGGGCTGAAAATTTTTGCGCTGTCATGTACCGTTTTGGCTGTATTTCAGGAACATACATACATACATACAAGATGAGAGTTTAAGTAATATACTAGACGACCCGTGAACCCGTTGGGTTCCCGTTGTGACAGCGGTTGATGAAAAAAATCATGTCAAGAAAAAAAAATAGCTCCAGCGAACTATACTGCTGAGGTTGTTTGCATTGATCAAATTCTCCTGAAGAGCACTTGGCTGAATCGGGAATTGATTTTTTGATAATTTTTTTCGTTGCCCGATTTGAACGAAACTTGATACTGCACACCACAGGCGAATGGTGAGTAAGGTGGTCCGAAAATTTTTGCACTATAGTGTACCATTTTGGCTGTATTTCGGGAACATACATACAAGATGAGAGTTTTAGTAATATATAGATAATATGAACGAGGTACCCGTGATGCGCACGTATGGGAGTCCTTGGACACTGAAATCTAATCAGTTCATCTTTGCATCATAATATATATCTACACGACCCGTGAACCCGTTGGGTTCCCGTTGTGACAGCGGTTGATAAAAAAGTCATTAAAAAAAAAACATAGCTCCAGCGAACTATACCGCTGAGGTTGTTTGCATTGATCAAATAATCCCGAAGAGCACTTGAATGAATCGGGAATTGATTTTTTTATAATTTTTTCGTTGCCCGATTTTAATGAAGCTTGATACTGCACACCGCAGGAGAATGGTGACGAAGGTGGGCTGAAAATTTTTGCGCTGTCATGTACCGTTTTGGCTGTATTTCAGGAACATACATACATACATACATACAAGATGAGAGTTTAAGTAATATACTAGACGACCCGTGAACCCGTTGGGTTCCCGTTGTGACAGCGGTTGATGAAAAAAATCATGTCAAGAAAAAAAAATAGCTCCAGCGAACTATACTGCTGAGGTTGTTTGCATTGATCAAATTCTCCTGAAGAGCACTTGGCTGAATCGGGAATTGATTTTTTGATAATTTTTTTCGTTGCCCGATTTGAACGAAACTTGATACTGCACACCACAGGCGAATGGTGAGTAAGGTGGTCCGAAAATTTTTGCACTATAGTGTACCATTTTGGCTGTATTTCGGGAACATACATACAAGATGAGAGTTTTAGTAATATATAGATAATATGAACGAGGTACCCGTGATGCGCACGTATGGGAGTCCTGAATCCTCCCTAAAAAATGGATTGAGAAATTTTATGGCAACTCCCACCCACCTTATGACACATGCAGGGTGACATTCCAGCCAAAAGCTGCACAGAAAATTTGGTGAGGCTGGCCACAAAACCATGGGAGGAGTACTGTGTAAAATCGATGTATCTTTAATGACGATTATGATGAAGTTCATAACAATAACGATGGTGATGGTGTTGGCCGGGGAGGGGGTATTAGCTCTTTTGTGCCATGATGAAGGAAATGGGTCATTACAGAAAAATTGCAAAAAATCTCAAGTGGGCAAAACACTGACTGCAGCTGACCCCACCAGAAGGTGGGTAATGGTTCCCTACACGGTCAATGGTGAAAACTGCAAATGACGAAGCCGCGAATGTGTTTACACGTGGAGAAAGATCGGCGTCGTATGGGTGGAAATGCAAAATCTTAATTGTTTTGAGATATTACCGAACAAGTGATGGTTTCAACATGCGGTAAATGGAGAAACTTGCAATGCCGAACCTGTGAATGTGTTCACATGCGGAGCGAGAGCAGGTTCGTGTGGGTGGAAACTCAAAATCATAATTGCATTGAGAAATTTATGAAACCTCTCACCCACCTTAGGATACCCGCTGCGACGCCAAAAGGTTCCACAGAAAGTTTGGCGGGGCTAGCCTCAAAACTGAGGGAGTAGTCCAGGGACGGACAGACAGACAGTCCTGCTTTATTATATAGATACCAAGTTTGGTCAAAATCCCATCACTGGTTCACAAGTTGGCACGGTAACAGAATTTTTAACTAACGGGACCCCTGACCTTTGACCTCTTGACCCCATAATCTAATCAGTTTATCTTTATATCATTATACATACTTGTACTGTTTAACTTAGATCCCCTTCAGCCATTGTTACGTTACCGTGGTAACGAAAACCTATCAAAAACCGAAAACCTCTGACCTTTGACCTCTTGATGCTGAAATATAATCAGTTCATATTTGCATCTTCATATATATCCTTTACCATCAAGCTTCTCCCAACCAACCCCACAATCATGTGGGAATCATCAAATTCCCATCACTGGTACGCAACTTAACACGCTAACAGAGAGTTTACCGAACGGGACCTCTGACCTTTCACCTTTTGACCCCATAATCGAATCAGTTCATCTTTGCATCATTATATATATACTTGTACCAAGTTTAACTTAGATCCGTTCTGCTATTCTTAAGCTAGCGCTGTAACTAAAAACTATCACAGACGCATGGACGGACGGACAGCTGAAAGCATGTCTCCAGCGACTTCTTCAGTGGAGGCATAAAAAGGTTGGGGGTGGGGGAGTTTTATACAATTGCAGCAGGTGGATCAAAACGATAATATGGACCATTTCAACTTTGATTAAAGAAAAAAATAAAGAAAAAATGATAAAAACTTTCCCTGTCCACCCTTCTACATGTGGACAAATTCACCAAATTGTGTTCAAGAGAAAGGAGGTGCACGATGCTTTTGTCTTCAGTGCCCTTCCATTTCTCCCCCTTTAAATGTGTATGGAGAAAAAAAGAGAGACGGTGAGACATTGAGAGATGGAAAGAGATGAAGAGAGATGAATGAACAAACACGGACGGCACATTCACTTTTTGAGAAGATCCTCTCCTAGACATCTTACTCATGAAACATGTATCCAATCCCCTTTACATCAGCTATCTCAGCTCGCTAACATTCGTGCCAATATCCATGTACCCATGTACATACCTAGCTAGGTACCAACCTAACTCAATCTTAAACCTTTCTACTGTTTCTGCTGTAACTACTTTTCCATGGAGACTGTTCCATGCATTAACAACTCTCTGAGTGAAAGACCCCAACATAACTACCATCCTAACTCTCCTCTTCTTTACTCTCAGGCTGTGACCCCAAATGGTGTCATTGAAGATTCTGTTGAAAAATTATTCCGCACTTATTTTGTCCATACCCTTCATTATCCTCAACATCTCAATCAAATCCCATTATAACCACCTCCTTTCTAATGTATAACGTCCTGTCTCCTTCAGCCGCTCCTCGTAGCATCGTCTAGCCAGGTCCAGGATCACTCTACGTTGAGCCCTCTCTATGGCAGCAATACCTTCACAGCTATGGTGACCAAAACTGAACCAAATATTCTAGATGAATCCTCATGAAATTCCTGTAGAGTGTTAACACTACCTCTTGATATATAATTGATTCCCTGACAAATACAAGCTAAATCCCTGTTGGCTTTACCTATAGCTGCCTGGCACTGCTCTGTCTGCTTACCTCCAGCCCCGCCCCCCACATATGTATTTCCATCCCAAGATACTTCTACTGAGTGACACGCTCCAAGATTGCCCCTTACAAGATACAATCCTTATTTTCATTGTTTCAACCCATCCCCAACACTTTACGTTTTCATATGCGAAACTGCATCTGCCAGTCTGTTCCAACATTATACTCGGCACCATCTGCATTGGTTTCAAGCTCTTCCATCTCATAATTTAAACTGACTGGTGTTAGTATAGAATACTGTATATATTTACTTTCCCTTTCCTGTAATTATTATTTGCTGTCTGGCCTTACCAATCATATTATCAAAAATAAAAAAATCTGTCAACTTTAACACTCTACAAGTCCTATTTTAATGGCTACAATTACTATTTCCACCTTCTTGTGGAGTAGGCTGAGGAATGTCCCCCCCCCCACCTCCAAGTCTTTCACTAACTGGCTGGCCAGGCCTGAAGTTCGAACTGAACATGATTTGAACATTAATTACATCGTGCATGCTCAGCAAAATGTGGGGTTAAGCAATTGGTTCACTTTGTCTGTCTGTCTGTCTGTCTGCAAAACGTCAGTTTATAATCGAGGAACAGCTTGATTTCAATTGATTGATTTATATCAATTGATTGATTTTCAATTGACTTGATTTCAAATTCAACAGCTGGGTACTTTTATAACACAATATTGCAGGTCATGGACAGAGTGCAATGAAGGGGAAAGCATATGGACAAGAAGAGAGGATATGTGTCTTGATTTTATGACTCCATTCCCCCAAATTTACAAGGTGCATTAAAGCAACTGCTACAAATCTCCTGCTTCCTTGTCTTCTTACTGCAAAACAAGCAACTTGCTGCAGTGGCAGTAGTACGGAACACGGAGTGGGGAACACACGGTGGTACGGAACACGGTGGTACGGAACACGGTGGTACGGAACACGGTGGTACGGAACACGGTGGTACGGAACACGGTGGTACGGAACACAGTGGTACGAGTACACTTAATGCAACGTCAAAAATATTCAAAATTGTATAAATTTCTGATCTCAGAGGCAAATAAAAAGGTGGAAGAGTCATCGCCATGATGAAGAATATAAAAGAAAGAAAGAAAGCAGAAAGAGAAGAGTGAAGGAAAGAAAAAGTTGAAACATCCGAGAAAAAACACGCGCAAGGCAAACTCAAAAGATAAATAAATAAAAACAAGGACGAAAAGCGTAGCAGAAAAAAAAGAGGATGGAAGGGTAGGGGAAGAATAGGTGGAAAGACGCAAGATGACTTTCCACCAACGGGTCATCGGAAACTCAACACCAATTAATTAACATGGTCATTTTAATCAGCCTCCGGCGCTTAACGAGGGTGCTGCCTGGAAGGAAGGCATAAAAGAGCCAGTAGAGGGTACAGGGTTGTAAGGGCGGCATTTTACGAGACAAGTAGCTACGTGAGGGTAGAACACCGGTAATTGCTGACGCTCACGCTAATTGTTGCGACATTTTACAGGACAATCGAATCGTGGTGTTCACAGCGAGTGCCTTCAGGCCAAACGATAAAGACAACAGACATTTTTCACAAGAGGAAATGGGTTCAACTCCAACTCGAAATCAAGATGAGCAGATTTTCAGGCCACATTAAGTGAAACGTTACGACCAAGTGATGGGCACAAACGAGGAAGCGCACATCGCTAAAGTTAGAGAGCTGCTCAACTAATATAAGCAAGTACAATGGCAGCATCAGGATAAAATAATATTTATTTAGCCTCACAAACTAGTACAGTATTGCTGAAAATGCAAAAACAGGGGAAATAAAAGAGGAGAAAGCAAGTGAATCCCAAGGACCGAATCCACGGCTATTTAGAGGGTGCGCCAACCCGCACATACAGAACTATAAAGAGCAACATATCACCCCAAGATGTTTGGCTGTGGTGAACCGATGGACTTCTTTTGGGGCAGCATTTCAACATAATCGCACCGAGGTTGTATTTCTCGGCAAGGATTGCCCAAAACAAGCTCTCCGGGCCCAAGGCGCTGCGGCCACACCTTGCGTAATTGGCCAAAACTGGACAACAATACATCTCCACGCTGGCTCTCCTCCACTGCTACACAATTACTGCACTTAGTTTCAAGGTTCAAGTAGTCTGTTACAAGGAAGTCGACATGCAAAACAACAAGCAGGCAATTTGTTTTGAGTTTGTGGCACTTTTGTTTTTCCCCTTCTCACAGTTTCACCACCTGTAATTGGTACATATGTCTTAAAACTCTGTCGACATATACAGCAGGTGCAGTTTGCAATTTCCAGGCCCACATATTTATCGCAGTTGGCAATCCTAAATGTATGACAAGGGCATGTGCCACCCACATGAGATCTCACCTTTGACCTGTCAAAAGCCTCAAATAAATGGCACCAAAGAACTTCAACTCTCTCTATCGAGTGCAGCCTGTGGCTGCTGGTTGCATCATTGGTTGGGACGCGGCTATGCCGCTGATGCAGTGTCCCCCTTACCAGTGCACTGGTACTCATTTTGCCGACCGCAGAAGGATGACAGGCTGAGTCAACCTCCTGATGTATTAATTCAGCAGCCCAACGGGGATTGAACTCAGGACCCTAGGATCCCAAGCCACCACCCTAACCACTAAGCCAACACCAGGCTAGAACTTTAACTATCCAAACACAAAAGTATGCAAATGCAATAATTAATCACGAGGAAGGAAATTTCCTGAAGCATAGATCCGATTCATTTAAAATACATAAATAAATAAATAAAGAACAACAGCATTCTTTAATAGTTGTACCTTTTCGCTCTATTGCAGCACTCGTTTAACAAGTACAAACTAGAAAGAGCAATCAAAGATTGCAGACCCTTGCCAGAACTTTTGGGTAGTGTTTGTGTAGTTTTGTGTGATGTTTGTGTACTAGTGTATTACGTAATTAATAAGAGACATAACAAGAAATGCCACTTTATAACTGCTGGCAGTGATGGCCGGGTACCAAGACATCTCACTTTGATTGGACACCTGACCCTGACCCGTGACATTTTTCATTATTCAATTGAATTTAGAATGGGATTAAAATTAATTCAATTAAAATCAAATGGAAGACCAAATAAGGTACAGTCCTGCATTGGAGTCATCAGAAGGAAACCAAACAAGCAAAAAGCAAATATGAAGTAGTCAGGAGGAACCTGGAAAGGATTCACATTTCAGCTGCTACTCCTCTACCCTCAAACCCATCCATGCACAACCAAGTGAGCCTTATTCAAGATAAAATGTATATACTGTATATATATATATATATATATATATATATATATATATATATATATATATATATATATATATATATATATATCTTCTTCTTTCGGCTGCTCCCATTAGGGGTCACCACAGCGGATCATCCGTTATGATCCGCATAATGATTTGGCACAGGTTTTACGCCGGATGCCCTTCCTGACGCAACCCTGATCGCCTCTTACAACACAGGGATATGGTACACCTATTTTAACTATGGTATACATCGGCCCAGTACACTGGTACTCACTTCGCCGACCTCGGAAGGATGACAGGCTGAGTCAACCTCCTGGTGTGTATTAATTCAAGTGGCCAACGGGGCTTGAACTCAGGACCTTTTGGATCCCAAGCGGCTCCCCTAACCACTACGCCAACACCAGGCTTATATATATATATATATATGTATATATATATATATATATACATACATATATATACATATATATATATATATACATACATATATATACATATATATATATATATACATACATATATATACATATATATACATACATATATATACATATATATACATACATATATATACATATATATATATATACATACATATATATACATACATATATATATATATACATACATACATATATATACATATATATATATATATATATATATATACATACATATATATACATATATATACATACATATATATATATATATACATACATATATATATATATATATATATATATATACATACATATATATACATATATATATATATATATATATATATATATATATATATATATATATATATATATATATATTTACACAGTCATGCACTGCTTAACGATGTTCCGGGCAACGATGGATCGCATATACGATGGATCTGCCAGCTTTGGAAAAAAAAAAATGAAAAAAAAATGTAACTGAAAAATTCCTATCGCCGAGTGATGTAGCCTCGTATAAAAATAGCACATACAATTATGTACACTGTACAGTACATAATACTTCATAATGATAATAAACGACAGTGTGGCCCTGTTATAATGTGATCGTTGAGGTCCATAAAATGTCATCGCGAAAAAAATAGGATCGTGCTAAATCGGGATTCAAGGAAATCGGCTTTCAAACTGAACCAATGTTTCCACGTTTACCTTCCAGCAAGTGAATTACCTTTGCATTGAATAATTCCACGAATAAATCGTTGTTACAGTCGACATTAAAACACGAATTTATTTTTAGTGAAGCTTTTTATGTTGTTAAAACAATCACACTGTTCCGAAAATATATATCACAATTGACAGGTGCTCGTTTCTTCATTTGTAAATTATAACATCGATGCAATGATTACGTATTTATAAAATCCAAACGCGAATTATTCACCTTTCTATAATCAATGCGAGAGGAGATTGTAAGCTGCCGCTAACAACACCGATGGCCGTAATGAACAGCACAAAGGTAAATCTAACGTGTCTTCCGTCTCTCTTGGATGTGTGTTACAATTGCCGACAGTATTCAGTACAGTAACATGCTGTACAGGTTTGTATCCGAGGAGCAATAGGCTATACCATATAGCCTAGGTGTGTAGTTTTGTGCAAGTACCATGTTCGAAAACGAAAACGAAAAAAAAATGATGTTCGCACAACGACGACGTCGCTTAACGACGCGTTTCTCAGAACGTAACCCCGTCGTTAAGTGGCGCATGACTGTATATATAAAAATGCCCAGATCAAAAAAAAAAAAACAATTCTGGCTGCCTGACCATGTGTCCAATCAAGTTGAAATTTAAAATATGTATTCCCCGTCACTACGAGATCACAGTTGTGAAATTTCACTTCGATTGATTCAGCGGTTCCAGAGAAAACATTATTTAATATTTTCCTTCAATCCAATATGGCTGCCAAACCATGTGACCTATCGATTATTTCTAAGCAAACTTGTACACGCAAGGCTTGGGGAACATTTGTATAAGTTTCCCCTCAATCTGTCTAACCGTTCTGGAGATTTTTTTTATAGCTTTTAGGGTAAATCCAATATGGCTGCCAAACCATGTGACCTATGATGTCATATGTGTGAACTCATGGATCCGCAGTCATACTTCGAAAGTTTTGCCTCGATCTATCCAATCACTTCAGAGAAGATTTTTGAAGGTTTTTTAAATTCTAAACAATATGGCTGCTGAATCACATGACCAATGATGTCATCAATTTTTTTTTCTGTGGATCATTTTATCCCAAGGTGACCCTTAAAAGTTTTCATACTGATCAGATGTAGCATTCAAAATATACAATAAAGTTATAATGAAAGCACCTATGGGGTCATTAAAAAAAATTAATCACACTTATTCCCCATGAAGAGTAAGTACTTACTCTGTGCCAAGTTTAAATTTTTTTCCTTGGTGCGGTTTCAGAGATATATAGAGGTCCAAAGTTTTTGTTTTTCAAACATGGCTGCCACACTACGTGACCTATGATGTCATAATTATAATTAAAATATTCTACATGAGTCGCACCGATGGTGAAAATTTTGTCTCAATCCAACAAGCGGTTGCGGAGAAAAACACGAAAGTTCTGTGTGGACAAACAAACATACAAACAAACAAGAAAAAGACGTCTTGCAGAGCATGATACTTGCAAAATCCACCCCCTCTCCAAATGTTGCCATGGATACATGGAATTGTCCATTTCATTAAGATTAAAATTGACAATCTCAATCAAAGCTTAGATCAATCAGATAAAAATTGACTATTTTTCAGACTGAAATTGATGATTTTAGAAGTTTGACCTTGAGTTGATCTTTGACCTCAAAAATAGTTGGTTTCCAAATTCAGTGATGCACTATGCAGTTGCTGCTCAATTATCAGGTTAATCAGATGAAAATTGATGATTTTTCAGAGGAAATTTGATTACTTTAGAAGGTTGACCTTGAGTTTACCTTTGACCTTTTGACCTCAAAAATAGTTTCTTTCCCAATTCAGTGATGTACTTTGAAAATCCTGTTCAGTTTTCAAGTTAATAGGATGTAAATTGATGATTTTTCAGTTGAAAATTGATGATTTTAGAAGTTTGACCTTGAGTTGACCTTTTAATCTCAAAAATAGTTGGTTTCCCAATTCAATAATGCACTATGAAATTTCTGTTTAATTTTCAAGTTAATTGGATGAAAATTGATTTTAGAAGTATGACAGAGTTGACCTTTGACCTCAAAATCAATAGGCTTCTCAGTTGAGACTACCTCTACAACATGGTAAACTTTCATGACGATCGGTTTAGAATTGTGACCTGTAGGCAATAAACAGACAGACAGAATAATACACAGAACCAACTAATATACATGAAAAATCTTCAATTTTCGCAAGTAACAAAACAAACAGACAAACAAGAAGATGTCGTGCAGAGCACAATACTTGCAAAATCAATAAAACAAATTTGACCTCAAAAATAATTGGTGGTTGAATTCAATGACCAAATATGCAACTCCTCTTCAAATACAGGCCCGTAGCCAAGGCTCAGTATTAAGGGGGGCATATGAACTGGATGGGGGGTCACAATTATTATATTTAATATTTTTGATAACCCTGTATGCTATTGTATTCATGCAGCATTGACACATCTATACTGAGGTTGCCGTCGCATACTAACCAAATTGATCTCAGCTAGATTTAATATGTTCCGATGTTTTTGGCCTAAAATTATTCGAATGCAGGAGAGCCGCAACAAACTGGCGCATTCACAATGCATTTTATTGAAAATTAATATACCGGAATGGAGGGTTGACGGGTTGTGAAGGTCACGTGGTGCAAGTGCACTTCATCTTTAATAATGTAAATTTATGTCTTTTCCTTTATCATATTATCATATTATGAGGATATTACATTTATACCTAACTTACAACCAATCAGGTAACCTGCTCAATAGGGTCTCCATATTGAATACGCTGATTGGCTATTCCTTAAAACTAAATGATCCACGAGATATATATATATATATATATATATATATATATATATATATATATATATATATATATATATATATATATATATATATATATATATATATATATATATATATTCAATGATTAGACAATTGGCACCAATTCAGGTGCACTTATACAAGATGTTGTGAAGAATTGGCATTAGAAAATTAATATACCAGAGATACAATGACTAAACGGGGGAGGTTGGCACCGGAATCAGTGCACTTTGAAATAAGATACAGTCGGCTATGACCTGCGATCATCACGTTAAACTATCAAGAGCAAATACG
This sequence comes from Eptatretus burgeri, assembly GCF_056783735.1. Taxonomy (NCBI): domain Eukaryota; kingdom Metazoa; phylum Chordata; class Myxini; order Myxiniformes; family Myxinidae; genus Eptatretus; species Eptatretus burgeri. The sequence goes on from NC_140965.1 coordinate 69,855,089, forward strand.
ACCAGCCTAAAGATACCACAAGGTCCGCATTTAAAGCAGTCAATTACACAGAGGTAAGGTTATGCACAAAGCACTAGATATGGGATATGCAAAGCACCAAACACAACATTTAACTAAAACATCAGAAGTACAAAGAAGCCGACCACGGCAGGTGCTGACCACAACCACACTGCAACCACAACCACACACGCATCACATGCAGTCACACACACAATCTGAACTCCTCGTATAGTTTTTATACCACTGTACTCGCTGTCAGAAGAGCTGCAGGCGACGCGTCTCGGTGTGGAATCTTCTGAGGACCTTCTCCTTCCATTCATTCAGGCATTTACGTGTGAGGTCTCTCTCGAAGGCCAGCTGTACCAGTTATTCCTTGCGTGAATGGCGCATGGACCGTCGATGGTCAGTGAAGACATTCCTCAATGTTGAGAATGAGTTTTCACACATGGCAGTGGACGCACCAAATGCTAGTCCAAGTCTCATAGCAGTCACTACACTTGGCATGGCTTCCAGCGTTTTGTGGTATGTTGAGAGGAGTTTTTGTGTTGTCCATCTCTCGTTTGGCTGCTTTTCTGTCTGTGAGTGAATAAACTGCTTTGCAACCACACACTCCGTTTCACTGATGGTTGACTTTGTTAATGTCATGATGTGCTGGAGCAAGTGGGGATCCAAAAACGTGACATTTTCAGGATTCAAGGCAGCGAGTGAACGGGCGAGTTGTGTTGCGCTCACTGAAGCGCTGAGCGATCTCTCCAAGCACAGTGTCAATTGTGCTGTAAAAAACCCTCTGCAGTTCTGTCTTGTCATTGTTTTGTCCTGTAGTCTCCAAAACTACAAACTGTTCCAAGTTCTTATGCATTGTGTGTCTCCGTTTTGGTGGTGCAGGTGGAGAAGTGTGAGCATCGTTGGCCTTGTTCCACAGATCAGTGAACTCATCCTCAGAGCGGAGTTTCTTCACGCACTCTGCAGCATTCGCCACCAGTTCCAACCCCGTTAGCAAGTCCATGTCCTCTGCCTGCAAGAGTCTGTTAGGGCCATTTAACAACATCAGCAGTTTTTGTACAAAGATAGCAATGAACATGAAGGTCGGCCCAGAGACTTCCTGCAAAAGCCCAATAGCCTCCATCCTCATCTCTGCACCGAAGGCGCGCTCTGCATCAATCTCAAACAGTCAGGATGTGATATCCTTAAAAGATCCTATGATCACAGACACGGTGGCTAAATGTCCCGTCCAACTTTGATCAAGAAGTCGTTTTAACCGCTCACCTTTATACTGTGCAGCAACAGTGGGCTTTCTGAAGAATTTGTACAGGCAACAACAAACCTCGAGGAAATCAGTGACAGCTTTCTCTGCTGCCAGTACGTGGATAACTACCATATGGAGTTGGTGATTTAAGCAGTGCACATCGGGGATTTCTCTTTCCAATATCTCTTGCAACAACTTTTGCACCCCACCGTGCTTCCCAGCCATTACCGAAGCCCCGTCATACACCTGACTTAATATTATTGACGTGTCAAGTCCTGTTTTTATCAGCTCTGCAATTATTAGGTCTGTCAATGTTTTTGCATCTCCAGCGTTGGATGTAGCTATTGTGAGTAGACGCTCTGTTGCTTCATTTGATGCGGATACAAAGCGAATGATGATTGATATGTTCTCACATTCAGTGACCGGGCGTAGTGGCGTGCGCCTGTAATCCGGCGACTCGGAGGCTTCAGTTGGAGGATCGCTTGAGGACGGGAGCTCTGCAATGGGCCGTGCTATGAGAGGGTGTAGGGCAGTCCAGAATCATAGCGAAACCCAATCCTTATCCCTGTCTCATAAGAGGCGACCAGGGTTGCGTCAGGAAGGGCATCCGGCGTAAAACCTGTGCCAAATCAGTATGCGGATCATAACGGATGATCCGCTGTGGTGACCCCTAATGGGAGCAGCCGAAAGACGAACACACACACACACACACACACACACACACACACACACACACACACACACACACACACACGTTCTCACATTCAGTGGGGTCCCTTGTCCCATCCACCTTGATGGTAAACCACGATGGCATCCGTCACAACATTACTCAATGTGCAGATCAGTTCATTCTGCATTTCCGGACTAGTACAGCTTGCGTTTCGTGGGATATGCTTTATTATTTCGGCGAGCTCGGTGTCTTTTTTGAGTGTGTAGTTTAAAAGCGAGAGAAAGAGCCCACTGTGCCCGTCTGACATATCCTCAAAATTATCAAGGCTCCCTCTAAAAGGTATCTGATTTTCGGCGAGAAATCCCACAACATCTATAAGAGCAGACACATAGTACCGGTTTCTATTTAGCTGGTCAGCATTGAGGAGTGTGGAAATCTCCTCACCACAATCGATGCGCCTCTCATTCTCCTTCCACCTCAAAACACAAGTTAAATGTTCCTTTGAAGTTGCGTGTTTGTGAAATCCCCTGCCTTTCTCCACGGCATGTTTCCAATTCCGGTAGCCTCGCACTGTGAAAGTGGAGTCCACTGGGCCGCGTGCAGTGTTAAACTTCCTACATGGATAGCAGAATGCTGCATCTGTCTGCACACTGTATTCCAGCCATTCATTGGTCTGGTACCACGAGGACACAAAAGAGCGACTCTTGTTCTGCAACAGATGGCCAGGGTACCGCTGTAGAACAACTCGATTCGGTCTCTCACTTCCAAGATCATCGGGAAATGGCTTGACAGTCACAGCCGATCCCGAGGCCGCTGCCGAGCGTGGAAACTCGGCTGTCTGCGCTGGGGCTCCAGCCACAGGGATAACGTTGCTGGCTTGGCCAGGTTGGTCAGCTTCTGTCGGTATTTCATCGACATGATCGTCTTTTCCTCCTCCTCCAACTCCTCCAACAACATGTCTTTCATCATCTTCTTCATTTTCGTCGCTTGCATTTTTTCCTTTTCTGAGCCATTTTCGTTTATCCATCATCCACGTCTTTATCTCCTGCTGCGAGCTCGTGCTCTGTGATTCGCCCCTCGCGACTCGCGAGATTTGACGGTTGACGGTTTTATTTATTAAATGATCGATGCACCAAAAACAGGTTTTATCTGCATAATTTCAAATGTAAGCACGATTGCAAACACACATATTTTTAATTTTTATTATAAAATTACTTTTGTAAGATGGAGGGTTGACGGGTTGTGAAGGTCACGTGGTGCAAGTGCACTTCATCTTTAATAATGTAAATTTGTCTTTTCCTTTATCATATTATCATATTATGACGATATTACATTTATACCGAACTTACAACCAATCAGGTAACCTGCTCAATAGGGTCTCCATATTGAATACGCTGATTGGCTATTCCTTAAAAGTAAATGATCCACGAGATGTGTATATATATATATATATATATATATATATATATATATATATATATATATATATATATATACATACATATATATATATATATATATACATACATATATATATATATATATATATACATACATATATATATATATATATATATATATATACATATATATATATATATATATATATATACATATATATATATATATATATACATATATATATATATACATACATATATATATATATATATATATACATACATATATATATATATATATATATATATACATACATATATATATATATATATATATACATACATATATATATATATATACATACATATATATATATATATATATATATACATACATATATATATATATATATATATACATACATATATATATATATATATATATATACATACATATATATATATATATATATATATATATATACATACATATATATATATATATATATATATATATATATATATATATATATATATATATATATATATATATATATATATATATATATATATATATATATAACCACCCACAACATCGACATTCGACACGAGGTCTTGGCTGCTGCTATTGGTGCTTGTGTTATCTTTTATCTTGTGGTCTTGTGGTCTTGGACTGTATTGTCTTGCCAATTTCTTTTGGAGATGTGCTGGCAAGCACACACTTATCTCTTGACTGTTATTCAAAGAAGGATATTATTAAAGAACAGTTTATCCAAGAAGGCCTTATTATTCACCACGTTGAACATCTGGAATAAGGGTTTTAGTTCACAGGTGAACTCTTAAACAGCAAGGTCACAGTGGGAGCTCATCCTTAAACACTAAGTTGTTCACAGGGTGCAACAGGGCATAAATGGGTGGCGTACAAGTGGGGGGGCACCAGATGCGCCATGGGGGGCATTGCACCCAAATGCCCCCCCCCCCTTAGCGACGGGCATGTTCAAATATCAAGTGAATCAGATAAAAATTGACAATATGATAAATTCGGCCTATATGTTGTTCTTTTGGTCCACTAGTGCGGGCCCGTAGGTGCGTGCCAGTGTGGGGGAAGCATTTATATTAATGTATTCTAAATTGTAACAAATGGAGTTTTAGAAATGTAACTGTTATGCTAAAAGTTGAATTGGCTGTCATTTCTGGCCAAAAGACTTTTGCCCGAAATGTTAAGAAATGTGTTGTTCTGGAGCAGAGTGACCGAGCTGAAAACAAACGAACCTTTGCTTAGAAATGTACGAAGTGGCTTTTCGTCTAAAGGACACGTCTGCAGTCTGGGTTGAATAGCCCCCACCACTCTCTCATGAAAGTATAAAATGCTTTGAAATGTAAAATTGTTTCAGTGCAAGTACCTGAGAAAGTATTAGAATCTCAGTGGCCTGTACTCCTCGGAACTGACCAAGTACCAAGTTAGATTAAAACTCTCTGATGTAATGCGGAAGTGAATTGAATCGGGTTGGTCTAAATGTTAACTAAAGTAAGAATAAATGAAATAGAACCAAATAATATTGCAATCAATGGGGATTCTTAAGTTCATTGTACGAGGGTGAGAAGTGTATGGTGTATAATTAGAAAATAAATTATTTCACAAGGAAGGACTTGTGTGGATATCAGTTTTAACATTGTCGATAGGGTTTTATGCAGGATTTTATAACCAAATCGGACAAACGTTAAACTCTGCCTGAAGTCAAATAGGATGCCACAATCGGCCAGTTGGAATCCTTCAGGAGTTCAACGATCACAATAAGGTAGGTTAAATATTCAACATCACCAGTATGTGCAGCTTCGTGCCTGCAGTATCAGGTCCCCAGCATTAATTGTGATGTCATATCAAACGAAGAAGAATTGTGATGACCCCTCTCTCTCCCCCCTCTATCCCCCCTCCTCTGTCCCCCTCCTCTCTCCCTCCACTCTCTTGCCCCCCCTCTCACCCTTCTCTCTCCCCCTCCTCTCTCTCCCTTCTCTTGCCCCCTCTCACCCCCTCTCTTGCCCTTCTCTCTCCCCCTCCTCTGTCCCTCCTCCTCTCTCCCTCCCCTCTCTTGTCCCCCTCTCACCCTTCTCTCTCCCCCCTCCTCTCTCCCTTCTCTTTCCCCCCTCACCCCCTCTCTCACCCTTCTCTCTCCCCCTCCTCTCCCCCTCTCTTCCCCCCTTTCACCCTTCCCTCTCCCCCTCCTCTCTCCCTTCTCTCTCCTTCTCCTCTCTCCTTCCCCCTCTCACCCCTCCTCTCTTTCACCCCCCTCTCTCCCCCTCTATCCCTCCTCATCTCTCCCCCTCCTCTGTCCCCCCTCCTCTCTCCCTCCCCTCTCTTGACCCCCCTCTCACCCCCTCTCTCGCCCTTCTCTCTCGCCCCCTCTCTCCCCTCTCCTCTCTCCCCTCTCCTCTCTCCCCCTCCTCTCTCATCCCTCTCTGTAAATGTATTCACAAATGTCTACCAAGCACAACGATTAATTAGAACCTTGGGAAAAAACAGCTTTCAAACCCTTGGGAAACAGCTGTTTCCCTTGGGAAAATTCAATCCTTGGGATTAATTAGTAATTTGAATAATAATCAAACCTTGGGATTAAATAATTAAATTAAATAATAATAAAAGAATAATCAAACCTTGGGATTAATTAATTAATTAAAACCTTGAGATAAAACAGCTTTCAAACCTTGGGAAACACTTGGGAAACAGCTGAAATGGATGAGGAAGAACGATATAAAACTTTGAAAAGGCACATAATCAGGTCCCCAGTGTCGATTGTGACGTCATACCAAACGAAGAAAAAGAATTGTGACGTCAATCGTGCCAAAAAAAAAAATAATAATAATAATAATTTTAAAAACATTAATTTTGACGTCATTCGTGACGTCATAGCACTGTGTCCTGTAATTGGTTGACAGATAAATGGCCGTAACTTGGGAACCGCTTGTCGGATTGATATCAAACCTTGAAAAGGCACATCCGCGGGGCCCCGGCAATATTCCTGGCAAGTTTCAATCCGATCGGACCGGTGGTCGTCTGGTTATTAATAATTTGGGAAAAAATGGCATGATAAGGTGAGAAGGTGAAAGGACACCTTCAGCTGCCATGTATACACCTTTTCAACACTGAAAAAGCAATAAAATGGCCGTAACTTGGGAACCGCTCGTCCGATCGATATCAACCCTCGAAAAGGCACATCCGGGGGTCCCCGGCAATACTCCTGGCAAGTTTCAATCAGATCGGACTGGCGGTCGTCGAGAAACGACGGTCGCAGACAGACAAACAGACAGACAAACAGACACACACACACACACAGATTGCTGGAATTATAGATAGACAAGGCACATACTCAGGTCCCAGTGTCGATTGTGACGTCATACCAAACGAAGAAGAAAAAGAATTGTGATGTCAATCGTGCCCAAAAAAAAAATAATAATAATAATTAAAAAAAAATAATTGTGACGTCATTTGTGACGTCATAGCACCGTGTCCTGTCATTGGTTAACAGATAAATGGCCGTAACTTGGGAACCGCTTGTCCGATTGATATCAAACCTTGAAAAGGCACATCCGCGGGGCCCCGCAATATTCCTGGCAAGTTTCAATCCGATCGGACTGGTGGTCGTCTGGTTATTAATAATTTGGTGAAAAATGCCATAAGGTGAGAAGGTGGAACGACACCTTCAGCTGCCATATACACACCTTTTTAACACTGAAAAAGCAATAAAATGGCCGTAACTTGGGAACCGCTCGTCCGATCGATATCAAACCTCGAAAAGGCACATCCGGGGGTCCCCGGCAATATTCCTGGGAAGTTTCAATGAGATCGGACTGGCGGTCGTCGAGAAACGGCGGTCGCAGACAGAAAAACAGACAGACAAACAGACAGACACACACACAGAGATTGCTGGAATTATAGATAGATGTTGTCCTCAAAAAATTTTGGCTGGTTGAATTCAGTGACCTGAAATATAAATCCTCTTCAAATTTCAAGTCAATCGGTTGAAAATTAAAGATTTTAGAAATCTCACCTCAGTTATTTACCTTTGGCCTATGTTAACCTTTTGGTGCATGTTGACCTCAAAAATAATTGGCTGGTTGAATTCCATGACCTAAAATATAAATCCTCTTCAAATTTCAAGTCAATAAGTTGAAAATTAAGGATTTTAGAAATCTCACCTAAGTTGTTTACCTTTGGCCTATGTTGACCTCAAATATAATTGGCTGGTTGAATTCAGTGACCTGAAATATAAAACCTCTTCAAATTTTAAGTCAATCAGATGAAAATTAATGATTTTAGAAATCTCACCTAAGTTGTTGACCTTTGGCCTATGTTGACCTTTTGACGTCAAAAACAAAAGGCTTCTTCCAAACGACAAACTCTTCCATGTAGTGAAGTTTCGTGAAGATTGGTTTAAAATTGTGACCTGTAGGCAATAGACAGAGACAGACAGACAAACAGACAGACACAATAACAAAACCGACTCACCAATATACTTGAAAAATCTTCGATTTTGCAAGTAATAAACAGACAGACAGACAAACAAACAAATGGACCCAAACGCAATATCCTCTGCTTCGGCGAGGGTAATGAGATCCTATATCCTCTACAACAACTCCGCTTCGCATCGCAACCACACACCACACACTCTGTTTCGATCTCAAGACACACCAGAGATGGGGAGGGTTTTTCTATATACATAATTTAGGTTCGTGGAAGTGCTCCGACACAACAAAACAAATGGAACAGCAGGAGAAAGGGGAAACACCAATGACGGGGCAGAAGGAGAAAGTGGATGGATACTGACAAACCGTTTTTTGCACCTTTTTCATGTCATGCTGTGATGTTGGCTGATTTCCAAAGAAATGGAAGATGACCTATGTTAAATGACAGGGTGAAAAGGGCAGAGGGAGGAAGTGCAAGAGCAGCAGAGCAGGTGTTTAGGACACGTGAGCTGATGCCATCCGGTCTGGTTGCAGAGTCAGAGTCGAGGGTTGCCAGAAACTGTTCCCCTTTTCAGGTGCAAAAGACACAGAGTTCAGGAGCAGTTGGACACGACTGGGAAGGGTGGGTACAGAGAGACAGAGATATATATATATATATATATATATATATATATATATATATATATATATATATATATATATATATATATATATATATATATATATATATATATATATAGAGATAGAGATAGAGATAGAGATAGAGATAGAGATAGAGATAGAGATAGAGATACAGAGAGACAGAGAGACAGAGAGACAGAGAGACAGAGAGACAGAGAGACAGAGAGACAGAGAGACAGAGAGACAGAGAGATAGAGAGATAGAGAGATAGAGATAGAGATAGAGATAGAGATAGAGAGAGGAAAGACACTAGGTTTTGAAGCAAACCCAGAATTGAGGGATTCGGCCTTCTCACGAGCAGAGTCGGCCGTGGTGCCATTTGAAGTGAGGGAAGGGATGGAAGGGGAGCATACACCAAAGACAGACTTGACAAGGCCACACCAGGTTTTAGAGGAGGGAGACAAGTTTGAGAGTTAATTCTTGAGATTGGACAGATGTTGTTTTCTGGCTCTCCTTAGACTAGCCACACAATTGTTGTGGGCTTTGTGGAATAATCTAAGGTTACCTTCGGTTGGATTTGCCTGACAGGAAGAGAATGCAAGTTGTTTTAAAGCAACTGCCTTACCACAGGAATCAGAGTACCAAGAGCAGTAGGAGGAGTAGGATAACTGAAGACGAGTTGGGATGATTGTGCATAAGAGAGAGAAAGCAGGTTTATGTGGAACCAGAATAGCTGGGTCAAGATTTGAACCCAGTCTGGATGGCTCAGAGGTGATGGCTTTCTCAATGTTAGCTGGTTCCTGGTGATCTGGTTGCTTCCATCCCTCAATGATACGCACAAGGAACAAACATAACGAACAAAGAGTTTTGCACATGGAATAAGCATTATGCATTGCTACTCTTGTAAGCCTTCTCCACCTGGCCCACATTGCCATTTTCAAAAAAAACCATACCTATCACCAAAAGAAAATGGGTTCCTTTTCTTCTTCTTTCGTATACAAGACAAAGCTGTGAGGTAGCATCATTGGCTGAGGGGGGGGGGGCTTAACTGTGCTGTTGATACAATTCCCCTTTAATGTTCATCCCAAACGGTTAGGGCAGGAATTTTGAATTTAGCCAGGGTTCTGGGGATAGCTCACCGACTCTTCAAGAAGGACACAGTGGGATCATTAACATCCACCAACGAATGTTGGCAGACGGGAAGCCAGTGGAACGTTCATCCGAGGGACGGCACACACACTGATGAATCACCCCGCCTGGGAAAGACCAGGATCGCAGTTTGTAGCTCGGTCGAGATTCAAACCCAGTCGAGACGGCTCAGAGGTGACGGGTTTTTCAATGTTAGCTGATGCCATAATAAATCTATGTCATTCCGAAAAATTACTCTGGTTAGGCCATTTTCACATTACAGTTGCCAATGACTTCACTTGCATCACTCGGAGCCAAATCGTTCGAGAAAGAAAGAAAACGGACAGCAAATACAACTAGACATGATTTCGATAACAAAACTGGAAGCTTTTCTACCTGCGGCTTTCTTTCCTAACTCTACATTAAATGTATTGTGCAGTTTAAGATTCCAAATGCTGACGCATTTCTAAAACGTTGAATATGAACCAAGTGGCAACAGAGTTTGCTTTTCCTTTGTTTACCTAGAACACGCGGCACAGTTAGCAAGCATATGGTGATCCGCACCGAGAAACCCGCATGTGTTTTATTAAGGACTTTTATATTACGATTGATCATCGATATCTAAAACAGAGGCAGAATGCATTCACAGATTTTAAAATCCAACATAACTTACGAACATGTAAGCATGCTTCCCGAGCTGCCACCTTCTGGAATCTGGCAGGATAGCTCAGAGATAGTGTATTTAACTTTGAGGATAGTCTGAATTTGATCGCTGGTGCTTCACAGGCATGGTGTTGCATCAACGAGTTAGCCATGCATTGCATAGGATGATAAGTTAGGTGTCCCATCTGATACCATTTGAAGGTGGAGGAGGAAGAGATTGGGACCATACTCTGTGCAGAGCGTTGGTGCTGCTTAAGCAGTCTCCTTGGCTACTGGGCGCAATCCTGGGCGGGTCGCTACTCCGACACAGATTTGAAGGTGGGCACAGAGAAGATACAAAAGTGTCCTTTACAAGGAGTGGCTGTTGTGTGCCAGTCATCTTCATGATATGCTTGGAGGGTCTGGCATACAACCAGAGACAAAAACTTCCTACCCTACACACAAGGAACATTAGCACAGAAGGCCATTCGGCCCATCATGCCTGCGCTGCACCAACCCCAGAAACCATCACCCATCTACAGACAAGCTACCTGCAAGTCCTGCCAAGATCTCATACCCCTCTATTTCCAATGCATCTAGCTAAATACCTGTATAATTTCAATTTAAACCGATCTGCCCCCTTAACTGCCACTACATTTCCAGTGAGACCATTCCATGCATTAACTACTCCCTGACTGAAATACCCTTGCCTCAATGTTGTCTTAACCCTCAAGCAATGGCCCCTGGTCCTAACACTGTCCGTTCTGCTGAAAAACTCCTCTGCACCTATCTTGTCCACACCTTTCATTATCTTAAACATCGCCATCACATCTCCACATAATCATCTTCTTTCTAATGTTGTAAAGATCTGTCTTCTTCACCCGCTCCTCATAGCTTAGTCGAGGTAGGCCTGAGATCAATGCAGTCGCTCTACGCTGAACCCTCTCTATGGCAGCCATGTGGTGACCAAAACTGAACACAATATCCAAGATGAGGTCTCACTAAGTTCCGAAACAATGTTAAAACTTTTTTTGTCCGCAGCCTGATGGAGTACTGCTCTCCCCTCTGGGCTGGTGCTCCTGCCTCCCACCTTTCTCGGCTTCACGCTGTAGAAACCAAGGCATTTCAGATCATTGGCATCTCCCGCAATTTGGCTGAGTTTTTGGGCCTCTCACTCAATCACCGCAGGTTTGGCGGTGGTCTTCCTGTCTTCTACCGACTCCTCTCCAGCCTCGCCCCCCCCGATCTCCCTCTGTGATTTGTCCCCACCACATTTTCGCAGGGCGCTCAAGGTCCGCCAACAACCCCCTTCTGGTAAAACTACCAAAATCACGAATCACTGCTCATCTTCACTCTTTCATTCCTCTTTTTTCCCGCCTTTGGAATAAACTTCCTCACTCTATTCATTCCCATTCTTCCCTCCAGGCCTTCAAAACAGCTGTTCACCACCACCTCTTATCATCCCCCATTCAAATCCTCGATCTTTTCTACCCCCGATAATCCACCCAAGCCCACCTCCTTCAAATTCCCTGCTTTCCTTCCTGAAAGTCCCTGTAATGTCCATCTTCTCTTCGCCATGTTCCCCGTCCCATCCCCATCCCTCTCCCTTCCACAGTTCACCTAATGTGTCTGTTCCCCACTGTTTTGTCCCTTCCACTCCCGCCCCTCTTGTATCATGCCCCCTTGCTGTGAGTTGTGTGTTAGCTCTCATACGAGCCTCGACAAATGCCAGCATATGCGAGTTTAGGTACAGCACTGTAGTTTAACAGGCCTCACATGTCATTAATTAACTGATCGGATTGAAGAACAGAACAGGAATGTGTAGGAAGGAGGGATAAAAAGAAGTTTTAAAGGTTTCATTAACTTCATATGCTGCCTGTGGCTGCTGGTTTTTCATCACTGTTGGATACGTGGCTGTGCCACTGATGCAAAGCCCCCTGTAGATTGGAGGAGGAACTTGGAATTTGGCCACGATAGCGGTGATAGCTCGCCTACTCATTGCGAAGGACACCGTGGGATCTTTAACGTCCACCAACGAATGCTGGCAGACCGGATGCCCAGTTTAACATCCATCCGAGGGACGACACACGCTGGTGAATCACCTTGCCTGCGAGACACCATGTCGACAATTTGTCGCCGAGTCGGAATCCAAAGCCAGGATGGGACGGCTCGGAGTGTGCGTACCACTTGGCCATCCAACCAGCCCTATGTTTCAAAGGAGAGTTGAAGACTAAACTGGGTAAGAGCATGTTTTCGAGCAAAAAGATGGCACAGAATAATAAACACTAAACAAATATCTCTCAATTACTCTTTGTGACATGTCCATACATTTCTGTCCAGCTGTTCACCATTTATAAACCGTCAGTGTGTAAACCTGTTGCCCTCTGTCGTTTAGCTCTTCTACGAGTGCAGACTTCTTCATCAAAAAATAAAAATACGACAAAGTGTTAACAACAGGAAGCTCAAAGTTGAAAATGCAAGCCGTTCCACGTGAGATGGATTGCACGGTTTACGCCCCCCCCCCCCCCCTGTTCGCATTGAGAGGGGAAATCTTCAGGCGGTCCATTTTGCTTCGATTAAACGTTCCATGCACTGGCACTGCACTTTGGACAACGTAGGTGGCTCAATTGTGCCAAAACTGGCTGATCATGCACAGTAAACATGTACTGGTAAACAAGGAGCTGTCAGTATGACATGCATCAGTGTAAAAGAATTTGATTGAAAGCGAATATGAAAAAGGGAAGGCGGTGGCATGACAGGTGGGGCGGAGCGGAGGTTCATAAGTTCGTAATTTGTGGCCCGGCTAGACCTCGGCCTTGGCGTACATTCTGAGTGCGTGATTTGAGGTGACACCGAGTGAATGTGCCAGCAGTGCCACACAGGTGGTTTTGTGACCGGCTCTGCAGGGAAATCCCAGGGACCCGGCAGGACCGCAGCAATTACTTGGAGCGGATTCGACAGAGCACACACCAGACGCTCTTAAACGGGTTATACTGAGCCCCGGAGGCAATGGGTGCACAAGAATAAATAAAATAAAATAGAATGCCTCCAGAAAAATTCCAGCCAATTCGAGGCACACGGGCCTCTGGAATTGGAAACGGAATAGGCCATTACCTTCTCTATTTTTCCATTGTCAGTTATTTTAATCACACAACATGAAGCTTATTCAAGGTGAAAGCTTGTAGCTTAGTGTTATCCTCCTGGCTCAGATGTACCCACTCCCCCCTCCCCCCTTCATATTCATCCCTCCTCTCCTCACTTTTCACGTTCATCCTTTGCCACTTCAAGCTCATCCCCAGCACATCCTCATTTCCTTTTAAGCTCATACTCTCTTCCTTCCACAAAGCTCAACGGTACTCCTATTTTATTCCTAGTACATCACCAAGTAGTTCCAAATACTTAACACTGACACCATCTCCGAAGCACTCTCCGCCAACGATCCCACCCATACCATCCCACGCCGTCCCCCACCCCCGACAAACATCCGAAGCTCCTTTTCCTTCACCACTGCTGGCACCTAGACTTGTGAACGCACATGGGCGTATCACCAGCATTTCAATTAATTTCATATTTCACCAAACGCTATTCTATTAAGCATGGTATAGGCACACACTTAGCGTGTGCCGTGACTTAATACGAAACGGCGTGGGCATTCAATTCAAAAATGTAATTAGATTTGGTGAATAATTACATTACCATAATCTTTCCCGATGATAATCCCGAAAAAAAAAAAGAAAAAGAAAAGAATTTTTTTTTTTCATTGAGCCACATTTTCCTTGAGAAAATTGCACACAGAGGGGACACCCAGGCACAAGTCGAGCAATGCATTCCCCTTGTGTAAGGAGCAAATAAAAGCAGACGTTTAATCTGCACATACCGGGCCTCTGTCTTCACCGCTATAACATTTTGTTCAATGTGCCACAAACATTATGCCGCTAAAGTGGTGGGAAGTCATCAAGCCAAGCAAATAGGTTAGACGAAAGAGATCGTTTGTTATTTAAAGTGCTATTTTGCGTCAACAGGAAAATAATCCCCATATTTTGATGCCAAGTTATTATTCAAGTTTTGCCCTCATTTGCATTTAAATATGTTGTGCTAGTATCAATTTTCTACTACAATAATCGCCCAGCTATAGAATGAATCAGTCCTCAAATATTAAGCACATTCATCTAGACCACGGATCGACCGACTATGCTGCGTGCACATGAGCAGATAGTGTCCAGATATGCTGCACCAAAGGTTCCACAGTGAGGGTTGTGTGTGATGTCATGAGGACAGCAAATGCATCCAAAAATGTAGTGCATTTCCACATGGAGCAAAGATAACAATATAATAACTGATCATGAAATGTCATCAGATATGGTGCAGAATGGGATGCATATAATAACCAGCATTGTCACATTGATGCAGGTGTGAACAATCTGCAATAACCGCATCAGGACCGCATTGCGCACATCCAAACCGACCACGGCACGAGGGTATGTCCTCAGCGCAGTGCAAACGTCCATCCTTAGCGCAGCACACGAGTCCGAACCTACTGCAACATGCGGGTCCGTGCCGTAACAAGCGGGTCCAAACCTACTGCAGCGTGGGCGTCCATCCTTATCGCAACAAGCGGGTCCAATCCTACTGCAGAGTGTGGGTCCATCCTTACCGCAACAAGCGGGTCCGTGCCTACCAGAGCAAGTGGGTCTGTCCTTACCGTAACAAGCGGGTCCAAACCTACTGCAGCGTGGGCGTCCATCCTTACCGCAACAAGCGGGTCCAAACCTACTGCAGCATGTGGATGCATCCCTACCACAGCACGTGCGTCTGCCCTTACCATAACATGAGGGTTCAAATAGACCAGCGCAAGGGTCCATCCTTACAGCAACAAGCAGGTCCGAACCTACCACAGTGAATGCGTCTGCCCCTACCGCAGTACGAGGGTCGATTCTTACCACAGCAAATATTGTATTTTCTTCTCCTATATTAATTCATCCAAATATGTAAATACAAGATCGAGTTCATCAATTCCCATCAACCATCATCAATTTTTTTCTTTCTAGAACAGGTGAGAAAATATTCCAATAAAGACAAGAGAAGACACCTTCCAAGAAGGTCCAGGTAAACCAGTTGAGTACACAATAAAACTGGAATTCAGACAATTAATCCACTTTCCCAAGCAAGGGTTCACTGCAAGATGCCAAGGCAGGACAGAGAAGAGTAATTGAATCATCGGAACTTACATCGATAAAGTTTGTTGCACATTTGCCCAAAGATTGATTTATTGATTTACTGACCCAAATGGTGTAGTCACTGTCTAAACTTGATAAAGCAGCTTGTGTAATCGAATACACAGAAAAGGGATATTACCACACATAAGATGAATGAACATTATACATCTTCCCTGTTAGTAATTAATATAAGAAATGAAAAGTTGGAGAGAGGGTGGCTGGCAAAAATAACAGTGTGGGGCAGCTTATGGTGGATAATATGTCAGTTTATGGTGGATAATATGTGACCTTTGAAATGATGATGAACGCTAAATGAGGCCCTTTTATGCGTGGTGTGTGTGTGTGTGTGTGTGTGTGTGTGTGTGTGTGTGTGTGTGTGTGTGTGTGTGTGTGTGTGTGTGTGTGTGTGTGTGTGTGTGTGTGTGTGTGTGTGTGTGTGTGTGTGTGTGTGCGTTTACATTCACAAGGTTCGGCTCACTGGGCACTTTTACCCTGCCGTTGCTAGTGCGAAACGTGTGATTCAAATAGTCTTCTAAACATAATTTTCAACATTCAGATGAAAGAGTTTCAATTTCCAAATGGTTAACCAAAATTGTTCTGTTCCGAAATGCAAATCGGACTCACGGAAAATATAGGAAATACGAAAAAATATCCGTGGAGGAGAGGACTTGGGTTTGTACCATTTCCTGTTTATACAATTAGCTAGCGGCTGACATGATGGGAGAAAACACACACACACACACACACACACTTTCACCAATAGATGCAAAAATCTAATACAATTTCTCTTGTGGCCCTGGAACTAACCAAATTATATATGTATACTCGGTGAATGCACCCGGTGCTGCCCGGGTTCTTTTTGAATTAATTTAATCTTCTATACATATGTCTGACGCGAGCACAGTATCAGTTCCCTATTGGGCCATGGCAGTCATAGGCTAAGGGGGTTGGTGAGGGGGAAACACACCCCTTCCCCCCCCCGGCCGAGGGGCCTTGCCACATAGCCTATAACCTTCCCGGGGCCCATCCCGACATTTTTTGTTTCAGTGGTTAGCTCCTATCTTTCACCTTTCAGATTAGCGTGTGCAGACAAACAAACAAACAGACAGACAAACAGACAAACAAAAACTTAAAATCATTTGTTAGATAGATTGTATATGGCGTTGGCCCCATGTTAATCGGCTGAACTTGAAAAATTAACGTCACAAAATGAGGTGATGACGTCATAATTCGGAAACCGGAAGTCAGAAGTACAATTCTTTTACATCAGGACACTCCCGGGTACATGCTCTGTCAGCATGTGAAGTTTGGTGAGGATCAGTCCAGTACTTTTCACGTGCATAGGTCACAGAGAAACACACACACAGACACACTTTCAACTATATATATATATATATATATATATATATATATATATATATATATATATATATATATATGTAGATATATATATATATATGTAGATATATATATATATATATTTATTATATATATATATATATATTTATTATATATATATATATATATATATATATATATATATATATATATATATATATATATATATATGTGTATATCTCCTTCTTTCGGCTGCTCCCGTTCGGGGTCGCCACAGCGGATCATCCGTATGATCCACATAGTGATTTGGCACATGTTTTACACCGGATGCCCTTCCTGACGCAACCCTGGTCGCCTCTTACGACACAGGGATATGGTACACCTATTTTAACCGGGGTATACACCGGCCCAGTACACTGGTACTCATTTCGCCGACCTCGGAAGGATGACAGGCTGAGTCAACCCCCTGGTGTATTAATTCAGTGGCTCAACGGGGCTTGAACTCAGGACCTTTTGGATCCCAAGCCGCTGCCCGAACCACTGCGCCAACACCAGGCTTCATATATATGTATATGTATATATATATATATATATATATATATATATATATATATATATATATGTATATATATATATAGTTATATATATATATATATAGATGTGTATATATATTTATATATATATATAGATGTGTATATATATATAGATATAGATATATATATAGATGTGTATATATATATAGATGTGTATATATATATATATATATATATACACACACACATCTATATATATATATATATATATATATATATATATAGATGTGTGTGTGTATATATATATATATATATATATATATATATATATATATATATATATATATATATATATATATATATATATATATATATATATATATGTATGTATATATACATGTGTGTATATATATATATATATATATATATATATATATATATATATATATATATATATATATATATATATATATATATATATATATATATATAACAGGCATCACAATCCATACAACTCCACTCCCAGCTTCCCCTCCTCCCAAACATGATTAATGGTAAATATTGGTTCATGAGTCAGTAAGTGACCACTATATTCGTTATGGGTGTGTGTCTGTCTGTCTGTCTGTCTGTCTGTCAGTCCGGAGCATAGTTCCGTGGGTTTTGATTCGATCCTGATAAAATTTGGGTGGGAGGTTTATATCATGATATAGTTGTGTTTTCCTGAGAATGGGCATGCTACACCCATTATGGGTGGAGCAACGCCCAAAAAACGTGTATTTAGGGGGTAGCCGATTTCAAGTTACATCTTCTCCGAGGGGGTTTGTCGAATCTGGCAAGGGTTTCGGTATTTGGTTAGCCCAATGGCACCTGCATAGCCCCACGGAGCTCGATTTTTCATTTTCGTCCCAAGGTCAAGGTCACAAGGTCACGAACTTAGAAAATGTCAAAAAAAATCAATAAATTGGGCATCGAGCTCCTCGGGTTTTCAACTGTTTCGAATGAAAGTTGGTATGCAAGTCGTGCTCTTCGAGTACTACAACTTTCATCATTTACGTTTTTCCCGATTCCCGCCAGTTTGCCCGTGGCGTCCCCTCGAAGGTCAAAAAATAAAAAAGGCGAACATTGTGCATTGCTCGTGAACCATCGCTGTCTCCAGACTTGTCATCATTTTAAACTTATCCTGTGCATCAACAAGCCCAAAATATGACCTTCCCATTGGTGTTAAGAAACACGATCCTTCGGCCTTTCACAGGCCCACGTCATCGAGAGTTTTTGCAAGACGGACAGCAATATATCAACTTTTTGGACGAGTTGATCAAGAAGTTCTCCAAATCTTTTGTTGTGACAAGGCACACCCCTTTCTCGCAGGTACGTTTGCAAGTGTTTTTGGCCTCATTAAAAGTTTTTTTAGTTGTTCCATGCTTCATTCCTTATCTAGCAGGCAGGAAATATGCCCAGGGTGCCCCAATGAACTTCGTTACGAGGGGTTTCTTTCTGCGCATACGCACTGAGCAATCTGGGGTGGATTACGTCATTTTGAAAGCATTGTATTGTGAGTGGCTAATGGTGGATAAATGGGACAGCTTATGGTAGCTCACAGGGAGGGACCAATGGTAGGCAATGGGGGTGAGGGGATTAGGTGGTAATGGGGAGGGGCCAATGGTGGGTAATGGGGAGGGGCGACGGTGGGTAATGGGGAGGGGCCGACGGTGGCTAATGGGTAGAGGCCAATGGTAGGTAATGGGTAGTGGTCGATGGTGGGTAATGGGTGGGGCCGATGGTGGGTAATGGGTGTGGCCGATGGTGGGTGATGGGTGGGGCCGATGGTGGGTGATGGGTGGGGCCGATGGTGGGTAATGGGTGTGGCCGATGGTTGGTAATGGGTAGCGGAGAATGGTGGGTAATGGGTGGGGCCGATGGTGAGTAATGGCCTTTGGAAGCAACTTCTACATTCTCTTCAATATCATTCTTCCTTCCAGGTCTTCAAGACAGCTGTTCACCACAATGTCAGATCATCCACCATCCAAAATCATGATCTTTTCTACCCCTATTAAACACTCCCCAAGCCCAACTATGTCCAAGTTTCCAGTTTTTCCCACCTGTGAGTTTGCTTCTGTATCCATCTTTTCCGCCCCATGTATCCTCTCCTACCACTCATTCTTCTGCACATCCCTTATTTCTCCAAGTCTCACTTTTTTTGTTCCTCAACCCTGCTGTTGGAGTCTTTCCACGTCTCTTTCTGCTACGTCCTGATCCGTTCTCGGTTCTAGTTTCTCCATGAACTTTTTTTGTATACCAAGTTGAGGTTCCTGTAAGAGCTAATACAAAGAAACATATAACAAGGCAGGAGACAAGAGGGGTGGGACAGGGAAGTATAAAATAGTGGGCAATAAAGACAATAGGTTATTTGTGGAAGGGAGAGGGATGGGGCGAGGTACACAGGATAAACAAGATGGTACGACAGGGAATTCCAGGAAGGAAAACAGGGAATTTGAAGGTGGGTTTGGGGTGGATTAACGGGGATAAAAAAAGATCAAGATTTTGGATGGGGGAAGATAAGAGATGGCAGTGAACAAATGTTTTCAAGACCTGGAGGGAGGAGTGGGATTGAAGAGTGTGAGAGTTTGTTCCAGAGGTGGGGAAAAAAAGAGGAATGAAAGAGTGAAGGTGAGCAGTGATTCTTGATTTTGCCAGTTTCACCAGAAGGGGGGTTTTTGGCAGAACTTGAGCACCCTGAAGAAATAAATATAGGGGAGACAGGTCACAGACAGAGCAAGGGGGAAAGACTGCAGATGAGACGGTAGAAGAAAGAAATACACCGACCTGCCCCAGTGCGAGAGTGAGAGAACCAAAGACTCAGCTTCATCACGGGAGATACCAATGATCCTAAAAGCCTTGGTTTCCACAGTATGAAGTCAAGCTGGATGTGAGGCAGGAGCACCACCCCAGAGGGGGGAGCAGTACTCCATCAGACTGAGGATTTACAAGGATTGACAAGGAATTAAGGCGCATGAGGAGGCCATTCGGCCCATAATGCCTGCGCCACACCAATACCAGATTTAATCAATCCGTCGATACCCCTTTCCTTCATGTACAGCCTTTTGGCTGCTACACTGGTACTCATTTCGCCAACCTTGGAAGGATGACAGGCTGAGGTTACTCCCTGGTGTTAATTCAGTGGCCAACAGGGTTTGAACTCAGGACCCTTGGATCCCAAACCAACACCTGGTTTAAAAAGGATGAAAACTTTGTAAGTGGTTGAAAGCTCAGGCGTGCCAAGGAAGGACTTTCTACGATGTAGGATGCCCAGTCGGCCACTGTCTTTGGAGGCCAGCTTGGAGATGTGGCTTTCCCAGGAAAGATCGTGGCAGATAATGAGACCCAAAAGCTTGAATGAAAGGACTTCTTCAAGGGGATTGTTGAGAAAGTAGAGGAATTCCAGATGGTTCTTTCAGAGAGACATGGTAAGAATGTGAGATTTGTCAGGATTGAAAGACGTATTCCAAGTGTTTGCCAGCTTGTGATTTTATCCAGATCTGTGGAGAGGGAAGAGGCTGCTGCTTGCCGATAAGAGGAATGAGATGGTACGGCAGAGGGTGGAGTCCTCAGCAAAGAGATAAAGAGGATCCAGAACGCTGCCTTGAGAAACACCAGCCTGGACGGGAAGAGGAGATGAGAGCAATTCATTGAGAGCCACGGGTTGACTGCGACAGGAGAGGAAGTTCGTGAGCCATGAGTGGAGATTGCCTTAGATACCATAAGAAGCGAGTTCATTTTATACCAGTTACCCCTCAGCCTGAATTGGGCTGAAAAAGGGGTATTGTCGTCACAGGCGTTGTCCGGGCGTCTGTCAACTTTTGGTTTCCGTGAATTTCGAGGAGAACGCCTTGTCCGATTAAATCCATTTTTGCTGGGTGTGTTGGGGTTGAGTAGAGGAAGGTTCCTTTCTAAAATGGGCGTGCTGCGATTTTCAATATGGCCACAATCTTGAAATTGGTTTGCGTCAAGGGGCTGAGGGGTTACACCCGCTTTGCGGTGCTATTTTTAATTACTGCAGACAAAAAGTTCATATTAAATTGCATTTTTAAAGCATTATGTTGGCCAGAACAATGAGGCCAGAGCAATAAGGTGCAATAACATCCACATCCGTCATTTGATAAGAAAAGAAATACTTTTTCAGCAAATGACAGAAAAAAATTGAACAAATCATGATGAAAAGAATTATAGTAACGATAATAATGATCATCACAATGCTATGCTGCTGCAAGTATTCATGAAACAAGAGCTTGAATGGATGGGAAACAACCAGTTTTGTAGAAAATCGGAGATACAAAATGAACAGTGATCTTTTCTGCTATACCGGCAAAGCCAACGGAGAAGTGAGCTGAGCATTAGATGCGATCATGCACACAGCGGAAGGTTCTAGTCCAGGATTTATGAATGGCAGGTTGTTCAGCACAGCAGTGGCAATGATCAGCCAAAAGGTAGTGTATATAAGCACGAGTGAACCTCCAGCGTGGACATCTTGGCAGATGACATTGTCTGCGACCACTTTGCTAAGCTGATGATTTTTTATACAACATACATTTTATACATGTTTCTCGGCTCGTGGATGAGCAAAAAGATTGAAGGGTTGCTCAAGAAGCTGATGGAAAAAGGAGGCAGGAACACATGATGTTTGGTGGCAAGACACAGGTGAAAGACAGTACAACAGAGTGCAGACACAGGGTTTCAGCAAGAAGTGTGCATGTGCAAGATCATATATAACCATGATTATTTTCCTGCTGAAACCAGAAACAGTTACATTATATTAATATTTTTAAACTGACTCATGAAACTTGACAATTGAGGAAAACTGATGCCTGTTTAGGACCCTGATTGGTCATGTTCTGAACGCAATAAAAGCTGTTTACAAAAGAATGACAAACACAAAAGAAAGTACGAGAAGATAAACCTGCCCTAACATCAGGACCCTGTCCTCATGTTGTAACCCAAATTTGGTAGCATTCTGACTGGTGGGTCTGGAGAAGAAGATTTTTGAAGGAATTTATGCAAATTTCTCCAAAATTGACAAAGTCGGCCATTTTGACACACTTCCGGTCACGTTATCGGCATGACCTTCACAATTTAACATCCCTGCCCTGGCATAATGTTGTAACCTAAATTTGGTAGCATTCTGACCAAAATTCTGACTGATGGGTCTGGAGAGGATTTTTGAAGAAATTTACTAAGTCGGCCATTTTGACATACTTAAAGTCATGTGGACCGGAACGAGCTTTGCATTTCCTGGTTCCAGTCAGGAGAGGAACGTTGCTGCAAAATTTCAGCCGGATAGGCCCAGCAGTTTAGCCGGAGAAGTCGTAAAAGGAGACGGATGGACAAGCGGATGGACGGACGGTGCGCGATGACAATACCTTATCTGGAATGTAAATTCCAGATAAGCTAAAAAATAGAAGATAATTCTATAAAATAAATGTTATTACATTATATTTTTTCCACCAGTAATGCGAAATATGGGTAAAGAGACTTTGCAATCATCATCATCATCATCATATACCATGCCCTATGCAGGGGTGCTGGTGCTGGTGCTGTCGAAGCAGTGACTCCGCTTGAATCCAGGTCAGGTTGCCATGGCGACTCAGGAAGTCTGAGCAGGAATTTGTAATTTGGCCAGGGTGCCTGCGATAACTGGCCTACTCTTCGAGGACACCATGGGAGCTTTAATGTCCACCAACTAATGCTGGTGGAAGGGATGCCCAGCTTTATGTCCATCCGAGAGACGGCACATACATTGAGAAAACACCTTGCCTGTTAAACACCGGGATGACAGTTTATAGCTGGACCGAGATTGGAACTCAGACGAGACAGCGTAGATGTGAATGTGCCTTCCTGCCAGCCCTTGACATTGTAATACACCAAGTAAATCATAATGATAATGAAGAGGTATCATGCCTAAAGTTGTACGACAACACCCAATGTTGCGCACAATTAACTTAGCATCTAGGAATTTTAGTTTTAACTAAGACCAGCACGAGTCTATAAGAGAGAGATACAAGAATGACAGAAACAACAAAAAGTACTTCTAAGAAGAACAAGCACAGGCAATGCCAATCTTCCATCCATTGTTCTTCCAGTGTCTGAGCCAATCGCAGGAATGAGCACATTCGGAGAGGAGTGTTGCAGAGGTCAGCCCTTGCAGAGCGACCGGACCTCTCCTCATGTAATCTTGTTTACTGCGAGCACGGTTATTAGAAATAACTGTCTGTGTAACAAATGATCACGGCACACAAACAGTTTGTCATTGCTCGGTGTCTGTGGTGCAGGACACAGCCGCAGCTTAATTTGGTTCACTGAAAGCGGCAACATTTGCTGGGTCGCCGTGTTACAAACTACGGGACATCATCGTAATTTGATCTCCTACAAATTATTTGCCCCGATTATAGTGTGCACGAGAGATGAAGGGAAGATGTGATGAGAACTACGAGGCAGAATGACAACGTGCCCACTCTATCAACACTGGGTTTGTGCTCAAAGCTTTCGAAGCTGTGTAATCGAGTCAATTTTACGGAAAGGTCTTCGAGTCATCCTTCCTCCCCCCTCCCTCTCCAACATTTTGTGGCAAGAGTTAGATCAAGCAGATTTTGTGTGTGTGTGTGTCTGTGTGTGTCTGTGCTGTTTTTGAAAATGCACCACAATGGGTCTCGTAAGATCGATTCCTGTTCCAGGAGAGAAAGTAAAATGTCTTCTCCATGATAAGGAGCAACTTCCATGGGATACAAAAAGGACTGAAATTAATTACATAAATAGCAGAACACATTTCGACAAAAATTATTACCTTTGCATTCCACACACGCTAAGAAAAGGCCCGAGGGTTTGCATAGTAGTAAAAACATGGCTCAAATTTGTCAAAAGAGAAACAAGTTCGGAGAAAGGAAAGCACGGAAAGCAGAAAACAGAATAAAATACAATGATGTAATGGAAAACAAGCCAATTAAAAAGCGCACCCGTGGTGCAGGGCATCGGAATCTTGTGAAATTTTTACGTGGGGTGCAAGGAATAATGGACATTAAATGCCATTCGTGTTCAGACCTAGAGCTTGCAAGGCAGTAGAAGCGAAACTCCGGACAACACGCTAATGGCGCATAAATACGGACAAAACGACACTGGCAAGCGGGTTCGGGGGACGGGATAAATATTTATTAAAGGCACAAGGAATAAATAGACCAAAGGAGCCGGCAATAAGTTCAATTCAGTGGTGCATGGAGCACAATTTGTCAAATAAAGCGTGCGCACTGTTATAATTCCAGGCTGGGTGTGCGTACAGGGTGGAAAAATGAGGAAAGAGGGGAGGGGAGTGGGTTTCAGGAAAATACAATTGGAGCTCAGGCTCATTTTTACACTCAATGCACCGAGGGCCTGGAAAGCGCTGCACCGCACGATTCAATTACCCCCAGAGCAATGGAGAGTCACGAGCAGAAGAAAGAGGCGTACGGGATGCAATGTGGAGGTGCAGCAGGAAAATAACAATTCAGACGATGAAGTTCAAGCTGGAGGATGAAAGTGTCACTTTGTGTGAAGGACCACAACGAGTGTCAGTTCAGCAAGGCTTTGTATGCAATGAAAGGTACTGGAGAGAAGAGAACGTGATATAAAAGAGGTGGACGGACAAAACTGCTTATGTCAGGGTTTAGGAAAGAAGAGGAATTTATATATTTCAAAAGGGACACTGTAACAACACCAGGGCAAAGCACATAATTCCCAAAGCCTGTTTCTCACCTAACTCAGGAAGATTGGAGGAATTGCACTTTGCCATCACAATTTTGACCCCTCCTACCCCCACACCCCCAGTCTGCTGAGGACGCACACGTTCTTCCATAATCCCACACCTAGTTACCGTCCCAAATTCGAAGCTGAACACACCTGTAATACTTAATCTCTCTGTTTTAATCTTTTTTTTGTATTCGAAGTTGAGGCTCATGGAGGAGCTCCAACAAAGAACGGCTCTGGGCGGAACAAAACAAAATAAACCGTAGAAAGAGAGGGGAAGGGAGAAACACACCAACACCAAGGATGAAGGACCAAATGAAGGGAGACTTGGAGAAAAAAGGGATGTGGGGAACAATGAGGGCAAGGGGAGGATACAGGGGTTGAACAAGATGGATACACCTGCAAGCTCTGAGGAAGGAAAAACTGGAAACTTGGAAAGAGATGGGCGTGGGGAGAGTTAATTGGAGTAGAAAATATCATAGTTTTGGATGCGGGATGATCTGAGATGGTGGTGAACACTGTCTTGGAGCCCTGGGGGGAATATGAGATTGAAGAAACTGCAGAAATTGGTTCCACAGGTGGGGAAAAAGAGGAACGAATGAGTGGAAGTGAGCAGTGATTCTGGATTTTGGGAGTTTGGCCAGAAGGGGGTTGCTGGCAGATCGCATTCACCTTGCAGAAACATGGGGGGACAAGGCACGGAAAGAGCAGCGGGTGCAAGACCAGAAAGGAGGTGGTAGAATCAGTGACCACCGACCTGTCTGTGACGTGAAAGTGATAAGCCCATTGACTCAGCTTTATCTCAGGAGATTCCAATGATCTTGAAGGTCTTGGTTTCCACGGCATCAATCTGAATAAGGTGTGAGGCAGGGGCTCCAGCCCATGGGGAAGAGCAGTACTCCATCAAGCTGTGGATGAAAGCTTTGTTGGTGGATAAGAATTCAGATGGGCCAAGGAAAGACTTTGCATGATGAAGGTTTGCCCAAAAAAGAGTGACTGAACTTCTTCAAGAGGATTGTTAAGAAAGTAGATGGGAGAGTTCGCCAGATGGTCTTTTCTGAGAAACAGAGTGAGTGTCGGATTTGTCACGGCTGCAAGACATATTCCAAGTGTTTGACCAGCTCAATATTCTATCAATGCCTGCAGAGAGGGAAAAGGCTGCTGCCTGTCTATCTGAAGGATGAGGGATGTTACAGCAGAGGGTGGAGTAATCAGCAAAGAGATGAAGAGGATTTTCCAAGAGTCAGAGATTATTGATGAATATTAGGAAGAGGATAGGGCCCAGAACACCACCTTGGGGCACTTCAGCCTTGACAGGGTCAGGAGATGAGAGGATCCCGTTAAGAGCCAAGCGTTGGCTATGAGAGTAGAGGAAGTCGGTAAGCCACATGTGGAGTTGGCCTTCGATGCCACAGGCAGAGAGTTTAGAGAGCAAGGTGGGGCCCATACTGTATTCAATGCTCGAGATACGTCTCTCGAGAGATGGCCCTGATCTCTTGTCTGCCATTGAGGAGGAGTAGAAGTGGCATGTCCAAGGTAGACTGACCTGATCTGAATCTGAAATGATGATGTGAAATGAAGCTTTGGGAGAAAAGTAATAATTTTATGTCAAAGGTGATGATTAATTCCATGACCTCGCTGATGATTGGAAATAAGCTGATAGGTCTGTAGTTAAGGAGATCCCTTTGTGCACCTTGTTTATGTAATGTGGTGATGTTGGCTGACTTTCAAGAAGATGGTAGATGACCTAAGACAAACGATAGAGTGAAAAGAGCAGAAAGAGGATGTGTAAGAGCAAGATCAGGTTTTTTGGACATGCGAGCTGATGCCGTCCGGTCCAGTTGCAGAATCAGTCAAGGATTGCCAGAAGCTTCTCCACCTTCTCAGATGAAAAAGACACAGAGTGTAGGAGTAGTTGGTTGCAACTGGGTAGGGTGGGTCCACTTCCCCTCTTGCGTGTCATCTTTGTCTCCCTGCTCCATTTTGATCCCCTGTCAGTCTGTGATCCTGCTGTTCTCTGTTGTTTATCTCCTCCAGAAGAAAAAAAAACATTTCTTGGTGTGAACACTTGTTGAAGAGCAGAAGAAAAGGTGGCAAACAGTGAAAACACAAAGTGGGGCAAACAAGAAGCACCTAGACAAGAACATATGCTTGCACCACAGCGTGAGGAGAGGAGTTACAGGTGAAAGGGAGAAGGAGGTCTTAGCAGGTGTAGTAAAGCTTAGAAACAGATGTTTGAGAGATCATGATAATGAAACTTCATGAGACAGAAGACTTGAATAATCAGTGAGTGGGCAGGGGTGGAGAAGAGCATGAGACAACAGACTCTGAAAGATGTTCCACAGGGAAGAGAAGAGTGGGACAAATGAATACCGTTAAAGCCAAAACAAAACGCTGGGTTTCCAGTGACATACTCCTCAATGAATGGGGTAGGTAGGTAGGTCGGGATTTTGTGGGGTAGGGCGTCGGGGGGGGGTGGGGCAGGGGGAGGGGGGAGTTAATATATTTTGTATATACCATATTTAAAGGAAAGATATACATGTAGAGGCAGAAGCAGTGATTTTCCATTTCAGAAAAGGACCTTTTCTGTTTAGCTGATGCTTTGGACGTTAACCCTTCGTCAGAGCAAAATATTGTGTTGACATCATGTCAGAGAACTTTCTTTTTCTCTGACGAAGGGTTAACGTCCGAAACTTCAGCTTCTCCTTGCCTCCCACGGCAGCTAGCATACCTCAATCAACATCCTGTTGATCTCATCCATTGTTCTACCTTTATACCGATGCAAACTGATATTAGCCTTCATCAACAAGACTAACTGTTAAGTTTCCCCAGAAACAAAGTCCTGTGGACAAGGATTGATTGCAAAGACCAAGCAAATAATTCCACATTATGACCAAGGAGAGAGAGAAGCAAACTTCATCACATCCACATTGCCATGAGTATGATACGACCTCACATACCGAGATTGCTCCCCACGAAAGGGAGCAGATCTGTACAATGAGCTCAATATGATCTCTGAGCAAATGTTTTATTAAGTACAAAGAGGACACGGAGGATGTCATTCCTATTTCTGATAAAGAACATCATGTAACACAAAAAGATGGCATACTTTCAGTTTGATAGGAAGCTAGATTTTTGGGGGGTTTTGAGTTATGAATATATCACAAAGGAAAATATTTGATATTCCCAAATCAAGCAAAATAGTTTGATGTAACTTGGTTTCCCCCGCATCAAATAACCATTAAACCACATGTGGCCAAAAGCAAAATCATCAGTGCCATCATTGTGAAGAAGAACAAACGAAATTGCTTTTCATTTTGGACACTTGATAGATTCTCAGTTTCTCGTTCTGAAACTCTATTTTATTACAGGGCCTAAGGCTCGTGGAGGAGCTCAAACAAAACAATTACACAAATACATGAGACGACACCGGACTTGACTTCAGACAAACACATTCGTGGAGCTTGGTGGTCGTGACATTCCTTCCGGGGGCACTGTGGGTCCTGGAGACACCATCTTTGTAACGTCTTACTTCCCTCCTCAGTTAGCATGGCAGTTAAAGAGAAATTCTGTCCGCTCCTTGCCCCCATTGGATTACCACCCAAAATGCTTGTCCATGCTCTACCCTCTAAAGTCTAAATGCTCAGTGCCAAGCGTGGAAGCAACACATGCCATTTTTAAAGTGTTTGGTTTGACTTGATCAGAGTCGGAATTGGACCGTCGACCTTCCAGACTCAGACGAGACATTGTAGCCGTTATGCCACTGAGTATGGTTTTAAACAGTAAACCATCAAAACAGCCCAAGCTTTTTGTTTATGTCACAAAAATCCCCCGTGTGGACGCAGTCGGTGGAACTAGTTGCTGCGTGCAGGGGTAGTGCCATACAATGCACCACGGATCATTCCACCCTGATCTAAGTGGCTACATAAGAGGAAGCGTACATGGGCATATTAGTTGTTACAGATAATTAATGAGCAGGAAAATGACGACAAGGACAGAGGAAGCACCAGCCGGTTTGTGAAGCAGCACAAACCCGTCGTGCCTCACTTCCGCATACCCGCTTGTACCACCCTGGCACAGGTGTATTTGTGCACCGCCATAGCCTGCAAGCGTGTCTTCGCAAAAAAAAATGGCTTTGACATCGTTACCTGTGATAAAACATCAGCAAATCATCATTTGTAGCATGGCTTCATGTGGGCAGGGCTTCGGAGCCACGTGACGCTAGGCGTTGGAGCAACACTTTGAACCGCCGTGAAAGCAGACAGTACTTCATTTAGATTTAGGAGGAGAAATTCTTCATAATTACGAATAAAAGAAAGTGGAAAGAAAAAAAAAATCAATTTTGGATGAGCATCATTGAAAAACTCGAGCAAGAATTGGAGACAAAAATTAGATCGACAAAGATGATACTTAAATGAAGGAGGAAAGAAGAAGAATAACAACTAAGTTGATGGACTGATATATTTAAGAACCTTATAATGCAGACATGAAAAGCCATTAGATTTGATTTAAAGGAGAAATAAAAATGCCAAATAGTCTTCAAGTCCATTTCATAAAGCATCGGTGGACTGACCTTGCCATCAAACTTTGAGAACTCATTGAAGGGATTGTTGAGCTGCTGGGGACATTGCTCCAAGCGCAGAGAGAGTAGAGATAGACCGACGGGCACCGAACGATGTCCTCGGAAATCTTTCCTCTCGAATGCTGATGTCAGCTCTTCATCTACATGAGAACAGGAAGTTGGGGGGGGGGGTCCAGGAAAAGGCAGCAGCAAATTAAAAGAATGAGAGTGAAAGGCCATTTATGATATTGATAGGAAGATTAAACTAACTGACCATTTCCAATTGACAACAGTAAAACGGGATCTCAAAGGACTGCTGAAGCTATTGTCGGCTACCAAAACCAGGATGTAAGGAATACCCAGCAAAAGGACAAGGTCAGAAACACACACCTTAGAATGAGGTAATGGGAAGTTCTCAACAAAATCACCTCCAATGCCCTTCTTTTTCATGCCTCATTAGGATAGTGTCATAATATTTAAATGAATTTTAAATACAAAGCCCAATCAGTGGCATGCTTGTCCACCTGACCACAAAACCTTGCTCTGTCTGATGCGTCCAAACATGCAGTGTACCGCTAACCACATCACAGCAAACAATGCAAGCGATAATGACAAAGAGAAAAGCAGTGCAGTTAGTGAGAAAGGGCACGTTAAGATAATCTAGTGGACCACAAACCAACCGATCAATCCGGCGATTTCAGCATCAAATCACGAGAAATCGAAAAAGGGGACTTTTTTTTAATAAGATGACAATTTCGTTCATACACCCTACCTGCACGGAATGACCACGTAAGAAGAGTGCACGGAACAAACAAGGCAAGCAACGTCTCTATAATATCACCAATAATAAATCACAAACAGAGCAATGCGACATTAATGCCTAATCATTGCGAGCAAATCATACAGAAGGCCGATCACCTGGCTCCGAGTCTCTGCCTAATGAGCGTGCTTTGTTCAGCACAGTGCGCTGCGCAAAAGGGGCACAATATTATCTCAAAGGCCTCGAGAAACTCTCACAGTCACACAAGTCCCACGTCAACGTGTTTCAATCCAACTACGTGCGTGTATGAACACTTCTTCAAGTACTTATACGTGAGACGAAGGCCCGGATTAAATGTCCCTGCATAACTGAACAAAATATTGCATTGATGAAGAGCAAAGGACAGACCAAAGCACGAGCATGGAAACACTCCCGGGACCACACAGATTATTTATGACAATGGGCATGTGCTGCACTCCCTGCGTTCCGAGCGGGATTAACCATTATGACACAATCTGCTTTTCCTATAAAACAGGCATTGATCCATCATATGAGCATCTTACTCCCCCCCCACTGCCACCGCACCCCCACCCCCACCCCCCCCAAACCAGAAGCTTGTCTACCTGTGACCTTTTGCAATTCTATTTTGTTGTTAAAATGCAGTTGAAGATTCCCAAAGTTTATCTTCTGAACCGTAGCAAGCACTTTGGTCCCAACGGGCATGACACGGTCAACCATTTCGCTAACTCACGCGAGTGCAAAACCGCTTACGTAAACAAAATCGCTTATGGATTTTTCTTCGAGGGTGTGACTGCTGCACTTCCATATTCTTCAAAAGATTGTGATTTTCCTTTTCATAATCTCTCAGTTCAAAATGTCCACCAGGAGAGGCTTCAATCATAAACATTAAACTAAAATAGTTATGCCCAACCCCCTCATCACCACTACAGATCCGTGTTTTGGAGGATCGTCAAGAACGATTTGCATCTTTCCTGGATGCAGCGAAGATTCTAACTTTGTGGACTTCACTCTGCTTGCTTCCTCGATGCACAAACCAAAGAAGAGCAAAATATATTGTTTCTGCTTTATCATAACATTGGCCTTTAGTGATGTCGAGGTCGCATGTGATATGGACATTTGAGTGTTACGTCGTGAAAAATGATGTTTGTTTCCTTCTTCAGTACCTACAATAAACCCCCCTACTGACAATAACATCTCCCCTCCCCCTCTTTTCCCCATTTCATTTCCTGGATCCATTATTGATGTAAAACAACCTCAAAAGCTAACTAACATGCTGCCTCTTGGATCAAGTGTTATACAATCTTTATATTTTAATGGGCAATTCATTTTATTCCACAAGGCCTGTCATTTTTACATGTGGCTTCATGCTGTATATGCAAGATATGTCGATGTGTGTGTGTGTGTGTGTGTGTGTGTGTGTGTGTGTGTGTGTGTGTGTGTGTGTGTGTGTGTGTGTGAGTCTTTTCATATGAGCTGGGATCGGATATCATCTTCCTGATGTCAAAAAAATGGAGGAAATACCGACTTTAAAAATGTTATCATGAAATGAACAGTAAAGCAGTCGATAGAACATAGCATCAGGAACGGGAAAGCAAGCATAATCACCCAATCCCCACAGATGATGTATAACAGGAAAACTCAATGGGAATATTAATGGTGATGGAATTCGGCAGCTAATTTCCACAAACGACAGTACAACTCATCATCTGTGGCGTACAACAAAGCACGGAACGTCAAATGTTACATGCGGATCACTACAGCTGAACAAACGGGTCGCAATTTTCAAATGACAGGCACATACGACATGTATACACACGTGGATTATCGGTACAAGTCACACTCGGGGTGCATTCACTTCACAGCTGTATCCAGAACATCCAGTTATGGATGTGTAATGTGTAGGGATGCGTAATGATGCTGCAAAAGCTTGAATAGAAATGAAACTGTGTGGAAGAATAGTTCTCTCTGTCCACGAGGATGTCACATCGGGTGCCCTGTCATGACCCGACTTGCCGGTGGAGACGGTTCAAAAGTGGAATTTTACAAAGGGCGTCCTCGAGCAGAAACAGAACTGCGATCAAAAGCAAAATGTTTCTCACCGGACATATTTGATGAAACGTCTTTCCAAGGCACGTTCTTGCATTTCACTTGATTCTGGCGCTCTTTTCTCAATCTCTCCAACCGTTGTGCTGAGTAATGAAAGCCATGAGAGGAGGTCATATAAAAGAACAATGAATGCTATCATTTGTTACCCCATTCATTTTGAAAATAAAACAATGGGGGGAGATATTGTAATCAGCTCCATCTGTCTGTCTGTCCACCACGCTATCTCCTACTAAACAGTTGTGCAGAAATTCACCAAACTTGTTAGTTATGATCACAACATTGCAAAAAGGTATGAGAGCAGTATAATTTTTGGCCCCACCCCCTGGGACAGAGTCAACAGGGTCACATTCCAAAAATACAATTCTATCCATTGAGACCATACTCTGTAGTGTTGGTGCTGCCTAAGCAGTCTCCTGGGCTATTGGACACAATCCTGGATGGGTCGCCACTCCGACACAGGATACTCGAATGGCTCAATCATCCCAGCAAGCTGGTACTCATTTTGCCGACCTCGGAGGATGACCGGCTGTCAACCCCACCTAGAATTACTTAAATGGCCAAGTGGGATTTGAACTCAGGAGCTAAGAATCCCAAACCCACCACCCTAACCATTAAGCCAACACCAGGCATAAATTTGCAATTACAGGCAAACTTTTAAACGTTTTTTTTTTAATGAAACTTTGTTAATGCAAACAACATTGGGGGGACGCGTGAAATATGTTATGATTTTGGGGATTTGATCCCCGGTTCATGCCCCAGATTAAGGGGACTTGGAGTCACAGGAGACAAAACAAAATATTTTTTTAACTCAAAATTTAACATTAGGTCATTCCTGGTGGAACTTTGTGCCATCTTTCAACTTTTCCTTTATAGGTGGGAAGGTTCGCTTCAGTAATTGTACTTTTAAAAATGTCACTTCCACCTTCAAAAGACGGCATATTCTCAAATGACAAAAGCACAGAATGTAAGCTTGTGAAAAAAAAAAATCCAAATGAGTCTATCTGCGACATAGTGTTGCAATCCATCTAATAAAGCCAAATCCATTTCGAGAAATTCAACTCACTTGATACCAAAGACAAGAAGAAACACCACTGGAGAGCATTGTTGGTCCGGGTCATCGTGGTAACAGGCATGAAATAACAAGTATTTCAGCAAAAAAAGCAATCGGTTTCGAATAAAACAAGGCATATCAAATGAAATCCCAAAGGGTTTTATCAAAATATATGAACGATATCAAACGGAATGCAGATGGCAAGACTCATAAGTACTATGTTAAAATAAACTTGTTTTGAAGATTTTTTTAGCCTCACATCATTCTCACCTACAATATTATCCAAAGGAATGTTTTTCCAACAATTAAATTACAATGGAGGAACATTGTTGTCATGATTCCTTTCCATCTTGAACTATATGTTACAAGCCAAACTGAACAGGCATTTTACAATTGAGCCATGTTTATTCAATTTTTTCTCTTGGGGAAGAAAACAAATACAAACTAGAGGGGGAGCACTCAGTAGAGTGCAAAACCTCCGCCGCCAATACTGCTCGGTCACTCAAGTGAACCTGATATCCTATTCATTCAATTTGATGTCAACAGTGCTCACAGAGTTATAGTTTACAACTTTCCCTTTTACATACTCAATTCATTCGTCATAACTGGATTCATTGAGACAGAAATTGATTTTACGTGGGTATATCCACCTGAAGTTCCAAAATCAGCCGCAATTATAATTTTGCCATGTTTTTTTTTTGTTGGAAATCACTTATAACATGTAGAAATGCAAAAAAAAAAAAACATCGAAATTTTGTTGAAAAAAAATTTTCAATTTTTTTTTTTCATCATACAATTTTTTTGTGGGTGGGGGGGGGGGTGGAAATCACTTAAAACATGTAGAAATGCAAAAAAAAAAAATTGGGGGGGGGACCAATTCCAAAATCTAATGGCATGATCCTTGGACCATACCTAACCCCCCCCCCCACCATGTTTCGTTGAAATCCGTCGAGGAGTTTTTCCGTAATACTGTTCACAAACAAACAAACAAACAAACAAGCAGTCATAGACTGGTACTTACGAAATCGTCAACTTGACCTCTAACCTTGTCTAATAAAAGCTGTCTCTCGAGAAGGTAGCGACACAAACCAGAAGTTTCTACGATGATTCTGTTCCAAACCATCAAAAATCGAATGTTTTGGATGTTTGACCTCACTGTGACCTTGACCTTTGACCGATTTTAACCAAAATCTAATCAGCGCGAGCCACCAACCTCCTGAATCATGTGGTGTAATTTGACATTGGTAGCTTCTTCCGTTCTCGAGTTATCATTTTTTGGATGTTTGACCTCACTGTGACCTTGACCTGTGACCGATTTTGACCAAAATCTAATCAGCACGAGCCATCACCCTCCTGAATTACGTGGTGCAATTTGACATTCGTCGCTTCTTCCGTTCTCGAGTTATCGTGCCTACAAACAAACAAACAAACAAACAAACATACAAACAAACAAACAAACAAACAAGCAGTCATAGACTGGTACTTACGAAATCGTCAACTTGACCTCTGACCTTGTATAATAAAAGCTGTCTCTCGAGAAGGTAGCGAAGCAAACCAGAAGTTTCTACGATGATTCTGTATCAAACCATCAAAAATCCTAACGTCGACGGAAGCAAAAATCTCCATTTCTCCACGCAATTATATTATACCTGAACGTAACTCAACGACGCGTCTGCTCGAGCGCACTGCATCATGGGACGACCCGTGACGCGTCGAGTGAAATATTTTTTATACAATCTTAAAACGTCTCCAAAACATCCGATTTTTACCAGAATTTCGACAACCGAGTTTTAAGCGTCCGAAGCGATCGCAAAAACCGAAGACAAAATTAAAATCGAAGTTAAAACGAACTCGTAACGTCGAGCGAAGCAAAAATACTCCATTTCTCCACATGAATTTACGGAATTATGTCTGACCTCACTGTGACCTTGACCTTTGACCGATTTTGAGCAAAATCTAATCAGCACGAGCCATCAACCCCCTGAATCACGTGGTGTAATTTGACATTGGTAGGTTCTTCCGTTCTCGAGTTATCGTGCCTACAAACAAACAAACAAACAAACAAGCAGTCATAGACTGGTACTTACGAAATCGTCAACTTGACCTCTGACCTTGTCTCATAAAAGCTGTCTCTTGAGAAGGTAGCGACAAAAACCAGAAGTTTCTACGATGATTTTCTGTACCAAACCATCAACAATCGAATGTTTTGGATGTTTGACCTCACTGTGACCTTGACCTTTGACCGATTTTGACCAAAATCGATTCAGCACTAGCCACCACCCTCCTGAACCACGTAGTGTAATTTGACATTGGAAGCTTCTTCCGTTCTGGAGTTATCATTTTTTGGATGTTTGACCTCACTGTGACTTTGACCTTTGACCGATTTTGACCAAAATCGAATCAGCACTAGCCATCAGCCTCCTGAATCACGTGGTGTAATTTGACATTGCTAGCTTCTTCCGTTCTCGAGTTATCTGTTCCAAACCATAAAAAATCGAATATTTGACCTCACCGTGACCTTCACCTTTGACCGATTTTGACCAAAATCTAATCAGCACCAGCCATCACCCTCCTGAATCACGTGGTGTAATTTGACATTGGTTGCTTCTTCCGTTCTCGAGTTATTGTGCCGACAAACAAACAAACAAACAGAAACGGAAGGCATCAATATACTTACAAAATCTTTAGATTTTGTAAATAACAAACGGAAGTCATCAATGTACTTACGAAATCTTTAGATTTCGTAAGTAACAAACAAACAAGCAGTCAGAGACTGGTACTTACGAAATCGTCAACTTGACCTCTGACCTTGGATAATAAAAGCTGTCTCTCGAGAAGGTAGCGACGCAAACCAGAAGTTTCTACGATGATTCTGTGTCAAACCATCAAAAATCGTAACGTCGACCGAAGCAAAAATCTCCATTTCTCCACGCAATTATATTATACCTTAACGTAACTCAACGACGCGTCTGCTCGAGCGCACTGCATCATGGGACGACCCGTGACGCGTCGAGTGAAATATTTTTAATACAATCTTAAAACGTCTCCAAAACATCCGATTTTTACCAGAATTTCGACAACTAAGTTTTAAGCGTCCTGAGCGATCGCAAAAACCGAAGACAAAATTAAAATCGAAGTTAAAACGAACTCGTAACGTCGAGCGAAGCAAAAATACTCCATTTCTCCACATGAATTTACGGAATTATGTTTCACCTCACTGTGACCTTGACCTTTGACCGATTTTGACCAAAATCTAATCAGCACTTGCCATCACCCTCCTGAATCACGTGGTGTAATTTGACATTGGTAGCTTCTTCCGTTCTCAAGTTATCGTGCCTACAAACAAACAAACAAACAAACAAACAAGCAAGCAGTCATAGACTGGTACTTACGAAATCGTCAACTTGACCTCTGACCTTGTCTAATAAAAGCATGAATCAGTCAAAAGCCCAAGGGGAGCTTGAATACTGAATTCATTGTGGTCTACGGTTTTACACTGTTGTTTGCAGATAATGAGTCCCATACAAAAACAAGATTTCTTATAAAAATTCCATTTTTTTGTTTTTATTTTTAAAAAAGTGATTCAGTACCAGCAGGTTATGCCAGATTATAGGTGTATTACTTTTCAGAAGAATCTGATAAAAGACTTATTATTTATTATATATATATATATATATATATATATATATATATATATATAAATATCAGTTATTCATTGCTGTTCCAGAATTTCGACAACCGAGTTTTAAGCGTCCTAAGCAATCGCAAAAATCGAAGTTAAAACTAACTCGTAACGTCGAGCGAAGCAAAACATCTCCATTTCTCCACATGAATTTACGGAATTATGTTTGACCTCACTGTGACCTTGACCTTTGACCGATTTTGACCAAAATCTAATCAGCACTAGCCATCACCCTCCTGAATCACGTGGTGTAATTTGACATTGCTAGCTTCTTCCGTTCTCGAGTTATCGTGCCTACAAACAAACAAACAAACAAACAAACAAACAGAAACGGAAGTCATCAATATACTTACGAAATCCTTAGATTTCGTAAGTAACAAATAGAAACGGAACTGATCAATATACTTATGAAATCTTTAGATTTCGTAAGTAACAAACACACAAACAAACAAACAGAAACGGAAATCATCAATATACTTCCGAAATCTAAAGATTTCATAAGTAACAAACAAACAAACAAACTAGAGGGGGAGCACTCGGTAGAGTGCAAAACCTCCGCCGCCAATACTGCTGGGTCACTCAAGTGAACCTGATATCCTATTCATTCAATTTGACGTCAACAGTGCTCACAGAGTTATAGTTTACAACTTTCCCTTTTACTTTTAA
Source organism: Eptatretus burgeri (assembly GCF_056783735.1). Classification (NCBI taxonomy): domain Eukaryota; kingdom Metazoa; phylum Chordata; class Myxini; order Myxiniformes; family Myxinidae; genus Eptatretus; species Eptatretus burgeri. Next base: position 69,892,958 of record NC_140965.1, read on the forward strand.
CTTTTACATACGCAATTCATTCGTCATAACTCGATTCTTTGAGACAGAAATTGATTTTACGTGGGTATATCCACCTGAAGTTCCAAAATCAGCCACAATTATAATTTTGGCATGTTTTTTTTTGTTGCAATCACTTATAACATGTGGAAATGCAAAAAAAAAAAAAAAATGGAAATTTTGTTGAAAGAAAGTTGCAAAATGTTTTTTTTCTCTAACAATTTTTTTTTTGGGGGGGGGTTGCAAATCATTTAAAACATGTAGAAATACAAAAAAAAAATTCAAATATTTTTTCAAAATGGCCGCCATAGCGGCCATATTGGATTTTGGACAAGTCCAAAATCTAATGGCATGATCCTTGAACCATACCCAACCCCCCCCCCCAAGTTTCGTCGAAATCTGTCGAGTTTTTCCGTGATACTGTTCACAAACAAACAAACAAACAAACAAACAGAAAGGGGTGAAAACAGTAACCTCCGATCTTCGATGGCGGAGGTCAACAATAGGACAAAAGCAAGGTTATGCCCAAGCATAGTGAAAGTAAACACAGAAGGGTTAAAGCATATCTAAAGTAGATATGGAAGAGTGAAGTTGTATTTTAAAGAAAGTTATTTGTGTTTAAAGTGTACCTTGGTCCTCATGCTGTCGCTGCTGTACTCTCAATAATGCCAGCAGTGGAATTACGCGATGTCGGTTATCGGCCAAATCTCCCTCTCCCAGCCCAGCCAATTCGGACCGTGACAGACGTCTTTGTCGTTAGTGCATGAACCTCCAAATTTTCATTGTCGGATTCGTATGAAAGATCGAGGATGAAGATAATCCATCCATTGAGACCATACTCTATGCAGAGCGTTGGTGCTGCTTAAGCAGTCTCCTTGGCTATTGGGCACAATCCTGGACGGGTCGCCACTCCAACACAGGATACCAGCAAGCTGGCACTCACTTTTGCTGACGTCAGAAGGATGACAGGCTGAGTGAACCCCACCTGGTATTCATTCAACAGCCAAGCGGGATTTGAACTCAGGACACTCGGATCCCAAGCCGACCACTCTAGCCATTCAGCCAACATCGGGCATGATGAAGATAATGGAAAGGCTAAACAGTGGACGTTATCGCAGAACATGCACAACAAGAACGCACCGGGTTTTCATCGCCAAGATTACCGCTTCAAAGGCCCTACTTTTGTGGAGAAATTTAACTCATCACCAACAGCTGTGCTCAACACCTCAACACAGGACCTTGTACCAATAAAATAATGTGTTGTAGTCCAACACTGCACAGTATCAAGAATGATTTGTGCAAGACAAGAATGACAAATTACTAGACCCAGGTGGATCCCAAGTGTGGTTTGGGATACTAGAAGTGCAGTTAAAAAAAAAACAAAGGTTGAAAATTAACAATTACTTCAACATCTGAGATTTCTGTGCAATTGCACAGGCAAATAATATCTGGGATGATTCAGGATTACAACAAGAACTAGACTCGGTAGAGCACAATAAACTCGGAAGAGCACCTCCACCAGGCTGAACAGCTTACGTTTTGTATCCCACCGATAGGCCGGATCTGGATCGGAACTCTGTACATCAATTGTATTGTTATTTATTATTTTTACAGATGTATATGATCGTCACTGACTAATAACGTGGAGACCTGTTCTGTTGAAGGTCACCTTGTGGAGAAGAGTCGCCATGCTCAAGATGTTCCGATGCAAAAGGAGAGACCTTATGCTACTATTGGAATTACATGATCCAGATAGACATTTACTACTGCTTAGAGCAGCCTCGGCGACTGAATTTGTGAAAAAGAAAGGTACAAATGTGTGGTTGCATAACAAGAAGGTCCGACTGAAACAGAAATGAGCTTCTTCTAAAATTCTGGTGTGAAACCCCAGATGCAGCAAGAATGTGAGGTTGGCACGTACCGGGGGTGGACGCCACAAAGATAATCAATTAAAGATCTAGATTCTAGACAAAGGCAGAGACATCGACCCAGGTTAAAAGATCCGCCTGCAGTGTGTGATTAGTGTCCAACTCAAACACAATGCCACCAGTGCACAGCTTCATCAAGGTATCCTCGTCACACATCAAAGGAGCTTTACCCCAAATGACCTGAGTAAAATATATCAGTGATAGGACAGCCAATCAGAACAATAATTTCACGAAATTGTCCAATTTAAAACACAAGACCAACTTTGGTCTCAATTTACAATGACACTTTATGCCACAACTCATGACAAAAAAAAAACCTTATGTGATGGGGATTGGTGAAAGTGCAAAATACCTTGTAGGAAGAGCAACAATGTTTTTATTGCTCTTGCTACAAGCAAGCATGCAGGACATTATTTGTCCATAAAAACTGTTTGACTGGTGCCTGACATTGTATGTCAGGCATGAGCTTCTTCACATCCAAAGAGGAGGTGCAACAACAAAGCTCATTGCAAGACCCCAGCAGATTATGATGATGATAATGCACGACGACGTGCACCTCCAGCAGTAAAACCTGCTCCAATACAGAATCATCCTCCTCCTGCACATATTTATCAGCCAGCGCAGCATGTGACTGCCATGTATGAACATTAGTGCAAGTGAAACCTTGCACTAATTACTAACAAATCTGAGGAGTTGGAAAATATCTATCTAAATTGCAGGAAGATGTCAACTGGCCACACACCACCATTTACGTGGACCTGAGGAATGGATGAATGAAATATACCATTGTGGAATATTTTGTGAAGATCCGAGTCACTACATCTGGCAAACAGCACAGAGGAGCATCAAGATATTGAGAGCGTTTTAGAATGATTATTATTTTACTTTTCTACAGGGTCTAAGGCTCATAGAGAAGTTGCAACATAAAAAACACACACATAGGGAGATGCAAGAGGGAGTGCTGAAGTTGTGGAAATGAGGCTGGCGGTATGAACGAGGGAGAGAGGCTCGCTAGAAGGCAGAGGAGTGGGCCACCACAAGGCATGCATAGTTAGAGGTACGCATGCTATCGAGAGAATATTTTGTAGCTGGTCGTGTCTCCGGAAAACCGCATGGAGCCCTGGACATCAGGGATGAGATCTTGGAGAGCGAGGAAGGTGGCTTCCTCGCTCTTCAAGATCTCGATTGAGAGGACAGGAGAGGCTCGATTGAACGTGGAGGCATGGGTCACTGTGAAGTGCACGCGGCCTTGTGGCCTGTGGATCGAGGCTGGTGCTCTGCGAATCACCATGTCTCTGATGGACTGCCTGGAGCCCCAGAGAACTTTTGTGCCGTGAAGCTGGCAACAAACATCGCTGGTTTTGTGAGCCATGGAGGCAAGAGGGAGGTAAGCCCTAAGCGATATGATGTTGCTCCCGCCCTGGTCCGGCCGTCGAACGGCACATCCCGGAGGGAGAAATCCTCACCTGAGCACCAAGGGTGTGGCATCAGGGAGAGACAAATCAGGTGTTCAGAAAAAAAAAATGCGAGAAGAAAATTGTGAATAAAAATACACAGACCCCCTTCCAGATGGAGCCCTGTGTTTGTGCAGCCACACCAAACATCTGGAATGTGCACTGTAAATAATAAAGACTGCAATTATTTTAGTGGAGTAGATCTTCTCACAGGAAGACAGGGATCTGCACTGAGGTGAGAAGCTGGAAAGATGCTACCTGTCTCGGAAAATTCAACAAAATAGGGGCAATACCCCTGGATGCTCACCTGATAGCACCTGAAGAAGAAAACCAGGGAACCACTGGTAGGCATGGATGATCCACAAAATATGTAACGGAGAAGAAAGTAAATACCAATGGAATTTTTTATTAATGCCGTGAACAAACTTTGGTACATCACGAGTGATGATAAAGGTTGTGGTCAAGTTTCATCGAAATTGTGCTTGTAGTTTTGGAGAAAAAAAGCAAATACATATTTTGGGGGGCAAACCCCTGACACTACCTTAGAGCCCGATTTTCTAATGTCATGAACAAGCTTTGGTACACCATGGGTGATGAAGGTTGTGGTCAAGTTTCATCAGAATTGCATGTGTCGCATCTGATAAGAAAGCAAGTACCTCTTTAGGGTGGGCAACACCCCCCTCCCTAAACAGCCTCCGTAGACCCCCCTTCAGACCCCAATTTTTTTTTGATGCTGTGAACAAACTTTAGTACATCACGGGTGATGAAGGTTGTGGTCAAGTTTCATCAGCATTGCACGTGTAGTTTCTGAATAGAAAGCAAATGTATACCTCTTTTTGGGGGGAAACCTCCATAAACCCCCTTCGGGCCCACTTTTTTAATGCCATGAACAAACTTTGGTATATCCACGGTGATGAACGTGGTGGTAAAGTTTCATTGAAATCGTATGTGTAGTTTCAGAGAAGTTGATAGAATTTGTGGACGGATGGGCGGACGGATGACGCACCATCCCATAAGCTCCCCGGAACTAAGTTCCAGGTGAGCTAAAACTGAAGCTCCAGAAAAGAAATTTCAATGAAGAAAGCTGAAGTGTAGAGGAGAAAGAAACCATTCTCCACTGTAAAGCGTATTCTACGCATGAAGAGTGGGAGCCGTGGTAAGGGAAAAAGATTTATGGATCAACTAAAGAAAACAAAATTGGCATTCAGGACAGAGACAGTTCCACTTTATATATTTGAAGGAATTGCATCAACAATCCATAGATACCTGACTAATAATAAAATAGAGTAAATAACAGCTAAGGCCAGACATCAAGTGACAGGAGAGGTAGGGATGATGGGAGTTCAAGGCTCACCGGGAAGCAGAGAGGGGGTGGTGGGGACTTGGTTGCAGTGATCGCACTTGGTCGCTATGCAGCAAAGCCAGAGCTTGAAACACAAAGTAGCACGGGGAGGCCAGTGGCAAAGATGAAAAGTGACAGAGGGAAGGGATGCGGGCTCTCCCTGAGGGGGTGGAGTAGACCCAGCTCACTGACATAGACTGGGATACATAAACAGACTCGGCGTGCCTTTTCAGCACCAAGGACAAGGCCACGCTTTTTCAGAGACACCATTCTGCCCTCACCTCACATCAGGACTCCCGCAGTTTCCCCATACGACTGGGGCTGAACAGCAGGCCAGTTTCCTCAATTGAGGTTGCTGAAGGTGTGCAGAAAAATCCCCATTCTTTCATCAAATTCTACCTTCTCTACCGCTCTACCCAAACTCTTTGTGTCTTTCTTCGGGTGTCTGGATCCAAGTATTGTATAGGTGTCAAGTCATTACCCTGCGCTTGCAAAGCGAAAAGCAGGGTTAGGTATTCGGTTGCAGGCGTACATGTGGCGTACGTGTGGCGTACGTGCGTGTCTGCATTTCTAAAATTCATTTTCTTGGAAACTGTTGGTCCGATTAACACGAAATTTTACCATATGAGTGCCTCCGCCTGTATAAATGTTTTATTCATAATTTTGACGGCATAGATCACGTGGTACGGACACTATCTTGGAAAAACGTTACACCTCTATATCCCCCAAACCACTCAATGGAAAAAATTGAAACATGGCTCATTGTCAAGTCCTCCCAATGGGGAATAAGATATGTTGATGATGATGTCATCGGTGCCTTCATAAAGACGTCATAATTTGACAAATACAATGCTTGATCTGATCAGTATTTATTTTTTTATTCCTCTGCAACTGTTAGTCCGATGGACACAAAATTTTCAGAATATGAGTGGCTCCTGCTGTATAATTTTTTTTAATGATAATTATGATGTCATAGGTCACGTGGTACAGGCAGGCCTGGTGTTGGCACAGTGGTTAGGGCAGCGGCTCGGGATCCAAAAGGTCCTGAGTTCAAGCCCCGTTGGGGCACTGAATTAATACACCAGGGGGTTGACTCAGCCTGTCATCCTTCCGAGGTCGGCAAAACGAGTACCAGTGTACTGGGCCTGGTGTATGCCCCGGTTAGAATAGGTGTACCATATCTCTGTGTGTCGTTAGAGGCGACCAGGGTTGCGTCAGGAAGGGCATCCAGTGTAAAAACCTATGCCAAATCAATATGCGGACAATAAAACGGATTTCCATACCGGATCGGTCGAGGCCCAGGTTACCAACAACCGCCACCGGTACTGTTGGTCAGCAGGGTACCGGTGGAAATTGTTACTGCTGGGCAAAGGAGGAGAAGGAGACGGGGAAGGCGTGTCCAAAGGCAGTGGGAGAGGGGGAAGGGTAGAAGTGTGGAGGTGAGAGTTGGAACTCTGAATGTTGGGACGATGACTGGAAAAGGGCGAGAGTTGGCTTATATGATGGAGAGAAGAAAGGTGGACATACTGTGTGTACAAGAGACCAAGTGGATGGGGAGTAAGGCTCGGAGCATTGGAGGTGGTTTCAAACTGTTCTACCATGGTGTGATGGGAGGAGAAATGGTGTCGGGGTAATCCTGAAGGAGGATTATGTCAAGAGGGTATTGGACGTGAGGAGAGTGTCTGACCGAGTGATGAGTGTGAAGTTGGAAATTGAAGGGGTGATGATGAATGTCATCAGTGCATATTCCCCACATATGGGGTGTGAGATGGAGTATAAAGATTTCTGGAGTGAGTTAGATGAAGTGGTGGAGGGTGTATCCAAGGATGAAAGAGTGGTGATTGGAGCAGATTTCAATGGGCATGTTGGGGAAGGGAATAAAGACGATGAGGAGGTGATGGCTAGGTACGGTCTCAACAAGAGAAATGTGGAAGAGAAAATGGTGGTAGAGTTTGCAAAAAGAATGGAAATGGCAGTGGTAAATACGTATTTCAAGAAGAAGGAGGAACACAGGGTGACGTACAAGAGTGGAGGAAAGTGCACACAGGTGGATTACATCTTAAGCAGGAGATGCAACCTGAAAGAGATTAGAGACTGCAAGGTGGTGGCAGGGGAGAGTGTAGCTCGACGGCATCGATTGGTGGTCTGTAGGATGATTTTGGAGGTGAGGTTGAGGAAGAGAGTGAGGGCTGAACCAAGGACCAGATGGTGGAAGCTGAAGGAGGAAGACTTGCGTGGAATTTTGGGAGGAGGCGAGACAGGTGTTGGATGGTGGTAAAGAGGTGTGGGATGATTGAGCAACTACAGCAGAAGTGGTGAGGGAGATAGCTAGGAAGGTACTTGGTGTGACATCTGGACAGAGGAAGGAAGATAAGGAGACTTGGTGGTGGAACGAGGAAGTACAAGAAAGTATAAAGAAGAAGGGGTTGGCGAAAAAGAAGTGGGATAGCCAGAGAGATGAAGAAAGTAGACAGGAGTACAAGGAGTGGCGGTGCAAGTCGAAGGGAGAGGTGGCAAAGGCTAAGGAAAAGGCATATGGCGAGCTGTATGAGAAGTTTGATACAAAGGAAGGGGAAAAGGATTTATACCGATTGGCAAGACAGAGGGACCGAGCTGGGAATGATGTGCTGCAGGTTCGGGTGATAAAGGACGCAAATGGGAATGTGCTAACGAGCGAGGAGAGTGTGTTGAGAAGGTGGATGGAGTACTTTGAGGAGCTGATGAATGACGAAAATGAGAGAGAGAAGGTTGGAAGAGGTGGAGATAGTGAATCAGGAAGTGGGGTGGATCAGTAAGGATGAAGTGAGGATTGCTATGAAGAGGATGAAAAGTGGAAAGGCGGTTGGCCCAGATGATATACCAGTGGAGGCATGGAAGTGTTTAGGAGAGATGGCAGTGGAGTTTTTAACCAGATTGTTGAATAAAATCTTGGAAAGTGAATGGATGCCTGAGGAGTGGAGAGTAAGTGAACTGGTTCTGAATTTTAAGAACAAGGATGAGGTGCAGAGCTGTGGTAATTACAGAGGTATAAAGTTGTTAAGCCACACCATGAAGTTGTGGGAAAAAGTAGTGGAAGCTCGGTTGAGAGGAGAGGTGATGATTTTTGAGCAGCAATATGGCTTTATGCCAGGAAAGAGCACCACTGATGCGATGTTTGCTTTGAGAATGTTGATGGAGAAGTATAGGGAAGGCCAGAAGGAGTTGCATTGTCTGTTTGTGGATTTAGAGAAAGCGAATGACAGGAGTTGTGGCATTGCATGAGGAAGTCGGGAGTGGTGGAGAAATACGTGAGGATTGTGCAGGATATGTATGAGGACAGTGTGACAGCGGTGAGGTGTGTGGTAGGAATGACGGACCGGTTGAAGGTAAAAGTGGGATTGCACCAAGGATCGACTCTGAGCCCTTTCCTGTTTGCAGTGGTGATGGACAGGTTGACGGACGAGATCAGACTGGAGTCGCCATGGACTTTGATGTTCGCGGATGACATCATGATCTGTAGGGAGAGTAGGGAGCAGGCTGAGGCGAGCCTCGAGCGGTGGAGGTACGCACTGGAGAGAAGGGGAATGATAGTCAGTAGGAGTAAGACGGAGTACATGTGCGTAAATGAGAGGGAGGGCGGTGGTATGGTGCGGTTGCAAGGAGTTGAGGTGGGGAAGGTGGATGGGTTTAAATACTTGGGATCAACTGTCCAAAGTAACTGAGAGTGTGGTAGAGAAGCGAAAAAGAGAGTGCAGGCAGGATGGAGTGGGTGGAGAAGAGTTGCAGGAGTGATTTGTGACAGAAGGGTAGCTGCAAGAGTGAAGGGGAAAGTATATAAGACAGTAGTGAGACCGGCTATGTTGTATGGTTTGGAGGTGGTGCTGCTGACAAAAAGACAGGAAGCGGAGCATATATGGACAGGATAATATCTTATATGGACAGGATAGGAAATGAGTATGAGTATATTAGAGGGACAGCGCAGGTAGGACGGTTTGGAGACAAAGTAAGAGAGGTGAGATTGAGATGGTTTGGACATGTGCACAGGAGGGAAGTGGAGTACATCGGGAGAAGGATGCTGAGGATGGAGCCGCCAGGTAGGAGGAGAAGAGGAAGGCCAAAGAAGAGGTTCATGGATGCGGTGAGGGCGGACATGCGGGTGGTTGGAGTGTCAATGGAAGATGTGGAGGATAGAGCGAAATGGAGACGGATGATCCGCTGTGGCAACCCCTAACGGGAGCAGCTGGAAGAAGAAGAAGAAGAGGAAGAAGAGGAAGAAGAGGAAGAAGAGGAAGAAGAGGAAGAAGAATAATAAGAATAAGAATAATAAGAATAAGAATAATAAGAATAAGAATAATAAGAATAAGAATAATAAGAATAAGAATAATAAGAATAAGAATAATAAGAATAATAAGAATAAGAATAATAAGAATAAGAATAATAAGAATAAGAATAATAATAAGAATAATAATAAGAATAAGAATAAGAATAAGAATAAGAATAAGAATAAGAATAAGAATAAGAATAAGAAGAAGAATAAGAATAAGAAGAAGAAGAAGAAGAAGAAGAAGAAGAAGAATAAGAAGAAGAAGGTCACGTGGTGCAGGTGCCGTCTTGGAAAAATCGAAAAACGTTACACCTCTTTATCTCCAAAACCACTCCAGGGGAAAAAATTGAAACATGGCTTATTGTCAAGTATTCCCCTTGGGGAATAACATATGTTAATGATAATGTCATCGGTACCTTAATTATGACGTCATAATTTGACAAATACAACGCTTGATTGGATTAGTATGAATTTTATTTCTCTGCAATTCTTGATCCAAATGACACCAAATTTTCACCATAGGAGCGCCTCCTCCTGAAGAATATGTTAATGACAATTACATCGCAGGTCATGTTGTACAGGCGCCATCTTGGAAAAAGTTCACACCTCTATATCTCTGAAACCACTCCATGGAAAAAAATTGAGACCTGGCTCATTGTCAACGACTCCCCATGTGGAATACGATATGTTAATGATGATGTCATCGGTGCCTTCATGATGACGTCATAATTCGACAAGTACAACATTTATCTGATCATTATGAATTGTTTTTCTCAGCAACTGTTGGTCTGATGGACACGAAAGTTTCACCATAGAGGCACCTCCTCCTGTCAAATATTTTAATGATAAGCATGATGTCATAGGTCATTGGGTACAGGCACCATCTTGGAAAAAACAAAAAACAATGCACCTCCATCTCCAAAACCATTGTCTGCGCAGGGTAAGTATTCCATGAATACCATCTTGTTGTTCTAAGTTGCCTGGAACAGAATGTTTGCATAAAGTTAAGGGAAATGTATATGTGCCTGGAAATGTCCTTGAATTGCTTGTGATGCCCATATCCTGATTTTTTTCCCACCATTTCTCACTTTTCTCCCTTGCCATTTCTCCAATCATTTTCCACTCTTTCGTTGATTTGCTTGTGCAATAAGTTAATGAAACTGTTGATTCATTTCCTGACTTATCCTGCTCACGTTTGATCTTGGGTAGCGCTCCTGAGGCGATTGGTCCGAGATTACAAATTCTAATGGTAGCCCATAGAGAGGGGCATGTGGTGTTGGTTCACTCGGTCAATAAGGTAGCTGCCACATAGTTGCCAGCACGTTTCCCCATCTACTCCATTCATCTGACCGGTACGGTAAACCGACCTTGAGCATGAAGATCCAAAAAGAGGTGAGTGTTGGCGACAGCATCCCTGGTCTTTTTTGTAAACATGCCTGGCTCTGAGTTATCGACCAGCATGGCCATCACAATACCATAATACAAGAACAAGGGCAATCAGAGATTGCAGACCCTCACCAAGACTTGTTTAGTGTGATGTTTGTGTAATGTTGTGTTCTGTAATTAATAATAGACGTAACTATAACTGCCACTTTATAAATGCTGGCAGTGGTGACTGAGTACCAAGATGTCCTGCGTTGATCGAACACCTGACCCTGACCAATGACATTTATTATTATTATTCTTCAATTGAATTCAGAATGGGATTAAAATAGATTCAATTCAAATCAAATGGAAGACCAAATGGCACCAGCACTGAAGTCATCAGAAGGACCCGAATAATCAAAAAGAAAAGATGGAGGCAGGCATCAGGAGGAACCTGGATATGATTCAGGTTTCAGCTGCTACTCCACCCTCAAACCCATCCAGGTGCAGCCAAGTGAGCCTTATTCAAAAATACGTAAATAAATAAGAACCCAGATTCAAAAAATTAAATAATTCTGGCTGCCAAACCATGCATTTGATCAGGTTGAAATTGAAAATAAATATTCAACATCACCACCAGATTAGAACTGTGAAGTTTCACGTCAATCGATGAAGTGGTTGAAGAGAAATAATTTTTAAATATTCTCGTTCAATTCAATATGGCTACTAGACCATGTGACCTATCAATTATATGTGAACACGCTGGTGTCCCCAAGACTTGGGGAACACGTGTGTGAAGTTTCCCCTCGATCTGTCAAGCCGTTCTGGAGAAGATGTTTTAAAGGTTTCAAGATAAATCCAATATGGCTGACAAACCACGAGATCTATGATGTCATAGGATGGGAACGTTTTGTTCCTCAGGGATAGGTGGCCATAAAGTTAAAGTTTTGCCTCGATAATAAAGTTTCGCCTCGATCTGTCCAGCCGTTACGGAGAAGAAGATTTTTGAAGGTTCTTTAAAATTAAAAAAAATTTAAAAACATGATTGCCAAATCACGTAATCGATAATGTGATCAATTTTTTCTGTCGACCAACCCCTAGATAACCCTCAAAAAATTTCATAATGATCGGATTTAGCGTTCTACATTTGCAATTATGATGTCATAACAAAGACACCCATGACATCATTTAAAAAATAAAATCATACTTATTCCCCAAGCGGAATGCTTGCCATGTGCCAAGTTTCTATTTTTGCCAATGTGCGGTTTCGAAGATACAGAGGTCCAATGTTTTTCCTTTTTTCCAATGTGGCTGCCACACCTCATGATTTATGACTTCATAATTATCAAAAAACATTCTACATGAGTGTCACTCGTATTGTGATAATTTTGTGTCAATCCAACAAGCGGTAGCAGAGAAGAACCGTACTCACATTCTGTGCGAACAAGCAAACAGACAAATGAAAAATCACTCATAGAATGACACTTGGCAAAACAGAATGAAGTAGAATGACACTCAGAAGAGTGCTTACCTCTGACAGGCTGAACAGTTTACATTTTCTATCCCATTGATTGGCTGGATCTGAACCAAAATCAAATTGACTTGTTCTTGGCACCTAACCAACTTAAATCCATCTAATTTTGTCATAAGTTGTCCACAACTTCTTGAGAAATCATGATATAGTGTTACGAATATGGCAGACATGAGCACTCAACATTCAGGTCCTTATAGAACAGTTATATCGGTAAGTGTGTGTTTCTAGTGAGGGTCCCGTCCCTTGTCGAATGGGAATTAAGTGTATGTACACTGCACAGTTATTTTATAGATAGGATTTTCACTAACAACACTCTGGACCATTCCCCGCACGATGGAGTGTCGAACACGCATGTGGGCGGAGTTCCCTCGGTCACCGAAGTTCTGACTCCACGCTTCGGCCAATCGGAAGGGAGCGAGCACGTTTTCCGCATTTCAGCCAATGGGCGCAGAGCGAGCTCCAAGAGAAGGAGAGTCTCTTTGGGGGGAGGGGGATCGAGATGCCCCGACATGCCCCCCAACCAATCACGGGGAGACAACCGATTTCCCCCGGCGAATGTGGGGTGCGGTAACATGTTCCCCACCCCGTCGGAGAAAAAATAGACGGCACGGCACGGTCATCTCGTAGCCGGTCTCGTCTTGTCGCTTGCGCTGGCCTCATCTTGTCGCTGGCGCTGGTCTCGTCTTGTCGCTGGCGCTGGTCTCATCTTGTCGCTGGCGCTGGTCTCGTCTTGTCTTGTCGCTGGTCTCATCACGGTGATCCCTCGCCTCGTCATTATTCGAGCTGGCTGGCATCCTTGGCTGAATACTTGATCCCTCGGTGCCTGGTATATCGGCGCGGATTCGAGTCCCGCCACCGAACAAGATCAACGTTACCGCACGAGGCGGGCAGGTGCAAGAACAGGCCCTTCCCTCAGCTCGTCTTCCCTCCCGAGCTGTAGGGCACAATAAAGGGCAATTGGCCCCATTTCTTGGTGTGTGTGTGTGTGTGTGTGTGCGGGTGCGTGCGCGTCGCCAGTCCGATAAGTAGACATTGCTTAAGTATCTCGCCCTTGTACATTGACTGCATATTCATGATAACTCTGCTCTGTGTTCCCCTCCCCAATTATTGTTGTTAATAAATTCCCCTCTTGTTGAATGTACCAGCTCGTTCTTTGTCATTTCTGCCATTGGTTTGCCACGGTGCGTATTGGGGATTAGGAAGGCCGTTGCCGTAGTTGTACATTTGTACCGACGGGCCTCGGTAACCATCCGCTCGGGTTACGCACGGTTCGAGCACGGTAACGGCTCGTTCCGCTCGAGGCCTGCCGAGGGTGTGAATTCCCCAGCAAGCTTTGCCGCGTGGGTACTTAGGTATATTGAAGTTGGCAATTAACCCTACTCCACGAGGTCGAATTATAATTGGCGATTCATGGTCCTGTAAAGGACCTTCGGATTTATCTGAGGATCATGACCTAAATTCCAGTGTGTTCAGTGGAGCCGACTCTACTGCTCCCCCTAGCGGTCGTGCTCGCCACCGATACCTGGCCCCACAACAATATATAGTTTTTGGCCCCATCTCTCAATTTTAGAAATTAGGCCTATGTTGACCTTTTGACCTTAACAATAATTGGTGGTTGAATTCAGTGACCTGATATGCAAATCTTCTTCAAATTTGAAGTCAATCCGATGAAAATGGAGGATTTTAGAAATTTAAAAAAGTTGTTGATCTTTGGTCATTGATGACCATTTGACCTCAAAAATAAATAGGATTATGTCGGACCACCAACTCAATTTGGTAAAGTTTCGTGAAGATATGTTTAAATTGTGATCTGTAAGCGATTAAAGGTGAGTGGACAGATAAACAAAAACACAAACGGAAGCGATCAACATATTTATCCAAAAAAATAACTATTTTTTGTCAAGTAACAAATGGACCCGAATACAATACCCTCTCCTCTGGCAAGGGTACTAAAGGATTGCTGTAAATTATTTTGGGCTGGCAGGATGGCTTTGAGATATGTACACTCGTCTCTAAGCTGTCTAGCCTGGGTTTAATTATCTGACGAGCTATAAGTTGTCCTCCCAGTGTTTCACAAGCAGCGTGATTCATCAATGTGTGTGCCATCTCTCAGATGGACGTTAAACGGGAATACCGTCTGTCAGCATTAATTGGTGCACATTAAAAAAAAAACTGTCCTTTGCGAAGAGGAAGCGCGCTATCACCTGCACCATGGTCAAATTCCTGCCCTAACTACTGCTGGGAAGGCAATGGCAAACCACCCAGCATAACCCTTTACTCAAGAAGCTGCTTCGGCGGTACAGACACTGTGAAGAGTCTGGGGAAAGAGAAAGAGAAAGAGAAAGAGAAAGAGAAAGAGAAAGAGAAAGAGAAAGAGAAAGAGAAAGAGAAAGAGAAAGAGAAAGAGAAAGAGAAAGAGAAAGAGAAAGAGAGAGAGAGAGAGAGAGAGAGAGAGAGAGAGAGAGAGAGAGAGAGAGAGAGAGAGAGAGAGAGAGAGAGAGAGAGAGAGAGAGAGAGAGAGAGAGAGAGAGAGAGAGAGAGAGAGAGAGAGAGAGAGAGAGAGAGAGAGAGAGAGAGAGAGAGAGAGAGAGAGAGAGAGAGAGAGAGAGAGAGAGAGAGAGAGAGAGAGAGAGAGAGAGAGAGAGAGAGAGAGAGAGAGAGAGAGAGAGAGAGAGAGAGAGAGAGAGAGAGAGAGAGAGAGAGAGAGAGAGAGAGAGAGAGAGAGAGAGAGAGAGAGAGAGAGAGAGAGAGAGAGAGAGAGAGAGAGAGAGAGAGAGAGAGAGAGAGAGAGAGAGAGAGAGAGAGAGAGAGAGAGAGAGAGAGAGAGAGAGAGAGAGAGAGAGAGAGAGAGAGAGAGAGAGAGAGAGAGAGAGAGAGAGAGAGAGAGAGAGAGAGAGAGAGAGAGAGAGAGAGAGAGAGAGAGAGAGAGAGAGAGAGAGAGAGAGAGAGAGAGAGAGAGAGAGAGAGAGAGAGAGAGAGAGAGAGAGAGAGAGAGAGAGAGAGAGAGAGAGAGAGAGAGAGAGAGAGAGAGAGAGAGAGAGAGAGAGAGAGAGAGAGAGAGAGAGAGAGAGAGAGAGAGAGAGAGAGAGAGAGAGAGAGAGAGAGAGAGAGAGAGAGAGAGAGAGAGAGAGAGAGAGAGAGAGAGAGAGAGAGAGAGAGAGAGAGAGAGAGAGAGAGAGAGAGAGAGAGAGAGAGAGAGAGAGAGAGAGAGAGAGAGAGAGAGAGAGAGAGAGAGAGAGAGAGAGAGAGAGAGAGAGAGAGAGAGAGAGAGAGAGAGAGAGAGAGATCTTAATTTCACAACACCCTATATAGAACTTTATTTTAATTGTAAACCTTGAAATACTTCCCTTACCTAAAGTAAGAACTTTTAACTTGGAAGCAATTGATTGGTTTCCCGACTGCCCAGATCAGCAAGACAGCATTCTTTCTCGAGGTTACGATCCATTCAGCCCAGAACCTCTCCAAATGGTGGAACTACAACCTCAGCCATGGATCTAGATCAGTAGATTACCCTACATCAATAGATCCACAACCTCAGTTGCATTCATCAGTCAGTCCATCAATGTAACATCACTATTCAAACTTCTCTGGCGAGCAGAGTACCAGCCCTTTGGGCGATCTTGCTCCAAGCATGCAACACATTCTTCTAACGCACTATGGGCAATGTATAGGAAACTGACTGCTTTGAAGAGGGGGGATGGAAAATACCCAGGTTACGTGCATGAAGCAAAAACATACCTCCTGCTTATAATTCAAAACACCTCACTGCACTGGAAAATGTGGAGACAGGAATACTGCACTGTAAATGACGGAGACTTGTAATACCCTCTCCCACCTGGAGGCGGCGCGACACAATACACATTAACATAGAGAATTTTCATCCCCCACCTTCCCCAAGACTACAAGCAAAGGTAAAACCTAAACACTAATTGGGGTCATGTTGATCCTATAGAGGAGGTCTGGATGTAATCAAACCAGAACTGTCGGAGGAGTAGCGAGACAAACACACAAATACCGGTCCGTGAATTATAGTAAGGATTAATAACTCTCATAACACATTCCATTATATTGCTACAGTCCCCGTCCGTTTCGGTTAACTGGTTCGACTCCCATGGATCGTGTCAAAACGACTGCAACCCCCACCAGCTAAATCCGAGCAAGTTCCCAGGCCTGTTTGCCACATTGCAATACTTGTTGGGTATATAACTAGTGGCATACAATCGTACAACTATAGTATAGTACAACTACAAAATGTACCGCAGTGATACTATTATGTTTAAACTCTTGTACTTTATAGTAGTTTATCGTTAATATAGTATTACTATCGAGATACTCTTTCCTGCAATGTATTGTGTGTTGGCACCATTCATTTTTAGCTCACCTGTTCGAAGAACAGAGAGCTATAGCGATACCCCCGGCGCGAGTGTGAGCGTCGTCAGCATGAGCGTGAAAATGTTAAAGTTTTGGTGCAAGTTATTTCCTTTCTAATGTTTTTATCTACCACACTATTTTTTTTACTGATTGCAGTATACAAATACATATATTGCTTTAACATTATTTGGATGAGACTTCACTGCAATGCTTTATAAAAAAAATATTCTTAGACTAGTCTTTTAAAAACGATAAATGTATAAACAGGCGAGCATTGGGTGGCTTTGACACCAACTCTCTGGTTTAAATTAACCTGACATGCTTATTTTGCTCATTATACGCTTCCATGCACGCTTATTATATGCCACTAGTTTCATTAATCTGACATTGTTTCACAGAATAATCCAGAAGTTTACCACAACAAACAACCATGGATCTTACTAGGACGAACCATTGATGTGTCATGGAACTTTTATGTAACGAAGGTGCAGCTCCAAAGGAAAATCCATCAATGCCTTTGTATTCCATGGAAGCCAAGATGGCAGTTGACTTGGAGAGTATATGCAGCTTCCGAGAAGATGACCCCAGGTCAGGGTGTGAGGTAGATGTGACAGACTTACAAACCCTTGCCAAAGTTTGGGATTGATCAAGAAACGAGGATCGCTGCATTATGATTGGTGAATAACCACAGGACTTGGAATTTGCTGTGTTCCATTGGTGAAATTGTAAGGTTCGGTTGCAACGATTGGATTTCCCCCTTTTCAGGCTGGATAAAAGCAATGGTTTCATTCTATTAAATGTTTCTCATGACAAGAAACTGGCTATGGAAGTGACGTCAACCTCTTGTAAGAAAGTCATTCCTCGTGCGTCACAATGGATGTAGCTTTCGTTGTAAAGATATCTCTACTTGACCAAGCATCTCCTTGAGCAGCCACCTTGAATTCCACGTGCTCACTGCCTCTCAATGGGGAGAAAATGTACAAAAGCCTCCCGTTGCACACACCTTAAGTCTGTCTGACTCGGTTCAAGTCTTTTTGGAAGAAGCTTGTACGAGTGCACTGCATGTGGTATTTAGACCTGTGTTGTTGAACCATCAATCCCCTTTAAGGGAGCAATCATCCCTTAAACAAGGAAAGATTCGCTTTACATCGCTTTCCTGGTCAGATTACAGGACACACCACGTTTCACACAACCTCAGATTCAAAACAAGGCTCGACAAACAACTGTGTGATTGTTAAGGCCTTCAGTTGCTGGACTTGCACACTATAGATATTGTCGTGTCCAGGGGGTTTAGCCCCTTCCTGGATGGAGAGCCAAACGGTTTTCTCCTTTGGAGGCGAACACGTGATCCTTGGAAATTAATGGCGCTCACGGGACGGAAAGGCGGCAAGGACAGAGGCAAATGGTTTTATACTTGAACCCACAACAAATAGACAACACAAGCAACTTAAATAAATACGGGGATTTAATGAAAATAAATCAAATATTTACAATGGTAGAAATTCAAAGTGCAAAAATAAAAATGGAACGCGAGCCCACACAGACTTTAATACAGACAAGGGGACAGAAAATAATAAAAGCAAAATCCTCCCTTTCTCCCGGCACTTAGCTGTGTGCCCAAAGATGAGTTTCTGGAGCTTGAGGTTTGCCAAACTCGCACCATTGGCAACACCATCAGCAAAATATGAGGAAATAGGCTCTCAAGGTTTGGCTTTTTCCATGAAAGATGTCAAGGAAACACATATCAAAAAAAACATTTTTTACAAGATTTCGGAGATGGCCGAGTCGAGAGATTCCTTGAAATTGGTCGATTTCACATGGATTAACTCAGATGACTGTCCTGGATCTTGGAATATCAAGGAATTACAGGGAATTTTTATGCACAGGAGGAGGCCATTCGGCCCATCATGCCTGCGCCATACCAATACCAGATTTTAATCAATCCGTTGATACCCCTTCCCTTTGTGTGCAGCCTTTTAGTTGTTCCACTGGTACTCACTTCGCCGACCTTGGAAGGATGACAAGCTGAGTCAACCCCATGGTGTTAATTCAGCAGCCAACGGGGCTTGAACTCAGGACCCTAGGATCCCAAGGCACCACCTTAACCGCGAAGCAAACACCAGGTTATTATATAAAGAAAGTCAAAGACACTCAAATCAACTCGAAGAAACACCGTTGGTATCCTTTAAACCACGTATCAAAACCAATTCACACTATAATGCCATCTTTAAAGAAATTATGCTCAGCCCCCTTGGCGAAATAACAAAAAACATAATAATAATAATAATAATAATAATAATAATAATCACGATGTCATATAATATCTTGCATAAGTACCTCCGCCACTGAGGGTGGATGGAGGTTATGTTTTCACCTGTCTGTTTGTCTGTGAACAGGATATCTCAAAAAGTTGAAGATGGATTTGGACAAAATTTGGTGGAGACGTTGGATGTGTGACAAGGACAAATTTATGAGATTTTGGTGAAGATCAGGATCTGGATCCAGACAATGGAATTTTTTAAGTGATTCTTCACAATTGAGAGAAAGGGTCAAAAACGATATGGAGCATGATGTTTCAAAAAGTTAAAGACGGGTTATGACAAAACTTGGTGGACGAGTTGGGAAGATAACAAAAACAAGCCGATTAGATGTTGGTTCAGTCGGGATCCAGATCCGGCCAATCAGTGGGAGACAAAACGTAAAGTGTTCAGCCTGACGGAGATATACGCTCTACCGAGTGCGTTCCAGTTAACCTCCGCCATCGAAGATCAGAGGTTACTGTTTTCACCCCTTTCTGTTTGTTACTTACGAAATCTAAAGATTTCGTAAGTATATTGATGACTTCCATTTCTGTTTGTTTGTTTGTTTGTGTGTTTGTTATTTACGAAATCTAAAGATTTCGTAAGTATATTGATCAGTTCCGTTTCTGTTTGTTTGTTTGTGTGTTTGTTTGTGTGTTTGTTTGTTTGTTTGTAGGCACGATAACTCAAGAACAGAAGAAGCTACCAATGTCAAATTACACCATGCGATTCAGGAGGGTGATGGCTAGCGCTGATTACATTTTGGTCAAAATCGGTCAAAGGTCAAGGTCACAGTGAGGTCAAACATCAAAAAAAATTATAACTCGAAAACGGAAGAAGCTACCAATGTCAAATTACACCACATGATTCAGGAGGGTGATGGCAAGCGCTGATTAGATTTTGGTCAAAATTGGTCAAAGGTCAAGGTCACGGTGAGGTCAAATATTCGATTTTTGATGGTTTGGTACAGATAACTCGAGAACGGAAGAAGCTATCAATGTCAAATTACAACACGTGATTAAGGAGGGTGATGGCTAGTGCTGAGTAGATTTTGGCCAAATTCAGTCAAAGGTGAAGGTCACAGTGAGGTCAAGCAACCAAAACATTCGATTTTTGATGGTTTGGTACAGAATCATCGTACAAACTTCTGGTTTGCGTCGCTACCTTCTCAAGAGACAGCTTTCATTAGACAAGGTCAGAGGTCAAGTTGACGATTTCGTAAGTACCATTCTATGACTGCTTGTTTGTTTGTTTGTTTGTTTGGAGGCACGATAACTCGAGAACGGAAGAAGCTACCAATGTCAAATTAAACCACGTGATTCAGGAGGCTGATGGCTAGTGCTGATTGGATTTTGGTCAAAATCGGTCAAAGGTCAAGGTCACAGTGAGGTCAAACATCCAAAAAATGATAACTCGAGAACGGAAGAAGCTACCGATGTCAAATTACACCACGTGAATCAGGAGGGTGGTGGCTAGCGCTGATTAGATTTTGGTCAAAATCGTTAAAGGTCAAGGTCACAGTGAGGTCAAACATCCAAAACATTCGATTTTTGATGGTTTGGTACAGAATTATCGTAGAAACTTCTGGTTTGCTTCGCTACCTTCTCTCGAGACAGCTTTTATTAGACAAGGTCAGAGGTCAAGTTGACGATTTCGTAAGTACCAGTCTATGACTGCTTGTTTGTTTGTTTGTTTGTTTGTAGGCACAATAACTCGAGAATAGAAGGAGCTACCAATGTCAAATTACACCAGGTGATTCAGGAGGCTGATAACTAGTGCTGATTAGAATTTGGTCAAAATCGGTCAAAGGTCAAGGTCACAGTGAGGTCAAACAACCAAAAAATGATAACTCGAGAACGGAAGAAGCTTCCATGTCAAATTACACCACGTGATTCAGGAGGGTGGTGGCTAGCGCTGATTAGATTTTGGTCAAAATCGGTCAAAGGTCAAGGTCACAGTGAGGTCAAACATCCAAAACATTCGATTTTTGATGGTTTGGTACAGAATCATCGTAGAAACTTCTGGTTTGCGTCGCTACCTTCTCCAGAGACAGCTTTTATTCGACAAGGTCAGACGTCAAGTTGACGATTTCGTAAGTACCAGGCTATGACTGCTTGTTTGTGTGTTTGTTTGTTTGTTTGTAGGCACGATAACTCGAGAACGGAAGAAGCTACCAATGTCAAATTACACCACGTGATTCAGGAGGGTGATGGCTGGTGCTGATTATATTTTGGTCCAAATCGGACGGTCTATACTGTATAGTCACAGTGAGGTCAAACATCCAAAAAATAGTTATAACTCGAACGGAAGAAGCTACCAATGTCAAATTAGACCACGTGATTCAGGAGGGTGATGGCTCGCGCTGATTAGATTTTGGTCAAAATCTGTCAAAGGTCAAGGTCACAGTGAGGTCAAACATTAAAAAAATATAACTCGCGAATGGAAGAAGCTACCAATGTCAAATTACACCATGTGATTCAGGAGGGTGATTTTTTTTTTGGTTTTTATTTGTATACCTTGTCGAGACTCGTATGAGAGCTGACACACAACTCACAGCAAGGGGGCATGAAATAAGAGGGGCAGGAGTGGAAGGGACAAAACAGTGGGGAACAGACACATTCGGTGAAATGTGGAAGGGAGAGGGATGGGGATGGGATGGGGAACATGGCGAAGAGAAGATGGACATTACAGGAACTTTCAGGAAGGAAAGCAGGGGAATTGAAGGAAGTGGGCTTGGGTGGATTATCGGGGGTAGAAAAGATGGCTAGCGCTGATTAGATTTTGGTCAAAATCGGTCAAAGGTCAAGGTCACAGTGAGGTCAAATATTCGATTTATGATGGTTTGGTACAGAATCATCGTAGAAACTTCTGGTTTGCGTCGCTACCTTCTCTGGATACAGCTTTTATTCGACAAGGTCAGAGGTCAAGTTGACGATTTCGTAAGTACCTGTCTATGACTGCTTGTTTGTTTGTTTGTTTGTTTGTAGGCATGATAACTCGAGAACGGAGGAAGCTACCAAAGTCAAAGTACACCACGTGATTCAGGAGGGTGATGGCTAGTGCTGATTAGATTTTGGTCAAAATCGGTCAAAGGTCAAGGTCACAGTGAGGTGAAACATAATTCCGTAAATTCATGTGGAGAAATGGAGTATTTTTGCTTCGCTCGACGTTACGAGTTCGTTTTAACTTCGATTTTAATTTTCTCTTCGGTTTTTGCGATCGCTTGGGACGCTTAAAACTCGGTTGTCGAAATTGTGGTAAAAATCGGATGTTTTGGAGACGTTTTAAGATTGTATAAAAAATATTTCACTCAACGAGTCACGGGTCGTCCCATGATGCAGTGCGCTCGAGCAGACACGTCGTTGAGTGAGTTGAGTGAAGGTTTTGCGTGGAGAAATGGAGATATTTTGCTTCGCTCGACGTTACGAGTTAGTTTTAACTTCGATTTTAGCGATCGCTTAGGACGCTTAAAACTCGGTTGTCGAAATTCTGGAACAGCGATGAATAACTGCTATATATTATAAATAATAAGTCTTTTATCAGATTCTTCTGAAAAGTAATACACCTATTATCTGGCATATCCTCCTGGTACTGAATCACTTTTTTAAAAATAAAAACAAAAAAATGGAATTTTTATAAGAAATCTAGTTTTTGTATGGGACTCATTATCTGCAAACAACAGTGTAAAATCGTAGACCACAATGAATTTAGAATTCAAGCTCCCCTTGGGCTTCTGACTGATTCATGCTTTTATTAGACAAGGTCAGAGGTCAAGTTGATGATTTTGTAAGTACCAGTCTATGACTGCTTGTTTGTTTGTTTGTTTGTTTGTTTGTGTGTTTGTTTGTTTGTTTGTAGGCACGATAACTCGAGAACGGAAGGAGCTACCAATGTCAAATTACACCACGTGATTCAGGGTGTGATGGCTAGTGCTGATTAGATTTTGGTCAAAATCGGTCAAAGGTTAAGGTCACAGTGAGGTCAAATAGTCGATTTTTTGATGGTTTGGTACAGATAACTCGAGAACGGAAGAAGCTGCCAATGTCAAATTACACCACGTGATTCAGGAGGGTGATGGCTAGTGCTGATTAGATTTTGGTCAAAATCGGTCAAAGGTCAAGGTCACAGTGAGGTCAAACATCCAAAAAATGATAACTCAAGAACGGAAGAAGCTTCCAATGTCAAATTACACCACGTGATTCAGGAGGGTGGTGGCTCGCGCTGATTAGATTTTGGTCAAAATCGGTCAAAGGTCAAGGTCATGGTGAGGTCAAACATCCAAAACATTCGATTTTTGATGGTTTGGTACAGAATCATCGTAGAAACTTCTGGTTTGTGTCGCTATCTTCTCCAGAGACAGCTTTTATTCGACAAGGTCAGAGGTTAAGTTGATGATTTCGTAAGTACCAGTCTGTGACTGCTTGTTTGTTTGTTTGTTTGTAGGCACGATAACTCGAGAACGGAAGAAGCTACCAATGTGAAATTACACCACGTGATTCAGGAGCATGATGGCTAGTGCTGATTAGATTTTGGTCAAAATAGGTCAAAGGTCAAGGTCACGGTGAGGTCAAATATTCGATTTTTAATGGCTTGGTACAGATAACTCGAGAACGGAAGAAGCAACCAATGTCAAATTACACCACGTGATTCAGGAGGGTGATGGCCAGTGCTGCTTAGATTTTGGTCAAAATCGGTCAAAGGTCAAGGTCACAGTGAGGTCAAACGTGATTTTTGATGGTTTGGTACAGAATCATCGTAGAAACTTCTGGTTTGCGTCGCTACCTTCTCTGGAGACAGCTTTTATTCGACAAGGTCAGAGGTCAAGTTGACGATTTCGTAAGTACCAGTCTATGACTGCTTGTCTGTTTGTTTGTTTGTGTGTAAACAGTATTGCGGAAAAACCCCTCGACGGATTTCAACGAAACTTGGTGAGGGGATTAGGTATGGTCCAAAGACCATGCCATTATATTTTAGACTCTGTCCAAAATCCAATATGGCCGCTTTGGCGGCCATTTTGAAAAAATATTTGAATTTTTTTTTTTGCATTTCTACATGTTTTAAGTGATTTCCAATCCCCCCCCCCCAAAAAAAAATGTTGGAGAAAAGAACTATAACTGTCAGCACTGTTGACGTCATATTTAATGAATAAGATATAAGGTTCACTTGAGTGACCCAGCAGTATTGGCGGCGGAGGTTTTGCACTCTACCGAGTGCTCCCCCTCTAATTCATACTGTGCCCTGTTACTTCAACTGACACCAGAAGTTAAAGCACACACGATGAAATGTTTGTTTGTTTTTTCATTAATTGGTGATGAGAGATATAAACGAGAAATAAACTCAGCACATCATTCAAAAATAAAGTGTTTCCAACTCGGTTGAATGAGCAGTGTGTGCTTCACCACTGCCTTCATCCACAGAACACGATCACAGCTCTGCCATTCAAACCAACCAATGCCCCGCACACTCCATGCCCCGCGCAGGGAACCAACACGGCATCCAAAATCCTTTGACCTCAGCTTCCAAAATACTAATTAAGAATAACATAATTCCAAAGATAAACAAAAACATAATATATTAAACAACCCAGAAACATAATGCCTCCGGCACCCTTGGCGCGGAGGCATAAAAATCAACATGTAGATCCGGACATCTCTGCTTATTCCAAAATGGTGAAACAACTACAACCACAGGAAGCAAAACATAGATGTATAAAAGAACACAGTGCATGGTACACGAAGTGCAGCATCAAATCAATTCCACTGGGAAAGGATCTCTCTTAAGCACCTGTTTTCAAACTATCCTGATCAGTCATTATTTCCTGCAATAACTACAGTACACAAAAATACCACATTCAACTTTTAAATGGAATTTGTTTTTTTAAAACAACAGTTGTTGTTGTAGCCACTAACCGGTGTTGGAGCGAGGACGGATACCAAAGTCCCATCCCGAGGTGATATCCATGGACTGTGCATACCCAGCATGAAGGCCATCGTCGGTGCTCTGCTCCTGGACTGCCCTCTCCCCAGTATTCAAACCCGTCTCGAGGGCAGATTTGCTTCCAGCGGGCCCCTTGGCTGCGCATTCTGACAACTGCGCTGAAAGTTGTGATCCAGCCCACTCTACATCATGATCCACAAACACCATCTCGCACATGCCAGTGTCGTCGCTCGTCACGTGCGATTGCCTGATGTGGGCAAGCAATACTGCCGGATCGTCAAGGAAGGCCATGTCCCTCGGCGGGACTCCGACGTTCCGAGTCCGAGGGTGTCCGGCCTTCCGCAGCAACTTTGCCACAAAACTGGTTTACTCCCTGCTTGATATGAACACTACGACAAAGCAAAAAGTACAAAAGCTCTTACGCCTGCAACATGCCTCTTCTCATCAAGATGAGACTCAATGGCGTAGCAAATGGGGACAGAGGAGCGGAAGGTGTAGAAAGCAGAGTAGTCCAGCTGTCGGGTCTGGAAGCAAACAGTGTTTCAGCATGGCTTTGGGCAGCAGCAACTGACGGTTTCAGGAAAGAAAAGAAACTTTGATGGTTAACTTCGAGATAAACCCAGAGATACCAGAAAGACTATTCCGTTAAGCTCGCATCACGCCGACTGCAAGGACGGACGTTTCAGGACGAGTTCGTTCATGGCTTTGCGTTTGACTTTCTGGAAGCGTCAAGCTCAAGCTTGAAGAATGAAGATGAGATTCTCAAAATAAAAGCAACCAGTCTACCTGGGTTTAACAATCCGAGAGTCTTTCACCTGTAACACAGAGCATGGACAAGGAGTCCCAAACAAAACCTGGCACAGTGCAGCGAAACGAATATCACTTACATCGCAAAAGAACAAACGGACCAAACACAAAGGCAGAAATCGTCACATCTTCGCCCGAGCTGCTATTTTCTCCATTTAGGTGAATGTCAAGAGCGAGATGGGCAAAGGTCAGATCAAGGCTTGCAAAGAGGAACGCGGTCTCTTAAGGATTCGCACGAACACATCATAGAATTTCCGAGGTCGATACCAACCGGTCCAGGTCCGAATCGCAAGCAATGATCGGACGCAAGGAAGATAAACCGCCAATTCCACCAGAAGGGCCTACGGTGCTCGGCTAGGAGTAAAGGGCGAAAGGGTGAACACCGGAACGCAGAGATATCTAGTCGAGAGCGTTAGGCCCGGAATCCAGACGCAGAGCACCACACAAGCGGCGTTCGCAGTGCGAATGGAGAGACGACGGATGGAAGCGAGGCCGCTTCCCGTGGAAAACCCAGTGGAGGAAAGGACAGAATGGCGGGAAGACACGGAGAATGCACGGTCTTCCCGTTCCACAGGAGATCGGTGAAGCACTTCTCATGTGTGGGGTGGGGAGAGGCGTGAAGGGGGAGGGGGGAAAGGAATAGGGGGAAAGAAGTGGGGGAACGGAATGGGGGGAAGGAATGGGGGCAAGGAGTGGGGGGACGGAATGAGGGAAGGAGTAGGGGGAGGGGCAAGGAGTGGGGGACGGAATGAGGGAAGGAGTAGGGGGAGGGGAAGGAGTAGGGGGAGGGGGAGGAGGGAGGGGAAGGAGTAGGGGAGGGGGAGGAGGGAGGGGCAAGGAGTGGGGGACGGAATGAGGGAAGGAGTAGGGAGAGGGGGAGGAGTGGGGGGAAGGAGTGGGGGAAAGGAATAGGGAGAAAGAAGTGGGGGAAGGGCAAGGAGTGGGGGAGGAGCAAGGAGTGGGGGAAGGAGTGGGGGAAAGGAATTGGGGGAAAGGAATAGGGAGAAAGAAGTATGGAGAAGGAGTGGGGGGACGGAATGAGGGGAAGGAGTTGGGGGACGGAATGAGGGGAACGGAATGGGGGAAGGAGTGTGGGGGAGGAGTGGGGCGATGGAGTGGAGGGAAGGAGTAGGGGGACGGAATGAAGGGAAGGAGTAGGGGGGAGAAGTGGGGGAACGGAATGGGGGAAGGAGTGGGGGGAAGGAGTAGGGGAGGGGCAAATAGTGGGGGAAAGAATGAGAGGTGGGGAAGTATTGGGGTGGAGGAATGGGGGAGCGGGGGAGGAGTGGGAAGGTGGAGGAAATGAAAGGGGGAAATAGGGTTAGGGGGGAATGGAAACAGGGGGGGAAGGAAAGAGGGGAGGAGTTTACTCATCTTTACTTTCAAACTTCACGGGCCCAATATCAACATAATGGGCACCACAGACAGGGATTTAGCGGTTGTTGTTCATATAGTAGCACGTCAAGAGAACACATCATTCGGAATATCATTGCACAACCCCCCACCCAACCCTCAGTCTTCAACCCCCCTCCAACCCGATGTCCTCAACCGCAAAGTTAATTGTGCGTGGGAGTGTTGGGGGGTAGTGAGGAGTGAAAGCTGAAGATTTGCCTCTGGCACCAAGCACCTTTTTTATTTTTTTGTTGTATACCTTGTCGAGGCTCGTATGAGAGCGAACACACAACGCACATCAAGGGGGGCATGAGACAAGAGGGGCAGGAGTGGGAAGGACAAAATAGTGGGGAACAGAGACATTTGGAGATCTGTGGAAGGGAGAGGGATGGGGACAGGGCACATGGGGAATAGAAGATGGACATTACAGGGACTTTCAGGAAGGAAAGCAGGGAATTTGAAGGAAGTGGGTTTGGGGTGGATGAATGGGGGTAGAAAAGATCGAGGATTTGGATGGGGAATGATAAGAGGTGGTGGTGAACAGCTGTTTTGAAGGCCTGGAGGAAAGAATGGGAATGAATAGTGAGGGAGTTTATTCCAAAGGCGGGGAAAAAAGAGGAATGAAAGAGTGAAGATGAGCAGTGATTCGTGATTTTGGTAGTTTTACCAGAAGGGGGTTGTTGGCGAACCTTGAGTGCCCTGCGGAAATATGGTGGGGACAAATCGCAGACATAGCAGGGGGGGGGGGGCGAGACCGGAGAGGAGACGGTACAAGACAGAAAGACCACCGACCAACCTGCAGTGATTGAGTGAGAGGCCCAAAGACTCAGCCTCATTGCGGGAGATGCCGATGATCCGAAATGCCTTGGTGTCCACAGCGTGAAGCTGAGAAAGGCGAGAGGCAGGAGTACCAGCCCAGATGGGAGAGCAGTACTCCATCAGGTGTTGTTCCTGATGGAGTCGTAAGGAGAGTAAAGAATTTTAAAATACATTTTTTGTAGTGGGTTTTTTTAATGCTATTTAGAGCTTTTAAAGGTAGAAACATTTTGTTCAATTTGAGGATATTGAAAAGGAGAAGGGATAGGGAAATGAAGGAGGAACTGTGCATAGGTACATTGAGTTTGTTTTTTTTTTTCTTCTGATGTCGTCGTCGGTAGACCATGATACCAGACAGTCATCTACTCTTGAGATTTGTCCAGAGACCTCCTGTTTGAACTTTAGAGCCTCCATCCATTGCTGGGAGAAGAGAAGCGCACTATTCCAGAGCAGAATAGATTCCATAACTTTATTATTGGAAGATGGTTACAGGTCTGTAATTAAATGGATTCATTTTTACTACCTTCTTGTGGATAGGGGCCATGTTGACTGACTTTCAAGCAGATGGGAGGCATTCCATGGTGAAGGTCTGACGAAAGAGGGTGGAGAGAGGGGAGATGCTCGTCCTGCGGGGCATGGGGGCGACGTCACGAGCCCTGATGCCACCCGAGACAGGTGCAGAGGCGTTGGCAAGTCCAGGAATGTCCAGGTGCTACCATATGTGTGACATCACACGTCCCACTCAATCCACATTTGTTCGAAATATTTGGCCTATCATTCTTCTTATTCTTCTTAGTGTTCTTCTTCCATATGGCCGCTTGGCTGCCAGGTAGCTATCATGTTGTTGGGGTGCAGATATGCCACTATACCCCTATACCGGTACACTGGTGCTCATTTCGCCGACCTCAGAAGGATGACAGGCTGAGTCAACCCCACCTGGTGTTAATTCAGCAGCCGTCGGGGCTCGATCTCAGGACCTTAAGATCCCAAGCCAACACCACGCAGGCTTACTTATCGCTCTCGATTTCAGGGAATCAGTACACCGAAGCCTCCTCCACTGAATATTTGCACACTCCCTTATGGTTGAAAATATTCCATGAAACATTAGCTCGTCTTCCTTTACCTTCTTGTTTTTCTCTATATGTTGATGGATCTGGTCACAAAATCGGAGCACAGGGCGATTGTTACTCGTTCTGCGTGAAAATTAACTTGAGAAATTGTTTTAAGTTTGTCAAACGTCGTTGTGCTCGACCTGGGTTTGTGAGTTGCTCATTGGTAATCCGAGCATTCGAAAGGCAGTGTAAACTCAATGAGGACCCATTCATTTATTACGTACGCAATGGCAGATTTTTTTTACCCCCTTTCAGTCGGACCCTCTCCCTCCACACGTCCGTATTACATAGAATAGAATGTTCCCCAGGATGTGAAATAAAATATTCACTTGATACCAGTTGAAGTATTGCTGGTGTAATTGGGGAACCGGTACGTTTAATAAGGGACATATGCTCACGGTCGGTGAAAAGGTCGATTACATTCTATATTCTTAATAAGGGACATATGAAGTCCTTTCTTTCAAGCTTGTGGATCTCAATATCTGCCATGACCTTTCCTGGGAAAGCCACATTTCGAATCTGGCCTCCAAAGCCAGTCGCCGACTGGGAATCCTCCGTTGTGCAAAGTCCTTCCTCGACCCACCTGAGCTCCTGACCACATACAAAGCTTTCGTCCGCAGCCTGATGGAGTACTGCTCTCCCCTCTGGGCTGGTGCTCCTGCCTCTCACCTTTCTCGGCTTCACGCTGTAGAAACCAAGGCATTTCGGATCATTGGTCCGATCACATTGATGAGGCTGAGTCTTTGGGCCTCTCACTCTCTCACCGTAGGCAGGTCGGTGGTCTTTCTGTCTTCTACCGTCTCCTCTCTGGTTTCGCCCCCCCTGCTTTGTCTGCGATTTGGCCACACCATATTTCCGCAGGGCGCTCAAGGACCGCCAACAACCCCCTTCTGGTAAAACTACCAAAATCACGAATCACTGCTCACCTTCACTCTATCATTCCTCTTTCCCCCCACCTTTGGAATAAACTCCCTCACTCAATTCAATCCCATTCTTCCCTCAAGGCCTTCAAAACAGCTGTTCACCACCACCTCTTGTCATTCCCCATCCAACTCCTTGATCTTTTCTACCCCCGTGAATCCAACCCAAACCCACCTCCTTCAAATTCCCTGCTTTCCTTCCGGAAAGTCCCTGTAATGTCCATCTTGTATTCCCCATGTTCCCCACCCTATCCCTCTCCCTTCCACAGATCTCCTAATGTCTCTGTTCCCCACTGTTTTGTCCTTCCCACTCCCGCCCCTCTTGTCTCATGTGCGTTGCTGCATCTGGTGTGCGTCTCATGTCCCCCTTGCTGTGCATTGTGTGTTAGCTCTCATACGAGCCTCGACAAGGTATACAAATTTATTTATTTTTTTAAACCACATTCATTCTTTTTCTTCATCAATATCGCTTACTTTTCTTTTTCACAAGGCTTATTTCCCAAAACCTCTTCACTCCTAAATGCTTAGTTTATCCAACCTCCTCTTGTACCTACGACCCCATTTGCCTCCGTGCGTTCAACCAAAATCATTTTACCACCCCACCCATGAGGTCTCTGGCAACGTATCCTGTTTGGGAATCCTGAGACATTCGTTTTTGCATAGATTGTGTGTTCACTACAATAAATTCCCCTTCACATCCATCCATTCATGGTGTCAAACCCCTCCATGTCAGTACCCTCTCCTCCCCTCATCTGCTTCCCGCTCTCCTGACCCCATCATCCTGCTGTTGGCATTTTGCCCTTCTATTTTTGCTGTTCCTTTTGTGATATTGCATCCTGATCGTTTCTGTGTTCTAAGTCTTCCACAAACCTTGACTCTGCATACAAAAATCCCACAAATCTCCTTGTTTGCATTTCCAAAAACCTCCAATTTAGCAGTACTTTGGAAAAATTGTATGTTGTCTCGATCAATTTCATTTTCCACTCGCAGTCTGAAGGCGGAGAAAGATTGCATTGGTATTCGGATAAAATTGAGGCACGCAGTGATGCGACTTCCGAGCACAGTAATGATGCGTATGGTAAAGTTCCCATGCTTTCTGCTTGTTGAACCTATTTTCATGACATAGAGACAAATTTTCATATATATATATTTTTACGGCCCAAGGTTGGGGCTTGCCACAAAGGGAAGCACTCGAGTTTCTTCCAAAGACCTGGTCTAGAGGCCGCCGACCACGAATAACTCTGCAGTCCAACGGGTTGTAGTTTTTACACAGCTATAGCCGCTTGACTTAGACAACCGGCCTTGCAGGGATATGCTTCGATGTTTCCAAAATACATCACTATTGGCACGGCAACCTAACTAGAGGCTACGCCCTCAATGCCACACCTGGTGATCTTCTGCCGAGTGGAACAGATAGGTGCAGCACCGGCTAACAGAGCAAATCAAGTAGGGTACAACTTCCAATATAACTATACTTGTACACTGTCAGACCAATTAAGGAAAGGACAAACAAGAGAGATTGGAAACAAAAAAAGAGCAATCAGAGAATGGGGACCCTCACTAGGACTTATTTTGTATGGTGTATTTTGTGTGGTTTTTGTGTACTGGTGTGTTACGTAATTAATAGGAGACATAATTAGAACTGCCACTTTATAACTGCTGGCAGTGATGACCGGGTACCACGACGTCTGACTTTGATGCAACCCCACTTTGATCGGACACCTGACCATGACCCATGATGTTTTTTTAGTATTATTCATTATTCCATTGAACTTAGAATGGGATTCAAATAAATTCAATTCAAATAAAATGGAAGACAAAATAGGTACAGTTCTGCATTGGAGTAATCAGGTCAGGTCAGGTATGGAAGCATTCGCCGGAGCAGTGCGTTGAGTAATCAGAACGAACCCAAACAAGCAAAAAACAAAGATGAAGTCATCAGGAAGAACCTGAATAGGATTCGCATTTCAGCTGCTACTCCTCTAACCTCAAACCCATCCAACGCACCCAAGTGAGTCTTTTTTATTTTTATTTTTAATTAAAAAAACAACAAAAAGAACCCAGATCAAAAAATTAGATAATTCTGGTTGCCAGACCACGAGTCCGATCAAGTTGAAATTTAAAACATTTATTCCCCATCATTACTAAATCATAAATGTGAAGCGTCGCATTGATTGTTTAAGCAGTTCCAGAGAAAACATTATTTAATATTTTTCTTCAATCCAATATGGCGGCCAAAGCATGTGACCTATCAATTATTCCTCAACAAACTTGTACACCCATGGCTTGGGGAACATTTATGTGAAGTTTCACTACGATTTGTCCAGCCATTCTGGAGAAGACGATTTTTTAATGGGTTTTAGGGTAAATCCTATATGGCTACCAAACCATGTGACCTATTATTATATCATATGTGTGAACCATTTGTTCCTCATGGTCAGGCAGTCATACGTAAAAGTTTCACCTCGATTTGTTCAGCCACTTCAGAGAGGATGTTTGAAGGTTTTTTTTTTTAAACAATATAACTGCCGAATCATGTGACCGATGACATCATCAATTTTTTTCTGAGGATAATTTTATCCCGAGATGGCCCTTAAAACTTTTCATACTGATCAGATGTAGCGTTCTATTTCTGCAATTATGACGTCATAACGAAGGCACCTATAATGTCATAAAATAAACACTTATTCCCCATGAGTACTTGCCATGTGCCAAGTTTCAATTTTTCCTTGGTGTGGTTTCAGAGATACTGAGGTCAAAAGTTTTTCCGTTTTTCCAACATGGCTGCCACACCACGTGACCTATGACATCATAATAAATATTAAAACATTCTGCATGAGTAGTTGCACCGATGGTAAAAATTTTTTTGTCTCAATCCGACAAGCGGTTGCGGAGAAAAACACAAAAGTTCTGTGTGGACAAACAGACAAACAAACGGACCCAAACGCAATACCCTCTCCTTCAGAGAGGGTAATAAGAGCAAACAATTATTTATTACAAATATACAAGCAAGCAATCATGTAAAAGCAAGTATTTACAAGCAACAAAGCAAAAGGGCACATAAGAGCAGATTTTACCATAACATGTATTCTTTCTTATACAATCTTACTTAAACAAGGGACATATGGCCACCTTTCAAATCAGGGGACAAGAATACGAGAAGAAGAAAACAAAAGTAAAGTATGGAGAAAAGAAAAGTAGGATCTTTTCTTTTCTCCCTCACTTCACACTGCCCGACAAGGCTGCACCACCCAAATATACTAGAGAAAGGGGAAGATGGATGCAGAAGATGGGTAGCAGAGATGCGGCATGATGGGACATGCAGCCACATCTATAAGGTGCCCAGACCCCGTCGGCAAATTCTCTCCCGGCATCCCAGATATGCCAGCTGCAAGCAACTCTGTTTCTACTGGGCCCCCATGTCCAGCAGCTCCCCATGAACCAAACCACGTTCTCGGCTTTTAACACTTCCCACCTCCGCACTATGTCTGTCTGTCTCTCTCTCCTCTCTCCTCTCTCCTCTCTCCTCTCTCCTCTCTCCTCTCTCCTCTCTCCTCTCTCCTCTCTCCTCTCTCCTCTCTCCTCTCTCCTCTCTCCTCTCTCCTCTCTCCCCTCTCCCAAGGATGAGGACGAGCTCCTAACACCTTTCTCCTCACAGGATCTCGCCTTTTTCCATCTCCTCTTGTGCGTTTCTGTCCTCTTCCTTCCTCCTCTCACTCTGAACTTTTTCTCTTGTTTCTGCTCCTGCCCTCCTGTTGTCTTTATTTTCTTATCTTGACCTTTCTCCATCTTGTACTTTGCACTCTTGCCTTCCTCTTCTTCTTCCTCTCACTCGGCTCATGTGACCCTCTTGTCCTCTTCCTCTTCATCTGGCTTTTTTCCGGCTCAACTCGTGAGAGCCTCCTCCTCATTGGTGTGCATCCGATAGGGGCGGGTCCACGCCGAAGCCTGTGGGAAATGCCACGTCATTCTCAGGGAACTTTCAATGCAGTCCTCGACCCTCCCCTCACGCACCCAAAGCCGTGAGGTGAGCCCCCACCCCCTTCCTCGTGCTCAAGAATTCATTGTACACTCATGCACTGTACCATGCCTGCAAGATGCGCCGCACTCCACCATGCACAGGAAAAGCACCGCACCTCGCACCACGAACATACTTGTGAGAATGGACACAGTCCCATACGGTGAAGGTAATCCCATCAGCCCAAAGGATCAATGACTAAAGATGGACTGGTTGTGCCTAACTAAATCATGTGCGAATGGAGTGAAAATGGAGAGGGATGCTGCTGGAATGAGGGACCAAAGGTAAGACTGATGGGGTGAAGTAGGGATTGTCGAAGTGATATTTGGTGAAGATGAGGTTATTGGTGGATTGAGAAAGGCAGAGAGGGGAACGGATTGATGGTGTGGAGGGGGAAAGATTGAAAGTAGCAGAGGGTTGGAGGTAACGGAACGATGGGGTGTGGGAGAAAATAATTATATTAATGTACTCTCAATTATAATTGTTGCTGGTGTTTTATAAATTTAATTTTTATGCTGCAAGTCAAATTGGATGTCAGTTATGCTTCGTTTAGCCAAGAGTCTTTAAACCTAAATGTGATAAAAGGAATGTCTTGCTATGGAACAAAGTGACCTGGTTGATAACAGCAACTTTTGCCGTAATTACATCATTCGCTTTTCACCTAGAAGACACGTATTGCAGTTGGAGTTCTTTTTGCCTAAGGCTTAGCCCCCTCCACTCTCCCATGGAAGCATATAAATACCAGGAAATGTAATCTTGTTTTAGTGCAAATCATTAGAGATGTTACCATCTCGGTGGCTTGTACTCCTTGGTACCAAGTTAAAATAAAACTCTCTGATGTAATGTACTTTCACGTTGTGGACAGTGAATTAATTGTGGCTTTCATTTGAGTAACAGGATTTACATCGAGCCGGTTAAAACGGTTAACTGAAAGTAGAAATAAAATATAAATAAATAAATTCCACAACAATTTGGGGGCTCGTCCGGGATGTGCTAAATCCCTGGAGGCAGTCCATGGTCTGGAGGGATGGCAATCGCTTGAGCATGGTAAGCGGAGAGCGTTCGCCCTTCCCCTGGTGGCGGGGCTGTTCATAGCGGGTAACGTACCTCGAACAAAGGAAAGTACACGTCAGAGAATTTTATTGATAGGCCTGAGTGGATCCTTTGAGAGGGTCCGCCATGGTTCCGGTCCGCTTTAAGCCTGCGGGCTGAATAGAGATAGTGATCTCTTGACGGGAAGCTTGAGTCTTCGCCGTACCTTGAGTGAGTTCGTTACTCGGCTCATTGTGCTGTACTGGGTACAGTAGAGGCATTGGGGAAAAGATAATCCCCTCTGGCCAAAGGGAGGGAGGTTGGAATACCACCTCCGCGAGGGGTTCGAGACCCAGCTCGCTGTGTGAGTGTGGAAATGCTGTTAAAGAGTAATGATATTGGCCACACAGAGGGACATGCGTGAGATATATGTCGTGACAGGGTCGAAAAGACGCGACTGTTAAACCTGAAGGGTCAGTTGGACCAATTAACCAGGCAGGTGCCAGATAGTATATGTCCCTTTTTGGGAAGGAGTAGGGGGAGGGGCAAGGTGCAGCCGCTGGAGGACGAAGAAGCGGGCCCAGCGAGCGCAGAGGGAGATGATGGTACAGGTCAGGAAGAGGCTCGACGAGGAGCCAGAGGAGTGATTAAAGAGGAGAGTAGGGAAGACGAGACAACGCAGAGAGAGAGATAGGGCACCCCTTGGTGGCAAGGTCGGAGTGTAGACTCGATCCAAAGGCCATGTTGAAGGCTGCGTTCAGCTCACAGTCTCTCGAGAGGCGTGCAAGCAATATATCGAACAGCATCATGCTGAGACTGATTTCCGACCCAGGTAAATGGGAAAGGTAAATGAGCAAGGACAATGGTTAAGTGGGAAAT
This sequence comes from Eptatretus burgeri, assembly GCF_056783735.1. Taxonomy (NCBI): domain Eukaryota; kingdom Metazoa; phylum Chordata; class Myxini; order Myxiniformes; family Myxinidae; genus Eptatretus; species Eptatretus burgeri. The sequence goes on from NC_140965.1 coordinate 69,928,465, forward strand.
AGATAAGTGTTATAAATGTCTGTTGAGTTACCTGTTTGTATTTCTGTTTGTTCATTGTACTCACTGGAAGTTTGCTTGCTGTGAAATTGTTGTATTGTATTGTGTGGAGGTGTTACGGATTTGTAAATGCAATGATTTTCACGAAACCTTTTGTAGGGTGCAGGAGACTATTGACCGGCTGGGAGCGTGGCTGGTGAAATATGCGTACTGAGTAGAGGACACCCTGGGCACCGAAGTAGTCGGCCAGAGTAGGCCATGGGTCCAAGCGACCGAGTTAGTGTAATGGGCACGGGTACCCACGGGAAAGGGACCCGGAGCGCCAACATGCCACGTGGGCATCGACGGGGAAAATGCTAGGAAGGGCATTCCCCACGTTCATCAGGAATAGGTAGGCTCGGAGACAGCCTCAACGACCCGGGGGGTGCCGAAGTTTGAGTTCGGCAGGTAGGGAGACCTGCCAGTTGAGCCACAAAATTGTGCAAGAGCACGGGAGAAAATTTGCGGGCCAGGCCCAAATTGGTGACGAACACCAACACAGGCGACGGGAATCGTGGTTGCTACGACGCAAGTTGAGTGTTCCAACCTGGAACTCTTGTATGTTTGTATTCATATCTGAGTTGTATGCACACCAATTTGCATTGATCTGCATGTGTTGCCGAGTGAGTGTAGAAATGGAACTTGTGCGAGTCCAATAGATTTCACTCGAATAAAACGTGCTCTATTGTGTATTTTTGGCTGTGAAGCTTGTGGGAATGCATGTGTGACGGAAAAATGGAGATAGAGATTGGTCGTCATCGTAGATTGAAGACTTTGGATGAGGTGAAATGCGCACACCGATTCCAGAGGAAAAACGATGATGACTGACTGCACGTGCTGCTAATTTACAGTGCGGGGCGGATGTCGTTGTGTGTTAGTTCTTACCGGATTGAGAGGTGTGTGTGAATTCAGTGTTGGTGAAAATCTGAATTGGAAATGATATTTTAACAACTCAAGAAACTTCAGGCAGAGAGTTAAAGCAGCCTGGCTGTTCGTCGTTTGGTTAAGAGCTCATGATGAGACCACTTTGGCTTGGGGGCCACTTGCTTGGTGCTGATAAAAAAAGAAAAAACCAACGTCACAAATCTCCCTTTGGAGGCCAACACTAAACTGGAATGTCTGTGCTTTACCGGCAGGGAAGGATAAATGTGTGTTCTCTGCCTTGGATAAACGATGAAGCAAGTGTTGAAGTTTTATTTAAAAGCCATAGGGATTTTGGATAAATTGTGAAATAACAATTGTGAATGTAGAATATATTCGGAACGTGAAGTCCATTTAGGAGGCTCACTATCGCCGGCATTGTGAGGATTTATAATTACTCAGCCTGGCAAGCTGAAGAGATTTATGGGTGCTGAGCCGTAGACCCGATTCATCTGCAGATTCAAAAGGAAAAAGGGGGGGATGGGGGCTTGGCTATTGGCTATTGTGCTACTGTGTTGAAATACATACATGAGCCCATGACGTGTGGGAGGTGTTTCCGCAAATTTTGATTTGAATTGTAACCATTGTACTTAAAAGATGTGATCTAAATGTAGAAACGTGATTTGGAATGATTTAAAGTGATTTGATGGTGATCAGCACATAGGACGATTCACAGATGCCCTCGGATGGACGTTGAACTAGGCGTACCGTCTTCATTCGTCTGTGGGTGTTGGGGTTAATAGATGACATTGGTGGATGAATGTTAAAGTTGCCTGAAGTACTGCTAGGAAGGCAATGGCAAACAACCCAGTGTAACCCTTTGATCGATTCAGAGAGGTAAAATTCATTGCATAGATTAACGAAATCATGTTACCTCTTACAGTAATCGATCTGTTCACCTTGTGTACAGTGTACAGACTGTCTGCCTGGTGCTCCTTAAACAACATTCCAAACCTTGCCTCTTGGTCGAGCTTTCTGTGCGGGAAGCAGACAAAAAAAAACATCTGTTGTCTTTATATGGGCCTCTATCTGTCAGGGTAAATTCATAAGATTTAATTGGATAGACGCTGAAGATTTATTTTTGATTTATTGATTTTAAAAGAAAATATTTTATTGTCAGAATGATAGACCAAAAAGCTGTTTAAGAGAGATTGGATGAATAATGCACTTAAAAGGTGGAGTTTTCACCTAATGGAGAGAGGAGAAAGAGTAGCCAATCAGGAGAAAGAGGGAAAATCTCCCATGCCTCCCCCATGACTGTGATAAAGATTGGGAAGGTTATAGCTACATGTGTGGACGGAGTGATTTGAGCTGCAATTTAAATGATATTCGCCTGATGACAAATGATTTGACAATTTTTGTCACCTGTTTAAAACAGAGGTTTAAACTGTATTTATTTGTTTTGATAAAGGAATGGATTCATATTGAGAAGGTCAGAGGAAGTGATAGATGGCTTGTGTATGTGATTTGGAAAATTGCAGCATGCTGCTGTTTTGGTGATAGAGAAATGGACAAGATGGACAATTCAGAGATTTGAAATGTTGATGGAATTCTGAATAGTAGTGATAGAGATTGGTTAAACATTATTTTTCCGAGATATTTTACTTCCATTTACCATGAAAGAAATGCAGGCTCATCAAGTTAATTAAACAATGTTAGCATTTGGTATTGTTTTGAGTGAATTTTGTAACAATCTTATCAAAGTTCTCGTTTCCAAAATGGACACTCTGCAGCCAAAGTGTGATCTACATCTCGGCAACTCGAATGACGTCATGCCGACAACAACGGCGTGGAACTCTCATCATGAGGGGAGGGGGGGGGGGTTGCAGAGCCGAAAGACTTCCAAAAGAATCACTCTGTGACTAAAATAATAGCCAAGCTACTCTTGTTTAATTACTCCTGTAAATTAATGTAAGAATGTGCAACTTAGCTTTGAATTTAATTATTTTTGGGAATCTATTTTGTGAATTGAAACTTGTATTGTATTGATGAATAAGTGATACTCATAATGTTTGCATGTCCTGGGATTGTTGTCACATGCATAAACATGGGGAACAGTAAGCAATTAATGGGAGTTGTGTGTGTGGTAACTGTGTTAGTTACTTTCAGATATAATGTTAAAAAAAAAAAAATGGGGAGAAAAGGGAACTCATTGAGAACGAACCATGATGTTTCTTTTAGTTATAATTGATATAAACTTTTGTTTTGAGATTACAAATTGAGAATCCTTTTACCTATGGACCTTGTTAATCTGTTAATTGAGGATAGAGAAAAGTTACTGAGAATTGAATCAAGATAATATATATATATATATATATATATATATATATATATATATATATATATATATATATATATATATATATATTAAGTTAAGGTACTTTCATACTATTGAAAGATGGTCTGCGTTATTAAATTAATCGACAGATTGGTCAACATTACATATTAGGAATCATAAGTTTACTGCAAGGGAAAATCAAGTTATGAGGGAAAACAGCATGGTATTTACATAACCATAATGCAGAATGACTGAAAGAATGGTGAGACCAACAGCAATCATGAAATCAATTAAATGGAATCAGGAATTGTCCCATGTATTATAGCTGTATTGCTCTTACTGATTAGAAGCTGGTACTGACCTGACTGTAATTTAAATAAAATGCCTCTACTATTTGTAGAAAGACAAACAAAAGGATAAACAAGAATTATGCGGAGTACAGAAGACATGACCATGAAATAAATATTAAATTGGTCAGAATAAAAGAATTATATTATTGAAAAGAGTGCAATGATGCTACAAGCCAATTTAAATATTACCTGTGTTATCTGTCTTCTGATTAATTAGACAGGTACGCGATTTTTGATTAAGTGGTACTTATTTTACATTTACTTAAGTAAGTTGATGTATTTCTAACACTGACTTGACTATCTTTCATCAGTATGGAAGTGCTAAGTTAGCTGGAAACAAATAAATAAATAATGGCAATTGCTCTGGAACTACTTGTGAATGAAACTGTGAATTGTTCAGCAGATATGAATGTTAAAATGGTAACTGTGCAAAATCGAATCGCTTTGGATTCGGTACTTGAAAGAAGTAGCTAACTTTCATAGAATTATTGTACAGATGATGGAATATTTTTGGTGAAAACAATTATTGATTGCAAATTGGAACCCCGATAAAGACTGTTGCCCTTTCTACATGGTTATAGTAAATGAGATGAATGATTTGAGTATACATACAACTGAGATTTCTGTATCACTCTATGAGATAGCATGTCATTTAGGGAAATAACAAGGAAAGGGATAAAATATTGATATGACATATAATGCAAGTTAAATGCTTCTGTAAGAACCTTTGTCAGTCTTGTTGACATACATGAGCCCATGACGTTTACTGATTGATGTTTAATCGATGCTAACCTTGATTTTGTTTGTTTCGGAGTGTTGAGAGCAGTTGAACTATGCAATGTATGACTTCATCTAGTGGAGCTTTTGGGGAACTTCCACCAAAAGATTGGACGATGGGGAGAACCCAGATTTGGGTGATTGGGAATTCAACACGTGATCATGTAACTACCCCCTTCCTGAGGAGATAAGATGAGCGATGTGGTGGAAAAAAACAAAAACAAAAAAACACTGAAGAGAAGGTTGGGCAAGTCCTCATCTTGCCGTTCTGCGGTGCCAGGCCGGCCAGGCAAGCGTGGAGTAATGTCCTCAGCCACGCTCACAAATTGCTGCTCTGCAGATAGATCGTGAACTTGCCGTGGTTGCTTCAATGCACAACGAAGGCCTGGAAGGTCCACACGGCGAGTCATCTGCAACATGTGCTCAATGGTGCGGGTGGGGGCTCGTGCAGTCATTGCAGCTGCCTCCAACGTGCACTTGGTGAATCAAACCTGATTGCACAAACTGCTGCTACAAAGGCCAAACTCTGCTGGGGCTGGATCTCTGGGTCACCTCTCGAGTCCTTTTCGTCTCGGGCCCAAGCTTCAACCCAGTGTCGGGCCCGAGCTCGTACCTGCCAAGATCTACCTTCTCTGCAGCTCAAGGAGTGCCTTGACTGTGTTTCCCGCTGGGTGCTGCTATCTACACCCTGACCTGTTTATCTTCTCACTTCATGTAGCATGTCTTTTCAATTTGTGACACATGTTGATGAACAGGCCATCAATTAAAAGGAAACACACTCACTCACCTGGCTGGGACACTATTGAAATGGTTGTTATCCAGCATTCTTCTATGAACACTCGCTGCCATTGTTGATTGAACTTGTATAATGTATCTTTTCTCCTCCAGGAACGGGGTATGGTGATCATGTGTAATATAATTATTCAAATTTTTCCTGATAAGGAAAAAAGGGGGGAATTGTGGGAGAAAAGAATTATATTAATGTACTCTCAATTATAATTGTTGCTGGTGTTTTATAAATTTAATTTTTATGCTGCAAGTCAAATTGGATGTCAGTTATGCTTCCTTTAGCCAAGAGTCTTTAAACCTAAATGTGATAAAAGGAATGTCTTGCTATGGAACAAAGTGACCTGGTTGATAACAGCAACTTTTGCCGTAATTACATCATTCGCTTTTCACCGAGAAGACACGTATTGCAGTCGGAGTTCTTTTTGCCTAAGGCTTAGCCCCATCCACTCTCCCATGAAAGCATATAAATACCAGGAAATGTAATCTTGTTTTAGTGCAAATCATTAGAGATGTTACCATCTCGGTGGCTTGTACTCCTTGATACCAAGTTAAAATAAAACTCTCTGATGTAATGTACTTTCACGTTGTGGACAGTGAATTAATTGTGGGCTTTCATTTGGGTAACAGGATTTACATCGAGTCGGTTAAAATGGTTAACTAAAAGTAGAAATAAAATATAAATAAATAAATTCCACAACAGGGGTAAAGGAGGGATTATTGAAAGGAGCAGGGGGGTGGGGTGAAGACATCACACCGGGAAAACAAAGCAACCAACACATACCCCCCCCCCCCAAACAACCTTTCAACAAGGGGCTAAGGACTACCTATACAAAGACTAATGAAATAACTGATCCTCGAGTTACCTCCATGTCCATGCATGCTCTCCCCCTTGGGTAAGTTTCCCAAACCGTAACAATATATATCTATAAACACCGTTGTCTCCTCTATCTCTATCTCAATCTATCTCTATATCTCGATCTCACATGCACGGCCACATCTTTTAAGTTACTAGATAAATTTTTCTTCATTTCCTCCTCCTCGCCCAAATTGGAGGGGCCTGTCGAAGTGGACAAAAATAATAATCAGAGGGAGCAGGGGACATCGTGTGAGGGAAACATTTCTAGCAGCAAGGGACGTGTGGCCAGGGTGAAGGAGGTGGGAGAGGAGGAGGTGGAATCTACAAACTCTGAACTCAGGGTGTAGATGCAACTTTGCGAGGGAAGTGATATGGGCTATGTGGCCGTGGCCTCAGAGGCCGTTTTTAATCCGCAAAGTGATGCCAAAGGGACCAATAGAGCATTTTTTGGCAAACAGGATGACTAATTGGTCTGTCAGCGAAGCGATGGGTCGGCTCTGCTAATTCCTGAACACATGATTTCAACATTTTGGGGGCTTCCAAAAAGGTTGCCAAAAGCTCCACATGTTGGCTTTAAAAGGGACGGGGTAACCTTTCCCACGTCCTTTGTTTTTTTTCAAGACTGCACGGGGTAAGGTGTTCTATGAACTCTCGAGTTTTGTATGGTATTTGTGTGTTGCATTTTGTGTGGTGTTTGTGTGCTGGTGTGTTTGTGTGGTGTGTATACAATACATTGACGATGTAGGTCTATGTTGATACAGCAGACAAACAGACCTTTTCGGTTTTATTGTAGATATTTACGTTCCAATCATATGTATTTGATGGACTTATTCACGGTCCAACCGCATGTACTTTATAGACGAAATCACATTCCATGAGTACATACTTTATAGACGTATACACATTTTTTTATTGCACATAATTTATAGATGTACTCGGTGCAAAAAAAAGAAGAAAAAAAGATGTGAATTATTCGTTCACCTGGAACTTGTTCGGGGAGCTTATGGGATGGCGCGTCGTCCGTCCTTCAGTCTGTCTGTCCTTCCGCCCACAAATACTTTCAACTTCTCTGAAACTACACAAACTTTCGATAAGCCTTTACCACAATGTTCATCACCATGAATGTACCAGTTTGTTTATGGCATAAAAAAAAATCAGGCCTGAAGGGGGTCTACGGGGGTTGTCCCCCAAAATAGGTATTTGCTTTCTTCCCAGAAACAACACATGCAATTCTTATGAAACTTAACCACAACCTTCACCACCCATGATGTACCAAAGTTTGTTCACAGCATTAAGAAAATCGCAGTCTGAGGGGGTCAACGAGGGAGTTTATTGTGGGAAGGGGGTTGCCCCCCTTAAAGAGGTATTTGCTTTCTTCTCAAAAACGACACAAGCAATTCCGATAAAACTTGATGACAACCTTCATCACCCGTGATGTCCCAAAGATTGTTCATGACATTAAAAAAACAAATCGGAGTCTAAGGAGGTGTAGGGGGGGGTTGCCCCCCAAAATATGGATTTGCTTTCTTCTCTGAAACCACACACACAATTTCAATTTAACGACCAGAACCTTCATCACCCATGATGTACCAAAGTTTGTTCACGACATTAAAAAAAAAAAAAAATTAGGGTCTGGGGAGTAATAGGGGGTACCCCCTCAAAATATGCAGATTTTTTTCTTCTCCGAAATGACACACACAATTTCAATAAAACTTGACCACAACCTTCATCACCTATGATGTACCAAAGTTTGTTTATGCTATTTACAAAATTGGGGTCGAAGGGAGTTTATGGGGGTGAGGGGGGTGGCTGTCCCTCAAAATAGGTATTTGGTATAACATTTGCACTGGTATGTACGTTTGGCTGATTCCGTCCTATGTTGACTTCCTCCTCGGTATCATTATTCTCCCAGTTGAGCACCCAAGGGTATTGCCCCTATGTTTAAATTTTGTACTATACCGACGTATTTCACATTCTGGTAGTACGTACCTTATAGGCATGCTCACATTCTAAGTATACCGACTTTATCAAGGTACTTGGATGAAAAACTATTAGGTGTAATACTGGCTACCACCAGGTGGCGTTTGTGGTCTACATGAGCACATTATGTGTGGACAGACAGAGAGACAAACAAACAAGCAAACAGACCCAAATGCAATACCTCTCCTTTTGACAAGGGTATAAACATGGACAAAGCAGAACAAAAGTTGAACAGCATTGGCCAAAATATCCCATTAGATGAAAAAAAATATACCAACCGTACGGTGGAGTGGATCGGCTGTTCGAGCGGCGGTTGATCTTTGTGCCCATAAAGTTGAGGAGGTCCGATCGTTTGAATCAAGGAGTGTATTTGCATGAGTGTGAGGAGGATCAAACTGAATGAATTTTGAACTGCGATTTTTGAACTGATCTTTAAAAAAAAAAAAAAAAGGCATTTACTTGTGAGCTGAATAGGCACAAATTTCATGTACGGTATTGGGGAGAGCGCGACAAGTAAAGGGAGGGGTTGGGGAGAAGAAAGAGGAGAGGGAGTGTGTGGTGGGGGTAGGGAGGAGTGCCTTGAGGGTGGAGGAAAGGAATCAAGTGTGGAAGGAGAGGGGTGAACGGGGTGGGGGGGGGAGAGGGAGCAAGTGGAGAGAGCAGTGTGTGTGCATGTGTACACACAGGATTGGAACAGGTTAGGGTAGTAGGTCCAGCAGGTCAGCCAGGGCAGTATTGCTTATTGATAACATGAGCATTCTAAAATGATCAAGATGGTACGAGCTCTGCCAGGTGGGCAACGGTTCAAAAGCAAGGTCAGGCTCGGTAGTTTGAACATGGGATAAATGCGAGGTGGGGTGGGGGGGAGGGGGGAGAGGGAGAGCATTCGAAGTGGTGGAAATGATGCAGAGGAGGAGGTTGGAAGTGTTGTGAGTGCAGGAGACCAAATGGAAAGGAGAGGGCAAGGAGGTTTGTCGGAGGATATGAGCTCTTGCATGTGGGTGGGGATGGAAGAAGTTATGGTGTGGGAATAATAGTATCGGAAGAGATCAGCAAGCAGGTGGTCAGAGTGGAAATATGGGAGGGAGGGATAGTTATGGCATGGTTGTTGATACAGAGGCAAATGGTGTGTGCGTGTGTGTGTGTGTGTGTGTGTGTGTGTGTGTGTGTGTGTGTGTGTGTGTGTGTGTGTGTGTGTGTGTGTGTTACGTCGTATATTGGCCACAAACGGGAAGGACTGGAGCAGAGAAGCAGGAATTCAGGGACGCACTGGAGAGGATGATGGGAATGGTTGAGCTGAATGCAATGCTGTGCATTGCGGGGGATTTTAACATGCATGTGGGAGTTGCGGAGCTGGTGGAGAGGAACGTTTTGGTAGATTTCGTTGGTGAATGAGGAATAGAGAGGGTCAAGAGCTGGTGAAGCTAGTGACGAGGAATGGAATGGCCATAGCTGGTTCATTCTTTCCAAAGCGAGAAAGCCACAAGATTACCTGAAGGAGTTGCCAACATAGAATAGAACTGGATTTGGTGGTGGAAAGGAAGCTCCAGTTGTGGAGGGTTGAGGATTGTAAGGCAGTGGCGGGAGAGCATGTTACCATGCAGCACGAGATCTGTGGTGTTTGTGGTATGGATGGAGAAAAGAAGGGAGGTTAAGAGCAGGGGTTGGAAGATTATTAGGTGGGGGAAGTGAAGGGGAAACATCAATGAAGCACATGAATGAGAGCCAGGAATGATCAGGAGAATGAGCCAGGAGAGTGTGGTGTAGCCTGCGGGCATGCAGGGCGGGGCATGATGATGGGAGGAGGGGTCGGCGTGGTCATCGGGTCTGCAAGGGATATAAGGTGTGCGCGCCGCCTGAGGCGTTGTAGTGATGCTGGAGTCGCCCGGCTCGTGAGTGTGCTGAATACGCAATAAAGGAGAGCCGCGGGCAAAGTACGCCCGCGCTCGCGCTTGTGCAACACAGCCCGGCTCGACTGTTCCCCCGCTCGTGTCTGCCTGCTAAGCATCTTCTATTCAGTACACCACAGTTGGCTGACGAGGATCTTCGGATCGGCGTGTGCAGGGCGGCAAGTAACCCGTGCGGTTCCAGGCTACGGAGCCAAGGGTCTCGCCAGCACAAGCATGGCAGAAGGTCGGGGCACGGCGCACGGGCGCGTACCCGTGTTCGGGGGAGATTAATTCGAGTTGTTTTCTGAACAGTTAGGTTGCTACTTGGGCGCGAATGATGTAGATGATGAAGAGAAACGCAAGGCGATCTTGCTCGCCTCGCTATCAACGGAGCACTACCGGCTGCTGAGTGATTTGGTGGCTCCAAATAAGCCCAGTGATGACGGGCTATCGTTTCAGGACATCGTGGCGAAAATGAAGACCCACTTGGCACCAGAGAAGTCGTTACATCTCGCGCGGTTCCAGTTCGATCACCTCGCTAAGGGTGGCGAGGAGCGCGTTGCAGACTTCGTAGCACGGGTGAAGCATTCGGCTGTGCCTTGCAAGTTCACGACAGAGGAGCGTCCGGCACGGCTTAGAGATCGTTTTATTTCTGGTCTGCGAGACGCAAAGATGGTAGCAGCCATCCTGCGGTTGACCGACATCACATTCGACTCGGCGGTCGGGACTGCTTCGTCTGTCGAGCAGACACTCACGGATGTCCGCACCATCGCTGGCCAGGACGTAATGAGTAGCTCCAGCTGGGGCATGTCGGCTGATCCCGAGGTCCACGAGGTGACCGCCGCAGGTCGCGCAGCCCGGAGTCCGCGCGATGACTCAAGTGCCGCAGGTCGCACGCGCGCCTGGCGGTGCGGGACGAGGGCGCGCACCGCAGCACGGTCGTACCGGGAGCGAAGTGGCTTTCCAGGGGTGCTGGGGGTGTGGGGGTCCGCACCTGTGACAAATGTGCCCATATAAGAACACCGTGTGTTTGCATTGTCACAAGGTGGTACATTTGAAGCGTGTGTGTCGGATGGCGGGGGCCTCCGTTGGGGTCTTGGATGACGAGGTGCGGGAGGACCCCAGTGACCTGGAGATCGGCCTGCAACCGGGGCATGGCGATGCCGGCGAGCCGGAGCAGGAGATGCAACCACGGTTGAGTCTGTTTTCCGTTGGTTCGGAGATGACGACGCCGTTCACGGTGGAGGTCGAAGTGAATGGCGAGCCGACCGTGTTTTGCGTGGACACCGGGGCTGCGGTGTCGGTCATGGGTGAGCAGGCGGCTCGTGGTCTTCGCGGTGTTCGCCTGGTCAAGACGGCCTTGTCGCTGTACACGTACACCGGTGAAGCGATTGCACCGCTTGCGAGGGCCGACGTCTCAGTGCGCTACCGAGGTCGACGCGCCCGGCTCTCGGTGTTCGTGGTGCAAGGGGAGGGGCCCGCCCTTTTGGGTCGGGACTGGCTGGCGCACCTCGGGCTGGATCTCCGGTTCGTACCTCCAGGTGTGCCAGTGCTCTCTTCGATGCCTTCGTCGAGTACCGAGGGCGAGGCTCTGGCGGCCGGGGCCGCGTCGATGCAACAGGAGCGGCCGTTCGTTGCTGCCTGCGGTGGTGATGTACGGTTTGGGAGCGGCGAGAGCCGTATCAGCTCTCGCGATGAGTTCCCGCGTTTCGGCAGCGTTCGTGAGGCAATGCGCGCCGGTGTTGTTCGGGCAGCTGCGACAGGTTGCGGTGAGCCCGTGGCGTTAAAGGAAGTCGCGAGTCACAACATCGAGTCGACAACCAAGAGACGGACTCGTGATGTGGGTTGTGGGTTGCTGTTCATTGCATATGTGTTTTTCCTTGCTCTAGTGATGCAGTTTAACGTTGTTGAAATAAATGCCAGCAGTTCCCGTGTGAGAGTGGGTTTGGCGGAGATCAATCAATGGGATTTGTATTATGATCAATGTGATGTGGTGGCTTTGGGAGCGGTGGTGGCGAATAAAAAGGTTGGGTTGGCCTTCCATTGTCCCGGGCCGCGGGTAGTTGCTTTGTCATGTGCTGGGATTTTATCAAAAGAACGCGCTGTACGGGAAGATGAGTTTGCAATGGTTCGAATGATGTTCGTAGTGATTTATAACGAGCCTATGATTGAAGTGTGGTTTAAATGGAATTGCTACCGTCTAACTGCCGTGTGGGTCTCGGAGATCGACTCGGAGCCAAGACTGGTGCGCTGGTCGGCGTTACCCCCACCTCTGGTTGCGGGCGCAGCTCTCTGTGTTCGCTCAAGGCCGTTTAGACGGGCGTTGGCGTCTCAACTGATTGTGGTGCGTGAGTTGTTTTGGAGCATTGAATGCGTCCAGCCAGCGGCGCTGTTCAGCGCCCCCATCCAAGGTCAATCGAGGCTGGCGCTGGCGCCACGGCTTCCAGACAGCGAGCTTCCGGCCTCGGAATGTTTATCTACGTCGGGTCTGCCTGGGGGGAGTGGGCCGGAGGCGTTTGATGGTGCCGGGGGAGGTTTGCTCGGGAGATCACCACGGCCTCGCCGTGGGCCATGTCAGCATGAGCCGCCTGGGGGCGTTTCCGCTGTGTAGGGCTGCTGTGCTTTTCGCCTTGCTGCTTCATATCGGTAACGCGGCCAGAGTTTGGGAGGTGCTGTGTGGCCGTGGCAGCTCCATTAGCTCGCTTTCACGCATTATATGATGTGATGTGCTGTTATACTTCGCTGTTTTCATTTTTTGTGCCTTGTCGACTATTATACCGTAGTCCTTCGTGTTGTTTATGCTTATTATGTTGGTGATCATTTAATAATCATAGTTTTAGGAGGGAGGAGTGTGGTGTAGCCCGCGGGCATGCAGGGCGGGGCATGATGATGGGAGGAGGGGTCGGCGTGGTCATCGGGTCTGCAAGGGATATAAGGTGTGCGCGCCGCCTGAGGCGTTGTAGTGATGCTGGAGTCACCCGGCTCGTGAGTGTGCTGAATACGCAATAAAGGAGAGCCGCGGGCAAAGTACGCCCGCGCTCGCGCTTGTGCAACACAGCCCGGCTCGACTGTTCCCCCGCTCGTGTCTGCCTGCTAAGCATCTTCTATTCAGTACACCACAGGAGGTTAAGAGCAGGGGTTGGAAGATTATTAGGTGGGGGAAGTGAAGGGGAAACATCAATGAAGCACATGAATGAGAGCCAGGAATGATCAACTGAACGAAGAAGTGGAAGGTTTGGAGGAGGAGTAGAAGAAGTATGAAGAGGCGTTTAGGGGAATTGGAGAAGTTTTGTGTGGAAGGATGTCAGGAAAAGGTGCATCGTCGAGGGATATAAACCAGGTATGGTGGACAGAGGAGGTAGTAAAGGCAGTTAATGAAAGGGTTTGGAAGAGGATAGAGAAGATCAAGGACAGGGGGAGGCAGCCAGATGTGGGGTTGCTGCACCTTAATGGGCAGAAGAAGAAAGTAGCAAGAAGAGCTGTGGATAAGGTGAGGAATTGATATGGAAGAGGAGGTGTGCAAAAAGTTGGGATAGGATGGGGGGGGGGGGAAGATGACATATAAATTGGCTTGTGATAGGGATGAGGATGGTAACGACATGAAGGGGGAGGGGAGGTGATTAAGGATGGTGGTGGGAGGTGAGGGGGGCAGTATTAAAGGTCTGGGAAATATATTTCAAAGAGCTGTTGAACTGGGAAGGAAGCACCAGCAAGCTGCAGTGACCATTTTATGTAGAGGGAAAGTGGAGTTGGTGGAGATCACAGAGGAGGAAGTGCGGACGGCATTGAAGAGAATGAAAAAGGGAAGAGTGCCAGGCATTGATGAGGTGTGTACAGAGATGATAATTGCAGCAGGAGAAGTCTGAGTCAGTTAGATGAAGAGACTATTCGATGTATGTATGAGAGAGGGTTCAATTCCAGAGGATTGGAGGCTAGGGCTAATTGAGCTGATATGGAAGGGGCAAGGAGATGTTCAAGATCTGGGGAAGTGCAGGGGAATTATGCTCCTTAGTAATGTCATGAAGGTGCTGGAGAGGATTCTGGATGGGAATATGGAGATGGGGATTGGAGAAGAGCAGCAAGGGTTTACAAAGGGTAGGGGGATGATGGATGGGATGTTCGCACCGAGACAGCTGGTGGAGAAGAGGTTGGAGGTGCAAGGTGAGATGGCATTGCGATTTGTGGACCTGGAGAAGGCCTACGACACTGCCCTGAGAGAGATGGTGATGGCGACCCCAAGATGAATGTTCGCCCATTGATCTCAGGGTCGCCATCACCATCTCTCTCTAACCCTAACCCTAACCAGAAGCAGAAGTCAGGTTGGTGGAAGGGATGCACAAGGGAAGGAAGGGAAGAGTTTTTGTTGGTCCTGGTATGTCTGAGGAATTCAGCATGAATATTGCTTTGAGGCAGGGAAGCTCTCTCTCAGCCCATTCATGTTTGTCATGGTGATGGAGCTGGTAAGCAGGAAGGTGAGCTTGAGGGGTAGTATGGGGAGGATGCTGTATGTGGACGATCTGGCTGTCATGGTGGAGAGTGAGTGGGAGATGCAGGAATTACTGGGGAAGTGAAAGGAGACATTTGGGAAGCATGGACTGAATAAGAGTATGGAGAAGAATGAGGTGATGTGAGTCAAGCAGCAGCAGCAAAAAAAAAAAAAATAATAATATCAGGTTAGAGGGGATGGAGATCAAACAGGGAAATAGGTTTGAATATCTGGGAGAAACAATGATTGAGGATGGGAAGTCCGAAGCAGAGGTGCGGAGGAGAATTCAGTCGAGCCGTCTTAGCGCATGGGCACACTGGGAAGTTGCCCAGGACCCCATGATTTTAGGGGCCCCGTGAAGACTGTGCGCCACTATTAAATTATATAAAATATTACATATATATATATATATATATATATATATATATATATATATATATATATATATATATATATATATATATATATGTATGTAACCTTGTCTAACAGACTTTAATTATTTCCAGGTGGGCAATTCCTTGAGTAGAAATGAAGCGTATCCATACGAGTGGAGCACATAAGAGGAAAAGAGCTGCATTCTCGAAAAAGTGAACAAAACAAGTATGGTTCTGCAATCAAAAGATGTTGGCATACTTGTTGCTATGAATCTTCTCAAATCTCTGAAAATGTATCTTCAGGAAAAGACACTTATGCACAAAAGTGAAAAAAATTCAAGGTGGAAACATTCCTCCCTATTCTGGACTCTCCGAACTCTGACCTGATAAAAACGTGCAGAAGCCTACGAATGGAATGGAAATCTGTTTTCCTTCTTCGGTCAATTGAAAACAATCGATTCTGATGGGCTAAACAAAAATTGTAAAAAAAATTGTCTAACATGTACCATGAAGACTTTGATTACGGTGAACTTCTAAATGAATACAAGCAGCTCAAGCACTACGTGGTCCACGATGAAGAATGTGAGACTCTCCCTGCAGTGTGCAGCAAACTCATTTCAGATAACTTGAAATCTGTGTTTCCCAATGTTGAAATCGCACTCGGTGTTCATGCGCATGATGGTGACCGACTGTACGGGGGAACGCTCATTTTCAAGATTTAAACGAACAAGGAATCAGCTGCGCAGCACAATTGGACAGTAGCGTTTGAACTGGCTTTCACTCATGTGCATGGAAAAAATGACGTCCTGAAGAACGTTGACTTCCAAACAATTATAAAATAATTCTCTAAAAAGAAATGTCACAAACGTTTGTGTTGATTAATTCTTGCTCGACCAATTAATTGTATGTTTAAACATGTGTTTGTCAATGTTTGCGTTGATTCTTGCTTCACCAATCAATTATATGTTTAATTTTACTGAAAGTTTTAGTTTTCATTTCAGTGGGAGGGTGGATGGGTAGGGGCCCCAGTACATTGCTTTGCCCAGGGCCCACAGTTCTGTTAAGATGGTCCTGGGATTCAGGTGGGAGTGAATGCATGGAGGAGGTTGGAGGAAGGAATGGCAGACAGGAAGATATCAAGGACATTGAAAGGGAACGTTTTGATGTCCTAATACCGGCCTAGGCCTACCTTTATAATCTGGAGATGGTGGCATTGATATAGAGACAACAGAGGCTGCAGGTTTGCATCAGGAGGATTGCGAGAGTGAAGGGGGTGGATAGAAGGAGGATGGATGAACTGAGGGAGGAGATTGGTGTACAGATGAGCTTGAAGGGGAGATTGGTGAGATGCTCGTTGAGTTGTGCTGGACACTTGGTGCAGATGGGGGAAGAGAGAATGGCAAAAAGCACGGATCGGTTGAGGGAGCAAGAGAGGAGGGAAAGAGGTAGCCTGCAACTGAGATGGGAGGATTGTGCGAGGAGGGATATCAGTAAGGAAGGGTGGTTGGAGAGTGGAGAGAGTTGGCTGAGGACAGAGAGAGGTGTTCTAGTATTGTGGTCAAGGCAGAGCCGAAGCTCGGTTCAGAAGACAAACTAAAAGAGCAATCAGCAAGCTTATAAGATGGGTCTACAAGACAAGCAGGTGAAAAGCAAGAAAAGGTCCATGACATAAATAAAACTGAACCATGAGTCTCACATGGACCAGGTAGTTATTGGATTAAAAAATGCAAAGCTTGAAACAAAAATCAACAGAGATCAGATCTTGAGATGCCATCCAGCAATAAAGACTGGATTTGAAGAATGTCGTTTAACTATTTTTTCTTCTTTCGGTGTGTCCCATTCCACCAACCTCAAAGCATCAATCACATTCATATTCATGGAGTTGCTATCAGATAATAGCACCAGGGTGATCCAGCATGGCTTAACTAAATCAGAAGGAAAACAAGAGCAGAATGAGTTATTCTTTGGACTATTATTTTGTGAACAAAGTTCATAGAGGGGAGAAAGTAGGATATCAGACTATTGAATTGTTTTGCACCTTTTTCAGAGCAGATAAGAGACGAAAGCAATCATGACTTCATCAGTACATTTAAAGTGGAAGGTGTGCTATTCCTACTTTGATCTTGTATGGATATAGGAAATGGTTGGATTGATGTGCAGTGTATCATGCAGTGAGCCACAAGTTGGAAAGGAGCTGCTGTGTAAATCTGGACACATCTGCCAGCCTATCTGCATTGAGATCATTATCTTCATTGGTCAGCAGAGGCCTGGTTCAGTTAATCAGGAACAGGCACACAGCAGAATGCAGCAGGAGGAGTAGCAGGAACACCAGCAACAAAAACGACAACACCGACAACCTAATTCCTCCACAAGCCTCCACAATGTGCCCAAAAAAAAACCTACAACAGCAACCTTTCAAAAACTGGAGGAAAACCTTGAGATTTCTGAAATGTCACTTGCTTTAGACAACCACTCAGGGACCCAGAAAGGAAGAAGAGGTGGCCACCACATAAAATACTGGAACACAAACTGTAGTTGGTTCGGATACTGCTTTATGGTGAATATTTTCCTCTAAGGATGTGAAGTTCAATTAAAAAAAAAAAAACAACAATTATGATGAGACTTAGTAATTCTCAGTTTTTGAATTTTGAGATTTGCTTCCTCTTAATGAAATACTGTACAATACTTCAAACAAGCGTCGGATACATATCGACTTTAATTTGAGAAAAAAAAACGATTCCTGATGACAAGGTAATGATTTGGTCGGGGGTAACCCATAATTATGTATTTGTGTTTATGTAAATATTGTCACATCTGCATATATACTTTGTGGATGTGCGTGCATGGGTCAGTTTATAACGCATTTAGAGGAGAAGCCACGTGTCCCATAGATCCAATTCCCCCCCCCTCCCTCACCTCTTGTTTACCATTTATGTATTTATTAAAACTGCTTATATGCATGGTGCAAGGGGCAAACACCAAGAGATCCTCGCCGTGAGGCCGTGCCCTTCTTTTTTTTACACCCCCACAGGATTTTCTTCAAGATCCCACCCTTTTAAGTCACCCCTCTGTGATTTTGAGTCCTTTCTTTGCTGCACTCTTTCCACAAACCTTTTCCTCTGACACAGAATCCATGGCTGGAATGAGGAGGTTAAGTTATTCGTTGTACGTGTGTTATGCTCATCTCATATCGAGGATCTCATGGCTTTGTACCTCTTGTGTCATATTATTATTGCTAAATATTACTTTATTATGATTGCATACTTACGGAATTTTGGACAGGACTTGTGATACTCATCCCCTTCTAGAAGCGGCGCTATACAACAAGTAATACAAACATAAAATGCAAAAGAATGTCAGGATACTGTGCCAAAAAGTAGGGAAACAAGGTAGGGATGGTCACAAGAAAGTATCATGTAAAACCATCCCTTCAACTTTGTCGAATAATCGTTCTTACTTGTCCATCCCTAAATCCATTTGCAATGATAGTGCATGTTGATTGTTTCCTTGTTCAGTGCCTATAGAAAGTCTACATCCCCTTTCAAATTTTTCACCTTTTGTTGCTTTATTGCCTGGAATTAAATTGCATTCAATCAGACTTTTTCCACCTTTATTTGCACATTGTAACCAAAGCAGTCTCCTGGGTGAGTGAAAACTTCCAAGTGAAAAACAAATTCGACAACATTTCAGAAAATTAATTAAAAATACAAAACTAGAATATCTTGGTTGGACAAGTGTCCACCCCCCTTTATAATAGCAATTGTAAATTAGCTCAGCACAGGTGCTGCACAACCAATCATCTTCAAAATCACACACCAAGTTAATTGACCACCACCTGTGCTAAATTATAGTGATTCTGATTATTTCAGAATAAAATCGGCTGTTCTTGCAGGTTTCCTCTGGTAGGTAGTGCATTTCACAGCAAAGACTCAATCATGAGCACCAAGGAGCTTTCAAAAGACCTCCGGGCTAAAGTTGTGGAAAGGCACAGATCAGGGGATGGGTATAAAAATATTTAAAAGGCCTTGAATATCCCTTGGAGCACAGCCAAGACAATCATGAAGAAGTGGAAGGCGTATGGTACCATCAAGACCCTGCCTAAATCAGGACGTCCCTCAAGCTGGATGACCAAGCAAGGAGGAGATTGATCAGAGAGGCCACCAAGAGGCCAATGACAACTTTGAAAGACCTACAGGCATTTATGGCACAGATTGGTCACTGTGTGCATGTGACAACAATATCCCAAGCACTCCACAAGTCTGGCCTGTATGGTCGGGTGGCAAGAAGGAAGCCACTACTCAAAAAAGCCCACCTTCAGTTCCATTTGAGGTATGCAAAAAACCACCCCAGAGATTCTGAAGCCATGTGGTAAAAAGTTTTGTGGTCTGACGAAATCAAGATGGAACTTTTTGGCTTAAATGCAAAACGTTATGTTTGGTGCAAACCCAACACAGCACATCACCCAAAGAACACCATCACTACTGTGAAGCATGGTGGTGACAGCATCATGTTATGGGGATGTTTCTCATCAGCAGGGATTGGGACATTTGTCAGGATTGAAGGGAAAATGGATGGAGCAAAATACAGAAAACCTGAGAGGAAAACCTGCTGCCCTTTGCAAGAAAGCTGCAATTTGGATGGAAGTTCACCTTTCAGCATGACAATGAACTGAAGCACACAGCCAAAGCTACATTGGAGTGGCTAAGGAACAAAAAGATAAATGTCCTTGAATGGCCCACTCAGAGCCTCGACCTAAATCTAATCAAAAATCTGTGGCATGACTTGAAGATTGCTGTCCATCAACGCTCCCCATGCAACTTGACTCAGCTTGAACAGTTGTCCAGAAGAATGGGCAAATATTGCCCTATCAAGGTGTGCAAAGTTGGTAGAGACCTATCCCAATACACTCACAGCTGTCATTGCTGTCAAAGATGCTTCCACCAAGTATTAACTCGGGGGGGGGGGGCTGGACACTTATCCAACAAGCTCAAATGAGCTAAGATCCTCGTCATCTTAATGATGACGTCATAAAAACGAATAGGACGTCATTGCGATGTATGAGGTTTGCAATAAATTATCTGTGCTAATGCCTGGCTTGAGTCCCGCAAACAAAATTCAAACAGCCTGCCCAGTTTTGGAGATAATGGTATAGGCGATTTCCATTAGCGGCGATATTATGACGTCAACTTTTTTTCTAGGATGAATTTCCAAAATCGGAGATGGTTACTGCCTGCGCATGGGCTTTCTGCATATACATGGCAAGTTTCACGAAGATCCGATGAAAACTCTGGGTTGTGAAACAAAAAATGTCAAAAAATAGGAATGATGTCATAGTGATGTGTTATATATGCGGTAATTCATCTTTGCTAATGCCCTGTTCGATTCCCGCAAACAGAATTCAAAAAGCTTGCCGAGTTTGAGATAATTTTTTAGGCAATTTCCATTAGTGGAGATATTTTGACATCATAACTTTTTTTCTTGGAGGAATTTTCAAAATCGGGGATTGTTACTGTCTGCGCAGGGTATTTTTACATATATGCCAAGTTTCAGGAAGTTTCGATGAAAACTGTAGGCTGTGAAACAAATGAAACAAAAAACAAAAAATGTCAAAAAAAGAAATGACGTCATAAAAGTTTATATGACGTCATAGTGATGTATCATATGCGCGGTAATTCATCTCTGCTAATGCCCTGTTCAATTCCCGCAAACAGAATTCAAAAAGCTTGCCTGGTTCGAGATAATTTTTTAGGCGATTTCCATTAGCGGAGATATTTTGACGTCATATCTTTTTTCTAGGAGGAATTTTCAAAATCGGAGATGGTTACTGTCTGCGCAGGGTATTTTTACATGTTTCTGCCAAGTTTCAGGAAGTTTCGATGAAAACTGTAGGCTGTGAAACAAAAAAGTCCACAAGAACAACAACGTGAGTAAGACTTAGAGATCCTCCACGAGGATCTAAAAAGATATTCTAGTTTTGTGTTTTTAATTAATTTTGTGAAATTTGTGGAGTTTTGTTTTTTGCTTGGAAGTTTTGGGTTACGATATGTAAATAAAGGTGGAAAAAAGGTCCGATTTCATGTAATTTAATTCCAGGCTAGAAGGCAACAAAAGGTGTAAATTTTGAATGGGGATGTAAACTTCGTACAGTTACTGTATAAATTTGACCAGTGAAATATTAAACATTTAATGAACACACACACACACACACACACACACACACACACACACACACACACACACACACACACACACACACACACACACACACACACACAGAGAGGAGGAAGACAAGGACGATGAAGAGCAGTGTGGATTGGAAGAAGAGTTGGCCAACAAGGTAGAAGAACGAATGTTGACACCATTCAGAAAAAGACCAAAACTCTCTCGAATAGAAAACGAAAAACAGATGAAAACGGTAATCAGGAGAACCAATGGATCAAACGGTAAAATGATACCAAAATCATCCCCTTTGAAGGAAATCATGACTGTGTACTTTGCAGCGGCACTGCTCATTCAAGAAAAAGTAACAGGAAAATAACGATGCAACAAAGAATAGACCAAGCTCTCACGAATAAAAACCAAACACCACCATAGTAAAAGAGACCAGAGACACAGAGGGAAGTCGAACAGCACTCGGTAGAGAGCATAGCTCTGTCAGGCTGAACAGTTCACATTTGGTATCCCACCGATAGGCCGGATCTGGATCCGGACATTAAACAAATTCTAATTGGCTTGTTCTTGTCACCTGCTCACCTCATGCCTGGTGTTGGCTTAATGGTTCGGGTGGTGGGCTTGGGATCCTACAGTCCTGGGTTCAAATTCTGCTCGGCTGTTGAATTAATACCGGGTGAGGTTGACTCAGCCTGTCATCCTTCTGAGGTCGGCAAAATGAGTGCCAGCTTGCTGCGATGATTGAGCCATTTGAGTATCCTGCGTCGGAGTGGCGACCCATCCAGGATTGTGTCCAATAGTCCAGGAGACTGCTTTGGCAGCACTGACGCTCTTTACAGAGTATGGTCCCAATGGATGGATGGATGGATGGACCCAACACATCCATAAGGTTTTGTCATAATCCGTTTACAACTTTTTGAAATATCGTGTTTTATATATATATATATATATATATATATATATATATATATATATATATATATATATATATATATATATATATATATATATATAGTTTTTGGTCCAATTTCTCAATGGTGAAGAACCAACGAAGAAATCTGAAAAAGGATTGTATCTGGATCTGGATCGTCACCAAAATTGAATTAATTCTTCCTTGTCACACACCCAACCTGTCCATCAAGTTTTGTCTGAATCTGTCCATGTCGTTTTGAGATATCATGCTATATATCGTTTTTGGTCCCATCTCTCAATGGTGAAAGCATCACCTCCAGAATTCTTGTATCCGGATCTGGATCTTCACCAAAATGTAATCAAATCGTCATTGTTACACACCCAACCTGCCCACCAAGATTTGTCTGAATCCGTCTTTAACTGTTTCAGATCTAATGCGCACAAACAGACAACCAAACGTGTGAAAACATAACCTCTGTCCACCATTGGTGGGGGATGTAACAACTGAGAAAGAAATGGGACAAATACAACAATTTATGAGAGGAAACTGAAGCCCAAAGCTAAAGAGGACAATCCAAAAAATAAACAAGAAAAAGAGCAATCAAAGATTGCAGACCCTCACCATGACTTCTTTTGAGTGGTGTATTTTTAGGGGGGTTTAGGGTAAATCCAATATGGCTGCCAAACCATGTGACCCATGATATCATGTGTGAACCTTTTGTTCCTCATGGACAGGCGGTCATACATGTAAAGTTTCGCCGAGATTTGCTCAGCCACTTCAGAGAAGAAGATTTTTGAAGGTTTGTTTTTATTTAAAAGAAAACCAATATGGCTGCTGAATCGCGTTCCGATGACTTCGTCAATTTTTTTTCTGTGGACTATTTTATCCCTTGATGACCCTCAAAATTTTTCAAAATGATCGGATGTGGCGTTCTACATAACATGGCGATGTGGCATAACGAGGGCACCTACGACATCATAAAAACACTCATTTTCCATGACGGGTACTTGCTACGTGCCAAGTTTCAAGTTTTTTCCTTGGTGCGGTTTCACAGATACAGAGGTCCAATTTTTTCCCGTTATTCCAATATGGCTGCCACACCACGTGACCTATGACATCATAATTATCATTAAAACATTCCACATGAATAGTCAAACCAATGTTGAAAATTTCTTCTCAATCTGACAAGCGGTTGCAGAGTAAAACACAAAAGTTCTGTGCGGACAAACAAACAGACAGACAAACAGACAAACAAACTGACCCAAATGCAACTCACTCTCCTTCGGCGAGGGTAACTAGTAGGGTACTCGGTAGAGCGCATACCTCCGCTACTTAATTCCCGATCCACAAGAACATATCGGGCCAAATACGTTTTTGAAATAGCATGCTATGTTGTTGTGGGCCGGGGGTCGGTGGCGAGGAACGGCCGCCAGGTGGAGCAGTAGAGCCGTCTCCCACCGAACACCCGGAATTGCAGGTCATAACCTTCAGACAACTCCGAAGGTCACGGGTCACTTAAGGACCGTGATCGCCAATTCTCTGATGGCGTGGGGGTAGGGTTAATAGCCAAATTTCAATATACCTAAATACCCTCATCATCAAATTACCGGGGAAGTCACACCCTCAACGGACTCTGTCGAACCGGGTCGCTCTGGCGACCTCGGTCCGGTGTTACCGAGCGGAATTACCAAGGTCCGTCGGTCCAAATGACAACTTACAGCCCAATCGGCTTACTGGTTCTCAAGCACGAACCGTGCTGGGTCAATAATAGATAGCACAACAACGAGCTGGTACATTGAACAATTGGGGGTTTGTTTATAATGGGGCAGGGGAGCACAAAGAGCAGAGTTAAAACCGAACATGAGAAATGCAATTTATATACAAGCAAACACTTAGCAATTTCTACTTAAGCACGGGGCCCACGGACACACACACACACACACACACACACACACACACACACACACACACACACACACACACACACACACACACACACACACACACACACACACACACACACACACACACACACACACACACACACACACACACACACACACACACAGGATTTAGCCCAGAGAGAGGAGAAACAGTTGAGGTGTAGTGACCTCGTTATACCTGGAGCGGTCGACAGACCTAAGCAACCCAATTGATTAGGAAGGAAGAGGAGGGAAGAAAACTGGGGTGTCTATGATGCGTGAGTGGAAGGTGCAAAAATGTAGTGCAGCGTGGTGAAAGAGGAAGGTGTGAGAGGTGCGAATCAGTAATTGTTGCTCCTTTGTTTGTGCATCAGCAGTGGATGAGACAGAGATGGGAGAAATCGATGCATGAGAAGAAAGCTTAATGGGGACGTGTGAGAAAGTCTGTAAGTGTGATTAATATTGGATGCGGAGTGCAGCTGAAGTCGAGTGCCGATGACCTGGGGATGACTGACGCATCTTGGTAACAGCTCGATCCGCTCCGCTTGCCCCGCTTGGTTGCGCTGCCTCCTCCGCTCATTTGCACTCAGATTGGAGGCTGGATGAAGGAGAGAGCCTGTATGAAAAAGAGCCTGGATAAAAGAGAGAGATTGCACCTGATTTGCTCTCTTTTTTGGAGCCTGGGTAAGGGACGAGCCAAAAAGTGGATCAGGAGACCTGGTAGATGTTTCCGAGCCGACCATTGGCACATAGCGGTGCCATAACCACGCCCCGCCATACTCAGTGTCGAAAATGGCTTCATTTGCTTCTCGGTCGGGTCACGCGACCGAGCTACACAATTAACATTGGCCGAGGGCTTTCATGAGTGCTCTCCAACTCTGAACGTGTGCTGGATTCCACCCGAGCGTAGTTATTTAGACAAACAACAGAGCTACCTGGACTTCATTGAATGAGCCCCAGTGCACGTTTGCGCTTCGATTTACACACCGAAACACCCCGGCTAGCATGCCCTTTGTTCATCCGGCACCCTCAGAGACTGTGGTGACCACCCTGCGAGCTAACTGTGGTAGGAGTGGTTTGTCATGGTTGTTGTGAGGTAGATGAAGTGCTGTGGCGTTCGTGGTGAAGGTGTTGAAACGTTGGAAGTGGTTGAGATGTTTGTGGTGAGGAAACTGAAGCAGTTGTGGTGTTTGTAGTGAAGAGGTCATGCATAGATTATTGTGGGGAATTTTAGGAGGCATTTGTAGTGATCATGGGTGAGCGTTGTAGCATTGTGGTGAGGGTCTGAGGTGTGGCGTCAGTTGGTTTATGGCGCATCGTTTCAACAGGAACTTGGCGCATGTATGCAAATGATCTGTGGATGTTGCTGTGCCTTCTCGATGCTCCGCAGATAGCGGTACTAACCTGATGTGCATGCATGCGTGGTTTTGTTTGTGAAATAAAGGGAAGTAAAATAAGTGAAACAAATGAAAGAATAAAGGGTTGAAGACCTAACTAAAAGCCCTACACAATGCATCTTGTCCCATTTATCCATAAGACATATGGAAAGTGCTAACTAAATGAATACTAATGAGATAACTGTCTCGGGTCGCTATGTGATGGATGCCATTGCCTTGGAGGAGTGACGCTTTTCTAGAACCACAACAATACTATGGAAAAATCGACTTATCGACTTCTACTCACCGCTAAAGGTTCATGACTTTGTCCAGTCTTAGCTGTGTCCCATAAGCTGTTAACCTTGACAACAGGTGAATACTATCACACGTTCAAAAAGAAGCAAGAAATGGAGTATCACCAGTGGGCCAATTCTGTGCTGTGTCCATGAAATAATATGATCCACTCAGTGGCTCGGGTGTCATAAATGAACAGTGTCCTTGAGAATAAGCTGCCCACTAAAAGGGGTTAAATGATGGTAGTCCCTCGGTTGAAAATAGCAAAAACCCACTGAAAACAGGGCCGTGAACAGTACCAAGCTCTGCGGAGGAAAGGGCCACAAACAGACACGTGGTACGAAACTCCATGAATCAAGAGAGAAAATGCGTCACTGAAGATAGAGCTGCAAATGCGGTGTAACTCCAGTGAACTCTAGTTCAACTTCAGTGAAACTCAAGTCCGTGAGTCACTTCCACGATGGTGTAAATAGCGAGCTGCCAGGCAGGGAAGCGTTCTCACGCTCACGTTAAAGCCTTCCTCACCCCCTCGTCCCTCGAGGGGGAGGTAGTAGAGCCCAGTAGTAGTGTCGGGCAAAATGATTGGTTAAAAACCAGATAAAAAAAAACCATGCCTACATTACTACCTACTGCCATTGCAACAAAGTTCATGATGGAAAAGTACTAACAAGTTAGCACCGATGAAAAGTACGCTACAATATTTAATGGACACACTCACATTCTAATTGTACAAACTTTACAGAAATACCGAGGTGAAAAAAGATAACTTGTATTACTGGCTACCACTAGGTGGCGTTGTGGCCTATGCTCATCCATTATGTGCAGACAAACAAACAAACAAACAAACGGACCTTGATGCAATATCCTCTCCTCGAGCGAGGGTAAAATATATATATATATATATATATATATATATATATATATATATATATATATATATATATATATATATATCAAATAGAATATAAAGACCTCGAGTTAATGTGTGCTGAAAAGAAATGACAGCAAGGAAGCCAAAAAAAAAAACCATGACAAAGTCAACAATTGGAGGAAACAAAACCAGATGTTTGAAAATTACCGAAAATATTCCAACGCAAACAAGGGAAACAAAAGCAAAATGTATCAAGTCCTCCTGAAGAAGATAATCGAGAAATTTTCTTGAAGGGAGTGTATGAAGATCCAAAAGAACACAACAAACAGGCAAAATGGATCTGAAACTTGGAAAGAAAAAAAAGCAACATGTAAGGGAAATGTCCCCAGTGATGATTGATGAAGAAAGGAATGAATAAACAACATGCAAAATTGCCAATTTTTAAAAGCCCTGGACCGAGTGGAATTCCAAACTTCTGGCTAAAGCCACGAGATGCTTTCCATAATCACTACGCTCGAGAATTCAACGAACTTATCCAAAAGGAAAATATAATGGACAAGTAACAAGAACAAAATATTTAATACAAAAAAAGACAAATATTTAATATGAAAATAATTTTTGGCTGGCCCTAAGGCACATGCCTTGTCTGCCTCATGGTTAATCCAGCACTGATCCGGACGTGTATCCTATTGCCGCTTTGTGAAATTTAGATAAGCGGCAACAATCCGGTGAGTCCGTATAATCTGAATGTTATTTCTTTTTTTAAATCGAAACACGTGGTTTTAACTCTTAATGGGTTAACCGAAACGGATGACCATAGCGTCCCAATCACGACAATTTATAGCAGAAACATGACGTCAATAAGATGGACACATGATGTCAATTCCGCGGAAGAGTACATATTGCACCCCTAAAAGGTGCGGTTTCATCGATATTCTGGTAATCCCCTTGACTCCCAATGAAGTACTTACTGCCCTTCAAAATTAGTCATTTCGTGGATTTGCGGAAACCCCCGCTACAAAAAGCCGTCTCGACCCAAGCCTACTAGGAACACATAAACAAACCATCCCAGGGCTGATCATGTGGGCCGGCGGTGTCCTAGTTCTGTAAATTAGTGATAACACATTCAAGGAGCCTCTATAAAGAAGGCTTGTGCTTTTGAAAGTATGGAACTCTTTTCGGAATTAGCGTGAAAAGCGCAGTTAAAGGATTAAAACCAGTCAATTCCCACTCACTGCTGTGGATGAAAGGACTAAACATGGATGCTGAGCAGACGCCGCGATGCGGACAATCACTAGCTGCCGATGATCTCTGTAGTGGTGTTATAGAGCTCGGTGGTTGAAACCCAGAAACGTTACACTGGTTGCTATCGTACCACAGCAGCAGCCTTGTTAAATAGCCAGAGAATGCACAATGAACCACATTCTGGAAACTTCACAATAATAATAATAAATTAAAAAGAAAAAGATCAAACAAATAAAACCTTCTCCAAACAACCTTACACGTGGCGTTGTTTATTCCGGTTTATGATTGGAATGGCAAGCCTGGTGTGGCTTGATGGTTAAGGTGGCTGGCTTGAGATCTCAAGGTCTTGAGTTTGAGCCCCTGTCATGCTGTTGAAATAACACCAGGTGGGTTGATTCAGCCTGTCATCCTTCCGAGGTCAGAAAAAGGAGTACCAGCTTACTGGTAATAGGGTCACTGCATTAGCAGCCCAACCGTGCTTCCAGAAAATGATGCAGCCAGCAGCCATGCTGCATACAACGCGAAAACAACATTGTTAAGCCTTTAAGATAAAATCTCATAACTTCCATTTGTTTCTTTTGAGAAAATACAACCAGTCACTTTGCTGACGGGGACAATAAAGGGTGGGGGCGGGGGGGGGGAAAGAGGGAGGGAGAGAGAGTGGAGGAAGGTGTAGGGTGAGATGGGGGAGTGGAGGCAGAGAGGATGAAAAAAGGGGAGCTAGGAAGGGGGAGGGAAGAGCGAGAAAGGGGGGGGGAGGTGGGGAGAGCGACACCTCACCAAACATTGCTATTCACTGCGGGAGGGAGGGTGCATGTGAGTGAGTGAGTGAGTGAGTGAGTGAGTGAGTGAGTGAGTGAGTGAGTGAGTGAGTGAGTGAGTGAGTGAGAGAGAGAGAGAGAGAGAGACAGACAGACAGACAGACAGACACAGACAGACAGACACAGACAGACAGACACAGACAGACAGACAGACACACACAGACAGACAGACACACACAGACAGACAGACAGACACACACAGACAGACAGACACACACAGACAGACAGACACACACACAGACAGACAGACACACACACAGACAGACAGACACACACACAGACAGACAGACACACACAGGTACACACACACAGGTACACACACGCGCACACAGACACGCGCACACAGACACACACACAGACAGACACACACACACAGACAGACAGACACACAGACAGACACACACAGACAGACAGACACACACAGACAGACAGACACACACAGACAGACAGACAGACACACAGACAGACAGACACACACAGACAGACAGACAGACACACAGACAGACAGACACACACAGACAGACAGACAGACACACACAGACAGACAGACACACACAGACAGACAGACAGACACACACAGACAGACACACACACAGACAGACACACACACAGACAGACACACACACAGACAGACACACACACAGACAGACACACACACAGACAGACACACACACAGACAGACACACACACACACAGACAGATAGAGGTGTGGGAGGAGAGTGCTGCATTTTACTTGGAGGGGGGGAGAGCGAGGAGACAGAGTGAGAGAGAAGGGTGGGGGGAGGAGGAAAAAAAAACAAGACAGGTGAGGGGTAGAGGTTGGATTAGCAAAGAGTATGATATGTGATGCTTAATGACTGAACACACACACCCCAAAAAAAAAAAAAACGTGTCAGAACAGCTCTACCACACAATGACACACCAGAGTTGTTAAAGTAATCCACCGGCACATTTGAAAAAAAAAAACTTTGATATTGCAGTTCCAGAAAAATTGTGGGAAAATAAACCAAAAGCAATCACTGAAAACATTCAAGTAATGCTCACGTACGACCTAATGATCCCATCGGGCGTGAACATCGAAAACAAAGCATTGTGACCAGATGTCATACTTGGGTGCAAAAAAAGGAGAAGGCATTGAAAATTGAGGTGCTAATTCCTGTGATTTTGGACTAACGATGCAGAA
The DNA here is from genome assembly GCF_056783735.1 of Eptatretus burgeri. Taxonomy (NCBI): domain Eukaryota; kingdom Metazoa; phylum Chordata; class Myxini; order Myxiniformes; family Myxinidae; genus Eptatretus; species Eptatretus burgeri. Next base: position 69,957,997 of record NC_140965.1, read on the forward strand.
ATCAAGAAAATGACCAAAAACCAAGCATCAAGTGAAAAGATCCTGGAAGCTGAAGAATGTCAAAGTTGTAACAGTGATGATGAAGAACCTCACGGGAATGATGGCGAAGAACCTCACAGAGATATTAAAAAACCATCCCTGGAAATCTTACGAAAACCGAACTACAGTTGAAAGCCGTCCTTGGCTCGGTAACGATCCTGAACAGAGCCCTCGGCACAAAACGTTGAGAACAGAAAATTTCACAGCTTGGTCCATGGATCGTGACTCCTTACCGAAATGAAGGTGGATACTTTGAGCCCACCTTGGGAGGGCTCCATTCCACATTCTGAAACCCGCATATGTAGATACCAATCAATGACACACACACACACACACACACACACACACACACACACACACACACACACACACACACACACACACACACACACACACACACACACACACACACACACACACACACACACACACACACACACACACACACACACACACACACACAGATGTGTGTGCAAAGATGAAGGGGATTTTGACTCTCCTACCCCATTTAATTTTCTGTATGCCCCAGAGAATGCCTCCTTTTCACTCTCCCAACTCTCATCTCCTCTCATCCTTCTTTCCTTTCTTCCCACTTCTCCTGCACGAATCCATTTCTTTCTTTATCTTTCTTATCTTCCTCCTATTCTCCCTTCTCCACTGCATACCTCATAAATACAAAGCCCTTTTGTGCTTGAAGATTCATTGTGTTTTTCGTTGCAGGTCTGCAAGAGCTCTGCATAGTTGTTGTTGGTTCGCGGGCACCAGCAGTGACCACTATTTTCGTTGTGTCTGTGTGTCTCTCTGTCTGTCTGTCTGTGACTCTCTCCAGAGCATAGCAAAGTGATGTTTGATGCGATCTTGATGAAACTTGGACACAAGCTCGATATCATGGTCCAGTTGTGTCTTTTTGTATGAGGGGCGTCCCACGCCCCTTGTGGGCGGAGCCACACCCACTTGAACTTTTTTTCTCTCGATTTTTTTTCTCGCAATTTCATTTCCGAGAAGCTGTGCGTAATGTCCATAAGTACTATATATAAAAAAATCCGATTTGATTTGGTCAATTTTGACGGAAGAGATAGGTTTTTATGGTAGGGCTTCCTCAAAAGCTTCCACTAACTCAATTGTACCTATCGTGGCATTGTTGAATAATTCCCGCGAACCATCGTCGCCTCCCGGCTAGTCGTTGGAGTTCTTCTTCGGAGTCGAATTTTGAAATGTGCACCCATTGGTCGGACAGCTGTCTGACTCCACCCACATTTGTCACTTGACTCCACCCACCATGGCACTGAAACGAAATACTATGGCTGCCATCTTGGTTTTCTGTTGGGCCTAAGACATCAGGCCTGTAGGCCTCTGTTGATTATACGCTGCCCTTTGCATTGCAGGTTTTGATCACAGTGTGGTCATTTCTCACTTGTTTACCCTCAGAAAGTCAAGTCAAAAACTTACTCTCAACTTCTCCCTCGTGATATCATCTCAAAATTCTTAACCCAAGTAATAGCAAATGGAGGATTTCTCGTTGTGACATCATTTTCAAGGTCCAAACTAATATGAAGAACTGGGAAACGCCCCGCCGGTGCTTCACGCTGTCTCTACAATTTGCTAGGAATAATGAGACAAATAAATCACTGGGTGCGTTATTTATATTTGAACATTGCTTTGCAACATAATCTCAATTAACAGATGTAGAGCAGAAAACGAGGTTCAAGGATCAATAATTTCCATTTAGTCAAATGTGACGTTTTGGCGCGAAATGTTCACAGTTGTTTATCAAGTCTTCTATTGCAAATTCGATCTCAGCTACTGCAGAGAAAAATGTAAACCCTTATCTATTTAATGAATATTGAACGTATGTATCAGGTTATGTTTGCTATTATTAGATGGAAAGAAACTCATGTCAAGGAATGAGAACGAGATCGGCAGTGACAGGTGGCACGGCTAGACCCCCAGACAGGAACCCCAGATGGCTCCGCCAGGGGGCGCGACATGGTCTCGGTTCGTGGTACGAACTCAATGTTTTTGACCAGGGATTCACGGCTCGGCTGTCGTTTTTCACCCGCAAATCCAGCACTCGCACATGAAGTGAACACGGCGATGGGCGAAGGAGACCATTAGTCCAGTACTCCATACATCATCGAGAGTAATGTGAGGGACGGTGAGTGCACCTGGCTCCTGAGTATTCGTCACAGTAGTTTTAATTACGGACGATATGAAAAACAAGATGTCGAAACGATCCCCCTGGTTTGTTTGATGTATTCATTGACCAACCTCGACAGGGTCAGAAAGTGGAAGGCTCAGGGAAGGGGATCAGAAGGGTTCCTTGTGTGATCGGGGGAGTGCTTCGAAAGAAAGAGCAAATGATGTTGACCAAGTGATTGGCAGTGAACACGGAAATATTGAGTAAATTTAGTGTAAAAAAAATATGCTTCTTTTATACCTTATGAACGTTTTCAGACAAACACTAATCAGAACTTTACATTGTGGAACTGCCAGGTACGAGTTGGTTTTTTTTTTGGCCAACCGACGCATTCTGCCTGTGCTATCATTTCTCCATAGGAAAACCCAACAGTCAACAACAATACCAAAAACAATAAGAGTTCACAGAACATGTTACACCGCACAGTGATACACAAGGAAACTATCCGCGGCACTCGGTAGAGCGCATACCTCCACCACGATGAATAGTTTACGTTTTGTATCCCACTGATAGGCCAGATCTGCTGACCTGAACCAAAATCAAATCGGCTTGGGCTTGTCATCTAACCAACTCATCCACCAGGTTTTGTCATAACTCGTCCATAACTGTTTGAAATACCGTGTTATATATCGATTTTGGCACCATCCCTCAACGGTGAAGAATCACTTGAAAAATTAAGACGTTCCCATATGCCAGGCCAGATCTTCACCACAATCGAATAGATTCGTCCTTGTCGTACACCCAACCTGTCTGCCAAGTTTCGTCCAAATCCGTCTTCAACCTTTTGAGATATCATACTATACCTAAATATCGTTTTTGGCCCTGTCTCTGTGGTGAAGAATCACTTTAAAAATTCTTATATCAGCATACGGCTCTGGATTGTCACCAAAATCTAACCAATTCCTCCTCATCTCATACCCAACCTCCCCACCAAATCTTCTCTGAATCCGTCCACAACCTTTTGAGATATCCTGCTCACAGACAACAGATAGACAAACAGACAGACGGGGGTGAAAACATAACCTCCATCAACCTTCGGTGGTTGAGGAAACTAGACGCAGGAGGAGGCCATTCAGCCCATCGTGACTGCACCACATCAACACCAGACCAATTTTATCTGTTACAACGACGTAATTTCATTGGGAGAATGAGAGGAGGAATGTAGATGAGAAAATGTGTCATTCCCAGCGATATTCCAAGGGTGTCAAAATAAAAATGGGGGAAATATATCAATTTTAATAATGTAAATTTAAAAAGAAAATACATCGTTTTTTTCATGGGAGGAGGAGGATGGGCAAAGGTGGTACTTGGGTGAGAAACACACAACATCAATCACACACCACCCCTTGAGAAGACCCCCACAGACACAACACTCCACACAGAAGCACCTCCTCTTTACCCATCCATATTCAAGCGACCCAAAAGTCCTGCCAACATCGCAATACCCCTCAATCTCCATAACTTCCAGGTACCGATTAATTCTAATTTAAACGTATCTACTGTTTCTGCTGCGACTACCTTTCCAGGGAGGCCATTCCATGCATTAACTACTCTCTAAGACCTAAGTGAAAGACCCCTGCCTTACTCACATCTTAACTCTCCTCTTCTTTATTCTCAGGCTTTGGCCCCTGGTCCTATCACTGTCTATTGTGATGAAGAATTATTTTTCACTTTTTTGTTGACACCATTCATTGTCGAAACATCTCCATCATATCCACTTGTAACAGCCTCCTTTCTAATGTATAAAGCACCGTTGCCTTCAATCGCTCCTCATTGCTGAGTCTAGCTAGGCCCTGAATCAATGGAGTAACCCTGTGCTGAACCCTCTCTATGGCAGCTTTGTCCTTCCTGAGTTGTGGTGACCAAAACTGCACACAATATTCTCAGTGGCCTCACTAAGTGTTCAAAAAAAAATACTGTACTTCAATTTCAATAAAATAATGATATTAAAAATGGTTCAACAAATCTGTAAGTTTAGTGCTACTGAAGCAGTCTTATACATCACCCTTATGGCCTTATTCACTGGAATAACATGACTGAGCTGCAGTTTACGAGATGGAGGCTTTATTCATCACCATAGAATGCAGTGTTGATCGACCTCAGACTTACACGGCCATATTGGCAGAGTCTTCTTCACCCAAATACTGTCCCTCTTACAGACCACACACTCTCATTATTATAAACACACACACATATATATATATATATATATATATATATATATATATATATATATATATATATATATATATATATATATATATGTATATCATGGTTCTTGGAAGTATTATGAAGGCGTTTGTGTTCTACAGTGTTCAAATATATAATTCAATTTAAATACAGGTTTAAAGAGGTTTAAAGGAGTAGAAATAAATTAATTCCGTGTTTTACCGTCGTTTTTCCCAGAGTATCTTAATTACCCAATCTAACGCATGAATTCTTCATGCCTGTTGTTTGTGTCCATTAAGACATCCTTAAAAACATTAAGTTTCCTGTTTGGAATGATTTTCCATTTTGTTTGACTGCCAGGTAGGCAGAGAGCGTAAAAATATTATCTCGCTCCTCTATGCGCATGTGCAATCAGGACGAATTCAAAGCCAAAGAAGAGTAAAACGAGAAACTTGTCTTCCTATTCATGTTCCGATTAGTGTTCAAAATATAACATTCAAGATAAATAAGTTGTTCATCAATCATAAACCGACAGATGGATGGGTGGACATGAACCAATTGCTTAACCCTGCTTATCGTTTTGCACGTGTGGGGTAATCATACAGATACAATGATAAAACTAGAGGGGGAGCAATCGGGAGAGTGCAAAACCTCCGCTGCCAATACTGCTGGGTCACTCAAGTGAACCTTATATCTTATTCATTAAATATGATGTCAACAGTGCTGACAGTTATAGTTCTTTTCTCCAACATTTTTTTGGGGGGGGGGGGGGGGGGGTTGGAAATCACTTAAAACATGCAGAAATGCAAAAAAAAAAATTTTTTTTCTAACAATTTTTTTTGGGGGGGGGGGGGTTGGAAATCACTTAAAACATGTAGAAATGCAAAAAAAAATTTTCCCCTTTTTTTGGGGTGGGGGGGTAATTTTTTTGGGGGGGGGTTGAAAATTACTTAAAACATGTAGAAATGCAAAAAAAAAAAATTTCCCCCTTTTTTAGGGGGGGGTAACAATTTGTTTTGGGGAGGGGTGGAAATCACTTAAAACATGTAGAAATGCAAAAAAAATTCTCTATTTTTTGGGGGGGGTAACAATTTTTTTGGGGGGGGACCAAGTCCAAAATTTAATGGCATGATCCTTGGACCATACCTAACCCCCACCAAGTTTCGTCGAAATCCGTCGAGGAGTTTTTCCGTAATACTGTTCACAAACAAACAAACAAACAAACAGAAAGGGGTGAAAACAGTAACCTCCATCCATCTTCGAAGATGGCGGAGGTTAAACATTCACTGACACAGATCGATCAGAACTGATTGTCCTGTTGGGCGAGACTAAAAACAAAATCAAACAAATAGAATGCTATACCTCTGTCAGGATGAACAGTTTACGTTTTGTATCCCACTGATAGGCCGAATCTGCATCCGGACCCGAACCAAAATCGAATTGGCTTGCTCACCAAGTTTTGTCATAATCCGTCCATAACTTTTTGAAATATCATGCTATATATCGTTTTTGGGTCCCATTTCTCAATAGTGAAGAAACACTTTGAAAAGAAAAAAAAAAATCAAAAAAAATCTGGTACGTATCTGGATCCGGATCCCCACCAAAATCTAATCAATTCGTCCTCGTCATTCTCCTAACCAGTCCACAAAGTTTCGTCTGAATCCGTTGATAATTTTTTGAGATATGATGCTAAATATAGTTTGTGACACTATCTCTCAATGGTGAAAAATCGCTTAAACAATCCAAGTATCCAGACTTTCACCAAAATCGAATCAATTCATCCTTGTCACACACCCAACCTGTCCACCAAGTTTCGTCCAAATCCGTCCACAACTTTTTGAGATATCCTGTTCACAGACAGAGAGACAGACAGGGGTGAAAACATAACCTCTGTCCACCTTTGGTGGTGGAGGCAACAACTGAGCGGAGAAGAGGAAGAAGACGAGGGCGAAGATGAGCAGGCAGCATAGACTGAAAGGAGAGCTGCCTGACAAATTAGAGATGACATTACTATCAATCAGGAAAAGACCATAACTCTATAGAATCGAAAACAACAAATGGACAAAAATACCAGTAAGGAGGACCAACTGAACACTCACAAGAATGATACCAAAATCATCCCCCCCCCTTGAAAAAAATCAATACTGTTTGCTTTGCAGCGGCACTGCTCATTCAAAAAAAGTATCAGGAACTACAACGTAAGAACAACAAACCATGCCCTACATACAGAGACCAAGTACTACCATGGAAATGGACACTCATGACAAAGAGAGAACAACTGAGAAAGGAAACGAGACAAATACAGCAATTCAGAAGAAGAAACCAGAACCCAAAAGTAATGAAGCAAATTAAAAAAAAAAAAACAATTATAAAATTGAGGACAAAAGCCGAGAGGTGATGGTTGCTGAAACAAAACTAAAAATAGAAATGATAGCAAGGATGATTAAAAACTACTACCAAGTCAAGAATGGAAGAAAGCAAAACCAGATGTTTGAAAATAAGCCAAAAGGATTCCACCGCAAACTCGGGGAAACAAAAACAAAATGTAACAAATCCCACTGAAAAAGATGAAATTGAAGATTTCTGGAAAGGAATTTTTGAAGACCCAAAATAACAGTAAGGAGGTGCAAAAGATAAAACAACATTTAAGCAAAATGCCCCCATAATTGAGGAAGAAAAAAAATAAAAAATAAAAAAAAACAAATAAAGAAAAATGCCAAACTTTAAAAGCCCTGGCACGGATGGAATTCCAAACTTCTGGCTAAAGCAACGAGCATCTTTCCCATGCAACTACACTTGAGCATGCAACGAATTTACCCAAGAGGAAAATGCAATGGATGAATAGCTCACAGAAGGTAACACCTTCCTCATTCCGAAATCTGAAGAAACCCAACAACCTCACAATTATGGGCCAACAACATATCCACCAACAAAGTACAAACTTCCAACGAGAATCATCACAGAAATTATGTACCAACACTGAACACAACAAGAAGGTATTAAGACAGAACAGAAGGAATGCAAGAGAAGATGCTACGGAACAATAAACCACCTACTACTAAACAAGGCCATACTCGAAAACTGTAAAACGAGAAGAACCAAATTGTCCACAGGCTGGATAGACAACATAAAAGTTTTTGATGGTGTCCCACATTCATGGATGATAAAATGCATGCAGGTGTACACAATCAACTCCAAAATATTCAAAATGATTGACAAAGCAATGGAGCTCTGGAACACCATATCGATATTGCAGCACTCGGAAGGAAAGCTCGAAATACCAGGAGCGAAGATACGTCGCGGAAACAGCCTTTCGCCCTCCTGTTTTGCCTGGCCCTGGACTCGCTGAGCAAAGTCATTAATGACTTTAAGCTCTTCGCAACGAACAACGGAAAATTGGCAGAAAAACTGAAATTAGTGAAGAGAGTGGAAAAGACCCCAATTCTCACGTCCTTTTTCTCAAGATTGTGCAGACTAAGGGGTTCTATGAACTCTCTAGTTTATAACTTGTTTTAGTGATTGCATTAAAGAATGCACAGTGGGTGGTGGTTGTGGTGAGTGCAATGCTTGGTGTGTAAATTGTAGTGATTTCATGATTTGATGATTATGATGGTGTGGTGTTCGTGGTTAGTGAGTGCAGTGTAGATATAGTTGATCTTTATGGTAATGATTTAAAGAAATAAAAAAAAAATCACAGTCATGATGCCGTCCTGCATTCTCACATGAGCACCGACCAGCACACGTATCTTGTGTCGATTAACGAGAGAGATCATGGCCAATGTCTCGGAGCAAAGCCATAAAAGATATACGAGCACAGCGGTAAGTAAATGAAATTGAAATGAAGTGCTGCTGATGACGCGAAAGCTCTGTTTATGGTGGTATCGAACGTGCTATATTTCTGTGTAACCACCAATAGTGGATTTATTGCAGCGATTGCTCTCCTTGCTTCAGTTACGGCATGTAACACTATCCGTTAGGCATCAATATTCAAATGTCTCACGATGTGGTTATATCTGATTCGACCTTACGTCCCAATCTCCTAACAATGTAAGCATCACATTATCCTGGTCTCATCCCACAACAAATCTCACCCTCACCCCTGATGCATTAGCAACTTGCAACCTGGTACCATCATATCGCTATCTCACCAACATGCTCATATCATCCTGAAGCGGTCTCAACCTCACCTTTATATCATATTGATGTACTCTCACTCTGCACCTGATATCACCGTGAGGCGATCTCACAATAACCTGATATCATCTTGGTGCTATCTCATTCTGATATCATCTTAATGCTCTCTCACCCTGCACTTTGATATCATGTCATATTGTTGTCACATCAATGAAGTGGATATCATTATCATCCTGATGATATCTGACCTTTCATCCAATCATTTCATGAAATCCCATTTTAAATACCAATTCCTAGCTTTCTTGGTTCTCGATATTATCCCTTAAGATGATCTCCTGCTCTCGAATAACGTATTAATTACAAAGATAATCCAAGCTCGCATCACATCGCCATCCACTCTCACATATTTCTCACACCCACAGTCAGTACCATTCTTGCTCTTGGCGTGAGCGCTTGCGGAATAGTAATAATTGGAGATGGAGCGTCATTAGTGCAAAGCTGCAGGCTGGGTTCAGGACACACCTGGTGTGAGTGGTGAAGGAGGAGATAGGGGGTGTGGGGGGGTGTAAGGGGACAGCAGACTGGTGACGGAAGGTGGGAAAGAACATACCTGGAGAGGAGAAAAGGAGGGCAGGGGATGTTAAGGAAGTTGAAGATTATATCAAGGTACGGGGTATGCCGATATGGAGGAATAGAGAGGTACTGGTGATTATAGGGTGGGGGAGAGGTAGTGAAATGGAGAGGATCCCAGCCAATTCTGAATGACCATCTGACACCTCCAATTCTCGTGTTTGTTTTAACTTGATCTGTTGTACTCTCATTACGTCCTCTTTGTGGTCAGTTATTATTCATCGTGTGAGCATATTCTGTGCAGTGAGCTTTCCCAGTGTAAAATGCACGTGTGCGTCCCTGTGTTGGCGGAATCCTTGGTGCCGTGCCAGGATCGGGTGTTTACACAGGTGCATGGTTCATGCACTGAACCCCTCGCAAACGTTTCATTCCCACATGCCTTCAGTGCCATTCTCAGGCCTGCTGATAAAATTCCCCTGCATTACACACAAGTCATGTGTTGTTGGTTGTTATCTCCAGATGCGGGTTTCAGAAGGTGGAACGGAGCCCTCCCAGATCTCAAAGTATCTACCTTCTTGTCAGTGCGTGCACATATATATATATATATATATATATATATATATATATATATATATATATATATATATATATATATATATATATATATATATATATATATATAACACACACACTAGTAAATGGCAGTGTGTGTGTGTCCTCCATATCTCCAAAACCATGAAACCGAGCAGCCTGAAACTTTGCATGCATATGAAGAAAACTCTAAGGAAGTACAAGAGTGAAAATTGGGTGTTTGGGCGAATTAAAACACCCCTTTTGAAGATAATTAACGGCCTTATTTAATTAAATCCTTTAACAGGCGCCTCTTCGGCCACCTCACTTTGGCTTGCTCAGCCTCAACCATGCCTTGAATTTGGAACAGGCCGAAAATATTTCTTAACGATAAAGTTTTTTTTTCTTCACTTTCCTCACTCATATTATCGAATGCCTGTTCATCATCGCTCCAAATCACTGTATACATCACTTCTGTAAGCGCTATAGGTTTCAATTAAGGAGCTTGGAGTGATTTCTTGCATTATATGATACGATTTTCCATGATCTACTCTTACAGACTAATTAAAGTATATCAGCGAAATATGATTTCGGCTTTGAGGATTGGATATTGTCTGGATTAAATAAGTGTCGAAACCTGTTGTGAAATCTGACAATTTAAAGAAATAATGAGTCTTATAAAGAGATATACCCATTTACGTTAAGCAAGTAAGGCGATGTTCCCTCCTTCGTTATATGCACACAAGAAAATGTGAGATTTCCAAAATTAAACTTGTCTTTTTCTACTGTTTGGAGAATTATATTGAGTGAACAATTTTTTTTAGAAACGTGCCAAAATTAACCAGCTTCATTGAACTATATGATTCATTGCATTCACTGCAGTACCTCACAACCTGTCCCATAGAGAGATGACTTATCCATTGCATCTGCCAGATCTGTGTATTTTGAGAGGTTTCACGAGGTGCTCTGCAAGCAATCAAAGCAAATCTGGTGAAAAACAGACATTTTAAAATGATGTACTACGAACGATGTACCATGTGACGCGTGCACAGAGGAGCAGACAACATGGCAGATTATCTGCCATGAGTATTTCATAAGCAATTGAACTTTGCGATGTCTCCAGGATTGTTCAACATGAAGCAGCAACTCTTTCGTGGATCAAGTCATTATTTGAACGAATTCATTTTATTTCGTTAACTGGAGTGTGCGCGGTAAAGACCGGCTTTAAAGTAAAAGGGATCCCATATGGTATGCAGCCACAGCCTGGCCAGCCGTTCCTTGTCAACCATTTAACTGGAGTGCTTGCTTAAGAGCTTAAGCTACTTGCAAGCGACTTATCTTCATTCTGAGCAAATCATTAATTCACTGCGGACGCTTTTCTTGCACCACATCATTCAGAGCAAGCGGCTCGCGCTCCCTCAACCTGAGCGAGCGGCTCGCGCTCCCTCAACCGAAGTGAGGAAAACTCCCACCTAGACATGTCTGGAGGAAAACTCCCATCCAGAGGCAAACTCCCGTCTGGACACGTCAGGAGACAAACTCCTGCCTGGACATAAATATCGCCTGGACGTGTCTGTAGCCAAGCTGTCCAGAGACAAACTCCTATCCGAACACGTCTGGAGACAAACTCCCATCCGGATACGTCCAGAGACAAACCGCCATCCGGACATGTCCAGAGAAAAACTCTCATCCAGACACGTCCGGAGACAAACTCCCATCTGGACAAGTCCGCAGATAAACTCCCGGCCAGACATAAACACCGCCCAGGTGCGTCTGGAGACAAACACCGCCCGGACCCGTCTTGAGACAATCAGTGCCCAGACATAAACACCGCCCGGACACATTCGGAGACAAACACTGCCCGGACTCATCTGGAGCCAAGAGTCCAGGGACAATTTCCCACCTGGACCATCCGGAGATGAACTCCCATTCGGAAATAACCTCTGCCCGGACACGTCTGGAGATAAATACCATCCGGACACGTCCGGAGATAAATACCATCCAGACACATCCGGAGATAAATACCATCCGGACCCGTCCGGAGAGAAATACCATCCGGACGCACCCGGAGACAAATCCTGCCTGGACACGTCTGGAGATAAACCCTACCCAGACATGTCAGGAAATAAAGCCCACCCGGACACGTCTGTAGATTATTTCCCCCCCACGGACACATCCGGAGATAAACTCCGCTCGGACATGTCCGGAGATAAACCATGCCTGGAAACGTCCGGAGATAAATACCATCCAGCCATGTCCGAAGAGAAATACCATCGGGATATGTCCGGAGAGAAATACCATCAGGACATGTCCGGAAATAAATACAATCTGGACATGTCCGTAGATAAATACCATCCGGACATGTCAGTAGACAAATCCCAATCAAATACGTACAAAGATAAACCCCACCCAGATACGTCCGGAGATAAACCCCGCCCGGACAAGTCCAGAGAGGCAAGTTGGAGTCAGTGTGATTACCGACTACAGTACGTACTGTCGTGTTCAGGCCGATTAACACCAACATGGATGGATAGCAGAACGGTTTCAACTCGGAGGAAAACAGCCAAGATTCTCAGCAATTATGGCGCATGCAGGAAGGAGCAGTGATGGTGCTTTACCAGAACAGAAACACAGGGGTTTATCTTCGAACCCACAACGAACAAACACAAGGAAATTCAACGCTAATAATTTAATAAACATAAATCAAGGGTGATAATGAGAATAAATCAAAGTGTAAGGAAATGAAAAATGAGGTAAATTAAATCCTAATTTGTTCGTCTCCACTCAGTCAAAAATACAGACAAGGGGAAAGATAACAATAAAAGAAATTCCTCCCTATATGCCGGCACTCAGCTTCGTGTCCAGAGATGTTATTTTGGAGCCTGGTGTTGTCGAATTCCCATCCAGTGCGCTGGATGTCCGGACACATCTTATATATAATTAACTTTAATCATACACCACTTTATATGCTAATATATCAAGTGATAAACACTTTACCTGGTTGGCATGTCAATTGCCACATCACATTCCCACATTAGAAGTGATAGGCATGTTATAAGCTCAGGTGGCCTGAAGAGGTGAAAACTTGCAAGCAGGTAAGGGGTGGAGGGTCAATATTTTTGCAGGCCACTGTATATAATTGTTTAAAATCACATTACAAATGCACCCCGTGGTGGCCACGTGCTGAGCCACCGTGCGGGAAAACGCACCAAAAATGGCGCCAAGTCACTCGTTGCAGCCATGTACGTGAGGTAAAAGTGTGTGGCGGTCTTCAACGCCAGCAGCCCACAAACCGTGTATGGTTTCTTTTCGCAATCACAATGTAGTGCAAAACGGCTCCCTCTAAGTTCCAGGTCCAAAAGCAAGGGGAGGGGCTCCAGAGAGACCGCCAGAATTGGGCAGCTTTCTCATCATGCCGAGAAGAGATAAGAGTCTGACACTTTTGCTTCCAACTGCCCTCCTTGTCTCTCTGGAACCTTTTTTTCTTTGATATCACCCCCTCCCCCGGGAACAATCATCAGCCTCGCGGGCATGGCCCGCCGGTTACGTTTCCTGACAGGCGGGGTTTTGCTTGCGGGGTATTATTGTTGTTGAAACTGTGGTTCTTTTACGGCCGGCTTTGTAAATGTAAAAAAACGTAGGAAAAGGTCACAGGGGGCAACCACATACTGGGAGAAACTACCCTTATACCCTACCTAGTAAACGCAATACCACCCCCCCCCCCCCGTGTGGTGACACATAACAAGCTTAAGCTCACAGTTTTCCTGACTTAAATTACATTGAGATGTCTCCTACTCGTTCACGGAGCATGCTATACGATACAACACTACATTTACCATGGAATTCCTGTATCTACCCCAAGAAACGTAACCGTAACCACGCTGTCCAGAGACAAACTCCCGTCCGGAGGATGGTGGAGCACGAACCACTCACTCAGGATGACGGAGCATGCACCACTCGCCCAGGATGACGGAGCATGCACCACTCACTCAGGATGATGGCGCATGCACCACTCGCTCAGGATGATGGCGCACGCACCACTCGCTCAGGATGACGGCGCACGCACCACTCGCTCAGGATGACGGAGCACGCAGCACGCAGCACTCGCTCAGGGTGACGGGGCATGCACCACTCGCTCAGGATGACGGAGCATGCAGCACTTGTTCTGAATGATGTGGTGCGACAAAAGCATCCGCAGTGAGTGAACGATTCGCTCAAAATGACGTAGCATGGTACCGCTATCAACTATAGGTCACTCAGCAAGTGGCTTAAGCACTTAAGCAAGCACTTCAATTCAATGGTTGATAAGGAACGGCAAGCCAGGCTGTGGCTGCATACCATATAGGATCCCTTTACCTTTAAATCCGGTCTTTACCGAGCATGCAGCAGTGAATGAAATAAAATGAATTCGTTCAAATAATGACTTTATTCACAAAAGAGTTGCTGTTTAATGTAGAACAACCCGAGAGATATCACAAAGTTAAAACGCCCGTGAAATAAACATTGCAGATAATCTGCCATGTTGCCTGCTCGTCTGTGCTCGCATCACGTGGTACATAGTTTGTGGTCCGCGCAAACGTTATAACTTTATTTTAAAACATCCATTTATGGATAAGCAGTCCCTCTGGGGGACAGGGCACAAGGTCCAGCAGTGAATGCATTAAATCATACAGCTCAATGAAGCTGGTTAATTTTGGCACGTTTCTAAAAAAATTTTGTTCACTCAATACAATTATCCAAACAATATAAAAAGATGAGTTTAATGCTTTTGAAATTTCACATTTTCTTGTGTATGTATGGAGGAGGGAGGGAACATAGTCTTGCTTGTTTAAAGTAAATAGGTGTATCGGATTAGTTATAAGACTCGTTATTTCTTTAAATTATCAGATTTCACAACAGATTTCGACACTTATTTAGTCCGGACAATATCCGATCCTCAAAACCGAAATAATATTTCGATAATACACTTTAATTAGTCCGTGAGAGTAGATTGTGGAAAATTGTATCATACAATGCAAGAAATCGCTCCAAGCTCTTAATTTGAAAGCTGCAGTACTTACAAAAGTGATGTTCACAATGATTTGTAGCTATGATGAACAGGCATTCGATAATACGAGTGAGTAAAGTGGAAAAAACAACAACTTTATCGTTCAGAAATCGTTGCGGCCTGTTCCAAGTCAAGTCATGGTTGAGTAGGCCAAAAAACATGGCGGCTTCAGACCCCAGCGAGGTTACCAAGGAAATGCCCAAAGACCCCAAAGAGCGAGGTGGAGGTGCCTGTTAAAGGATATAACTAGCCGGGAGGCGACGATGGTTCACGGGAATTTTTGAACAATGCCACGATAGGTACAATTGAGTTAGTGGAAGCTTTTGAGGAAGCCCTACTGTAAAAACCTATCTGTTCCGTCAAAATTGACCAAATCAAATCGGATTTTTTTATATTTTGTACTTATGGACATTACGCACAGCTTCTAGGAAATGAAATTGTGTGAAAAAAAAAAATCTAGAAAAAATAAATAAATAATATGGAATAGGCAAAGCCGAGAAGCGAACGTAGAATTCTTAAATTCGCTTCTGACTTTACCTGTAAGGGACATTTTCACAAAAGCGGGTCAGGTAACGGTAAAGAGCAAACTCAAAAATCAACTTTCTTTGATATTCTCGAAATAGTGCTTGAACCCCTTATAAGGCCGAGAAAAATGTTCAAATGATGTCAGCAACGCAGGATCACCAAAAGGCCTCTGCACTGACTGGGCAATATATGCTCGATAAAAATTATCGGACAGTCTTTACCGTTACCTGACCCGCTTTTGTGAAAATGTCCCATAACTTGTTGACAACTGTATACGCAATTTCCGGTTACTTCGGCCTGGATTCGGGATCAGCGGATGATCATTTAATCACGATTAAAAATTAATTTTTGGTGATGCAAGAGATATCTTTATTAAAATCAGTGGAGGAAATATACACCATGTCTGATATTATTTGGGTCTTTCATGTCTCCGACGATGCCTTTATCTGCCGGCATGCATCATTCCCCATGACAAAAACCGGAAACAAAAAAAAAAAAAACCCAGAAACAAAACAAAAACGGAAGCAAAAGGTTCATAGCCAATGACACGGATTCACAATTGCCAGGATATTGTGTTGATTTTGTTGTTTCCTATTCTCTCATGTGCACGCGTTAAGTAATATTCACAAGATAGAAATAAAACCCAATCGTGTTTATACACCGCACAGCGTTTAACAACAATCGGAAGCAAAAGGTCATAGCAAACGACACGGATTCCAAATAGCCAGGGGTATTGTGTTGTTGTTGTTTCCTATTCTCTCATGTGCACGCGTTAAGTATGAAGCTCACTGCGTTCGCTAAAAAGTTCAAGTCGGCGTGGCTCCACCCACAAGGGGCGTGGGACGCCCCTCATACAAAAAGATACAACTAGATCATGATATCTCGCTTGTGTCCAAGTTTCATCAAGATCGCATCAAACGTCACGGAGCTATGCTCTGGAGAGAGAGGGAGAGGGAGAGGGAGAGAGAGAGAGAGAGGGAGAGGGAGAGAGAGAGAGAGAGGGAGAGGGAGAGAGAGAGAGAGAGAGAGAGAGAGAGAGAGAGAGAGAGAGAGAGAGAGAGAGAGAGAGAGAGAGAGAGAGAGAGAGAGAGAGAGAGAGAGAGAGAGAGAGAGAGAGAGAGAGAGAGAGAGAGAGAGAGAGAGAGAGAGAGAGAGAGAGAGAGAGAGAGAGAGAGAGAGAGAGAGAGAGAGAGAGAGAGAGAGAGAGAGAGAGAGAGAGAGAGAGAGAGAGAGAGAGAGAGAGAGAGAGAGAGAGAGAGACAGACAAGCCGGTAGGCGACATGGGTGGTCGCTATATAATTGCATACTAGTCATACAGTTTTTGACGGATCGGGTTGAAAATTTTTGACAAAGAGGTTGATTATAGTGCGCATAAAAGCGCGGAAGCAGATTTTTGATTTTCAAAAAAAAATATATATATAAATATTTTTAGGATTTTTTCAAAAATTTCAAAGTCCCTTTGTTAGGCAACGGTGGCGTCCGTAGCAACGATGCTCAAAAGCATACAACTAGATCCTGGTATGAACCTACAAATCAAGTTTCATTAAAATTGGCTGACTTCTCTGGCCTCCAGAACTGTCCATTACATACAAACATACAGACAGACGGAAAAACTGAGAATAAGGGTAGTCTCGCGACCACCCAACAAACATACAAACATACAGACGGACGGAAAAACTGAGAATAAGGGTAGTCTCACGACCCCCCAACAGACACACACACACACACACACACACACACACACACACACACACACACACACACACACACACACACACACACACACACACACACACACACACACACACACACACACACACACACACTAAAAGTTATCTATACATATTACTTCACATGAACAACTTCAATCATACACCACTTTATATGCCAATACATTAAGTAATAAACACCTTACCTGGTTGGCATGTCCATTACATCACATTCTCACATGTTATAGACATGTTATCAACTCAGGCGGCCTAAAAATGAGAAACTTGCGAGGGGGGGGGGGGTTAGGGTTGGGTGAATATTTTTTTCAGGCCACTGTGTATAACCGTTTAAAGTCACATTAAAAAATGCTCCTTTTACTGTTGAAAGATTACATTTCAAAATCTTCCAAAGATATATCGATAACCCCCTTCGAGTTGACTCAGCAAAACGCAGGCAATGGAACCTGCTCGAGATAATTAAAATCCTGCACGTGATTTGAAATTCCAAACGGACGTTCCCCCTTCTTATTTCGCCATCTTCGGCTTTGCACGTCGATCGCATCCTTGTTTTATGTCCACCGAAACGAGCTCGAGTCCCATCCGAAACACCACACAACGAGCGGAGAACGAGCCCCCGCTTCGAGCTGCCGTTCTCCTTCCCAAACAAATGACGTCATCACTCCGGCAGCGAATCGCGCACCGGATAACCCGTGCTCGCCCCTCCCTCTGTACGAGCTGCGATGTGACTCCGCCCACTAACAAACTTCCCATCTCCAGGCGGCAACAAAATGACTCCCAGCACCGAGCCCCGTCCACGCGATCAGCGAGACGCAACGCGAGGCATTTTGACCTCATCTCAGCGCACTTTAGTACTTTTCTCCCGCCATTTTTACCTCACAATGCTCTCCAGTGAAGCCGTATAAACGGCAATTATCTTCTTCTTCTTCTTCTTCTTCTTTCATCGACATCGATAAACGTCGCACACAAGTCAACAGCTCGTAAATGCGCGCGCTAATATTGTTTATAAATACAACTTCGCGTATCTCCGAATATATGAATAAATTTGCATACACTTAAGAAAAGATTAACAATGAATTATTAATCGAGCTTTAGGGATAACAAAACGAAAAAAAAAAAAGTGTGGAAGGGAATAACGACAGGCGTGGCTAAGCCTTGTCAATCAACGGGCGATGGGCGGAGCCAACACCCAAACAGGGATTCTTATTGGTCAACGCCGAGCGACTAGGGGGCCGGCCGAGCACTCCGGGTCAAGTTTGCGGTGTCGGGAGCGGGGATCGGCAGGCGCTTCGTCGCGCTCATCGTCCGCGATTCTTCGATCCTGGTGGCGCTGTCCGTGACGCTCTCCCTTCTCGGGTTCCATCATCTGCACCGGCGCTTGAACACTCACGGAAATAGGCTTAACCCCCGAGCCCCGCCCCCCACCACCTCGCCCCATTCCCGGCCAGTGATCCCGACCCCTCGTTCCACACCACCACCACCACCACCACCACCACTACCGGACTTGCTACGCCAGCAGCAGAATCCTCTTTCATTCGCTTCATTCTTTTTTCCCCTCTCGATCCCAAGGCCGATGAAGGCTGCTCTGCTCCCGTTTCCTCACATCCTTCTGTGTGTCCATTGAGCTGTCTGTGTCTGTGTGCGCTCCGTTCTTCCCTCCCTCCACCCCTCCTACCCCTTCCCCCCACCCCCACCCCTCCTCACCGCCTGTGCATGATGGACGACCAGGGCCGTCTCATGTCGTCCCTCGCCATCGGCATGAGTGGCATGGCCGCCGTTGGCCTCTCGCACCAGCACCTGTCCGTTCCGTCCGTGGACGGGGTGGACGGCCCGGGATCCGGGGGGCCTCAGGGCGGGAAACAAGACATCGGGGACATCCTGCAGCAGATCATGACCATCACTGACCAGAGTCTTGACGAGGCTCAGGCCAGGTGAGTCTCGTGTCCGAGTCTTGTCTTTGTTTGTGTCTCTCACGGCCTCCCGTGGCCGCATTGTCTCGGTACATCATGTCATCTTTGTCTCTCCGCTTCCTGTCCTGACGATGTGGATAAATCTTTCTTCACTATTAACGGCTGTCCCTCGACATTGCTGTACGTGTCGTGTCTTTGTCCGTCCCTTACTCTGTATGGTACGCGTCGAAGGACGGCCAAGGGTTCTGTGAGTGTACAGTGCACACTGTACGCGAGCTCGCGTGTCGATCACGGCACACGTCCGTACGTACCGAACCGTCGTCGTCCATCTGTGGTGGACGTACAACCCGTCTATATCTATAAATATATAAATATATATCGACTCGGTGTTTAACACCTGGGTCTGAAGGCGGTGCCGGAGAGTGCGTCGCCATGTACACGTCCAAGTGGTCTGTCTGTACGTGTACGATGTCCGAGGATTACCACGACGACAGACGGACGTGTGAGGAGATCGCTGCTGTGATCGTTGAAGAGAAACTCCGCGTGCATTGATTTCCCGCCTTTATTTCCATAGTTCGACCGACGCGGTCTCGGTGACGCCGACGGAGTTTCGCTGGTCCACGTCCACGGGGTTTCGCTGGTCCACGTCCACGGAGTTTCGCTGGTCCACGTCCACGGAGTTTCGCTGGTCCACGTCCACGGGGTTTCGCTGGTCCACGTCCACGGGGTTTCGCTGGTCCACGTCCACGGGGTTTCGCTGGTCCACGTCCACGGGGTTTCGCTGGTCCACGTCCGCGGGGTTTCGCTGGTCCACGTCCACGGGGTTTCGCTGGTCCACGTCCACGGGGTTTCGCTGGTCCACGTCCACGGGGTTTCGCTGGTCCACGTCCACGGGGTTTCGCTGGTCCACGTCCGCGGGGTTTCGCTGGTCCACGTCCACGGGGTTTCGCTGGTCCACGTCCACGGGGTTTCGCTGGTCCACGTCCACGGGGTTTCGCTGGTCCACGTCCACGGGGTTTCGCTGGTCCACGTCCGCGGGGTTTCGCTGGTCCACGTCCGCGGGGTTTCGCTGGTCCACATCCGCGGGGTTTCGCTGGTCCACGTCCGCGGGGTTTCGCTGGTCCACGTCCGCGGGGTTTCGCTGGTCCACGTCCGCGGGGTTTCGCTGGTCCACATCCGCGGGGTTTCGCTGGTCCACGTCCGCGGGGTTTCGCTGGTCCACGTCCGCGGGGTTTCGCTGGTCCACGTCCGCGGGGTTTCGCTGGTCCACGTCCGCGGGGTTTCGCTGGTCCACGTCCGCGGGGTTTCGCTGGTCCACGTCCGCGGGGTTTCGCTGGTCCACGTCCGCGGGGTTTCGGTGGTCCACGTCCGCGGGGTTTCGGTGGTCCACGTCCGCGGGGTTTCGCTGGTCCACGTCCACGGGGTTTCGCTGGTCCACGTCCACGGGGTTTCGCTGGTCCACGTCCACCGGGTTTCGCTGGTCCACGTCCGCGGGGTTTCGCTGGTCCACATCCGCGGGGTTTCGCTGGTCCACGTCCGCGGGGTTTCGCTTCGTTCTGGAGCCAATCTTTCAGTTTCGCACTCTGTTCAAATTTCGAGGGCAATCTCCGGTTCGTCCGTGGAAGGTATGCAGCCGAGTCTCCATGTGTCAAGGTAGTTAGAGGCCATGTCCATGGCCTCTCCCATTCATCTATCCGCAACCGATGTGCGAATCCCGCGACTCAGGTTTTATCCCACAGCAAACAGATCGTGGAGTATATCATAACCATATTGGCTCGGCACGGACTAAATGGTGACTCAATTGGAGTTCCGTGAGGTGTCCATGGAGTCAATGCTCTTTCCGTGAGGTGTCGTGCTTAGTCCGAAAGAGCTCGACAAGGCGTCTGTGCTTGGTCCGTAAGAGCTCGACAAGGCATCTGTGCTTGGTCCGTAAGAGCTCGACAAGGCATCTGTGCTTGGTCCGTAAGAGCTCGACAAGGCATCTGTGCTTGGTCCGTAAGAGCTCGACAAGGCGTCCGTGCTTAATCCGTAAGAGCTCGACAAGGTGTCCGTGCTTGGTCAGTAAGAGCTCGACAAGGTGTCTGTGCTTGGTCAGTAAGAGCTCGACAAGGCGTCCGTGCTTAGTCAGTAAGAGCTCGACAAGGCGTCCGTGCTTAATCCATAAGAGCTCGACAAGGCGTCCGTGCTTAATCCGTAAGAGCTCGACAAGGCGTCCGTAAGAGCACGGCGAGGCGGCCGTAAGAGCTCGGCGTGGCTTCCGTGCCTGGTCCGTAAGAGCTCGACGAGATGTCCATGCTTGATCCGCAAAAGCTCGGCGAGGCGTCCGTGCCTGGTCTAAAGAGCTCGGCGAGGCGTCCGTGCCTGGTCCGTAAGAGTTTGGCGTGGGGTCCGTGCCTGGTCCGTAAGAGCTCTGCGAGGTGTCTGTGCCAGGTCCGTAAGCGCTCGGCGAGGCATCCATATCTGGTCCGTAAGAGTTCGGCGAGGCGTCCGTGCCAGGTCCGTAAGAGCTCGGCGAGGCGTCCGTGCCAGGTCCGTAAGAGCTCGGCGAGGCGTCCGTGCCAGGTCCGTAAGAGCAAGGCGAGGCGCCCGTGCCAGGTCCGTAAGAGCTAGGCGAGGCGTCCGTGCCAGGTCCGTATGAGCAAGGCGAGGCGCCCGTGCCAGGTCCGTAAGAGCTAGGCGAGGAGCCCGTGCCAGGTCCGTAAGAGCTAGGCGAGGAGCCCGTGCCAGGTCCGTAAGAGCTCGGCGAGGCGTCCGTGCCTGATGCGTAAGAGTTCAGAGAGGGGTCCATGGCAGGTCCGTAAGAGCTCGGCGAGGCGTCCGTGCCTGGTCCGTAAGAGCTCTGCGAGGCGTCCGTGCCTGGTCCGTAAGAGCTCAGCGAGGCGTCCGTAAGAGCTCAGCGAGGCGTCCGTGCCTGGTCCGTAAGAGCTCGGCGAGGCGTCTGTGCCTGGTCCGCAAGAGCTGGGCGAGGCGTCCGTGCCTGGTCCGCAAAAGCTCGGCTAGGCGTCCGTGCCTGGTTCGTAAAAGCTCGGCGAGGCGTCCGTGCCTGGTCCGTAAAAGCTCGGCGAGGCGTCCGTGCCTGGTCCGTAGGAGCTCGGTGAGGCGTCCGTGCCTGGTCCGCAAAAGCTCGGCTAGGAGTCCGTGCCTGGTCCGTAAAAGCTCGGCGAGGCGTCCGTGCCTGGTCCGTAAAAGCTCGGCGAGGCGTCCGTGCCTGGTCCGTAAGAGCTCGGCGAGGCGTCCGTGCCTGGTCCGTAAGAGCTCGGTGAGGCGTCCGTGCCTGGTCCGTAAAAGCTCGGCGAGGCGTCCGTGCCTGGTCCGTAAGAGCTCGGCGAGGCGTCTGTGCCTGGTCCGTAAGAGCTCGGTGAGGCGTCCGTGCCTGGTCCGTAAGAGCTCGGCGAGGCGTCCGTGCCTGGTCCGTAAGAGCTCGGTGAGGCGTCCGTGCCTGGTCCGTAAGAGCTCGGCGAGGCGTCCGTGCCTGGTCCGTAAGAGCTCGGCGAGGCGTCCGTGCCTGGTCCGTAAGAGCTCGGTGAGGCGTCCGTGCCTGGTCCGTAAGAGCTCGGTGAGGCGTCCGTGCCTGGTCCGTAAGAGCTCGGCGAGGCGTCCGTGCCTGGTCCGTAAGAGCTCGGCGAGGCGTCCGTGCCTGGTCCGTAAGAGCTCGGTGAGGCGTCCGTGCCTGGTCCGTAAAAGCTCGGCGAGGCGTCCGTGCCTGGTCCGTAAGAGCTCGGCGAGGCGTCTGTGCCTGGTCCGTAAGAGCTCGGTGAGGCGTCCGTGCCTGGTCCGTAAGAGCTCGGCGAGGCGTCCGTGCCTGGTCCGTAAGAGCTCGGTGAGGCGTCCGTGCCTGGTCCGTAAGAGCTCGGCGAGGCGTCCGTGCCTGGTCCGTAAGAGCTCGGCGAGGCGTCCGTGCCTGGTCCGTAAGAGCTCGGTGAGGCGTCCGTGCCTGGTCCGTAAGAGCTCGGTGAGGCGTCCGTGCCTGGTCCGTAAGAGCTCGGCGAGGCGTCCGTGCCTGGTCCGTAAGAGCTCGGCGAGGCGTCCGTGCCTGGTCCGTAAGAGCTCGGTGAGGCGTCCGTGCCTGGTCCGTAAGAGCTCGGTGAGGCGTCCCTGCTTTTCCTGCAAGCCATATCCGTGCATATTCTGAGAGCTTCGTGAATTGTGCATGCTGTTTTTGTTAGGTGTGCGTGCTTCGTTTGCCAGAGCTCCGTGAAGTCTCCGTTCTCTTTCACTGAGGTGTTCGTGCTTTTCCTGGAAGCCATAATCCGTGCTGCGTCCGTCAGTGAAGTGTTTCTGGTCTTTCAGTGAGGTGTTCGTGCTTTTTCCGTAAGCTGCATCTGTACTTTTTTGTAAGCCGTATCCGTGCTTATTCCATTAGTGCTTTGTGAAATGTCCATGCTCTTTCTATGAGGTGTCCATCCTTCTTCCATTTAAGCTCCGTTAGAACTCGATCATGTGTCCATGTTCATGCATTGGTTTGATGTGAGCAACCTTACAAGGAACTTCAGTGCAGGAGGAGACTATGAGGCCCATCAAGTCTGTGTAGTGGTTGCCAACTAGTGGTTCTTTGTGCTGTATCCTAAAAAAAATAAAAAATGTTGAGCCTGAGCACCATGCAAGGAAGCAGCACGTACCATTTTAAAAGTCTTTGGCATGACCGCAGGAGAGCAGGGTTGGAACCGCCAACCTCCCAGACTTGGAGCGGACGATCTAACCATTATATAATGTGTCTGCGCTTCGTCCGTTAGAGGACCCTAAGGTGTCCGTTCTTTGTCCGTTGGAGCTCCATGATGTGTCCTTCATCTGTTCATCCGTTGAAGCTTTGTGAGGTGTCTGTGCTCGGTGCATTAGATTGTGCGGTCCATGCCCAGTGTCCATTTGTCACAAAGCTTCATGTTGCCCCAATCGTCGGCACCTGGGTTCATCCTTTAATTTGCTGTGCATTTATGCGATGTCGGATTGAGTGTGGTACTTCCAATGTAATCGGTCACCTTTACTGTTTGATTACCTTCCAGAAAGCACGCGCTCAATTGCCATCGGATGAAACCTGCCCTGTTCAGCGTTCTCTGCGAGATTAAGGAGAAAACAGGTGAGTGGGTACGGGTGCGCCTGTTGGGTACACGGCTCTGTCCGCCCATTTGTTTGGACCACCGTGTGGTTGCTCACCAGCGTTTTGTACGCCTGTTTCTCGCATATTCTCCTGCTTTAAAACTCCGATTGCGTTCCCTTGTGCAGGGAGCGGCACGGTGTGCGTTCCTGTGTGCACAGAGCAGAACGGTGTGTGTGCCCATGTGCAGAGAGCGGCACAGTCCGTACAAATCAAAAATATTACGAGTCGGAACCGCGAGCTGCGGAACAGTGACGCAGAGCGAGAGTTCAATATGTGTTTGGTATTTGTGATGGTGTGTGGTGAGTCGTACATGGTGAGAACAAATCTGCTGCAGAAGTACTCTCACTGAGCAGAGCATGATATCCAGTTAAGTGTTCTATCGATGTCGGAACTCGCTCAACCCTGCGGCCCCTGATTGAATATGACGTAGCCTTGGGCAGGAAAGTAACGGCTCCGGATCATAATGTCGGTCTGTGCTGTTGGATGTGGTGGGCTCCGACAACATGCACTCTAAGGTGGATGGGAGTGCAGCAGTCTTAGTGGATGCTTGTTAAAATAATAATATTATTATGATCATTATTATCTTCTGATGGTGCATATATGGCACCTGTGGACACATTTTAGTAATTGAGATTATCATTTAAGTTTGTTTTTAGATAGCCTGGTGTTGGCATAGTGGTTAGGGTAGCGGCTTGGGATCCAAAAGGTCCTGCGTTCAAGCTCCGTTGGCTGCTTGAATTAATACACACCAGGAGGTTGACTCAGCCTGTCATCCTTTCGAGGTCGGCGAAGTGAGTACCAGTGTACTGGGCCCGGTGTATGCCCCGGTTAGAATAGGTGTACCATATCCCTGTGTCGTAAGAGGCGACCGGGGTTGCGTCAGGAAGGGCATCTGGCGTAAAACCTGTGCCAAATCACTATGCGGATCATAATGGATGATACGCTGTGGCGACCCCTAACGGGAGCAGCCGAAAGAAAGAGAAGAAGATATAAGTTTGTTTTTCATAACAAAGTGATTCATTGAACTTAACGTTTGTCATTTTACCTAATAGAAAACGTTTCGGTGATATTTTAAACATTATTTGAGGATATTAAATGTTACAAAGTGGAGACTAATGTCTTGCATCTCGTGTCCCTCCTGATACTTCCTGCTGGTATGTCACGGCGGACGCCGCCATGAAGTGGGAACCACTCTGAATTGTCCACATTTTCAGGTGTTCAATAACCATAGTTCTGCTCCTGACTTTGTTTTACCCAAAGCTCACAACTCCACGGTCTCTCAACTCGTATTGCATTCTGTGGTGAAGCAGTTTTGTGTTGTGGGGGAGGGTGAGATCGAGGGAGGGAGGAAGGGAGGGAGCGCGTGGGGAGGGGTATGGTAGTGATCCTTTTGCAATAGGGAAGGTGCGGGGGTGTGTACCTGGTATCCGTGTCCGACGTGATGCCTTGTGGAGCACGGGAATGTTTTCGAATTTGAGCCAAAGTACCGAGTGTATGGTTCACAGTTTGCTATGTCCTGCCCACAACCCCTTTGCTTTCCTCTCATGACCCCCTCCATACCCCCATCATTCTCTCTCCCTCTCTCTCTCCCTTCCTCTCTCTTTGCCCATTATTTTTGCCACGGTAACCTTTTGGCTGCTGTGCTGTCCTGTTCTCTACACTGTAAGTGTCAGGATTCTCGCTCCCTCACCCTGTCCTCATAACTGCACTTTATTCTTGGTATAACAAGCGCACCCTCCCCGTGCAGTGCACAGACTGATCTCATGCCTGAACCACGCAGAGGCCGCTGTTTCCGTGAAAGGCTCTTTCCTGATTCACATTTCTCTGGCAACTGTAATCTGCTCGGTATTGGTTTGAGTTGTATGTTAACACCCTTATGATCAGCACAGGTAGTGTGTTTGATCAGCGCAGATTATTCAGTTTCACGCTTTGATGGTCAGCATGGATGGTCAGTGTTTCACATCGTTGTGATCAGCATATTGTCCTCTTTCATATTCAGCGCATTGCTGCGGATCAGCACGAGTTCTTGCTGGGAGGCATCCACTGATACAATGCATCCTGGTAGGGCAGGGACTTGTAATTTGTTCAGGGTGCCGGTGATAGCCGACCTCCTCTTCGCTGAGGACACTGCAATTTAACTAACGAATACTGCAGACGGGACCCAGTTTAACTCCATCTGAGGGATGGCGCACACACTGATTTATCACCCTGCCTGCGAAACACCAGGATGAGAGTTTATTGCTGGGTCAAGATTCGAACCCAGGCTAGACACCTGAGGTGAGTATGCATACTTCTCGGTTATCCTGCCAGCCCATGATCAGCATGGATAGTTAGCGTTTCACAACGTTATTGTATGATCAGCGTGGATGGAATTGTTTAAAGTTTAGTTTGGCATAGTTGTAGTTTTTGTGACTTCCAACTTGTTATTTGTGGATTTCCACAAACCTTGTGACTATAACCACTAAAGTTAGGGAAATAAGATATAACCAGGTCAGTCACTTTCAAAAGTTCATCCTGGAAGTTATGGTGGAGTTGAAGAGAAAAAATGATGAAGAACAGTCGAATAGACACCTATCAACAAAGTCAATTCTGATTGGACGTTCTCTACTGATGCGTTATCACCTCCCAATGGTCAAGGTGGGAGGAGCCAGTTCTCCCACCTCCAACCTAGACCATTGGGAGGTGATGATGCATCAGTAGAGAAAAAAATGATGCGAACATGTTGTCATTAATTTTGAACAGCAATTTGAAAAACCAGCTCCCATCACAAACTGGTAGAGAAGGGACACAAAATTTTGCGCCACATGATCAGGCAGCTTGTCAAGGTGCTACATCAGGGTTCAGACTTCAAGCCTGTGGGGACACTAACTCCAACACTACTCTCTAGCATGCACTACAGAACCAGGAACGCAACTCATAAGGCAGAAAAAAAAAATCCCACCAAAACCCATACCCCTTATCTGGCAGTCTGCTCCAAGAGCTTGCAGCAAAACCAATTTTCCACTCAAGGCCCCGAAGGAACAGGTGGTGGTACTGCCCTGGGCGACTGTCAACAGCCTACCTGCCGGCTGTGCACACAGTTCCTTCAGTTCGTGAAATGGCGATCTCGGTTTGAACTGGGAATTGGGTTCCTTCACTCCTGAAATCTCAATCTGTGTTTGAACTAAGGATGGGGGCTACATCACTTTGGAGCCCTCAATTTTTGTTTGAAATGAGGATGGGGTGTTCTTATTGAAATTTTAAATTAACAATACAGTCGGATGGTTGAGCCAGAAAACGAAGAGGGACCTCTGGGGTGGAAAAGTGAAGAAAGAAGATGGGGAAAATGTGATAAGAATAGGAATTCCTCAGACGATTGGCCAACAGTAAAATAAAGCATTGGGTGAGGGGCAACAGAAAACTTTGCAGACAAACAAAGAACATTTCAGATATCACCATCAGTGCAAAGTAGTGGCCTCAGAAGGGCCTCTCGGCATCCTGTGCTCTGTGCGACTCTGGTCACAAACTGGAAGAAAGGGGGACCTGAGATGATGAGGCTGCTTCCCAGGGTGCTATACCCAGGTTTGGGTCTCGAGGTTTCTGTTGGCAAGCCTGTGGGAACACCGAATTGAACGGTACTCTTTAGCAGGCACTGCAGAACCAAGAATGCAACCTGTAAGGTAGGAAGAACCCCAAAAACCCCACAAACCTCCCACCCCCACCTCTTCATCTGGCAGCCTGCTCCTAGAGCTTGCAACAGAGCCAACGGATAGGTGGTGGTACCGCTCCAGGTGACTGCTGGCCGGCTGTGCACAGCTTCTTCAGTTTGTGAAATCTTGAACTGGGGATGGAGTTCCTTCAGTTTGTGAAACGGCGATCTCAGTTTCAACTGGGGATGGGGTTCCTTCACTTGCCGCTTGGCTCAACACAAGGAAGAAAGCATGTTTCCAGAAACCTCAAAGACATGGCTTAGCAAGCGATGTAAAAACACGATGTCTCGGAATCATCTCCTCCACAAATGGCCATTTAAACGTTAAACAATTTGATAAATGTTTAACATTCTTAACAGGCATATAAATATTTAACCATTCCAGACATAATATGAAACAAAACCCAAAGTGAGAAAGCAATTTGAGAAGAGTTGTTTTTATTATTTTATATATTTTTATAGCTGCCACCAGTGTCTAAATCTTTGTGCTTGTGACTTCTACTACACCCTACAAATCTAAACCCACCTTATTCTGTCACTGTTTCTGGACATCATTCTTCTTGTCATCATCTTACCTGTTTAAATTATGACGGTTTTGTATTTGCCATTTTGATATCAGCTCAGCCTTGAGTCATCAATTCAAACCACATAAAACGTGAAGCACATTGAATGCTCCTGTGTAAGCTATGTTTGACGCTAAACGTTCCAGGGAATCTGAACTGTTCGTGAACGGACTGGAATGTGTGACAGAGGTACTTTAGGAAAAATGGTTGGTGGGTGGGAGGAAGGATTAGGGGTGGGGAAGCAGGCATGTAGAGTGGATGGAAAGATCCTCTTTGCTGGGCTGTGCCACAACGGATGCTGACGTATGTTAAGTGCATTGTTCTCAGCTGGGGAGGCAAATCTGAGTGGCAAACTGACTCATGAGGACGTGATCCTGCTTCATTCACAATCCTCTTTGTGTCCCAATACTGCTTGCTCTCCATTTTCATGAATCTTTGCGTGGTAACAGCAACTCGTGCTCACACATGGTTCTTGCAATGGTAATTGGAATACACAGTGGCCTGCAAAAGTATTCACCCCCTTCCAATAATGCCACATTTAGATGAACTAGAAGCACCCGCTCCCTGTGGGAGCGGCCATGGCGGTTGTGTTATTATCCTTATTGAAACGTGTAACTCAAAATACCACTCTAAAATACCTCTCACTGCGCAAGTCGAAACACCTTACTGCACTGGAAAACTTGGGGACAGGAACACTGTACTATATAGGGTGGGGACTTGTAATACCCTCTCCCAACTTGAGCGGCGCTACATGATACACATTTACACAAATCATTTGTGTCCCACCCCCCTCTCTCCCCGGCAAGACCAGAGGAAAGATAAAAACACCCTGATACACTAATCGGGTCATGCTGATCCTATGTAGCAAATCTGGATGTAATCTGTCCCCAGAACTGTCGGAGGAGTAGCACGACAAACAAACATTAGTAAGGATTCTGTGAATTATCGTGAGGATTATGAATTAGGATTATGTAGAAACAATTTTTCCAAATGAACTTTTTTTTTATTCATCACTGAACAGATCAAACCGAACACTTATTATTGTTTGAGGTTACATGTCAGAAAATACTTGCAAAAAACATACAAATCAAAAGTATTCAGCCCCTTCGGTCAGTACTTGATGGAAGCACCTTTTTCAGCAATGACTGCTACGAGAGTTTTTGTGTTGGTCTCTACCGGCTTTACATAGTGAGATGGTGAAATATTTTCCCATTCTTCAAGTGAAAATTGCTCTAGTTCTGCCAAGTTTGATGGGGATCATCGATGGACTGCAATCTTCAAGTCTTACCATAAATGTTCAATTGGGTTCAAGTCAGGACTTTGACTGGGCCACTCAATAACATTTATTTTCTTATTCAGCCACTCCAGTGTGGCTTTAGCTTTGTGCTTCGGATCATTGTCCTGAAATGTGAATCTCCTTCCCAGTTTTGGATTTGTGGCTGACTCAAGCAGGTTTTCATCAAGGATTCTCTTGTATTTTGTACCATCCATTGTTCCTTCGATCCTGACAAGCTTGACAGTCACTGCTGATTAAAAAAAAAGCAGGCCCATAACATGATGCTGCCACCACCATGCCTGACATTAGGGATGGTGTTGACGGGATGATGTGCAGTGCTAGGTTTGAGCCAGACATAACAATTTGATCAAATTTTTGTCTTGTCTGACCACAAAACTTTTCTTCACATGCCTGCAGTATCATTAAGATGCTTTTTCTCAAACTCCATACGAGCTTTTAGATGTCTTTTTTTCAGTAATGGCTACTTTCTTGCCTCCTGTCCATCGAGACCAAGTTTGTGAAGGGATTGGGATATTGTGGATTCATGAACACTGACCTCCATCTCAGACATAGAGCCTCGCAGATCTTTAAAGTCATTGTTAGATTTACGGTGACGTCCTGAACCAGTTTCCTGTTTGGATGGGTGACCTGATCTGGGTAGAGTCTGGGTGGTATGATACATCTTCCACTTCTTAATTATGGATATCATCATCCTCGAAGGGATAATGAGTGACTGAAATCTTTTTATAACCCTCTCCTGAATGGTGTTTCTCTACCACTTTATGTCTGACTTCTTTGGAAAGCTCCTTGGTCTTCATGTTTTCTTTGTTGGTTGACCAAGTGAGTTGCACCTTAGAACTCCTTAGATAAATGGGGGAGCTTCATTTTTAAGTTAAACCACTGATTACATACAGGTGAAACCTATTACACTTCGTTTGTAACATTTTGAAGAAATAATTTGCTCCTGAAGTGATGTGGGGTTAATTAGGGAAAGGGTTTGAATACTTATGCAACTGAGAATCTGTTTTTTCTCTGTTAATATAACTTATTCACATTTTATCTGAATTTTTTTTTAGCTTTATCACTTAGGAGTAGTTTGTGAAGACTATATATTAAGTTTGATTTGAAAGCATCATGAAATAAACTCAGGTGGTATCAAAATGTGAAAACATTGGAGGGGATGAAAACTTTTGCAGGCCACTGTAGCTGCATTTGAATTAGCAATTTTGCATAATCTACACACAGTGTGGTCTGTCCTTTTACCCCTGCTGGCATTGGCCATTCTCTGATCCATTTGTTAGGTTTGTTTCCAGTTATTATGCTCGTGAAGTTGGTTTGTGTTGTGGTATTAAATTAATACAAGTATTGCATTGCTCATCATAATGCATCAGCGTGCCCCCAGAACTGTAGGAGGATCGCGCGCGCGCACACACACACACACACACACACACACACACACACACACACACACACACACACACACACACACACACACACACACACACACACACACACACACACACACACACACACACACACACACACACACACACACACACACTATTATATTCAATAGGGCAATTAAAAAGACATGGATGACCCAGTACGAGCGAAATCTTGACGTACGAGGAGCATTAAAAAAAATGTGATGCAACAGCCGAAGACTCGTCAACAGTTTATTTATTTATTTATTATTGTTATAAATTTTTTGGTGTGTTTTGTGCTCAATTGGTAAAAACACATGTATGTAAATGTATTTTTCTATCATTCTTGGTTAAACTAATTTTGTTTGGGATGTCTTAGCCAATTCTTGTATCGCTTTCTTAGACCGGTTTGACCAAGCCACGTAGAATTGACTGTGTGGCCCACCACACCTATTACATTGTTGCCCTACTCTCTGGTATCAAACACTGAGTAAAAGGAAAAGAAAGAGGACTCGGAACCAGCGTATTTTTGATGTTTTTTTTTTTCTGGTGTCAAAAGGCGAAGCCCACTTTGTTTTTATTTCTATTTTTATTTTTAAAAACATAAAATTGGGAGAAACAAGTGAACTGATCGAAAATGACGACACACACACACTGAATAAGCATACCCTTCTAAAGCTGCGCACTCATCCCAGTTATGAGGGCCATCGTATTACCTCTGACCAAAGTATTTGATTCCCTATTTTTTGTTTTTAACACTTTCTTAGTTATAAACCTTTTCACAGAACATCTTTTAATGTGTTCAATATCCCTCTCTCCTTTTTTTTCCCCCTTCCACATTCAAACCTTGTCCACTGATCTATTGCTATTATTTCCTACTTGTATAAATTTGATTTGCTGTTTCATCTTTTCTTGTATTGCATTGAACATCTCAAGGTTTTTGTGTAACCTCTCTTGTAATATAAAGTGCCCTGTGTTTGCACTTTACCAAAAGTAAGCGCTCATGGGTTAGCCTTTTCCCAATAATGGATTTATGCTTTTAAAATTATTTTTGCTTCCATATTGGTTCATTGGGGCTGGCAGGATGGCTTTAGAGGTACGAGCACTCACTTCTGTAAGCTGTCTAGACTGGGTATGAATCCTGACCTGGCAATAAAAACTGTCATCCTGGTATTTCGCAGGCAGGGTGATTCATGACTGTGTGTGCCGTCCCTCCGATAGATGTTAAACGGGAATCCCGTCTGCCAGCATTAGTTGGTGGACGTTAAAGACCTCACGGTGTTCATTGCAAAAAGTAGGTGAGCTATTGGTTACTCCATGAACAAATTCCAAGTTCCTGCCCTAACTACTGCTGGGAAGGTGATGGCAAACCACTCAGCATAATGCATTCCAATAAACTGCTTGGGCAGCACCGACGCTCTGTAACAGAGTATGGTACATCACAATCAGAATTGGTTATCGGATGTTGAATAGTCGAGTTGGGTGGGCTCTTTCCTCCTTACATGACACCCCCCCCCCCAGTCCGTTGGACTACTGATAATGCCATGCTGATATCAACTGTGTCTGTGTGGGATGTTGGTTTTAATAAGTATCTTCTATAACATTGAATTAATATCCACCATACCCTGAGTGAATGTTATATTACATCAATTGAATCGGTTCTTAAGTGCAGAGAATACCACAATAGACATTGCCATCGTTAGAATCGACGGTTAAACAGCTGTTTCACCCCATAGGCTTCTTTTGTGTGATTTAACCATTTATGTAGTACTTGGTGAGATTCTATTCCTTCATTAAGTGTGTTTTTAAAACTCTCTGGAACTCAAGATTTTCATGTTTGCATCATGTTTGACTGTGGGGTATAGAATGTATTCCAGTTGTTGAACTTTATGATTGAGTGTTGTTGTATTTATTTAGGCAGATATTGTTTCCTGATTTAAGGTCGGTGGTGTTGTTATTAATGTCATCTGCACATTTCAATCAAGTTGGACGATGGTTCCCCTTAACTGATATATCAATAGCAATCACAAAGTCGTGCCAAAAGGAATATTTATATGATGACCATTTAAAATGTGCTTTGGAGTAGTATTTATTTATTTATTTATTTATTTATTTATTTATTTATTATTTGAACCAGTGCAGGGAAGTGAGCAATGGTGGTGAGAGAAAAGAAATGCATGTCTATAGTGATTTAAGAATCAAAACAGATGAATCTTGAAAGCAAGTGGTAGTAGTAAGACAGGATTAATCAAAGAAAGGAAATGACAGCATCTGTAAATGCTTGACCAAGGTCACGCTCTCCCTTGTGCCATTTTGGGAAAACTCGCTTATACACATAATTTGGGGGGAAGGAGGGGGGGGTTGGGAAACGGTGTAAAAAAAAAAAGGCAAGTAAGGGAGCTGGGATGCTACATTAATCCCTGGCTCTACTCTCGCTTGCAGCCTGCCAAAGGCACTCTCAAAATTACAATGACAGTTCAGAAGAGTACCTTTGCAATTTATGATTTTATTTGTGCCCACAACCTTGCAAAGCCCAGCCTGAGGCCTTTTGTGTGCAGATCACAATGTGCCCGCAGATTCGCCGCAAATAAAAATAAAATAAAAATCCCCACCGCCGTTGCGCCTTCGTCTCCTCTTGACGCTCAAGCTCAGGTGTGGATCGCACCTGCTACCCAAGATCGAGTTAAAACTTGAGGAATGTATATTTATGTTTACCTTTTTAGGGTTTTAATCGCTGCTCACTTTACCGTCCTGATTGAAAGCTTGTAACCACTGCAATGCTAGATGATCACCTTGTAAATCGAGCTGTTTGATTAAAATGGAGGTTTGAAATGAGTAGTGTTACTTGTTTTAATAGAACCTTCAAACACCACCTTAAAAATGTGATTGCAACACATTTAGTCTTTTGCTGAATGTATACTTTGCATTTGGAGTACCTTTGCCTAAAATGAACGTAATGGCTGTGAAAATTATGAAACTTGTATTTGGTCAAAAACTCTGGTGGAAGGGCCATGGTGAGAGTATGTTTGTCAGTGAGCATGTTCTCTAAATTGAGTGAGCATGCACATGATCTGAAGTGCCTTTTCTCAAAGAATAAAGCTACTGCAACCACGTTTTACCATTTTACCTGTCACACTCACAAACAAACTCCTGGGGAAACTCAAAAAAACCCTTCTCGTCACAGAATCGCAAATAAACCAACAGGATGTGCTTGGAACAATTCTCCCATCACACTCACG
>NC_140965.1:70002169-70197169 GCF_056783735.1 Eptatretus burgeri
ATGTGGCGATTTCTCGATGTTGAAGAGTAATTACATTCTGTGTCCTAGTTTATTATATTTTTAATGATTTAACTGTCGGTCACATGTTTGTACTTGTAATTACATTATGTGCTCAGTCCCTTTTCTACATTTTAAAATCTACTAGGTTTTGAAGTGCGTTTGTTTTCCTAGTTCTAATTTTCATGCTGTTAAGAAAATTGCAACGATTATTTAATTACACTGTAGCTCTCATCCCTTTTTATACAAAGATGAAATTTAATTTCTATTTTATCCTTGTACAAGAGCAAGGTGACAGCTAGGGTAAAATGGGAACGGACTACTGACAGTGATGGCAACAGATGGACACAACACTTGAGGCATTGAATGAACTGCAGGAGAAGAGGGGAGGAACACAGTAATCTGCAAGTGGAGGGTTAGGTTGCCGGTGTTAAAGGGGTAGAAAGCATTGCAAGTAAGGGTACGGGATGACTTGAGATGGTGGTGTATCACCAACTTGAAGCCCTGGAGGGAAGAGTGCAATTGAATACTCAACGAGGCCATTCCAACAAGGAGTTGGGGTGTGCGGCAACCCTGGATTTGGGGCTTTGTTCAGGATGGGATTACTAGAAAAACAGAATGTGTGTGACATGGAGGAGCTGGGGATGGTCAGATTGCTGAGAGAGCAGAGGAAGCTCGACTGGGCTACAGCTAATTACAAAAAAACGGAGAAGCCACATCATCGGACATTTTTTGCTTCTGCCTCGTGGCTGGAGACTCCAATGATGTTGAGAGCTTTAGGTTCCACAGAATTCAACAGAGACATACAAACTTGACAAAGTAATGGGATACAGGCACAAGATAACCAATTGCATAAATACAATCCTCATTATACTTCAGCACCCGAGTCCCGAATCTAACCTTTGATATCCAGGGAGTTAATAGGTATTACCAGTTTAATATGTTATTCGAAATCTCCACCCGCACATTTGAGAACACATGTGGATGCATTTTGAAAAAGTACACCAACTATGCTCTGTCAAGTTAATGCTTGAGTGCTATAAATGCCCAGAAACGTCGCCATTATTGTGGTCGGTCTGAATTTCAAAAATAGTGGTGCAGTGGAACTTCATCTAAATTGATCATCTCGTTAACAATGTTTGTTTGTGCCATGAAATAAACACTTGGCTCGTCAATGTAAAGTAATAACCGTCTGCCTGTCTGTGATTGTTGGTTACCTATTTGAAGGAACCCTTTCCTACATTTTATATCACAAAAGTGTTGGGACAATAAGGAGAGTTACAGGGTGAGGCCAAAAACATATCTCGGGTTTTGGTCACATGGCCAAAATATGGTTGGTAGATCAGGAAAAACATGTTTGATTTCTTTTCTTTCTTTTTTTGTTTCTTGGTCTATAGTTAAAATACTAGATTCCTCGGGAAATCTATCTTTTTCATTCAAACCTATATATCTTATTCCAGTGGAACAGGCATTACATCAGACCTGTCTCTCACTCTCTCTGTTTTAATAGCTCCAATTATTCCCACCTTCTTGTGGGCTCAGCCAGGGAATGTTTATGGCTTTTTCAAGAACTGGCTGGCCAAGCCTGATCTTGAACTGAGGGTGAATTTGCACAGGAATTTTTTCAAGTCATGTCCTTAAAGGTGAGGCAGCCGAGCTCACTCTCTTTTTTTTTTTTCTTCTTTTTTTCTTCTTTTTTTTTTCTCCTTTTCCTTTCTTTCTCTGTCTTTCTTTTAATTGATTACTCCGACATCATAGGCCACATGATATGGCAGCCATATTGGATTAAAGGAAAAAAATTGGACATATTTTTCTCTGAAACTGCTCAATGCAAGAATAATTGAAACTTGGCATACGTCATCAAATTCCCAGGGGGGTATGTAGGGTGATAACAGGGATGTCATTGGTGAATTGGTATTCTAGCCATAGTTGGTTGAATCAAAATCCTTATCAGACACAATTGGAAGCTTCATATATCTGATCCATCCATCCATTGGGATCATACTCTGTGTAGAGTGTTGGTGCTGCCTAATCAGTCTC
This sequence comes from Eptatretus burgeri, assembly GCF_056783735.1. Lineage (NCBI taxonomy): Eukaryota > Metazoa > Chordata > Myxini > Myxiniformes > Myxinidae > Eptatretus > Eptatretus burgeri. Next base: position 70,004,207 of record NC_140965.1, read on the forward strand.
ATTGGCTATTGGGCACAATCCTGGAATGGTCGCCACTCTGACATAGGATACCAGCAAGCTGGCACTCATTTTGCCGACCTCGGAAGGATGACAGGCAGAGTCAACCCCACCTGGTACGAATTCAACATCCAAGGGTGATTTGAACTCAGGATCCTGGGATCCTAAGCCGACCACCCTAACCATTAAGCCAACACCAAGTACTGCATATGTGTGTGTGTGTGTGTGTGTGTGTATATATATATATATATATATATATATATATATATATATATATATATATATATATATATATATATATATATATATATATATATATATATATATATATATATATATATATATATATATATCTCTGATAGATGACCCAATGTGAGTGAAGAATCAAATTTATGATGTCATCGGTCATGTGGTCTGGTGCCATATTGGATTGAAAATTAAAACGTTAAAAAAAACGAAATCTTTTCTCCAGAGCTACTTAACGGATCAATTTGAAACATCGTACATGTGATCGACTCGCCGTGGGGAATATACTTTGAATAATGTTTTCATATTCACCTTCATTTACCCTGAATGTGCGCAAAAGTGGTCATTAAATATCCTAATAATGAATGGATAATGGCAATGTATGTGACATAATAGGGTGCATGGATGATTCTGGTGTATGGGCCATTATAGCGGTGAGTCATAAATAGCATAAATAGCGTGTTCAGTTAGCGATGGTATTTTTGTTCAGAATGAGCTCACGAGGTATGACTATGCACCCTACCGAGTGCCGTTATAGTTGTATTATGTTTTGTACATTTGTTGATAAATTGTCTTTGTGTCCTGGATTTTGTTTTGTCTGTGTTGTGCATTATTAAATTATTAATTATTCCTAAAGATGTGCACCTCCTGTTTCTGCCATTTCCCCGCATTGACCGATTTGGTCAATTGAAAACCCATGGAGGTAAATAGATTGGAGTAATCCCTTTGGCTAACGGTGCTTGAACAGAGACATGGCACTCCATGCAAATTTTCCTTAAGAACTGTACACGCTGGAAATTGATATCCCTGGGAAATTAATTTCCAGCGTGTACAGTTCCTGTCATTATTCGGTTGCGATTTTCAGTGGAAGCTGGACACACGACAATATTTTTTTTATTTTAGGTTTACATTGATAAACTACAATGCTTTGCAACAAACATCAAGGCATAAGTTTGTTGATTGCGACACTGGCGATAACCAGCACTTTAGAAAGAGGAAGCGCAGCATCGATCGACATGTTGCGTACCCACGTAATTGAAGGCATTTCGATGCCGCTCTCACATCGTCACGCACACTGATGATGTGCAAAACATGCCGATTACAATAGCATCTCATGACTGCAATGCGGAGGAGGCACAAACACCCAGAACTGCTTGGTGGCACATATAGGTACGCTGCTATAATGCTTGGGTTTTACTTCACTCAACCAGAGCGTCACAAATGAAATCCAACAATAATGGTATATACTATTAATGGCTGTATCGCAATTCGTATCATATTACCAGCACGTGGTGAAGATGTTGTTACGATTGGTATGCAGCTGTCACACTAGCGGTATGGATTACTCGGGACTGGCAGGTAGCCTGTGTGCGGCAGGATTAAAAAGGGGCCATTCCAGGTTGTGAGCTGCGGCCTTAAGGCTTGCCAATAAACATGCCACATTTCACTGAGCTTCACTTGATTTATGTATGCACCTCCTCAGATGAGGGCACAGCAAAACTGAGATGACAAAAATTTCCCAAGGTAACAATTTTTTGCCAGGATTTATCAGAAACAAACTTCTTTTTTGGGGGTGGGGGGGGGGGGTTCATGAACTCTTAACCGTTTATTCAATTTCTTGTATGATGTCAATAATTGTCTTTGCACCAATTGTTGTTGGACATGATATCAGGTGTCTGTTGGTACCATTCCTCCTTCAGATCAAGTGCGTGTTTGTGTTGTATTATGCTCTATTGACGGGCCTTCAGGCGGCTCAAAGACACCCCGGAGTGATTTGATTGTGTTTGATAGATTTTCTTGTTATAATATTAAACCAATTCTTGACATTCAGCAGTATGATGAGGTGTTACTATGCTGAGAGAGTAATCGTCCTCATCGCACTATTTCAGCAAAGCCTGTTGTGCAGAGTCATCCAAAAATGACAACGATGGGATACCTTTTATAAAGCACCAGCTGCTTTGCATTGTCAATAATATGCACATCAAAGTTGGGACTGTGAGTTTAAAGTTTGGGTGTGCTGTTCCAATACTTTGGGAATACAATGTTCACATGAAAGACCAGGAGATGAGGTGGGATACACTTGTATACTGTTCGGAATAATATTAGGAGAATACGGACAAGAAAAACGATTGGGATTTGAGCCTGAGATCACATAATGGCGAGTAATTTTGGAGCATCAAACGGCCATCCATTTTGTGTGTTTTACCAAGCTTTAGTGGTGCAAAGAATGCTTAAATTTGTGGGAATGGAGATGGTTTGAGGACAAATAAATGGGAAGGAAAGTGGAAATGGTTTACCACCATTGTGGTTGTGGTTAGGTTATCGCAGACGCTCACCATGCGTTTGGGTGGCCATGTGAGCTGCTTTGCAGGTTATCACCAGATAAGTCTTCATTTTAAACCCCTATCTCTAAATCGTGTGTTTTTTGAGTCCCGTGAAGATGGAAGTAAAGATTTTTGTGACGATGATACAGTGCTGTTGAAGACGGTGTTGTTCTGGACAATTGGAGATTTGATTGGATGAAGCAGCTCACATAGGAGCTTGTTTGTGTAGTAGTCGTATAGCACTGGAGATATTTGGGGTGCACTTATGAAAGAATGTAAGATGAACTTTGTGAAAAGTTTTGAAGGGTAAACGTTCAAAGAAGTTTTCATTTTTATTACTTTGTGGTTTTGTAAAAAAAAAAAAAAAAAAAATTCTGATGAGAAAAGATATTCGGTTTCTCATGCAGCTCAAAAAAGGTTCCAGCTCTGCAAAAATGTCACTACACCCTAAAAATGGGTGTTAAGGAAGGCCTGTTTTGGAGAGCTCTGTTATTCTTCCATGGTGTGCTTCCTGTCACTAACTAGCACTCTTCAGTGCCATTGCTGGCACAACCATGTCATCGTTGGCATGGCTACATGATCACACCATCACTGAAACAGACTTGTATCTCCAGTTTGGCTGTACTGTACCACCAATCACCTTCAAGAAATGCCAGGTTTTTAAAGCACATTTTGTTTCCCAATCCCATGGTGCTTTTCATTTGCGAAAAATTATTTTCCACTTTTATATGTTACATTATATTGTGGCGGTGGGCCATGGGTTGACATGTGGTCTAATGTTCCAATTGGATGGTCACCAATTCAGCGATGGTCGTCTGAGGCGTCCGCTGGGAAAGTCAAACGGATCTTTACTTCGGTTTCCAGCGATATCTGTTACCTACACCCGGGTCACCCGTCTAAAGGATGAGGGTCGAGCAATAACCTCGGGCAAACCGCTGCATTAAAAAAAAAATCCTCCGAACAAGGGCATTTCACACCAATTTATAATGCCTATGGTCTGACACACTTTGTTAATTACTGGTCCCAATTCAAACTACACACCAGGCTAACACTCCAGTGTAGCAAAGAGATTTTATTAAAGGAACTACCAAAGGTACTGCCGTTGCTTCCCCCTCCATCCTCTCACCAAATCCCTTCCCCCCCTCCAGATTCTGACCGCTTATCCTCCCTCCTCCCACCGTTTTCCCTCCTTCATCCCACCCACCTCTTCCCCTTTCTTCCCCTCCTTCCCCTTTCTTCCCCTCCTTCCCCCCTTCTTCCCCTCCCCTGCCTCGTCTCATTCACCCCTTTCCCTCCTTCATCCCACCCCTCCCCTGCTTTCACCCTCCCACCCACCTCTTCCCCTACCTCCTCCCTCTTCCAACCCCTCCCCTGCCTCCTCGTCTCTCACCCACCCTCATCTCATCCTCATCTCTTCCCTCCTTCCTCCCACCACCTCCTACTCCACCGCTCCCTGTCTCCTCCCACCCCTTCCCCTTCCCCCATGATAGGTGTGATGAATTTGAAACCCCTAGTAAGGTGTGTTGTGGTTAAAAAGAAAGAAAGAAGTGATCCCATAAAGTTTTGTCATGATTGACCTTGGGAACTCAAAGGAGTAGTGTCATAAACAAACATCTCGTTTGCTTTTATATAGAAGATGACCACTCCAAGTTCCTAATGAAATAAAATAACATCCCCAATGAAAACAGATCGCACAAAAAGGATTAACAATGCAATCTCGTTTGGTAAGGTGAGGGGCTGGCTTGCAAAGACATACTTATGCTTGACATTTAGTAATGACATAACTGGTCTATCTTACTCCTATTACCCCTTATTAATGAGTATATATTTTTTTTGCCCCCTTGCATAAAAAAATAAAACCACAAGGTAACAATGATACCTCCAATGCAGTATTTGGTCTGACATTTGATTTAATATGTTACCCCCTTATTAATGGGAACCTCTTACATCACCCCTTTATTAAAGAGAACTGTTCCCACAACAATATATGAACTAGAACGGCACTCGGTGGAGCGCATACCTCTGCAGGGCTGAACGGTTTACATTTTGTAGCCCACTGATAGGCCAAATCTGCATCTGGACCTTCACCAAAATTGAATCTGCTGGTTTTAGTCACCTAACCAACTCATCTTCCAAGTTTTGTCATAATCCGTCCACTACTTTTTGAAATACCATGCTATCTATTGTTTTTCACCCCATCTATCAATGGTGAAAAATCACTTGAAAAATTATCGGATTCGGATCTGGAACCAGACCTTCACCAAAATCGAATCATTTCGTCCTTGTCACACACCCAACCTGTCCACCAAGTTTCGTCCGAATCTGTCCACAACTTTTTGAGATATCGTGCTATCTATCGGTTCAGCACTATCCCTCAATGGTGAAGAATGACTTTAAAAAAATTCTCATGTCCAGATCTGCTTCCAGACTTTAAAATTGATTCAGTTTGTCCTCGTCATCATGCACCCAACCTGTCCACCAAATTTTGTCCGAATCCTTGCATAACTTTTTGAGATGTCCTGTTCGCAGACAGACTGGTAAAAGCATTACTTCCATCTACCTTCGGTGGCGGTAATTAATGAGTACATTTTTTTATTGTTTGTAGCTACAACAGACTATTTATTTAGCTGCTTTTTTTGGTAATGTGGGTTTTTAATACCTTTTTACAGATATTTCTTTATTTGCTTTTCACTATTTTCTCTTTAAACATCAACCACAATGTTATAAACTTGCGTGCATATCAAATGTCACAACATAGACTCTTAAGAGTTGACATTTTATCATCTGAACATGGCATAGGTCTCCATGACTCACGATGGTTGATATGTCACTTCAAGGCTGATGCAATGCGTCGTCGGTGAGGCCTGCTGCATTTGCTGCTTTGGAATGCTTGTGGGGACGATGTGGTGCGTACAGGATTTGCAGTATGCGTCACAAATACTTATGTCGCGGGCATATTTTAACGCTCCGCCAGCTTTAAACAAAGTTAGTTGGCTTTGCCTTTTCTAACTACTCAATACTTACTTGTGTTTTTATGCCTCCGCACCAAGGGTGCCGGAGGCATTATTTTTTTTAAACATAGGTTGCTGAAAATACTTACGTACTTATAAAGTAGTTATTTTGTTTATTTCATTATTTTGGTACAACCAATCGCACCAATGTCCTAGCGATGTCAGTCTTCATGTTAGCCTTACCCCCTGGTGCCGGAGGGTTTCTGTCCTGTGTTTCAATGGCCATTCTGAATCACGAAGGCAGTAAACAATCCTGCATCACCGATGTACATTTATGGTAGTAAAGAGACACGTTGTGGCCTGCCAGCTTCAAAGCAAAATTTGCAAGTAAAGCAGGTTGGCAATGTACCAACACCCCCACCCAAACCTCCCACACCACCATTTTGGTCTTTTTGGGTCAGACATCCCTCTTGCAATGATTCAGCCTGGGGCCTAGGGTGCTGGGTGCATTGGTTTGTTCGGAGCTCAATGCATCTCATCTCACCCTTGTCTTACATTTTCTATCCCAAGGTGATGCGCATGTCCATATATATCTGGTCAGTGTTGATGATCATGTGGATTTTGTCTCTGTGGGGTTTTATTTTTTTCATTACATCACAGCATGGAGTTTTTTGGATGTGTCCCAGGTTCTAGGCTTTCAGTAATTTGCTTGAAAATGCAAATTAATATATGCATGGTTTAATATCACATGGTATGTACACTGAACAGTCGTGCAAACCTAACCCCAAAGCATCGAATGCAGAGTTCAGAAATTGCTTGCCAGATATTTTATAAGCTGGTTTGATGAGTTCAATGTGATGTCCTCATCATGTTCTATCATAGTGCATAAAGACTTTAGTCTGTCAAATGTTTATGCTTTGCAAAATTTTGCACTCGCTGTACACCGAGGAACAATTGCCTGCCAATAATTCATGAAATCATGAAAGGTGGAAACTTGGGTGTAATATGGTATGGAGCATGAAGTTCAAATCAGAAGTTGTGATGATGTACATTTCTTTTAGTCATTGTATTTATTGTACGAGCGCTATTTGCTTATAGTGTGAAGGTGATTTAATAAATTTCACCACTTCGCTCTCCAATGCTCTTTATTGAGCCCACAGGTGTACCAACTGCTGGTAATTTTTCAACATAATCCCCGAAGAGTGGAATGCATTTGTCCCATCTCAATGTCTGCTTCCTGATGTCTGCGCTATAGAACTCCTTGGGATTGCTTGGCCACACGGAAGGCCTTGTCGCATGAAGTGATAGCCACTTCGGACTTCTTTCAGCAGCTCAACCAGGTGGTATTCAGAGAGGGGGAAGGGTCTGGGCTGCACAGTGGTTGTGTGACAACTTTCCACTCAAGTATATACATGGTGCCTTCTTCGTGTGGGCGGTATGAGGTTTGACATTGTCTTGTTACAGAAGCGCACTCCGGGACAAGAGACAGGATAAAGTCTGTGAATCTTGTTCTGCAATTGGTGGAGCTGGTCACACTGTGTCGCACTGATCACAGTCTGCTCTTGGAATTAAATCAAAAGAAGACCCATTAATGTCCCAGAGCACCGTGAGCATGTCTTTGCCAAAGACCACTGGGCGTTAAACTTCTTAAAAGGAGATGTTGGCTGCTTCCACTCCATGCTTTGTATTCTCGATCCCGGTTCCAACCGAAACACACAGGTCTTGTCCCCAGCCACAATTCAAGGCAGGAAGTCTACTCCATGATGGAAGTACTGGAGTAAGGTTACATTGGTTTCCAAATGCTGGGCCTTCTGGGCATCTGTGAGCATTTTGGGTACCCACCTGCATGACACATTGTGAGGAGTCGTTGGTTGTGGATAATCGTGAAATGGTACCGTGGCTGATGCCAATTTCATTGGCAATGTCATCTAACGTCATGCATCAATTTCTCCAGATAAGTTCGTCCACAAGGGCGATTCTCTGTGTGAACATGGCCGACAGTGGTCTCTCAGGACATTTCATCATGGACATTTTGGCTGCTTTCATCAAGCTTCCTGTATGGATTTCTTTGGTCCAGATCTGTGATTCTCAATCATGGATTATCGTCCAATGAGCACACAATACAGGGTTGCCAACATGCATTGCTGGTTGGAGACAGGCGTGCATATCACCGAGTGTTGCTGGAACGAAGAGTGGCGTAACCTACAGACTCCCCCTCGTATTTTATAACGCAGGGACAGCTCCTTGTTTAACATACCTCGGTGCACCCTGTTTATCAGCCGTCGTTGCACCTCATCCGGCAGATTGAATCCGGTGGTGGGGAAAAATTGAACCGTGTAGAAAATTACCTGCTAAATACTTCAGATATTAATTTAATATTGCAAATTGAATTGTATAAAAAAAAATAAATTGATAACAAATCAAAATTGTTTTATTTTATTTTTGTTCATCAAAAGAAGAAATGCTCATCATCCTTGGAGCAACAGTCACATTCACCTGTGCAGGTCCTTTCAAACTCGAGGAGGTCAAAGTGATCATTTAAAATCCTAGTTCCATTATGCCCTGAAGGTCCTAATTATTGCCATTTCCTATGAGCTTACCCTCTTTTATTATTTTAAAAAATTTATTATTATTATTATTTTTTCATATGGCCTTTTCTGAAGAAGAAAAATGTATCTACTTATTGGGGTGGGGGGGGGGGATGATTAGTGGGTATGGGTAATTTTTGGGAATTTTTTTAAAGAGACGAGAGCTTTCGATCTACCTTTAAACGAATGCTTTATTTCCAGAACCAAGATGCCACTTCATCAATTGTTTTTCGCCATCAGTTGCCAATTCCTATTCGTTGGGCACGAACTCTGATGTCCATCAGTGCAATCCTGGCCAAGTCTGGTTTTCAAGGAGGAACGAAGACTTCCCAATATGCCAATAAGATTCGCTAAGAGGGTTTTTATTTTATTTTCAATAATGCCTCTCCACAGACGACTCCATAAGGGGCACGCTTTCGGCACATTGCCGCTGTCGGGGCCATTCTCGCAACAAGGCGACGGTTGTCCATCCGTCGCTCGGGTCTGCGATGGGTTGTGAGGCAAGCCCGGTATCGATTTTTATCTTTTCTTAAAAGGGACGGCACGGCGTGTATGAAAGCTAGCTTTTCAGCACGCCGTTGAAAGGCCAGGCAGATTGAACTCTTCTTGTGTAGCCGAACGCGGCTTTATGTCGTGGTATGCCCTGTGCACCCGTTCCTTTGTCGAGTTTTGAGCGTTTAATATTTATCTCATTCTACGTACCAGGAAGTGGAGTTTGACACATCATCCTTAGGTGATAACAGTGTTTGATTTATTTATTTTTGGTGGCTTTAATCACAATCATGAAGATATTTGTGGAATTGTTTTGCTGCTGTCACGTCAGTGTAACCACATTAATGGTGAGGACCGTACTCTTACTGCTGGAGTTTGTGCTTTATTTGATACAACGCTGATCATGCATCTTTTTCACTGGGGTTAAAGCAAAACCGGGTTATGTCGCGAATAGGTGGTTGCTAAGTTTGAGGTGTAGAGGTGGGGCTGTTGGCTTACTTCTATCACACCAAGTTGTCTTGTGTGATCACTGTAATGTGATGGACGTGTTTATACGATGTCATAACCTGGTTTTAACTTGCACTTTTTGTGCTGTCGTGTCAGATGCCTTTACACATACATGGGGAAAGCCAAATCTCTAAATGCATTCCATGACATGCTGATGATGGTGGCAGTCCTTTTTTTTGCTCATTTGTTATTTTGTTTGTGTAGATTCGGTGATTTCTTCGAATCCCGTGGTACATTATTTTTTTTCAGTTCGGCCATTTCAACCGAGCTTTTCTCTCTGTTATTACAGCACTTAATGCTCCTTCAACACGATGTGTTGGTCATAGTCATATGTGGAATATCATTCGCCTGAGTTTGATCTCAGCGTGCAAGGCTTTAGCTCAGTCTAACGAATTTTTAAGCGTAATGGATCGTTTTGGTTAAAAGGCTGTGAAACTCAATTGTCCAGCTAACGCACTGTCTTCGAGGTCTTTCCATCCAGCAGAACGTGATTGGTTATTTATCGGCAGCTAAAGACTCGCACCTTCTTGTACTGAAAGTCATCTGCCTATTTCAAAAATTTATTTATTTATTTATTATTGGGTGGTCGCGCTCGAGTACCCTTATTCTCAGTTTTTCCATCTGTCTGTATGTAATGGACAGCTCTGGAGGCCAGAGGAGTCAACCAATTTTGATGAAACTTGACAGGTAGGTTCATACCAGGATCTAGTTCTATGCTTTTGAGCACCGTTGCTATGGATGCCACCGTTGCCTATCAACGGGACTTTGAAATGTTTGAAAAATCCCCAAAAATTAATTTTTTCGAAAATCAAAAATCGGCTTCCAGGCTTTTATGCGCACTATAATCAACTTCTTTGTCGAAAATTTTCAGCCAGATCCGTTAAAAACTGTATGACTAGTATGCAATTATGTAGCGACCACCCATGTCGCCTACCGGCTTGTTACAAAATGTTTTTTTTTTGGAGTGAACTGTCTCAATCGGTACATTAAAACTATGATGGGAGTTGGAAAACGATCTGTGAGATAGGAAAGTGTTAACTCGTATTTAAAGATCGAATGGTCTCCCAAACGGATGTTTAACAGGAACGAGAGATCCACAGTTATGGGGTGTCGTTTAAAGAGCCTGATCACCAATTGATTCCTTTGTTCTTGGTGTCAAAAATTGATTTTGAATGAACATGTGTGAAAACTACCTAAAACTGAGTGCTCGTTATCCCCCACATTGAATGTACAGTAAACCCTTAAATATCGCTGACGTTACGCTCCTGGAAAATGCCGCTAAAGTTAATAGCAAGGGCCCATGGGAAAAAGGGGGTTAGGTTACCGGGCTTCCAGAAAACACCGGGGAAGGTGGGCGGCAGCTAAAAATACACATGTAAAATTAATATAAATCAGCTTTATGATGACGAAGTCTCCTGCTACATTGAAGCAGATAAAATGTGGCCTTTCCCTTCTGTAATGTGTCCAACCCCCCCCCCCCACACCATTCCTCCCCTATTAATCTTTGAAATAGTTTCATTTTAAAAAAAAAATCTGTCTTTCTTTTATAAGCCGTTCTGCAGCTCCGTAAAGCAGCAAATAAATGAAATGAAATGATCACCATCGATCGTTTTATGCTTCAACAACATGAACGGTGCGCGAGAAACAACAAAAGGCTCGTGGTGCGAGCTAACCGTCACAACCCAGCTCAAAAACTGCGATTGGTCAAAATGAAACCCCACGATCACCAAATCGGTACACAGAGCTTGCTCGCGATTGGTCAAACCAACAATAGTTAAGGTTTTACAGTTCTGTATTAGAATAAGTGTGAGGTAATTTAGTTGTGTGATGAGACATGCGTCATTTTATGTGTACAAATATGTATGTAGTCCACCCTCCCCAATGTTGTGTCGAAAACCACCATCCCATAATCACCCCTTTTTAATGTCCTTTCCTTTGTAATCCTTCTTTTGAGTGACCTGTTATGATATCAGGCGCAAGTTTAGGCGGGAAATGTGCCACCGCCACATCGGCAACCCGTCTGTATGAGGTTGGGAAAGGGGTTGCCCCACCCACAGACTGGGTTACGGGCAAATAGAGCGGAGAGGGAAGGGGCAAAGTGCATCATGGCTGATGGTTGGGGTCGACTCAATAAAAGCGGGTGCAACCCGTGCGGGGGAGGGGAAGCCTGGAGCCTCGTTGAGGGTAGCTGCTTACGAGTGCTGTGGGGTGTTCCCCTGAATGGCCCTCCTTTCGCTCTTGCAGCGCTCTCCGCCATGCTCCAACCAGTCATGCCCACTCTCCTCTTTTCATGCTCGGGATGGACTGTGGCAAGGAAATTGGCTCTCTCCTGCTCATGCCTAATCAAAATCCAGCCGAATCCCACTGGGCACAGCCGGGGTGTTTTCTATCTTGTATATCTCTTGTTGAATAACTCTGCCCGTAAAGGGGAACCCAAACGCAATTTATTTTTTCTTCTGAAAACCATTGAGAATCATCAATGACGGTGTAATTTGAAATTTCTTTGCCAATCACGGAGTGTCGAGAGAAAAAAAAAACCATCCCGAGACTCCTAGAGTGTTGATTTTTCAATTTTGCCAGACACATCACATCCGGAAGCCATATTGATCCGATTGGCAGCTTGCATCGAGAAACGGTGCATGCCGAGCTCAGATTCAGATACCGATTCCACCGTCATCAGCAACTCTGATGGTTCTCAGAATGTTGAAACTGATCAGTGGGATTTTGAAGGAACGGTTGGAGACAAAATTTGTCATGGGAACGCTTTCGTGGGGATTACGAATCCGTATTGTTTCAGGCCTCGTGTGAGCGATTCAGAGGAAGAAAGTAGAAGTGTTTGCGAAGAAGAAAACGCTGGTCGCATGTTCACCACAGATTGGTAGCTTTTGATTTTCCATTCAATCGACGGTTTATCGGGGAGGGATTTTGTACGAATCGTTAAATCGGTTAATATATTACTTGAGCAGAAATGCCCGTCATCGCTTGACAGCTGACCCCGCCCAGATACACTCGGACACCGTAGACAAAATGTGACAAATGCTTCGTCCCACCGTCGCAGGCTGACCAGGTGTCTTGTATGTTACTTGAGATCGCCCCGTTTCTTACCATCCTCGAACGCCATTTTGTGTCCGTGTCCGTGTCTGTGCCGTGTCCCATAGTCATGTCTGTGAGGTGTCGATGTTCTGCCCCAGTGGAGGGAGGCGTGGTGCTAGGGGGAAAGTGAGTGTATGGTGGAAGGGCGGGGGATGTGGGATGGCGGGGGGGTGATGGTTGATGGGGGATCGGGGAGGCTGGAGTGGGGGGAGAGGACCCTGAATGTTTTTGCTTCCTCGGTGAAATCCCCTTGGAGGAGTTTATGATACATGCATACTATCTCTCCACTATATAAATGGATGGTGGTTCATTTGATATGTAAAAATTTCTGGCAAACTTGGGGTCTTCCAGCCATTGGTGGAGCATGAAACCATCTCGGTTTGTATTACTATACAACCACCAAAGACGCATCGACTCGGCATGCTTGTGGAAAATCGAAACTTATTCCACGTTTGAGTTAAACCATTCCGCAGTGTAACCCAGAGACAGTACGGATATGATGGTCCACTTTCTGTGCGACACGTCACGGCTAATCTGAAGGAGCAGAAGAAGAAGAAGAAGATTTTGACTTTTAATCATGAATTTACCTTCTTTATAATTTGGAAATCGGAAAAAGACACATCATATCTTTTTTGTAGGGTATCAAGGAATATATTAGCGTCGAGGTAGTCTGAGCGTTTGGGTTCCCCTTTAATTAAGGTCCCTTTTGTTTGTTGATCCGTGGGCTCGTATGGTAGGGGGTGAAGGGGTATTCATTGTTATTAATTGTTGTTAGCTTCTTCTTGTATTCCCACCCCATGTTCCTGATTACATTATAAATCCACTTGGTCGCCGGGTGAACTCAGGTGGTTCTGATCTCGGTTGCAATTGTGCATATCTGTTAAGGACAAATTGAATACTGGAGATTGGTGTCCATAACACAGCTGAGCTGTCTGCCGAGCAACTCCACTCGGTTGTTAGAGATCAGGCATGTAGCACCGGATCAGCCCAGCGCATCAACTGGCTTGGTTGTCCCACTCGGCACGGTATCGTGGTTGATAGACACATGATCTGGCCCAACCGACTGAATCAATCAATCAATCAGTCAGTCAGTCAGTTAGTCAGTCGACCACCGTGACCACTTTGACATGGTTTACCGGGATTCGTACCAGGCAACTATGACACCCGACGGCTGTACCAGTATGTATTTGTTGCTTTCTCTGTTCTCAGAGGTTTGGAGGTATTTAGATATTCTTGTCATACATTTCTCATCACTGCTGTCTTTTGTCCCCTGGATATTTTCTGCTCATTAATCGCTCTCTCCATGGAACACATAATATTTTATAGCTGTGATTGGATATTGCTACCTCTGCCACCGAAGGTGAAGGAGGTTATGTTGTCACCCCTGTCTGTCTGCCTGTTTGTAAATTGCCGGAATCCTTTGGATTTCAGCAATTTTGTTGGTCGGTTGTGTGTGTCATTCTGTGTGTCTGTCTTTGTTTGTGTGTTTGTTTTCCCTGTAGCAGCCACACCGTTTCAGCGATCATGACCAAACTGGGCACAGACGTCGGCCGTGGTCCAACTGAGACACGAGTCGGTTTTGGTGAATCTAGGTCAAAGGTCAAGGTCACCGAAAAACCGAAATTTTTATTTTCGCAATAACGTCCGCTAAAATGGTCGTATCGACTTCAAACCAAATCCAAAATGTGCATCTTCCAATTCTGCATCCAACCATAATTCTCATTGGGGTGTCACACCAACACCCTTCTTAGCGGTCGGGGGTCGAATGTTGGGGGGGGGGGTCGGGTCAAAAATTTCAAATTTCGATCCCGATTGACTTCCAATTGGGCATGTGGTATCTTGGTATGAGTGTCCTATTATATGCCAAAAATGATGAAATTTGGTTCAGCCACTTCCGGTTACCATGGCAACAAAGTTCCCTAATGATAAACAAATGCAAATTTTCAGATTTTAAAAAAGTTTGACAGTGTCCACAATTGTGCAGATTTGTTCACCAATATTTGCACCCATGTAGGCAATGGCACTGGCTACTGATGTGTTATGTTTGGTTGACCTTCAATCAAGGTCAAGGTCGACTATAAACCGTGAATCGTTTTTTTTGTCATAACGAACTCAAAAATGGTCGTATCGACGCTTGTCACTATTTGAAGTCACAAGGTCAAGGCAAATCTGGTGACTTTGAAAGATCAAACTCCAGGTTTTTGTTTTTTCAGAGATCATGGAGATATGACAATTTTTCCGGCAATTCCTTGCTCAACGAGCAATTTCATTTGTTTGTTTGTGTGCAGGATATCTCAAAAAATTGTGGACGGATCCGGATGAAATTTACTCGGCAGGTTGGGTGTGTGACAAGGATGAACTGATTACATTTTAGTGACGATCCGGATCCGACTACTGGAATGTTTTTTTTAAGTGATTCTTCACCATTGAGAGATAGGGCCAAAACTAATGTATTGCACGATATCTCAAAAAGTTGTGGAAGGATTCAGATGAAACTTGGTGGACAGGTTGGGTGTTTGGCAAGGACGAACTGCTTCGATTTTGGTGAATATCCGAATCCGGATCTGGATACGAGTTATTTAATTTTTGAAAGTGATTCTTCACCATTGAGAGATAGGGCCAAAAACGATATAGTACTGTATAGCATGATATTTCAAAAATGTATTGGGCCCGATATGTTCTTGTGGATCAGGCATTATGTGGCGGAGGTATGTGCTCAACCGAGTGCCCTTCTTGTGGGTTTTTTTAATGTTATGTTGCTAGTCCATGTTTAATACAGCCAATCTTCACATATTGATGTTTCATTAACATGTCTAGCCTGGTATTGGCTTAACTGTTGAGGTGGCTGGCTTAATATCTTAGGTCGGACATGCCAGTGAATATCAGGAAGCAGGACGGGACTGGTGAGTTTCATGGCTGTTGCGAGGCTGGGACAGGTTTAACGACATATTTCCCACACAATTCTGATCCCAGCTGGCAAAGTTGCTACGGCTAGGCCCACAATTTCATTTCTTCACTTCTCAATACTCTATTGCTTCATTTTCATTTGTACCTGAACCAATAAATTTCAAGCTAAACATAAAAATAGTTGCCAATTCCAGCAAAGAACTTGCGATCTGCATTGGCGGTGCAAAATAATATAAACAAGAGAACGAAATGGTGAAAGTTATCTGCCGTAAAAGATGACAAAGCACTGACGTTTTCGGGCTTTACCTTTTTGCTCCGATGTGTCTTCGTGGGCAGATTGTCTTGCGGAAAGCTTGTCGTGTTCTTTTTTTTCTTCTTTTTTTTTGCAAGTTTTTCTCCTGTCTCTGGGCTGACAATGTTGTTTGTTTATAACCTGTGTTGAAATGGGGGGGGGGGGGATTTTCAGCTGAAGTGAGGTGTTCATGTGTTGTGTGAAATGTATTGAGAATGATTCACGTTGTAGTTACATCTGTTTAATCTCAGTTGTGACACCTATCTATGCTTTGCATCGCTTTGCTTATATCTGGCTTCAATTGCTGATATTTTGACCCTGCATTGAGTAAAAGAAATCCCAAATATGGCCTCCTCACATAAGCGTGACTCTCCCATGGGCCTGTAAATCAAAAATATGTTTGGGGCCTTGTGGAAAGCATTTTGGGCAGTAAGGTTTGTTGCTGGTTCTATAAAGGACCCAAACCCAAAGATAAAAGACAGATTACAATTGTTTCTGTTCTTAAAAAGTGACCATTGAAAGGAATAGACTGCTACTGCTCGGTCTCGCAAGGAAAATGTCTAAAAGGGCAATATTAATAAACTTGACGTTTAAATTCAGAGAATTCTAAATGCACAGAAAAAGGTGGCGACCTCGAAGAGTCGTACACTAAGGGTGTGTACTCAAAGAGAAGGAAAAGGTCTAGAGTGGAGGGGGGACCTGTGGAGTTGTACCCAAAGAGAAGGAAGAACACATTATTCTGATCTGTAAACAAAGTATCTCTCCCCACTCCTCACCTCGGAGACCATACGTGTTGAAGCACCATCAGGCCAGGGCCGGCATTCCTTTGAACAAGCAGTGCAGTTGCCGTTCTGCCATTTGAGATTTCGGTCTAGTGTTTCCTTCATGGTTCTTCAGGATTTTTTTTTTTTCATCCCTATTTTTGTACACAAGTTTTTCGGCAGTGTCATCATTGGCCTTTACTGTCCAGCTTCCAGCCATCCGAGGTTAACACTCACCAAACTTTCTCAACACAAGAGCTGCTTACATTGTGCAAACTGTTCAAGATGTTAAGTAGGAATTTGTGAACGATCCATTTTCCATTGTGTTTTCAAAAGCATTTGGCAAATTTCAAGCACGAGAAGGGAGACGGTGGGCAGGGATTGGACTTCGATGAGGAGTAGGAAAGCTGTTCGCAATCTTTGCCAACTTTCAATTGCTAACAGTCTCAGACCCCGATATGTTGTCTTGTGTACGGCCATTGTGCTATTTTTATTCATATCTTCGGGAAAGACGTTTCCCGAACCTGTTACGTCGTCGCGGATGGTCATTGTACAGGAAATGATCTGAGATAAATCCACTTGTGGAACAATGGAAACAGGAAAATGTGTTGTATTGTTCGATTGTATTCCATGTGGACCTCACAGAGATTATTCTGCCTGATTACAGAGACTCTGGATCTTCATGGACGTGGTTTCGTTAGTTTCTTAATTTGCTCTCATTTTGGTCTCGGAGGAGAACTTTACCTTGCACTGCGGGTTTTACTTTCGCCATCGACACTAAATCCGACCGACAAATCAAGATGTTGCTCTGTGTTCTGTCCATTCTGCTTTTGAATATTTTCTCGGTGTTCTTTGTTGAGTGGAAGCTGCTGTTTTTTTTTTTGTTGTTGTTGTTGTTGAAGTTAACTTTTAATGGCTACGATAACTATGACTTCATCAGGTGTATTTTTATAGCTCAGTTTTTATGCTTTCGTGAAAATTTTCAAAACCAAATCTTACTGTATTTACTGATCACCGAGTTGCATATTTATCTCTGTTTCTCTCTGTACCCTAGTGATACCGAGTAGGGCATTGCATTCACTGTATGTCGATGTGTTACTGCCTATGCTTGGCAGTACTAAGCCTATGCCTTACAAAGCATGAAATCTGAGCTTGCTGCCCCTCCACCATGCCTTTGTTTTCCTTCAATCCTTTATCTCTGTCTCCCCTGGCAACCAAGAAGACGTGGGGGGTGGGAGGGGGGGGGCTGGAGTGTGGTGAGGTTGGGGGGGAGGGGGAGGAGGGTGGCTGGTTTTACGAGCACAACATGTCTGTTGAGCCTGCCTGTGGTGACCAGAAGCCTTTTCTCGAGCTGCCTTTGTTTTCTTGCACAGCTCTGTGATCTGAACAAAGCAAAGCTCGTTGTTAATAATCACACAAAATGCTGTCATTTTTGACTCTGATTGGAAATTTCATCACATATTGATCTCACATAGCAGTTTTGATTGTGCATTACAAAAATAAGTCTGGGTTTAAAAAAAAAAGAAAGGAAGAAGCCCTATCGATATTCAGATAAGGTAAGATTTGTTTTAATCCAGCTCATGAGGGGACTTTTCCTTTGGTTATACAGCAGGTCATTCTCTGGGAGGTTTTGGAGCACTGTCGATGCACTTGTGATGTGAACAGCGCACGCGATGTGACCACTTTCAACCAACACGCATGACCCTCATTTTAGTTAGTCCGGCAATTTAAACCTCTCCGTTTGAATATAGACATAAACGCTCTGCTTCAGACATTAACAACGAAAGTGAGTGCCTACATTGGATGCAACACTGAACAAATCATCGACATTACGAACAATCATCTGCACAGGACACACATGGCTTGACTCGTATCTCCAGCAGCACTGCAGGTGATAACAAGACGGACAAATTCAGGTGTGTAAGCTCGTCGAAGTCTTTGATGCTAACAAATTATTATAAAACAGCCATTTTGGCAAGCGCTTTGGTTCCAACGAGTACAAAACCTTGGTTAAGACGATGGGTAAAGAACAGCCGAGGAAATTGTGGTTTGGGGTCATTTGCGAATTGCACACATTAAATGGAAGTGATTTTTTTAATTCCAATCTCCAGATTGCTGTATTAAATATTCTCCGCTCCGCCTATCCCTACCCAATCTGCTTTCCCCTCTCCAAACGTCTCGTTCAAAACTCCTCCACCCTCCCTTTCCAACTCTTTTCGTCAGTCAAACTCATCTCTCCCTATGTACAAAATATATAGAAGAGTTATTATGAAGGGTGCAAGCTGTTGCAAATGATGCACGTAGGCTTTATTGTGATTTAAAAAAAAAATCAAAACTCCATAATTCTATAGCACTTGATGTATTTGTTTGCTTTTTATTTTATTTTCCAACTGAGGGAAGATTGTAACAGAAAATACAAAAGTTCTTCCACTTGTCCCAGCAAGAGAGAAGCTCATTGTGGCCGCTGATAACTATTTGTCGGTGGAGGAGCTTTCTATTGCTGTACCTCAAGCAGAGGCAGTTTTCTCTCGTTTTATACCCCACAGCATCAGTACGCCAAGTGGTGATAGAAATTGGTGACACCTGGTAATTGTGGGTGTTGCACAAAAAATTGGAGTCATGTGGATGTGATGTCTTGTAATGACAGAGGGGGAGTGAACGATAGACACTTGGAAGTGGAGAGAGGGCAGAGATGGAGGAGTGATGATGGTGACCTACCCATATGCACTTGCACA
Source organism: Eptatretus burgeri (assembly GCF_056783735.1). NCBI lineage: Eukaryota > Metazoa > Chordata > Myxini > Myxiniformes > Myxinidae > Eptatretus > Eptatretus burgeri. The sequence goes on from NC_140965.1 coordinate 70,023,100, forward strand.
CACATATACACACGCATCACGTTACACTGATGTACCCGACAGCATTCTGCCATGCTGTGGATTGCTTGGCGAGCTTCAAATTAGCAATTGTGAGCCCGGGAATAGTTCGCTCCCCCCCCCCCCCATGCGGGCCACGCAACAGCCACCGCTGATGGTGGTTGGGTTGGCATTCTCGGGATTGCTTGAGGCTGCAACTTTGTTTCCAGGATGCACAATTTTTGCGGTTGTTATAAAATGCATATGCAGCATTACATTTTACCTCTTGTGCAAGAGTGAGGATTCTGCCTGAATCTGTCTTTCCTGTCCATCTAACATCTCCTTTGCCTTGTTGTCCACATCCTTCAACTTTGTAAAATGATTTCCTTTCCTCACTCGCGTTACGTTGTATCCTAAATGGCTGTGCAGGACTTGGTAGTTATGATCATCACACGGCAGGAAGGTGCAAGAGAAAATCATTTTGGTCCTGCTCCCTGGGGCATGGACAAAAGGTCAAATATCCAAAAAAGTGTAATTGGGGCCACATTTTAAAACATTTTTTGAAATGAAACTTTTTGTATCGAATTAATATTGGGGGATGCTTGAAATTAATTTTTTGGGAATTTGACTCCTGATTCATGCCCCCAGTGGATGGGGACATAGGTTCACAAGGGTCAAAACAGAATAATTTTTTTTTTACTCAAAATTTGATATTTGAAACTTTTTGCCATCCTTCAACCTTGCTTTAGGTGGGAAGCATGGGGATTTGCGATGGTGCGCCATCAACTTCACCCCAAGGGATTCACTCCTTCGCTATCCCAGGGTAGCTTTGGCTGTGTGATTCGGGTCGTAAGGGATTCACTCCCGAGCTACCCCAGTGTAGCTTTAGGTGTGTGCTTCGGGTCGTTGTCATGCTGAAAGGTGAACTTCTGTCACAATTTCAGTTTTCTTGCAGAGGGCAGCAGGTTTTCCTCTCGGATTTTTCTGTATTTTGCTCCATCCATTTTCCCTTCAATCTTGACAAATGTCCCAATCCCTGCTGATGAGAAATATCTCCATAACATGATGCTGCCACCACCATGCTTCACAGTAGGGATGGTGTTCTTTGGGTGATGTGCTGTGTTGGGTTTGCACCAAACGTAACGTTTTGCATTTAGGCCAAAAAGTTCTATAGATCTTGATTTTGTCAGACAACAAAACTTTTTTTTGCGACATGGCTTCAGAGTCTCCAGTGTGGTTTTATGCATACCTCAAATGGGACTCAAGGTGGACTTTTTTGAGTTATGGCTTCCTTCTTGCCACCTGACCGTACAAGCCAGACTTGTGGAGTGTTTGGGATATTGTTGTCACATGCACACAGTGAGCAGTATTTGCCATAATGGCATGTAGAGCTTTCAAAATTGCCAATTAGCCTCTTGGTGGCCTCTCTGATCAGTCTCCTCCTTGCTTACTCATATAGTTTGGAGGGACGGCCTGATCCAGGCAGAGTCTTGGTGGCACCATACACCTTCCTCTTCTTAATAATTCTCTTGATTATGCTCCAAGGGATAGTGAAAGACCTTTGAAATATTTTTATACCCATCCCCTGATCTATGCCTTTCCACAACTTTGTCCCAGATGTCTTTTGAAAGCTCCTTGGTGCTCATGGTTGAGTCTTTGCTCTGAAATTCACTACGTAGCAGAGGAAACCTACAGGAACAGCTGATTTTATTCAGAATTTTATGAAATAATCAGAATCGCCACAATTTAATACAGGTGGAGGTGAATTAACTTGGTGTGTGTGATTTTGAAGGTGATTGGTTCCACCTGAGCTAATTTACAATTGCTATCATCAGGGGGGTGAAAACTTATCCAACCAAGATATTCCAGTTTTGTATTTTTATTTAATTTCCTGAAATTTATTGAATGTTTTTCACTTGGAAGTTATGGGTTACGATGTGTAAATAAAGATGGAAAAAGTCTGAATTAATGCATTTTAATTCAAGGCTATAATGAAACAAAAGGTGAAAATTTTGAAAGGAGGTGTAAGACTTTCTACAGCCACTGTATATCGATGTATAGATAATGAATTTCCATTTGAAAACCCTTCACTGGAATCCACACCTAAATAATTATTTCAGAATACATTTTTTAAATTATCCACATATTTAATTGATTTAAGCATATGGTTGGACATAGTAGAGGCCTCTAGCTCTTCAGGTGCTGTATTATGGCCCAAGGTCTGGGATTCATTTTGATTCAGAGTTGCTGACCCTTTTCACAAATAGTGTGATGATTATACCGATGTTGCTGAGGAGGAAGGCATTAATAATGGGACAACCATGATGGAGGTTGATTTGTGAGTGCAGAATCGGACCAAGATAACGAGTCAAACTGCAACATTGGTACTCGTGGTAAGTAGCATTGTGCCCATTTACCAAACTAACTGTTTGTGTGTACCAAGCTGCAATAAAACAAACATTTTATCAAGATAATTTTTGTAATATTTGGTAGTGTTTGTGAGGACTTAAGTGGTTAACTGACCGTCGAGTGCACATTGGAATTGGCAGCGGCATAGGCGCACCCCCAATAAATGGTGTTACCCGTAGCCATGGACTGCATATGTAAAAAGAAGATGGGCATTGGGTTGCACGATGAGGTGTCTGGGCTGCTGTCCAAAAATTCGGATTTCAATATCTGCCTAACAACCCGAGTTGATGAAACACTATGTACTTGAAAACAAAACTTGTTGGTTCTCGACTTGCCAACCCAATCCCTATCTTCTTCTTTTGCTATTTACAGTGTTTTTCTATTCTCGTAGAGCCGTTATGTACAGTGTATGTTGAGAGTCCAGCTTTGATGGCTGGGATTAATGTTATTTGCTGCAGCAGGTTGTCATCTCCATGAGGAAAAGAAATATTTGTAAGAGCGGTGGAAAAGTTGAATCCTCGTGCAAGCTCAAGTTAGGTTTTCTCACTCGCTGGGGAGCTTGGGAAGAAGAGCATTTCGAATGAGCCTTCATATCATTTTATTCTCAACACATCTGGGTTTGGAAAATCCAGCTTCCCTGGCAAGGATTTTCCAAGCCTCGCTGCTTGTACTTTTCTTGATTGTGAAAAGTTTGTGACTTTGGTAAGCATAAGAGGAGGGAGAAAAATGTTGTTAAATACCAGCAACTTGTATTTATAGCAATCCATCTACTAGCTCTGTATTTAGCCATGACCTTATTGTCAACATTGAGTTTGTACCTTCATAAGCTGGACCATTGGGACGAGGTCTCAAACTCGTCATTCGTGGAAATCACATGGGCAGCGAATTAAAAAAAAAATCTTTTATTACCATATTGCATTTTGTAACATTAATTTTATTACAGTTATCATAAAAAGTTAATAATTCTTGCTAAAGAAACTGGAAGGCTGTTTGAGTGCAGGCTGAGTAAAATGGTAGTTCAGAGTTTAAATTTCAGGGATAATTTGACATTGTGGGAAATTGTGGAATCAATGTGTTGTTGTCAGCACTGTTCATTGGCAAGTACCAACGACAAAGAGGTTTCCCAATGGCAATCTCTGCTGGCAGGAAAACGTTCTGTTGCCCACGGTTCACATATACATATATGTATATATATATTATTAGTGTATGTACTTGTAGCCATTCTTAGATACGACTACCAACAGCAGTCCCAGTTATTCTCACCTGCCTTTATTAATCTGGCCTTAATTTATCCTCTGACTTCAGAGAAAGATGATGTCTGATGTGACAAAATGATGTTTCACGTCGATTGATGCAGCGGTTCAAGAGAATTTTTTTTATAAGACTTTCGTTCAATCCAATATGGCTGCCAAACCATGAGACCGATGACGTTATAGGTGGAGAACTTTTTGTTCCTCATGTATAGGCGATCATACCTGTAAAGTTTTGCCTCGATTTGTTCAGCTGTTTCAGAGAAGATTTTTGAAGGTTTTTATGTGAAAAAAAAACATGGCTGCCAAACTACGTGACCGATGCAATCATCTGTTTACTTTTTTTTTTGTATGCCTTGTCGAGGCTTGTATGAGAGCTAACGCACAACACACAGCAAGGGGGGCATGAGACAAGAGGGGAGGGAGTGGGAAGGACAAAACAATGGGGAACAGATATTAGAAGATCTGTGGAAGGGAGAGGGATGGGGTGGGGAACATGGGGAATACAAGATGGACAATACAGGGACTTTCAGGAAGGAAAGCAGGGGATTTGAAAGAGGGGGGTTTTGGTGGATGAACGGGGGTAGAAAAGATCGAGGATTTGGATGGGGGATGATAATAGGTGGTGGTGAACAGCTGTTTTGAAGGCCTGGAGGGAAGAATGGAATTGAACAGAGTAAGGGAGTTTATTCCAAAGGTGGGGAAAAAGAGGAATGAAAGGGTGAAGGTGAGCTGTGATTCGTGATTTTGGTAGTTTTACCAGAAGGGGGTTGTTGGCGGACCTTGAGCGCCCTGCGGAAATGTTGTGGGGACAAATCACAGAGAGAGCAGGGTGGCAAAACTGGAGAGGAGACTGTAGAAGACAGAAAGACCACTGACCTGCCTGCGGTGTGAGAGTGAGAGGCCCAAAGACTCAGCCTCATCACAGGAGATGCCAATGATCTGAAATGCCTTGGTTTCCACAGTGTAAAGCCAAGAAAGGTGGGAGGCAGGAGCACCAACCCAGAGGGGAGAGCAGTACTCCATCAGGCTGCGGACGAAAGCTTTGTAAGTGGTCAAGAGATCAGGTGGGCCACGGAAGGACTTTGCACGACGGAGGATTCCCAGTCGGCGACTGGCTTTTGAGGCCAGTTTTGAAATGTGGCTTTCCCAGGAATGATCATGGCAGATAGTGACACCCAGAGGCTTGAAAGAAAGGACTTCTTTCAGAGGATTGTTGAAAAAGTGGATGGGGGTGTGGGGGGGGGGTTCTAAACGGTCCTTTCGGAGAGACATAGTGAGAGTGTGAGATTTGTCCGGATTGAAAGACACGTTCCACGTGTTGGACCGGTTTGTGATTTTTACCCAGATCTGCAGTGAGCGAAGAAGCTGCTGCTTGCCGGTCTGAGGGATGACAGATGGAACGGCAGAAGGTGGAGTCATCAGCAAAGAGTTAAAGAGGATTTTCCAGAGAGTCGGAGAGATCATTGATGAAAACCAGAAAATGAACAGGGCCCAGAACGCTACCTTGAGGAACTTCAGCCTGGACAGGAAGAGGGGATGAAATAACTTTATTTAGGGCCACACGTTGACTGCGACAGGAGAGGAAGTCTGCGAGCCATGAGTGGAGATGGCCTTGGATACCATAGGAAGAGAGTTTGGTGAGCAGGGCAGGGTGCCAGATCATGTCAAAAGCACGCGAAATGTCTTGGGATATGGGTCTGATTTCATGTCCGGCATTGACGACCTCCATCCATTGTTGGGAGAGCAGAAGCAGCATATCCAGGGTAGAGTGACCTGGTCTGAAACCAAATTCATAATCAGAAATCAAGCCATTGTAGAAGAGGAAGGATTTAATGTCTGAAGCGTTGATGGATTCCATAACCTTGCTGATGATTGGGAGAAGGCTGATTGGTCTGTAATTGCAGGGATCTGTTTTTGCACCTTTTTATGCAGGGTGGTAATGTTTGCTGATTTCCAAGCAGATAGCAGATGACCTTGAGCAAATGAGAGGGTGAATAGAACAGAGAGAGGGTGAGCAAGAGCAGAGGAGCAGGTTTTTAGGACACGTGGGCTGAAGCCGTCTGGACCGGTTGCAGAATCTGAGTCGAGGTTTGACAGCAAGTTCTCCACCTTGTCAGGAGAAAAGGACACAGAGTCCAGGGACAGTTGGGTGCGACTGTGTAAGGTCGGTAGAGAAAGCAATGGGTTTTGGACACAAGATTTCGATGCAAACATCGAGTTTAGGCATTCTCTTTTCGCGTGGGGTATCAGCAGTGTGGCCATTTGAGGTAAGGGAGGTGATGGAGGGGGGACATACACCAGAAACAGATTTGATTAGATGCCACCAGGATTTGGAGGAGGGAGAGAGGTTTGAAAGTTCAGACTTGAGCTTCGAAAGATGTTTTCTGGCTCTCCTGAGGGTAGATACACACGTGTTCCGAGCTTTATGGAAGGAACTGAGATTACCCTCAGTTAGGTTTGCTTTCATGAGGCAAAGGCAAGTTGTTTCAGGACAACTGCCTCGCCACAAGCTTCAGTGAACCAAGGGCGGGAGGAAGGGTAGGACAACTGAAGACGAGAGGGGACAAATCTGTGCATGAGGGAGAGCAAGTTTCTTTGAAAGAATTCCCAGGATGAGTTGATGTTTGAGAAAGTAGCGATAGGAGACCAGTCTATAAGTTTGATGGCTGCTTGGAGACCCTGCCAGTCGGTTTGAGTGAAATGCCAGACTTGACGGCGGTGAGGTGGTTCTCTGATAATAGCCAAAGAGATGTCCACTTTGACAAGGATGTGGTCAGAAGAACCGATTGGAGCGGAGGAAGAGCAGCAGATATTTTCAGGGATATTTGTCAAAATCAGATCCAGAAGAGATGGAGTACCATTGGTTGAGATCCAGGTCGGGAAGTTGACCGATTGAGTCGCAGAAAGCTTTTGCTGAAGTGCCATGACAGGTGAGAGAGGTACCCACACCGAGCCAATTGGCATGATGACAATTGAAGTCGCCACATATGAGGAAGAGAGAGTTTGGATGAGAAGATAGATGTTGGTCCATGTTTTCGGAAAGTGAGGTGAAGATGGAGTCATCACTGTTTTGGTGGACGGTGCAGTACACATATAAACATGAGGTGGGAGTGGAGGGGAAGCCGTAGCCAGAGGTATTCCTGGGGGTGTTGGGGAGTGAGGGCAGTGCATGGAGAGTGAGGAATAGAATCTTTGATGAAGTGAGCAACTCCTCCAACCAGGATGGGGCTCAGGTCTGTCATACCGGAGGAGGGAGTAACCAGGGAGAGATACTTGGGAGTCAGACACGTCTTGTGGGAGGAAAGTGTCTGTAAGGCAGATTATGTCTGGTTTGTCAGTGGCAACCTGTATAGAAAGGTCTGAAAGGTTTGAGCGAAGGCCCTGGATATTTGCGGTCCATACTGTTAATGAAGAGGGAGGGGAGGAGGTTTTGGGTGCATGGGGTGGGAAGGGCGGGGAGGGGAGGGTAGGACAAGGGGGAGGGGGGGGTAAGGAGGGTTGTTGAAAGAGTGTGGGGGATTGCAGAATAGCTCAGGGAGGGCCGGATGAGGAGGAGAAAAGGCTCTGGTGCTGGGGGAGAGGGGGGCAAGAGAGGGGGCAGAGAAGGCAGTTGAGGATTTGAGGAGGTGGAGTGATGAGATGGAGGTGAGAGGGCAGTGGAAGGAGGAAGCTTTGTGGATGAGAGAGGGGGGTAACTTTGAGAAGGGTGAGTGAGGAGGTTGAATGGTGGGAGAAGGGTGAGTGGGGAGAGTTGAGGGAGAAAGGTGAGGGGGGAGTTTTTGAGAGAGGTGAGAGGGAGGCTTGGAGGGAGAAGAGTGTGATCGTTGCTTTGAGAGGGAGAGGTGAGAGGGGTGAGTTGGCACTGAAGTATCCAACATTTATCCTTTTGACCAATTTATCCATAGATGACCCTGAGGAATTTTCATACTGATCGGATAAAGCGTTCGATGTACTTAATTTTGACATCATAATGAAATCATCCTATATAAAACTTGTTCCCCATGTGGAGTACTTGACATGTGCCAAGTTACATTTTTTTTTTCCACTAGAAGCACCCGCTCCCTTCTGGAGCCGCCAGGGGGGTCATGTTATTATATTTATGCCTATTTTACTCCAAGGGATCCCAGGATTACACACCCAAAAAATGGTTGTGATCGGTTCAGCCGTTTTTGCGGTACCTGGGAACAGGCCGACGGACGGACAGACATTTGGTGAATTATAGTAAAATGGAGAGGTTTCGGAGATACAGCGGCCCAAAGTTTTTCATTTTTTCATTCTAAAAAAACGTTTTTCCATTTTTCTAGTTTTCCCACATTCCTTTTATTCCAACTATCATTCTAAAAGTCTACATGAGAAGTCACCCCTATCGTGAAAACTCTGTCAATCGCTCAAGAGGTTGCAGAGAAAATGAATTTAAAAGGGAACAAACCCAAAAAATTGTGGTGGAACCAGTTGTAAACAAATAAAATGTCATAGCCCCTGTTGTTTTAGTAATTTTGCTGTGTGGAGTGAAAGGGCTAGTCCATATTTATGTACAACGAAAATGGCCGCCAATCTACAAGATGGCCATTTTTGATCTGATCACAAAATAAAGTTGGGGGCAGGTGTGTGCCATCATGAACTGTGCTTGTGCCAGGTTTGAACAAAATTGGGCCATGCATGTTTGAGAAATGGTTGAGGAAGTGTTCAACATTTTTTTTTTACAACTAAAATTGCCACCAATCGGCCATCTTGGATCTGATTTCGGAAAAAAATGACCTGCCTATATAAGCCATTGTTTGTTATCTGGGTACCAAGTTTGAACAACATCAGGAAATGCATGTCTGAGAAATGGTTGAGGACGTGTTCAACATTGTTTTGTTTTTTTTACAACTAAAATGGCCGCCAGTCGGCTGTCTTGGATCAGATTTTGAAACAAAATGACTTGTTTATGTTGGCCCATCATTCATTATCTGTGTATCAAGTTTGAACAAGATCGGTAAATGCGTGTCGGAGAAATGGTTGAGGACGTGTTCAACATCGGGTTGTTTTAACAACTAAAATGGCCGCCAGTCTACCAGTTGACTATTTTTGATCAGATCTCAAAATAAAGTCAGGTGCAAGTGTATATTATTGTGTACTGTGCTTGTGCCAAGTTTGAACAAAATCGGACCATGCATGTCAGATAAATAGTTGGGGATGTGTTCAACACCGCCCCCCCCCAACTAAAATGGCTGCCAGTCGGCCATCTTGGATCTGATGTTGGGGGGGGGGGAAATGACATGCATATGTGTGCCATCATGTGTTGTCTTTGTGCCAAGTACAAATAAAATCAGTTTTCAATGTCCGAGATATGGTTGCGGATGCATGCACACACGCATGAGCATGAAAGTCGAGAACAAATTCATTAGCCTCTGTTTCGGACCAAGTCCAATAGGGGCTAATAATAATAGCAAAAAATGAACAGAAGAATAACAATAGGTTATCCAGCCTGAAAGGTTTGGTGCCCTAAAAAGAAGGATTATAATTGGGATATTTTGAGTTGATCAGTTTTGTAGCTCAGCGATGGGGGTAAAAAGATCATGGTTTTGAATGAGGGATCTGTGATGATGGTGAACAGCTGTCTTGAAATCCTGGAGGGAAGAATGGGATTGAACAGAATGTGGAAGTTGATTCCACAAGCAGGAGAACAGAGGAATGAGTGGAGGTGAGCAGTGATTCTGGATTGTGGTTTCACCAGAAGGGGGTTGTTGGCAGATCTTGTGCATCCTGCCGAAACCTGGGGGGGGGGGGATACAAAGCACGGACAGAGCAAAGGGTGCAAGACCAGAAAGGAGGTGTAGGAGGTAGAGAGATCACTGACCAGTATACGATGTGAAAGTGATAGGCCCATCATGCTCCGTCACCCTGAGCGAGTGGTTCGTGCAATAACACCCGATTTTTGAGCCGTTTGCCATATTAACTTCTCTAAATTAGTGAGCCAAATTATTTTTCCACCCTTCACACGCAGCTGTTTATAAAGATTAATGTTTGTGAACATATTCATGAAACGTCTCAGTGAATGTAGCGTTGTTTTTTGGTGAAAGCTACTTGTGTTTTTTGGGGTTGTTGCCGATATCAGGTGTGTGTGTGTGTGTGTGTGTGTGTGTGTGTGTGTGTGTGTGTGTGTGTGTGTGTGTGTGTGTGTGTGTGTGTGTGTTGTTCATAAAGCATCTCTCTCTCTCTCTCTCTCTCTCTCTCTCTCTCTCTCTCTCTCTCTCTCTCTCTCTCTCTCTCTCTCTCTCTCTCTCTCTCTCTCTCTCCCCCATCCTTGCTCTACCCCCTCCCAATGCAGTGCAGCATCCTTCTCCCACACCTGTCTGTCTGTGTTTGTCTCCGGACGCGTCCGGGCAGTGTTGGTCTCCGGACGCGTCCGGGCGGTGTTGGTCTCCGGACGCGTCGGGCGGTAATTATTGCTCCACTGCACGTCTGCCTTACCTTCCCCTACCCTTCCTCGCTCCCCTCCCTCCTCTCTCTCTCCCTCTTTCAACCCTCTTTTTCTCCCTCCCTCCTTTAGTAAACAATGGGTGGTATTTGCTCGTACGTATGCATATATACACACCGCATATGCATATATTTTGTTATGGACCGGGGTTCTACACTCACCATGAGGGAAAGCACTCAAGTTCCTCCTGAACTCCTCATTCTGAGGCCACCAGTCACGGATAACTCCACGGCCCGGTGGGTTGTTAAGGATCCACGAACGCCAATTGGTACTACCAATCCTGGCAAGGTTTCACTATTTCGTGTGGTACCTTACCTTTGGACGACTGCACCAGCTGGGTTTTGTGCCCTCAATGCACACCCGGATTACTGCCAAGCGATACAGTGGGTGTGCGTTGGCTAACCAGAGCACATTGGAGAGGTAGAACTTCCTGGTTAACACTGACAGGTGGACTACGCTGGACCAATGGAGGTAAAGACACGACGAGCTGGGTAAATGAATAGCGAACGCAGTGAGCTTCATACTTAACGCATGCACGTGAGAGAATAGGAAACAACAACACAATACCCCTGGCTCTTTGGAATCCGTGTCGTTAGCTATGACCTTTTGCTTCCGGTTGTTGTTAAACGCTGTGCGGTGTATAAACACGATTGGGTTTTATTTCTATCTTGTGAATATTACTTAACGCGTGCACTTAGAGACTAGGAAACAACAAAAAAAACAACATAATACCTTGGCAATTGTGAATCCGTGTCGTTGGCTATGACCCTTTTGCTTCCGTTTTTGTTTTGTTTCTGGTGTTTTTTTGTTTCCGGTTTTTGTCATGGGGAATGATGCATGCCGGGAGGTCATGACCGGAAGTGTTTATTTATTTATTCAATAATTTTTTTTTCCCAAAGTTAATTTTATTCTTCCGAAAGTGATTTTTCTCATGACAGGAAGTGTTTATTTTGTATTTAACATGACCGGGAGTGATTTTGAAACTCCTTCCGGAACTTATATTTTCTTTTATTCTTGACCAGAAATGATTGTTTATTTATTCAATTATTTTTTTCCCAAAGTTAATTTTAATAAAGATATCTCCCGCATCATCAAAAAATAATTTTTAATCATGATTTACATTATTTGATCGCTGATCCCGAATCCAGGTCGAAGTAACCGGAAATTGCGTCAAAATCATCAGCTGTGCGACGCTTAGACGTACCACGGTATAGTTGGCAAGTATACAGTTGTGAACAAGTTATAGGTAAAGTCAGAAGCGAATGTAAGAAAGAATTCTACGTTCGCTTCAAGGCTTTGCCGATTCCATATTAAACCTCTACTATATTTCACCGACCGGTGTTTGTTTGTTGCACTGGGCTCCTATTGTTCTGAGCAGATGAAATCCATACTTGCTACATAGGATCAACATGACCCCAAATAATGTATTGGGGTGTTTTTACCTTCGCCGATGGTCGGGGGGGGGGTGGGGGCGGTTGGGGGAGGACTCAACTCCTCTATGTAAATGTGTATTGTGTTGTTGCCTCCAGGTGGGGGAAGGTATTACAAGCAAGTCTCCTCCATTTATAGTACAGTTTTCCTGTACAGTGAGATGTTTTGAATTATAAGCAGGAGGTATGTTTTTGAGGAGGCATGAGCCACCCACTTCATGTAACTCGGTTTCTTTTTTTTGCCAATACAGAGCTGTCAGTTACCTATACACCGCCCAAATAATGGTATGCGTCAGAAGAACGTGTTGCACGATTGGAACAAGATCGCCCGTAGGGTGGGTATTCTGCAAGTTTCAGCAATGTATTACAAGCGAAGGTGAGGAAAAGTATGTGTCACAAGAATCACAGGTTGTAATACAAACGCCATATTCGTACAGCAGGGGAAAGCAAGGATTTGTGAGGTGCGGCAAAAGAAAATTCAATTATTTACAAAAACACAATGAGAGAGACTTTGCAGGGCTCAACCACTGTAAAATTTGCACAATCTTAACTTGCATTAACATGACAGACACCATCAGAATCACTTCGAGGAAAATTAGAGAGCAAGAAAGATAAAAGCACTCGGTGGTTTTGACCTGTGTTTACCAGGCGAGATCAACCGACCTGCATAAACCCAGTCATTGAGGATTGGGAGGGGGAGGGGGAGGAAAATTTCTCAGCGCCACGTTATGAAAAACACCTCACCACACATCGCTATAGACACAGGCTCGTTTTAACTGAGGATAGGTATGCGAGTTGCCGTGTTGTCATGATGAACACCAATCAGAATTCAAACATTTCATTTGTAATATTTGTGACATTACATTTCAATAACCAATTGAAGTTGGAGGTTCAAGCCGAAAGATTTCAAAAAAATACCCTTAGGACATACACATGGGAGAGGTCGGTGCAGCGCGGAAGTTTGGTACGATTTCACAAATGTTTGAGAGAGACGTTCCAACATGACACATGACACACATATACAGTATATATATGTGTATATCCATCCATTGGGACCATACTCTGTGCAGAGCGTTGGTGCTGTTGAAGCAGTCTCCTAAGCTATTGGGTACAATCCTGGACGGGTCACCACTCGGACACAGGATACCAGCAAGCTGGCACTCATTTTGCTGACCTCGGAAAGATGACAGGCAGAGTCAACCCCACCTGGTATTAATTAAACAGCCAAGTGGGATTTGAACTCGGGACCCAAGGCTCCCAAGCCCAACACCCTAACCATTAAGCCAACACCAGGCGTGTGTGTGTGTGTGTGTGTGTGTGTGTGTGTGTGTGTGTGTGTGTGTGTGTGTGTGTGTGTGTGTGTGTGTGTGTGTGTGTGTGTGTGTGTGTGTGTGTGTGTGTGTGTGTGTGTGTCTGTGTGTGTGTGTGTCGTCTGTGTCTGTGTCTGTGTCTGTGTCTGTGTGTGTATACATACATGTATATATCTAATATATAATTTAAGTTTGTGTTTGTTTGTTTGTCTGCACGTGCTAATCTCCTGAACGGTGAAAGATGGGAGGAAACCTCTGAAACAAAAAATGTCAGGATGGGCCCTGGGAAGGTAACAGGCGAGGTGGCGAGGCCCCTCAGTCGGGGGGGGGGGAGGTGTGTTTCCCCCTCACCAACCCCCTAGGTCTATGGCTGCCGTGGCCCAATAGGGAACTGATACTGGGCTCACGTCAGACCTATGTACAGAAGATTAAATTCATTCAAAAAGAACCCGGGCAGTGCCGGGTGCATTCACCTCGTGTGTGTATGTATATATATGTATATATATGTATATGTATATATGTATATATATATGTATATGTATATGTATGTATATATATATATCTGTATATGTATATATATATGTATATGTATATGTATATGTATATATATGTATATGTATATGTATATGTATATGTATATGTATATATATATATATATATATATATGTATATGTATATATATATATATATATATATATATGTATATGTATATGTATATGTATATATATATATATATATATATATGTATATTGTTGCGGTATTCGCGCCCGCCGGCGTGCTGACGGCCACGTAACTCGAATCGCGGCACGTCGCCCACCGGACGGACAATCCAGTCGTGACCCTCTCGGACTAACGCCGGGAACCAGTCACGGGTGGACCTTTCGGTCTCACCGCGATCGAGCCAATCAGCCCCCGCGTGGGATAGGGTTGCTCGCCGACCCGACCTACCTAAGTACCCACGCGGAGGGTAGACCGGGCGATCGCACCTCGCCGCAGGTCGACTTCGGACACGGGCCACTTAAGCGACCCGTTCCGTACTATCAGAATAACCGAGCGGTGTTATCGTCGACCTCGACGGTTCGATTAATTATCGGGCGTATTCAGCCCACTACCAACCCTTTACGTGAAGCAAGATGGGGATTCAATGAAAGAAATGACGAAGCGAAGCGGGAAACAGTTCAACACAAAGCACATTTATTCGCGGCACACGGGAAGCACACATATACAATTCCACCAAATGCACACAGAAAAGACACAATGCAATTTACACAAAAAGCAAATATAAAAGCGAAAACACAATGCAGAGCTAATACCGACTACCGAGCACACGGCAACACTTATACAATTCTACCTCACAGACGGCGCCGACAACACATACCCAAAACCAAGGAAAAGAAATACCCTCAAGGATGAGGCGGGCCTGAGGCCGAGACCGGGTCGCGCCTACCCGTCTGGTGATGAGACTCGGAGCGGCGATGGCGCCTCAACTCCGCGGGCCTCGCGGACAGTCTCTGGTAGGGGGTGGGAAAGGGGCCCCCTTGGTCGCACTATCTCAGCGCGGGGGGAAACAGGAGGGGGTTGCTGATGCTCGGGGTATAGAGGATCTTTATTATCCCGCGACGAGCGTCTTCACCTCGGCCAGGTCGCGCTGTCGGCCTCCCTCGGGTGCAGCTTCCTGCACGACGCGAGCACCCCCTCGTCTGGTGTCGCCGCCTTTCCACAGCTCCGTCCCCTCCGTTCCGACTCCAACGCACACGACGAGCAGCTCCACCGCCCGCGAAGTCTTGACTTTCTGTTTCCGACTCTCCTCCTCTCCTACTCTCCGCCTCTGGACTCTCCGACTCTCCTCTGACTGACGAACACGGTCCTTTTATCCCCCCGTAGCTTCGCCTTTGACCCCCTCCCTTTGACCTTTCACCTCGCTCCCCATTGGCCCGAGAAAAAGTGGGCGTGAAGGCTTTTTGATCCATAAATTTGCATATATCGATCGTCCTGGAGGCGGGGCCAAATCGCCCCTCGCTCACCGATTGGACGGCAAAAAGTGGGCGTGTGTCGTTTTTGATCCGTTTTTGAAGCACAAAATCCGTGATTTTGTACACGCTGTTCGACGCGCGCCCTGCACGAGTCCAACACCGGTACCCACAGCGGGGCAAGAACGGTGGCGATGCTACGGTTGCGAAGTGTGACGTGAAGGTCGTGGCGGTTGTGGTGAAGCGGCGTTGTGGTTGGTGGTTGATGTTGTGGTTGTGGTGGTAATCATGGCGGTTGGTCCAAAATAAAGATAGTAAAAGAAAAACGGCTATCCTGAAGAGTCACAGCACGCATAAATGACATGTATTCCCACTAGACAACGGGTTTGGGCCTAACTACACATATACTTGCCGAGATACCTCACCTAAGGGACCTGAATGGTGGTTTGCGAATTTGGTAACCACAACTATATGTATATGTATATGTATATGTATATGTATATGTATATGTATATGTATATGTATATGTATATATATATATATATATATATATATATATATATATATATATATATATATATATATATATATATATATATATATATATATATATATATATATATATATACCTTCTAGATTGGTAAAGTAGCAAAGCACAGTTACGCATCCCACGACAGCCGAAACTGCGCGATTTGTGAGCAGTAATGTCAGTCTGCCAGAAGAGAACCTTACCACTCACCAAGCAGGAGGTGAGTTTATCGTCAGGCTTAATAATAAACCAAAATATGGCCCTTCCGACCTGAAGGTCCTGTCACACCTTGACGATTTAGCCAGCGTATGCCTGATGTATGCAAAATTTGGCTAAAACCCTGGCACACGTCGAATACGTTATGGGTAAGTTTGTATACATTAAGAGCATGCTGGCATACGTTTCGTAGTACGCTGGCATACGTTTCGTAGTACGCTGGCATACGTCTTTGTACGCCGAGGTGTTAGACAAATTTTCCGACGTATGACTCGCACGTTCCGCATATCACTGGCCATAAGTTGTAGGCACGTTACGCGATCGTTGACACGCGTCCACACACGTTACTTGTAAGTTACTCATAAGTCGAAACACGTCGAGGTAATGGTAAGCGTCAGTGTTCCAGACTCCTTGGTTTTTTTTTTTTCTTCGGTATGACGGTGATGTTGACACTTTGATTTCTAGTGCGGTTATAATATAATATAATTAATAGGCTGCCGCTCAACGATTGAAATCATAACTGCACTAGAAATCGAAGTGTCAACATCACCGTCATACCAAAGAAAAAAAATAAAATAAAATAAAAAACCAGGGAGTCTGGAACACTGACGCTAACCATTACCTCGACGTGTTTCGACTTATGAGTAACGTGTGTCAACGATCGTGTAGCGTACCTACAACTTATGCCAGCGTATGCGAACGTGTGTCGTACATCGAGTACGTCGAGAAATTTTCAACATGCTGAAAATTTCTCGACGTACTCTGCGTATGACGACGTATGCCAGAAAACTACGACGTATGCCAGCGTGCTCTTAACGTGTACAAAACTTACCCAGAATGTATTTGACGTGTGCCAGATTGGTTCGGCCAATTTTTCATACGTCGGCATACGCTGGCTAAAACGTTAAGGTGTGACAGCGGCTTCACACTTCGATGTCTAGTGCGGTTATGATTTGAATCGTCGAGCCGCAGCCTATTAATAGCCTACGCCACGTGATCTTCGGCGATACGCTGCCGCGCTATGCATAAGTTAGACTATCGTTGGGGATAGGTTGTGAACGCTGTTAAGCCAACTAGTTTGCCTGGTTTCAGGCAAACATTTATGTGGTGTGCTGTCCCGAGGAGTCCTTCCAATAATTAAATTGTTTGAATAAGCAGTCATGGAATCCATCGTCACAGTTTATATCAAATACTTCCCTTTCACCAACGGCCTGATCTCAGATCGGTTTGGAAATAGACCTGGTCACTCTACCCTGGACATGCTGCTTCTGCTCTCCAACAATGGATGGAGGCCCTCAATGTCAGACATGAGATCAGGGTAATCTCTTCTGACATTTCTCGAGCTTTCGATTGTCTGGCATCCCGACTAGTTATCCAAACTGTCTGCTTATAGCATCCAAGGCCAACTCAACTCTTGGCCGCTTCTGACTGAAGTCAAACTGACTTCCTCTACTCTCATAGCCAATGTGTGGTTCTCAATGGAATCCTTTCATCTCCTCTGTCTGTCAAGGATGGAGAGCCCCAAGGCAGTGTTCCAGACCCCATCTTTTTTTTTTTCTAATCTTCATCAATGATCTCTGTCTCTGGAAAATCCTGCTTATCTCATTGCTGATGACTCCGCTCTCTGCCGTAGCGTCTCTCATCTTTCACATAAGCATGCAGCAGTCTCTTCCCTATATGTAAACCATGATAGAATCACTAGCTCATCCAACAATTGAAATTTATCTTCCAAACCCTGACAAATCTCATGCTTTCACTCTGGCATCTCCTGCCACTAATCTGAGTCTCTTGTCCTGTCATTCTTGCATCACAGACAGGTCGTTGGTCTGTCTTCTACCACCTACTCTCTGGTCGTGGACTCTTTTCTCTTTCCTTGCTCTGTTCTCTCTCAGGTTTCTACAAGGCACATGCGATCCACTAGTAACTCACTTCCGGTGAAACTCCTAAAATCCAAGCTCACTGCTCAACTCCACTCATTTGCTGTTCTTTTCTTCTGCATGTGCAACCAACTTCCTCAGTCTGTTCAATCCCATTCTTCCCTTCTAGGTTTCAAGATAGTTTTTCACCCCCACCTCAGGTCATACCCCATCCATACTTAGTGAATGACTGGAGTGGTAATCAGTTTCTATTTTGTTAATATTTACATTAGAAGTGAAGGGAGACATGTTTTTTTTCCTGCAGTTTACCCCTTCTCCCTTAATATACCCGTTACTTGCCTAAGCATGACATGAGATGTCATCGCACGTGACGTGTCAATCTTGTGAGATTGTTGTTTTTGTGCTTAGGCTTTTGGCTAACACCTAGCTGTCAACGTTTCTTATTTTTGGTTTTGAGTGGACTAGAGGGAAGAGTTATGGCAGCTGGTTGGTGATGGAGATGAGGAGGCAGTGAGGAGGGGGTGGGTTGTTGTGGGAATGGTGGAGTTGTTGTTTGAGATGATGGGAATTAAACAGAGAGTCATTGGAAGAAGGGCCAGCATCCCTGCTGGCTTTTTAATTTGCGCTCACTGGAGCTCACGAGAGCAAGGAAAAGGGGTAACCACCCCTCCCCCCAACCCCCTGCCACCTCAAACAACAAACAAAGCAATGCAGCAAAAGTTTATTTTAACGTCCGAGAGTTGAGTGTAATTGAAGCGCCAAAGGCATTGCACAGATCTCACTGTCTTCACATCATCAAACCAAATCAACCTTTTTTTTCTCTCTCTTCCATCTCCCCTGGCCCTTTAAACCGCCGACTTTGCTATGGCCGCCCGCAGTCGTTTTAATTGCAACCCCCTCCCCTCCACAATTCTTTCTGCTACCCCCCATGAACTCTCTAATTCTCAGCACGGTTCCTTTAATCCACAAGGCAATGGAAGCATTAGCATAGTACTCCTCATGTGTCTCTCCTTGCCTCCAAGTGTGACATTATCACTTTCTTCCTCTTGCGCTCTCACTCTGTTACTCTCGCTTTATCCTTCACACTTTCTTTTTGTGCAAATCTCAGCATTGCCTGATGATGAGAACGGGGAAAGGAAGGGGGTGTGGGAGTTAATGAGAAAACTTGATTCTACATTTTAAGAGCTAGAAGGTTTTGGGTTTTGCAGTGCTGTACTATCAAAGAGTAGTGTGTAAGTAATCACTCACATCTGTTTACGAATGTTCACATTTTCAACGATGATGCTCTCATCAGCAAGACAAGCTGGTTGATACATGACTAAAGCAAATGCTACCAGCCTTTAAAGACTGATAAAGGAAGAAAGAATAGAGAACAGATGAAAGAGACAACTGCCCTCCCCTGTCGCAATCAAAGAGAATAAAAATAAAAGGAAGGGGTTCATGCCGTGCGACAGGGCCTTGTGGAATGAGGCGGCAGAGCGTGACGCTTTGCATTTGTTAATGGCATTTCTGCCGCAGACGGTGGGAAGCCATCGACATTTGCATAATGTAGGGGGCTCCTGTCAAGGAGACTGGCAGCAGCAACGACAGAGAAATGTGCTCGACGGTTGCACCATTTCCAATGAACAGTCGCAACGGTTTCCATCCATCTGACCATCCTTTTCGCTTGTACGACTGTCTGCGACAGCGAGTCCTCCACCTTCCAATAATATCAGAAACCATAATTTGCTTATTTGTAGCATTAGTCTGTTTTTCTGGACACTTGGAGTGATATTGTTTCATGTATTTCCATTAAATGGAAATATAAGGTACTGTATCCACAAACTGGTACTGGCATCACGCTTGCATGTAACACTGCAACCATTCATTATCAAAGTTTGGAAAATTTTGTCCGAGTGCAGCAAGTCACAAGTACGTTTGCATGTATGTCTGGTTGATGAATGCACGTTTTGAAGAAATTGGCTCTCTGTCGGATGCAGTTTGTGAACAAAAGGGCCCTGGCTGGTTAGGCTGAGATCGGTATTGCTGCTGAAATGTGACAAAGTGCGTTTACACAAATCGTCACTTTGTCAAAGCCTCTAATTTACCTGAATCACGAGACTGCCTTTTGCTTGCTTACCTTGCTCAGGAAAAGACCTGTCGAACATTGGTGGATATCATTGGCTGGTTGATTAAATAAAAATTAAATAACAATAAGAAAAAAATATATATGTATACAGAAGGGGGTGCAGCGAAGGGGAGGATCAAATATCCTGTCGGTGCTAAAAATGTCATTTGATAAGAGCTGTCTTTCCAAAGCATGCGTTGGCGTAAAAAAAAACAACATTTAAAAACCCGAAAAGGGCAGCGTAATCTCATTGACCAAATTTATATTTGTCAGGCACGATTTCTTATCGTGGACACATATTGGCGTTTGCGAGCTGCAGTGTCTGAGCTAGCCCTACAAAGGTACTTGAATGGATGTCGATAGTGCATTTGTGAGTGCATGACCCCTGTAGGACCTAAGCTGGTGGCAGTAAGATGCATGTGAGTTGCGATGTGTGGGAAATCAAAGTGGAATAAGTTAACGGCAACACGACTTCTCTCTCTGCACCTTTGTCACAATGCAGGTGCTGGCGATGAATAGTCGTGCGTGGTCTGTTGACCGTATTTTGCGTGTGTTTTGATAAATGCAAAATTACTCGCACATTTTTCTTATTGTTCAAAGTGAATCCTTCTTTTTGTTTTGGTTTTTTTTTCTGCTGGGGCTGGGGAAATGTTTCACAAGCGTCATTGTTTCCTCATATACAGGAGAACTGCACTTCGTTTGGGGTTGTCTGCTGGAGCCATGAGATCGGACACTTGAATATTTATTGTAGGTGTTTTACACTGCCTTTATTTTTATATGGACATCTTTCAGTCGGTCGTTTACGTTTGCTGCATGTTATTTTGCCCTTCATTCTGGAACTTTAATGCTTGTTCAGAATAACAACAGCTCTGCAGGTAAGGAGATACAAAGCTCCAGGGAGCTTTGTGCCTCCTGTAAGAGCTGCATGTATGAACTATGACTGCAACTACAACTAATACATTAACAGCCCCATTTGTATTTGGCCCAAATGTTTCATGAAACAGTTTGAGTGTAGTTTCTATTTAAGTGCATCCTGGGTTCCAACCCCATTGCTTTTTGTCGGAATTTGTGACTTGGTCAGGTTGCCTGCGATAACTCACTCACACTTTGTGAAAGAGACACCGTGCGAACTTTACCATCCACCAGATAATGCTAACAGACAGGACATCCAGATTAACATCCTGCTGAGGGATGGCACACTTTGTAATGCAACACCCTGCCCGCACAGCAGTGAAAAGTAACAGATGAGGAATATAAATTGTATAATTACCTCACGTGCGGAGTACAAAGCAGGGTTAAGGAATTGGTTCACTCTGTCTGTCTGTCTGTCTGTTTGTCAGACATCATTCCATAATCGAGGAACTACTTCATTTCAATTGAATTTTATGTTTTGAACACTGCAGAACATGTATCGGAACATGAATCGGAACGCAAACCTACAGATTAGCAGTACAGTACTTTGGTTCTGAATTTGGCAAATTGTATGAAATCTCACCCCTAACACTCATGCACAATCGCAATAAAGCATTTGCTTTAGTCTGTCTTTGGCAGACAGACAAAATCAAAAATCATTCAAAACATGAAACAACTGTTCTTAGGGGCATCATACTTATAAAGGACACAAACGACAGACACAAATAATATCAAACCTAGTGAGCTTCAGACTTAACGCGTGCACATGAGAGAATAAGAAATGACGACGACAACAACAACAACACAATACCCTGGCAATTTGGAATCCGTGTCGTTGGCTATGACCCTTTTGCTTCCGGTTTTTTTTTTTGCTTCCGGTTTTTTTTTTTTTGCTTCCGGTTTTTGGCATGGGGAATGATGCATGCCGGGAGATAAAGGCATCGTCGGAGACATGAAAGACCCAAATATCAGACATGGTGTAGATTTCCTCCACTGATTTTAATAAAGATATCTCCCGCATCATCAAAAAATAATTTTTAATCTTGATTTACATTATTTGATCGCTGATCCCGAATCCAGGCCGAAGTAACCGGAAATTGCAGCATCGAATGTAAGACGAATTCTACGTTCGCTTCTTGGCTTTGCCTATTCCATATTAATAACTAATTTAATGTGTTAAAGAAGGTGCATCAGCGGCTGTAAACTTCCCAATAAATGTTTTTTCTTTCTCAAGTCTTGAAAACTTTTATTTTATTTCAATTGAATGATGTATTTGTCCACTGAAGAACACAAATTGCCTTGTTTGCACTTCCAAAAACTTTTAGTTTAGTTGCACTTGCGCAAGACTTTACGCCGTCTCAACCAATCAAATTTGCCACATGCTCTGAGTGCGGAGTAACAGCGAGATTCGGATGAAATTGCAGCTCGTAACCCTTCCCATCTCCTTTTTCTCAAGACTGCACGGGGTAAGGTGTTCGATGAACTCTCTAGTATCCTTTGTAATGTCTTTATGAAAAAAATAGGTTTTGGCATTTCAGTCTTTTATAACAAGATGATTTTGATTTGACTTTTAAACCACCAAACTCGAAAGTTAACTCGTACTGAAACCCTTAAATGGCCAAACCCCTTGACCCTTAAACCACCTTTTCAGGATGAAAATTAAAAAATATTGAATGCTTACAAGTACAACAGCATTCTGATTGTTTTGAAGAAGTGTGACGCTCATGTGGGTATATATATATATATATATATATATATATATATATATATATATATATATATATATATATATATATATATATATATATATGTGTGTGTTGAGAATATAAGACCCATTGCTTTGCTGACAGAAATACCAATCTTTGCTGTGATGGCTAATCAATAGGGCAAGAAGAAAACGGATTCCTGAGGGTGCAGGGATAACCAGCATCGCAAGTTGGAGTTTGCAGTTTCGCCACGTATGCCCATGTCCCCGTATTAAAAAAAAAATCAATCACAAACCTTCCCGGGAGTTCCCTGAATCCATCGTAGTTGAATTTATTGAAATCCGTTAATCCATTCTCAAGTTCTAACATGACAAACAGACAGACTCTGGTTATAATCAAAATAAAGACCAATTACTGCACAGTTGTCCCAAGAAGGAAGAAACCAGACACAACAACAACAACACACGCACAGTCGCAGACACACGCACACGCACAGTCGCAGACACACGCACACGCACAGTCGCAGACACACGCACACGCACAGTCGCAGACACACGCACACGCACAGTCGCAGACACACGCACACGCACAGTCGCAGACACACGCACACGCACAGTCGCAGACACACGCACACGCACAGTCGCAGACACACGCACACGCACAGTCGCAGACACACGCACACGCACAGTCGCAGACACACGCACACGCACAGTCGCAGACACACGCACACGCACAGTCGCAGACACACGCACACGCACAGTCGCAGACACACTCACACGCACAGTCGCAGACACACACACACGCACAATCGCAGACACACGCCCATGCACAGTCACACACACACACACACACACACACACACACACACACACACACACACACGCCCATGCACAGTCACAGACACACACACACACACACACGCCCATCCACAGTCACACACACACACACACACACACACACACACACACACACACACACACACACACACGCCCATGCACAGTCACAGACACACACACACACACACACACGCCCATGCACAGTCACAGACACACACACACACACACACACACGCCCATGCACAGTCACAGACACACACACACACACACACACGCCCATGCACAGTCACAGACACACACACACTCGCACAGTCGCAGACACACGCACAGTCGCAGACAGATAGACAGACACACACACGCACAGTCGCAGACACACACACGCACAGTCGCAGACACACACACACACACACACACACACACACACACACACACACACACATCTATAATGGTAATAAATATCTCTGTAAATAGACCTATTGATCTTTTTAGGTTTGACCTATGTTGACCTTTTGAGTTTTTATTTCATTTTATTTTATATACAATGTCAAGGCTCGTATAAGAGCAAACACTCAAAACATATAATAAAAAACCAATGTCACCTGCAGGGTGACCCGTATCTTGCTAAAAGGTGACCAGGTGTGACTTATTTAAGGTCACACTGAGGTGAACAGAGCTGCTATCCACCAGGAGCGACTCCGTGAGGAATATCTGCCTACGAGAGATTCCGCTGAGAATCGTTCTATAGAGTAACCATGAAAAATATGCTTTTGCCTCATATCGTCACCAAATGATGTCATAATGTCTCAAGCTTGACATATCTCGAAAGCACTCATCGAGGTGTTCAATTTGAGGTACTACACGATATGGTTCCTAAAACTTGAAAATTTGACTTTGGAGTCAAATATGTTTGACCTGAGGCGCTAACCATGAAGGTCAAGGCCAATCGCCACCAAAAGTTAATCAGCTGAGCGCCAGACCATGAACTATATTCCCATGAAGTTTGAAGACGATCCGATCAAAATTACTCAAAAAATAAGGGTTTCGTCGACTCCCCTGATTTGCGACAAACTCACCTTAACCTTTGACCTTGACCTTCAAAATTTTATGCGCTGAAAGGGACCTCGATAGGCCTCTGATATGCGAAGTTACAAAAATTTCCAATGATAACTGTGCTCTGCAGAATTTTTTATACGTGATTACAGACAAACAAACAAAAAAAAAACAAAAACATACAAGCTGACTAACATATCTTGCAAAAACTTCGTTTTGGCAAGATAACAAGGGGAGCAGGAGACAAGAGGGACGGAAGAGGGAAGCACAAAACAGTGGGGAATAGACACATGAGGAGATCTGTGGAAGGGAGAGGGATGGGGCGGGGAACATGGGGGTAAACAAGATGGACATTACAGGGACTTTCAGGAAGGAAAGCAAGGAATTTGAAGGAGGTGGATTTGGGGTGGATTAACGGGAGTCGATAAGATCTTGGTTTTGGATGGGGGAAGATAAGAGATGGTGGTGAACAACTATTTTGAAGACCTGGAAGGAAGAGTGGGATTGAAGAGTGTGTGGGAGTTTGTTCCAAAGGTGGAAAAAAAGAGGAATGAAAGAGTGAAGGTGAGCAGTGATTTGTGATTTCGGTAGTTTAACTAGAAGGGGGTTGCTGGCGGACCTTGAGCGCCCTGTGGAAATATGGGGGGGGGGCGGGGGGACATATCTCAGACAGAGTAAGGGGGGTGGGGCAAGGCCAGAGAGGAGACAGTAGAAGACAGCCAGACTACCGACCTGCCTGCGGTGAGAGAGTGAGAGGCCCAAAGACTCATCCTCATCGCGGGAGATACCAATGATCCTAAAAGCCTTGGTTTCCACAGTGTGAAGCCGAGAAAGGTGGAGTGGTGGGAGCACCAGCCCAGAGGGGAGAGCATTACTCCATCATGCTGCGGATGAAAGCTTTGTACATGGTCAGGAGCTCAGGTGGTCTGATGAAGGACTTTGCACGACAGAGAACGCCCAATCGGCGGCTGGCTTTGGAGGCCAGCTTGGAGATGTGGCTTTCCCAGGAAAGATCATGACAGATAATGAGACCCAAAAGTTTGACCTAAAAAACAATCGGCTTCTTGCTTATGACGAACTCTAACATGTGGTGATGTTTCCTGAAAATCGGTTTAAAATTGTGACCTGTAGGTGCTAAACATACAAACAGACAGACAGGATAATGCACACAACCAACCAATATACTTGAAAAATCTTCGATTTTCACAAGTAACAAACAAACAGACAGACAGACGTGGGTGAAAACATAACCTCCATCCACTTCCGGTGGTAGAGGTAACTACGCAGTGACTCCTGGGTGATTTTGCTGCAAATCCTGGGTTACAATCCCACTTGCTGTGCTGATTTGTCCATCGTGTGCTATTGTTCTTGTAATTCATGTAAAGTACAGCGATGTCTCAGAATGCCCTCATAAGGTGACACGTATACAAGGTCTTGCACATACTTTAGAGTTTAGATAATCAAACGAATATGGCGCACCTTGTGTTGTGCCTGGAGTCTTGGTACTGCACCAACTCTGGCTTTGTCTGCTTGTTTCGTTGCAACTTTGGCTGGCTCTTCCTGGCTGGATTTTAATTTTTTTTTTGCTCTTGTGCAGTGCTTTTGCCATTGGCACATCATCTGTGCTTGTAGCTCATGAGCGTTCCGTGGTGTGTTATTCTCAGACCCAAAAATGCATTTGCCGTCACACAGCCTGGAATCGGTAGAACTCGCCAGGTTCTATCATCCACCTGTATAAACAAACAGCATTGTATCTCTCTTTTATACCACTATGGATCAGCTCTTCAAGTATGAACTTGCACAAATCCTCCTGTTCATTCCTCCTCTCATAGAAATTTGTTTATCCACCTGTAAAGGAATAGCATGGATGTTTACAACATTGATGCACAGTATTTGCTATTCATCGTGATGTTCATCGATGCAACGCCCTGCCTGATGAGCGTTAAGATGAGTCGGGAATCGAACCCCCATTCGACGAGCCATTGGTGAACTTGTTACCAAAGGTGTGGTGTGGAGTTTGCTGTGCACTAATGCATGGCACGAAGGTGGAAGAGCAATATCATTTTTGCCCCGCAGCCCGGTGTGTGGTCAAAAGGCCAAACACCAAAATAATGGAACTGTACATGCAATCAACATTAGAGGTCATAAAAAAATATGTAACGATTTTTTATTTATTTTAGATTTGACCTCCGGTTCATGCCCCCATGGGTGGCAACTTGGGTTCAGAATGGGAAAACATTAATTTATTCCTGATAGGACTTTTTACCATCTTTCAACTTTGTTTATGGTGGGAAGCATCCTGGGGATTTGTGAAGGAGCGCCATCGACGTCGCTCTCGTTATCTTTTGGGTTGTGATTGTGTAGTTCATCCCGGGGACATGTCGGGCATCCCTTCCGCTGCCCAGAGCACTCGAAATGTACAAATGAAATGGTTTTTAAATTAACGTTTTCATTTCTGAAGCCTTTCCCCTGCATTCTTAAGGGTGTCAGGCTGGCAGTGCCAGACTTAAGGGTGCCAGGCTGCTTGTTTGTTCAAGCCTCATGACGCTCTGCAGGTGCTTGGTGCTTCGTTCACTCTGTGTGCTCGCTATGGTGGACGCTTACTCCTCGCAGGCTAAAAACCTGCACAGTTTCACTGCACTTATTCTGTTGTTGTTAGATAACATCCATGTGCAGACGGCAAAGCGTACCACCTCGACGCTGCTCGGGCAGCTGCTTTGCCTTACACTTTATCCCATCTGCCATAGCAACTGCAACAACAACAAACATGGGTTCTTGAAGCATCATCCATCCTTTGGTGTTTTTGCCTGTCTACTCACCATGCAGGCTATTTGTGTGTGTGTGTGTGTGTGTGTGTGTGTGTGTGTTTCTGTCTGTCTGTCTGCCTGTGTCTATACCCTTGCTGAGTTGATTTCAGCGATTGGAGCATCTGCTTGGTTATTTGAGGGCCACTCATTTGAATCTCCTGTTTGCTGGACCCCATCTGGAAACGTTTTGAGCTTTGGAAAGTCAAATTGTGTTCTGATTGGTTGGGCACACTTCACGAGGGTGAACGACTGCAAAAGGTTGTGGCCATTGGGGTTATCGAGTATGATCGGTTGGAATGAAGATGCCGAGACGATTCATTTTAACTTCACAAAGGCTAGCCCGGATGTCCAAAAGCTTGTTGAGTTGTGGGAATTCAATAAGTTATTTATGTTCGGTTTCACGGGGACATTGTAATTGTTTATCACAGTTTCATAATTTTATGTCTCACAAATTAATGAATATATTTATTGTTGATTTTTAAAAACAAACTTTATTTTGCCTTCATCCGTCCTGTTTATCTGTACAGGGTGGGCAGAAAATCTGGGCACCCCCCTCCCCCTCCTTTCAAATGAAGATGGTGCACATGAAAGATTATAACCTTGAAAAGGAAGAAACATCTTTACTAGCATGTGGAAAACTGAATTGTTAACATTCATGAGCTTTATATAGGATGGGGGGCAGGTGGCTGCGAGACTTTCTCCCTACCCTGTACATCATCAAAATGTCTGTGTCTATGAGTCTGTGCTCGGTTCGTTTCACTTTAAAGACCCAACCCGGACATGCTCTCAATGTTGAGAAATCCTTCATCTGTTTTGCCCATTTATTAAGCTCTCCCTTTGTGCATCAATGGGTGTTCTTTATCAATAAGCTTGTAACGGTGTATTATTTGTACTATTAGGGTTCAAGCGCCACGTTTGGAGGGGTGTGTGGTGAAGGTATTGCCAGATGGTCTGAAAGTGGGTATTAAACTGGGTAGATTGTGCAAAGGTGGAGCAGGAATCTGCTGGGAACATATTGGGAGAGGGCTCGCTCTATCCGTGTCGATCTTGCATTTTCCCTAGAGCACTCTGCTGCCGGCGCGTGTTTGCGATGCCTTGCGAAGCGCCATGAGGACGGCCCTGTCATGTGCTCGCTCTAATGGCTGCCCTATGGGCAAGTCACTCTGGCATGGAGTTTGGGTGGTGCTGGATAGAGGGAGTGGGGAGGGGAAGAGTGAGGGAGGGAGGAAGGAGTGAGAGAGAGGGGAGGGGGGGGATGAGAAGATTGCAGCACTCGTGCCATTTGGGTACATTGAATAGGACAAAATGTAAAACGGGTACACGCACTGTTTTCTCAATGATTTACTGGACTGTAAATGTGATATTTTCATGACACGCTTGCATCTGATTTTTACGGAATCTTCTTTTCCGGTCGCGAATGCATTGGTGTTGGTTTTTAAAGAAATATTTTGAATTGTGAAATGAAAAAGTATTTGTATTATGGAGAGACCGGTCGGATGTGGAGAGGTCAACTGGAGGACAATGGGAGAAGCTGGACGATGACCATGGAAGGAAAGTACCATTACAACGGCGAATGATGGAGAGGAGAGGGACGCAGACAAAATCCGTAACAAGAATTAATTGCCTCCCAATGGATCACTTTTCAAACCACATTAAAACGCCACTAAATGCACACGGTTCAGCCATGCCAGATGAGAGAGAGGGTGAGGGTGGGGGTGGAGGGGGGATGGGGTAGTGTGGCTGGGAGAGGGTTAAGGGGTACGATAGGAGTGTAAAAATCTATGTAGCTGTTTTCTGATATAGTGTTTTATGATTGCTACAGAACATGTTACTGGTTCGTTCATGGAATATCGAGGAGAGTGCGTGGTTCATGTGCAGGAATGGGGGTGCTCGAGGTTTTGAAAAGCAGGCACTTGCTCCTTGGCTGTGGAGCTTGGTTTAACCATCTGTCTCCCAGTCTTGGCTTTATCCCATCATGCTTTTCCTCTCCGTCAAGTCTCATTTGAGCTTTCTCTTTGTCATTCATGCTTCTTCTCGAACCTTGCTTTTAATAGAGTACACAGTTTTCATTGTGATAACGTATCGGAGTGATGCAGTGGCACCTTGGTTCGGGGTTATTAAACTGATGGTCTGGCACATTATGATGAATATCTTTTGCTTTTCTCGTAAATTTTGACTTAAAATTATTTGATTCAGAGAATTATTTGATCTCTGCCCCCCCCCCCTCCCTGGTCCTGTGCCCTCTGCCGTGTGCCCCAATGAATGTGCAGAGTGAGGAGGTCAAACACCCATCTTTGCACATCATCGCACGTCACATGGGATGGGTGTTCCTGCTTGATACGGTCAGAAGGACAAAGTGGCTCTTGGTGGCTTGGAAGTTCAGCTGGATGGTGCATGCAAACGACTATGTTCGACTGTGTTTTGTTACTACACGACACATTTCACAAGAAGCTGCGCAGTCATTAATTGGTGTCATACATGCAAGCTAACATTTTGAGGTTGGTATCAACTGCTCTGAGTAATCGTTTCTTGGCATGTTCCACCATGTCTCCAAAAAATCTGTGTAATATGGAGGAGATAGAGATAGAGATAGAGATAGAGATAGAGATATATATATAGAGAGAGAATGAGAGAGGTTTAGCAGCTATAAGCCCCACAAATGACCAACAGCTTTCAAATTGCTTCTTTCATTCTAAGGCCATTTCTGGACTGGCCTCTCGAGACAATGTGCCTTCGCTGCCCCAACCCTGCATAGTGAGGGAACTGAGCCCAGCCGGCTCTTGGCCTTTTGCTGCCTTGTGACTTGGAAGCTCTCTTGTAATCCTTTTCTTGTGCTTATTAGTTATTACACTTTCTCTATCGAACACAATGGGAACATCATTTGAGAAACAATGCAGTTGGCAATACTTATCAATTCACTGAGCAGACATTCTGAATTGTAATTGCCTTTGCGATCAACTGCCCTGGCTCCAAGAAACCACTTTTTTTATGTGTGTGGTTGCACTTTCTATCAACCACCAGGTGGGCAGAAGTTTTTATATTTTCATTTCCATGGCGACGGCTGATGATCCCTTCCATGGGACATTCCCTACTATGCATCAAACGTATGGTATGTATTGGATTTGTGCTGATCCTTTCACAACATCCATTGTTCTGTCGTTATCGAGATGAAATCTGAAAAAAGGAAGCGAAGATTGGTGGGCAGCCATTTGAAAATAAGATTTGAGAAGCTGTTGAAAAATGCATGGACATTTATTCATTCCACAGAGAGACTCCAAGATGGTTTTCCAGCATCAGATATGGGAAGAGTAAACCCAAACAGGCAACTCCCACTTTATCCACAGTTTACTAAGCACACCGGATAAGGCAGCACCCGGAAGGTTCCATCACTGGTTGACTGGGCTGAGATCTGGCCTTAAAGGCTGGGCCAAGTGACACTGGCCATCCTGTCGCGATCTGTCTATCCATCAAACTAAACGTTCGCTCTGCTTCTGAGCAAGACGTGCACTCTGCTTTGGGCATATTACACGAATCCGGCCCTTGAGACAAACCCTGGGGTTTGGCGCACGTATAATGTCATCGGTGTACTGATTCCGATAAAGTCGTGGAGGTGAAGGTGACGTTAAGGAAATGCGATGCACAGTGAACAACTCTACAGATTGTTGAATATTGGGACAAACCGATAACTTCACTATCGCTGTATTTCCCTGTCTGGATCTCATGGATCGCTTTGTGGTGTGCGATTATCGCGTGAGCTGTTGGTCTTGCTTTGTTGAAGGAGACACAGTGTGGTCGGCCTATAAGGCCCGTCTCGCTATGTCGACATTCCAATTTTGGCCTTGTTTCAAGCGTTATTGTGCATTCTCGGTGTCCTCGCATTGTTGCTCAGCGTATGCAGATCATCACCGTGTCGACGTCGTCTATATTGGGTTATGTTAATGAAGTAACTTTTACAACTCAGGTTGAGACAATATTATGGTTATGCACCGGCACAACCCAGCTTGCGAAACAATTCCATAAATGTTCGCTTTGCACATCGGTTTGGTATTGTGGACTTTCCTTTGATGAACTGTGAATTGTGCTGGACCATAGTACTTTATTTTTTTGCAAGAGGGTGGGGGGAGGGGTTGTTGTCTGGCAGGGATAGCCTCGAGGTATGCACACTCACCTCTGAACTGTCTCACCGGGGGTGGAATCCTGACCCAGCTATAAACTCTTTTCCTGGTGTTTCACATGCAGGGCAATTCATAAATGTGTGCGTCATCCAGCGGAAGGATGTTAAGCCAGGTGTTGCATCTGCTCGCATTAGTTGGTGGACGTTAAAGATCGCATGGTGAACAAATTGCAAATTCCTGTCAAAATCGCCTTCAGTTGAACGTCAGGCTTGACCAGTCTGATTGTCATAAGACTTGGGACAAAAACGTTCCTTGACCAACCCTACAAGGTGGGAATAATTGGGAGTGTTGTTATCGTCGTAGTGGTGGATTATTTTATTTTTCCAGATCTTAGGTAGAGGAGACATAATTGTGGTGAAATCCTCAGTCTGCTCAGTGATCTCCTCAAATAAACCATCATTATAAATGTTGTACCTACTTTTCAAACACAACACTGAACAATGCAGGAATATTACAATTTCACTATGATTCTGATGCACACGTCCAGCATGCTAACAGATGTAAAAGTAATGTCCATTTGTAAGAAAAATGGATGTGTGCATGTTATATCAGGAATATATATCATGTATGTCGGGATGGCACGGACACTCCATAGGGTTAATACATCACAAATCCTCAAAAAAAAACTTCCAAGATACAAACTTGTAAACCTATATTAAGTACCTACCAGTCATTGATGGAACATTTCCCATCCAATACCATTCGTGAAACTTTTGGACAGCATCGCTGAGCTACAGAACTGACCGACTCAAAACAGCCCTATTGTTGGTATCCGTCTCCTCCTTCTCCTCCTTCTTCTCCTCCTTCTCCTTCTCCATATATACCTTCTCTATATAACTATATTGTCGCGGGGGTATGAGTGTGGGGGTATCCCTGTTTCTCCCCGGACTCAACGGGAATCGAGGCCATCGCACACGGATAACTTGGGGTCGCTAATTGACCATGAATGCCAATAACTTGACCACGTGACTCAGAGTCCTCTGTCTGACAACCGTTTACCGAAGAACACGTGATCTCCTTTCCGGGGAATCACACCCTCAACAATTGTGCTGGTTGTCATCTTTATTGGATCTTGATTAATGCGGCCGAGCTTTCCGCTAGCACAATGCCAGAATGATATGACAGCCAATTAGTTGAGGAATTATAATCTCCTGGCTAATCTAAATATGGACATTGTTGGACCAATGGGAGAAAGGACAACCACAGGCAGATTGGATATAGAACAATAATAATTTATTGACAATGAATGATGAGGGGTACGGGAAGGAGGGAAAGGAACTCAAGGGTTTTAATGGTGTCAAAGGGCAACCAGGGCAGGAAAAGGGGAAATGCAATGAAAAGATCAATCAAGATGTGTATTCGAGTGTGTGCCATGACCAGGACCGAGAGCTCGAGGAAAGAGAGAGAACCAGGCACCGAGTGCAGCTTTATAGCCCCGAGAGCAGGTGAGGCCAATGAGCTACACGGCAGATCTTTCGAAGTGGCCCGGGACCAGCTACTGGGCCATGTCAGATCCTATGAGCCGGCCCCATGCCAGCCATTGGAGGGTTTCCCCACAGCCCTGCCCATTCTGCTGCCTGGCCTGATGTTCACTCACTTGGTCCTTCCGGCTGTCGTCATGAGCAGAGCTCCGTCCTTATTCCCCATGGCATTCACCCCTTCTACCCCCATGCTCCTGGGATGAATCACAAAGTCCAACAATGTCTATGTAATGGCACAAAGCCAGGGAATGGGGTAATAATATCAGGGAGGCTGGGCCATATCCTGGTCTGTTTGCCGGTCATTTGGGATGGAGGGGAATGAACGGAGATTAGGGGAACGAAATACAGTACAGGGGTAGACTGCAATAAATTCCATTACAGGGTAGATGTCCATACAGACAAACGAGGACTTTGTGGGACTTTAAACAATAAATGGGAATGTGAGAATTTGGCACACATTCCAGAATGCTGGTGTTAGTCGCACACGTTTAACGCCATGGCAGTAAAACACGCATGTCCTCTGTGATGACAGCAGTCATGGCACACATCATCACGTGCTGCTGTCTCGATTATCCCAAGGGGTTGAGAGAGGGTACAAACTACCCAACCCAACACATTTAATCACATAATAACCCCAAAAGGGAAGGCATTATTGTTAATGCTCATTACGGAAATAACTATTCTAAAGATGCTACGTGCTGTGTACGTTTCAATCTCAGCATGCAGTTTATAAAACCACAACAATATATATATATATATATATATATATATATATATATATATATATATATATTAATTACATAGTTGGACCCTGACACTTGTGGGAGATACGTTCCTGAAAAATGCCACGAATGTCGGGGAATTGTTTCAATGGGAAAAAGGGGGATAGGTTCCTGACGGTTTGTGATTCATAAGGGAAAATGAATAATCCCGTGAAAAACTGAATACGTGCAGCACATGGCCGTGAATGTAGAAGCAGGCCACATTTTATGAACCATGAATACGTGAGGTCCGCAAATAGTGGAACCGCGAATGTTAGAGTCCGACTCGACTATATGTAAAAACGAAAAACATGGTGAAGCCTTCGTTGACCCACGTGAGTACGTCTATCAAGGAAGTACTGTTTGAATGTGTGTACTGTACTGTACTTGTATCAACTTTTTATTTTAAATTACTTATTATTGCACCGTGACTACATGTAGACTTTTCAATTTGACCTTTAGACCTTACATACCATTAAACCTTTGGACCTTTATGGTAGGGGTCATACTGAAAGTGCAGTGTGCTTGAACACATGGATGGTGCAGCAAGTCGAGAAATTTCAGAATATCTGTTTTTGAGCGCATTTTACACAATGCACCAGAGACAAACAAATCGACTCTCTTTTTAAAGTCTAAAAACTTTGTATAAACTGCCAGGTATTTATCAAGTATTCTGATAAACCAATGAACCCTGGTGTTGGCTGAACGGTTAAGGTGACTGGCTTAAGATGTTAGGGTCTTGAGTTTGAGCCCCTGTCATACCATTGAAATAACACCAGGTGGGTTGAATCAGTGTGTCGTCCTCCCCAGGTCGGCAAAATGATTTACTGGAAATGGGGGCACTGCATCAGCGGCACAGCTATACTTACAGCAGATGATGCAACCAGCATCCACAGGCTACGTACGAAACGACAACATAAATCGATAGATATAATGGAGCCAGCGTGAGTGTTATAATTGTATGTGGCATGAAGTGTGAGGATGGTGTTGGACTTCCTGTGTAGGGATGGCACTGATACTACAAACTGCTATAAATGTTATTGCTGCCCATTACACACACACACACACACACACACACACACACACACACACACACACACACACACACACACACACACACACACACACACACACACACACACACACACACACACACACACACACACACACACACGCTAACCAAATATGAGAGAGATGTTTTATGTTATTTGCATGCACCACCATTATTCCAAAAAAGATGTGGGGATGGTTTCACATGATATTTTCTGGTGATCATCCCTACCTTGTTTGCATACTCTTTGGCATAGCACCCCGACGTCATTTTACATGTAAAAAAAAAAAATGTTTGAAAAAAAAAAAGCTGTTAGGGTTAGGGTTAGGGTTAGGATTAGGGTTAGACCAGTTTGAAAAGACCAGTTTTGATAATTTCCATGAAAAGACCAGTTTTTCCATCACATGATAATTTCTGGTGATCATCCCTACCTTGTTTGCATACTCTTTGGTATAGCACCCCGACATCATTTTACATGTAAAAAAAAAAAAAATGCTGTTAGGGTTAGGGTTAGGGTTAGGGTTAGACCAGTTTGAAAAGACCAGTTTTGATAATTTCCATGAAAAGACCAGTTTTTCCATCACATGATATTTTCTGGTGATCATCCCTACCTTGTTTGCATACTCTTTGGCATAGCACCCCGACGTCATTTTACATGTTAAAAAAACAAAATGCTGTTACGGTTAGGGTTAGGGTTAGACCAGTTTGAAAAGACCAGTTTTGATAATTTCCATGAAAAGACCAGTTTTTCCATCACATGATAATTTCTGGTGATCATCCCTACCTTGTTTGCATACTCTTTGGTATAGCACCCCGACATCATTTTACATGTAAAAAAAAAAAAATGCTGTTAGGGTTAGGGTTAGGGTTAGGGTTAGACCAGTTTGAAAAGACCAGTTTTGATAATTTCCATGAAAAGACCAGTTTTTCCATCACATGATAATTTCTGGTGATCATCCCTACCTTGTTTGCATACTCTTTGGTATAGCACCCCGACATCATTTTACATGTAAAAAAAAAAAATGCTGTTCGGGTTAGGGTTAGGGTTAGACCAGTTTGAAAAGACCAGTTTTGATAATTTCCATGAAAAGACCAGTTTTTCCATCACATGATAATTTCTGGTGATCATCCCTACCTTGTTTGCATACTCTTTGGCATGGCACCCCGACATCATTTTACATGTAAAAAAAAAACTAAAAAAAACAATTCCTTGTATTACATGTATCTTCATATGGGACAAGACTTGTAGATGGTGAACGGGCATTTGAAAAACAAAAATACACGAACAGGTGCTCGGAGAGAGTTTAAAGTACATTCTTATCGGAAAGATGTTTTTGGCACAAAATTTGAATGAATATGCAGCACAAGACAATGTAAAGAATGAATTATCATTAAGCTAAGGAAGCGGTGAAGAAATGAGAGCAACAAAAATAGCATGCAAAGTCATCAGTGTGTTATTTGTTATCGCGGCATGCCGGCGGCTGGCGGGCAGCCATTAGCGATTAGAAGGAATTGCAGGGCTGTGCTTAATTGTTTTTACAGGATATGTAAATTATGCAAATGAGCCCGTTATGAATATCTTGCATAATGAGGAGGCGCCGCTATAATCATTTAACGGGTTAATTGCTAAAAAAAACCCCTAATTGCGAGTCTGACTCTGTTAATTGGTCGTGACGGAGTGCCGGCGAAGATAGGCGTCGGGAGGCGCGTCGGTCCTGCCCAGCTCTCTGGGGCACAGCCTCCAGTTGAAATCCTGGGGCACCGACATGATGTGGATGCTGCGCACTAGCTTACCCACCGGGTCTGCAGTTCATAGAGTGCGAGTCGTACCCTGAATTTGTCAGGACCCCAGTTTTGCATGGTCAAACATTGTTCATCGTAGGGGTCTCACCGTCTAGTTACCGGCTTGTGCCGCTCTGGCCGTTAGTGAGGGATTGTGATGTGTATGTGGTGTGCGCAGTGAGCCTCGGCTTGGCTGGCAGTTCTGACTACAATCAAGGCACGACCCCCATAATGTACGCTATCAGGCAGCAGAAAGTTCAGCGGTATAATTCAGAAGCGGTTGCCTCCATGAAAAGACCAGTTTTTCCATCAGCCGAAAGGTTAACACGCAGTGTCCAGCACAGGGCTAATGGATAGTGCTATCGGACTTGGCCTTCCTTTCAGTGGTGATGCATGGCTTTGTGTGTGCCCTAATGTGGCTCCCGGTTAAACCCCTCGACAAAACCTTAGCGTTTTAACCCCACAAATTCACCAATAGCTGGGAAACCTTTATTTCACATCCCTTTCCTTTTGCCGCATCACATATGTCGTGTGGTTGAGTGTTCGACATGACGTGCCGGTGTTCAGAACGGTGCACGCAAGCGTCTTTGACCAGAACTCCAACTAGTCCTGCTATCGTGTCGTGTTCTTTGCATCTGCATCTGGTCCTAAGTCTGTCATGTTTATCATGTGCCATTCATGGGTTTGTTTTTTATTTTTATTCTTATTCATTCGTTCAGCCTCAACCACTGCTCCCTGGTTTCCTTCCTTACTGCTTGTTCAGGCTTTCACGAGGCCTCGCCGCTCGCACCATTTCTGCAGTTTTCCTAGGCCAAGTCCCTGGGGCTGAGGTCAAGTGTTTTCTAATTTTGCTCAAATTGACTGACCCCGAGCCCTCAACCCCTATTTCCTTCCCGTCGACCCGTCTCTGTATTGCCGGGAAACAGCCGTGCCATTGATTGCATTCGTCATGGAATTTCTTCTGTTTCTCACATATATTCTTTGTCTCTCTCTCTCTCTCTCTCTCTCTCTCTCTCTCTCTCTCTCTCTCTCTCTCTCTCTCTCTCTCTCTCTCTCTCTCTCTCTCTGTTGCGCCACTTGTATAAATAAATGGGCGCCACATGTCACCACCGCTGTGAAGCCTTGCACTCTATCTCTGATGTGAAATGATCGGATTCCTTGTGGTTCATTGGCACCCCGAAAACTGCTTTGACAGCTCTTATTCGGCATGTGTCCCCCTTGAACTATCCTGTTTCTCTCTCATTTGCAAACCACAAATCTCACCGCCCAAACCACAAAATCTTCATAAAATTTCTTTCCAACTTGTGTCAGACAAAAATGATTCGCCTGAATTAACCGCGATCGCATCGATTTATACAAATTGTGCAATTCCCATTTTGATTTGCGAAAAATAAAACGCAAATCGTCCTGTTGGCGGAGTCTAGCGAAAACCATATCGTTGAATAGGCTGTTGTCCTTTCTGCATACAATTAGCATGCATTAGCATACATCTTCGTTGTGTCCGCACAGTGTCTGTGAATAATGGAGTCTCGAGTGATGCGTTCGGTGTGGTCTTTAAATGATGCCGAACCCGTTTGCATCGAAGTGAGGCCTGAATTAAATTTATATGAAAATGGCAATTTTTAAACCAAATCCGTTTGCCGAAGTTGTAAGGATAATTCTAAAGTAAAATTCATGAACATCTGTGTTCAATCTAGTCTCTGTTTGATTCTCGATAATGTAAATGTCATTGTAATTCAAATGCTCTCGCACTTGGCATAAGTACTGATGTCATGGATCAACCTTTAATATTTGGGTTTCAATAGGAATTTTCTCCTCTCTTCCATTCCCTTTGTTTCCTCATACAATGATAAGTATTTGAATTTTATTTTTTTTTGTGTGCTTTAATCACCTTCTGCCACCGAAGGTGAAGGAGGTGATGTTTTCACCCCTTTCTGTCTGTCTGTTTGTTTGTTTGTTTGTTTGTTTGCTTGTGTACAGGATATCTCAAAAAGTTGGGGACGGATTCGGATGAAACTTGGTGAACATGTTGGGCGTGTGACGAGGAAGAGTCGATTCAATTTTGGTGAAGATCCCAATCCGGATCCAGATCTGAAAACTTTTTGAGACATCTCGATATACATCGGTTTAGCACTATCTCTCAAACGTGACGAATCACTTAAAAGTTGTTGATGGATTCAGAGGAAACTTGGTGGACGGGTTGGGTGTGTGGCAAGGACGAATTGATTCGATTTTTGGTGAAGATCTGAATCATCCGGATCTGGATACGAGAATTATTTAATTTTCAAGCGGTTTTTCACCATTGAGAGATCGGGCCAAAAACGATATCACACTGTATAGCATGATATTTCAAAAATGTATCGGGCCCGATATGTTCTCGTGGATCAGGCATTACGTGGCGGAGGTATGCGCTCTACCGAGTGCCCTTCTCGTTCTCCATTGTATCAGTGTTAACTTCACCAGCTGTTTCAACCGTACTGTTGTGTTTAACATTTAATGATGCGGAGGTTGTGCCAAAAGACTTGTAGGGGTGAAGGCAGACAGAACCAGACATGTACATGGATGTGCACATTAACGCGCATCTGTGAATGAAGTCATGTTGCTCGTATTTTCATTTAAAATCACAAGATTGACAGTGGATTTGAAGGAGCATGCTGGTCTACGCCACAAAGAGAACCTGCACAATTCTCGTGCGTGACATCGCCAATTAGTCGTTTGTGATCGTCCCAATCGTGCATGTTGCTTGCCACAATGGGATGATGCTCCTAATTGCAGACGAGGGTTAAAAATTGTGCCTGGCTTGCATTCATTATGCTCTTTTTGAAAAAAGAAAAAAAAAAATGAAAAGAACAAGTCAGGTTTGTTATCGTCCTAGCATATTATTGTAACCTGTGCTTAGATGCACATGAGTAATGCGAGTAAGGGTGCGTGTGCTATGCTGATGGCAAGAATGCTTAGCTCGTGCTGTGCCGGAAATTTGCAGCGCTTGGCACCTATTGATTGAACCGGATGAAAGAATAGGTTTTGTCAGCAATGCAGGAGTGTTGCCTGGCAGCTGTGCTTTCAAATACCCACAAACACTGCACAAATCTTTTCACTTTACAAACGTGTCTAGCTTATGCAACATTGGGCTTAATGGGGGATAATATATACAGGAAAGTCTCATTATAACGAACAGACACTTTGTGTGGGCTGGTGTTATTTCAAAATTTGCTATGCAGGGCCTGGCACTGCACATTTTTCAGCATTTGTGAACGTGAGAACATTTGTGAACCTTGGCATCACCCAAAAGGATTATCACCCAATAAGATTAGCACCTTGCCATCACCCAAAAGGACTGTCACCTTGCCATCACCCAAATGGACCGTCACCTTGCCATCACCCAAAAGGACCGTCACCTTGCCATCACCCAAAAGGACCGTCACCTTGCCATCACCCAAAAGGACCGTCACCTTGCCATCACCCAAAAGGACCGTCACCTTGCCATCACCCAAAAGGACCGTCACCTTGCCATCACCCAAAAGGACCGTCACCTTGCCATCACCCAAAAGGACCGTCACCTTGCCATCACCCAAAAGGACCGTCACCTTGCCATCACCCAAAAGGATGTCGCCTTGGCTCGCCCCATATCAGATTATCACTTTGACATCACCCAAAAAGATTATCACCACTGGTGGCCTTCTTTAATATTGCAGTCCAATCGACCTGCAGCACGGTTCCACAAAACTATCTAATGTGAGCATGACATTTTTACACCTAATTTAACAACACGGTAATTTTGTACCTTGAACGTGGATTATGTTCAAGTCATACGCGCCCGTTCTTGAGTGTGTGTTTGCCCACACCACCTGTGGTTTGGGGTACACTGCAAGCTCTCGGGACTCCACAAGCACATCGAACTGGCCTTAGGCATAGTTTGACAATGTTTATCTAATTGAATCACCACATTTTACTTCTAATTTAAGCACAAGTTGATTTTCCATCTTGAATCATTGTTGATATCTCCCGTGATGAGGCTGGGTCTCTCACTCTCTCACCACAGGCAGGTCGGTGGTCTTTCTGTCATGTACCGTCTCCTCTTCGGCCTCGCCCCCCCCCGCTCTGTCTGCGATATGTCCAACCCCCCCCCCCCTATATTTCCGCAGGGCGCTCAAGGTCTGCCAGCAACCCCTTTTCTCGTAAAACTACCAAAATCACGAATCACTGCTCACCTTCACTCTTTCATTCCTCTTTTTCCCACCTTTGGAACAAACTCCCATACTCTCTTCAATCCCATTCTTCCCTCCAAGTCTTCAAAACAGCTGTTCACCACCACCTCTTATCTTCCCCCATCCAAATCCTCGATCTTTTCTACCCCCATTAATCCACCCCAAACCCACCTCCTTCGAATTCCCTGCTTTCCTTCCTGAAAGTCCCAGTAATGTCCAGATTGAATTCCCCATGTTCCCCACCCCATCCCTCTACCTTCTACAGATCTCCTAATGTCTCTGTTCCCCACTGTTTTGTCCTTCCCTCTCCCGCCACTCTTGTCTCCTTCCCCCCTTGT
Organism: Eptatretus burgeri; assembly: GCF_056783735.1. Classification (NCBI taxonomy): domain Eukaryota; kingdom Metazoa; phylum Chordata; class Myxini; order Myxiniformes; family Myxinidae; genus Eptatretus; species Eptatretus burgeri. The sequence continues at coordinate 70,063,747 of NC_140965.1, forward strand.
TGTGCATTGTGTGTTAGCTCTCACACGAGCCTCGACAAGGTATACAAAAAAACAAACAAACAAAAACAATGTCCATTATGTCCAGATTCGAGAAATTTATCCTGCTTTCTAATCCGTGTCGAGTCGTCATCCGATAGGTGTCCTGTTTTGTTTGTTTTTTCAACCAAGAGCCATACTTTTCGTATGTTTTTGTCTGTGTCGGTCTTGTAGGTTTGGCTGTGTGAGACGGGGTTTTCTGCTCGCTCACATATGAATTAATAACACTAATAATAATAATAATGCAAATTTCTTTATTGAGTGTGCATGTGGGAATATATTTGGTGACTTGATAGCCTTGCACGCTCCTGAAGGGTTCGGAACACAAAAAGCTATTGTCACCATGCTGTGAGTGAGTGAGTCCACACTGGGTCTCGGATCTACAGTGATCTACATACCTGGTGGGGCTCTGCATTGTTAAATGATCTGTCTTGTTCTTTTAATCCTGTCCTTTTTCTTTCTCTTCCTCATCAGGATAGGAATTTATTGTTTTAACCCTGTTCTGTGTATTGCAATGCCCTCGGTGATTTTAAATTCCTACAAAGCATTTTCATTCCAACTGTTTTCATTTTGCAGTCGTTTTACATTGTTGATATTACTTGGCAGAGGACCCACCCTACGGGTGATCTTGTTCCAAGCGTGTGACACGTTCTTCTGACAATATTTGAGCGGCGTATAGGCAACAGACTGCTGCCTCGATCGCTCCCGAGAATAAAGATAACCCGGGTGATTTACACGAAGGAAAAAAACATGTATGCTGCTTATGTGCCTATACAGTATAATACGTCGTGGTTATATGGGTCGGATAATTCCAATTGCACCGGCCCATACGCTGACACCAGAGGCCTGGATGTACCGTCGCCTTCACAAAGCCCATGATGCATATCTGCTCCAACCTTTTGAGATTTGATGATCCTTTTAACAGTCGCTTCGGCTATTTTACACTGAACAGAAGCCCTATAGGGAGGATATGGCAGTTGTGAATATGACACTTCCAAAGATGTGTTTGGCTTTCAAAAATGGCGAATGGATGATTTTTTTTTACGAGCTTGCAATTGTGGGTGGCATTAGGCCAGCTGTCCAACCAATGGGTACATTTTGTATATATATATACATTTGCTCAATTACTCCAGAAAGAAGATGTTTGTTTCTCCTTTTCATTGAACTTATTTATCACCATTCCTTTATGTATTTTTGTTGAATTCCTTTATGTATTTATTTTCTCGCATTTTGTGACATGTGGTATTATCGTATTAGCTCCTTAGTGAAGCCTGGTGTTGGCTTAGTGGTTAGGGTGGCGGCTTGGGATTTTAGGGTCCTGAGTTCAAGCCCCGTTGGCCGCTGAATTAAAATACACCAGGAGGTTAACTCAGCCTGTCATCCTTCCAAGGTCGGCAAAATGAGCACCAGTGTACTGGTAAGGGGGACACTGCATCAGCCGCATCCCAACCAATGATGCAACCAGCAGCCACAGGGAGGGAGGGAGAGAGAGAGACAGACAGAGACAGACAGAGACAGAGACAGACAGAGACAGAGACAGACAGAGACAGAGACAGACAGAGACAGAGACAGACAGAGACAGAGACAGACAGAGACAGAGACAGAGACAGAGACAGAGACAGAGACAGAGACAGACAGAGACAGACAGAGACAGACAGAGACAGACAGAGACAGACAGAGACAGACAGAGACAGACAGAGACAGACAGAGACAGACAGAGACAGACAGAGACAGACAGAGACAGACACAGACAGACAGACACAGACAGACAGACAGACAGACAGACACAGACAGACAGACACAGACAGACAGACACAGACAGACAGACAGACACAGACAGACAGACACAGACAGACAGACAGACACACAGACAGACACAGACAGACAGACAGACACACAGACAGACAGACAGACACACAGACACAGACAGACAGACTCACAGACACAGACAGACAGACAGACAGACAGAGACAGACAGACACATACACATATCCTGAGTCACAGTTGTTTTGTTGTTTCACGGAAAAATATTTTCACGAAAAAAATAATTGGTTCACGAAAAAAATAAGTGACCACTATATTCGTTATTGTTGTGTGTCTGTCTGTCTGTCTGTCCCAAGCATAGCTCCGTGGGTTTTGATCCGATCCTGATGAAATTTTGGTGGGAGGTTTATATCATGATGTCGTTGTGTTTTCCTGAAAATGGGCGTGGTGCTCCCATTATGGGCGGAGCCACGCACAGAAAACGTGTTTTTAGGGGGTAGCCGATTTCAATTTGTATCTTCTCCGAGGGGGTTTGTCGAATCTGGCAGGGGTTTCGGTATTTGGTTAGCTCAATGGCACCTGCATAGCCCCACGGAGCTCGATTTTTCATTTTCGTCCCAAGGTCAAGGTCACAAGATCACGAACTTAGAAAATTGCGAATTTTGACATAAAAATCCATCTTCTCCGAGCGGTTTGTTGAATCTGGCAGGGTTTCGGTATTTGGTTAGCCCAATGGCACCTGCATAGCCCCACAGAGCTCAGTTTTTCATTTTCGTCCCAAGGTCAAGGTCACAAGGTCACGAACTTAGAAAATTTCAAATTTTGACATAAAAATCATACGACCGTCCAAACTTTGAGAGCTCGGATGACAATATTTTTAATGCATAATCTTGAAGTCATTCCCCGCCTAAAGTCTTGAAACCATTTTGCTCTATCTCGAACACCTTGCCCGTGGCGCCCCCTTCAAGTTTGTTTTTACGCTGATTTCATCAAAGTATGGATAATCTGAGGAGTGTGAAATGCCATATAGTCTATATGACGTAATATTGTTCCTGGAATGTTCCAGAGGAAGTTTTGCACCAAAGGTCATAATCCTTGACCTTTGACCTTTAAAGTTCACAAAGGTCAAATTTTCAAAGTTGTGGGAATCGAACCGGGTTTTCGACCTTCTTTGATGAACTAACTCCAATAAGCTAGAGCACGTATCCTGTTTCCTTATTTTAATGTCCACAACATTGTTTTGTGACCTTTAAAGGTTATGCAAAGGACAAATTTTTAAAGTTGTTGAACGAAACCGGGTTTTCGACATTTTGCAGCTAATAACCTGTCACTCGTACCACATCATGCTGATCATTTTTATAACTTGGTCAAAAATTATCACATTGTCTCATCCTTGACTTCTGAAACAATCTACATCGTCAAATACCGCTCGTGAACCATCGTCGTCTTCAGACTTGTTGTTTTTAACATTTCTTTGAAAGTGTGATGTGTTTGCAGTTTAGTTTTCTTGGTCTCCATCCGTGTTAGTGCCATTTATTTTTTTCCTCTACTCGTTCTTCATTTTTGTATCCCTTTTTCCGAAGGTGGACGAAGGTTATGTTTTCAACGCTGCCTGCGAGCAGGATATCTCAAAAAGTTGTGGACAAGTTGTGACAAGGACGAAATGATTCGATTTTGGTGAAGATCTGGATCCGGATCCGACCACTAGAATTTTTTAAGTGATTCTACACCATTGAGAGGTCGGGCTGAAAATGACATCGAGCACAATATCTCAAAAAGTTGTGGACGGATTCGGACAAAACGTGGTGGACAGGTTGGGTGTGTCGCAAGGATTAATTGATTTGATTTTGGTGAAGATCCGAATCCAGATCTGGATACGAGAATTATTTAATTTTTAAAGTGATTCTTCACCATTGAGAGATTAGGCCAAACACGATATAGTAGCGTATAGCATGATATTTCAAAAATATATTGTGCCCGATATGTTCTCGTGGATCAGGAATTACGTGGCAGAGATATTATATGCACTCTACCGAGTACCCTTCTAGTTATTTTATGGTTTCAAAAATGTTAATTGTGCTGCACTCTTTGTTTCACTCAGAGCCATAGCTCTGATCTATTTATACCGCCCACTGTGAAATGGTTGTGCCACATCGGATGGCTGAGGTTGGATATGTCTAAAAAGAGGGCAAAATATATCTCTTTTAAATAGTGTTACTCCATGAAGATCTTTATTCTTCTTCTTCGTCTTCTTGTGTATGGCAGCTGGGCTGCCAGGTAGCTATCATTTTGTTGGGGCGTGACGATTCTGCTGATGTTGTACCCCTATACCAGTATACTGGTACTCATTTCGCTGACCTCTGAAGGATGACAGGCTGAGTCAACCCCACCTGGTGTTAATTCAGTGGGAAACGGAACTCAAACTCAGGACCCCAAGATCGCAAGCCAACCACTAAACCAACACCAGGCTTGTAAATATCTATTAAATGTACTTTAATTGAGATGTTCATGTTGATTTAAAAGATTACTGGAAGGGACAATAAAGTGACTTGCTATATTGTATCAAAAACGGTGAAATGAAAATGCAAAATATCCAATCGGCAGTTTTTAAAACGCAGTGTGGGAAGCAGCCACCATAAACGGGAGACAGACGGACGGACGCACGCACAGACGGACACCACGGTTCGCAATCCAGTCTATATAAGATGCTGAATTACTGTGTCGGCTGTTTGGTGAGTAATACATTTATTTTGAGTTTATTTAAAGACACTTGCATACGAGACAGCTAAGCCAGGCCATCAGTCGAGCATGCATAAGCACAGCCAACCTCCAAAACCAACATTGCCACAATTCGGACGACCTCACATGTGTTTTTTTTTTTTTTCTTCATGGAGCAACCTCGGGTGGTGGAGAGTAGCACAATTGTGAGTTAATTGAATTGATAATATTACACTGGATCCAGATTAATTATTTTCTTTGGTACTTTATGACTTTTGTACTATTTTATTCTTCCCTCTTCAATGTTGATATTAATTATGCTTTTGTGTGAGGCTTTTTGCAACAATAACATTATTCTAGTGACTTGATTTAACTCACTGAGTGGTAGTTTGAGTGCTGAGTCCTAATGGTTGTCAGTTCTTGGGAATAGGTTGGAGTTGATACCCTGTTGCAGATAAGAATGTGTGCAAGAACAAGCTTCGTGGTTGCAAAGCAGTCATTATATATGATGCAGGGTGGTAGTTCTGTCACAGCAAGTTAATGACAATGTACATGATGACGCCTGGGCATACTTTTGACTTGATAATGATCACTTTGTCAGGCGATTACTGAGATATTTATCGTGATTGTACCAGAAATGATGTCGTCGTGATTTGGAGGGTACCCGATGCTGGATAGATTTGAGATAGAGGGAGGGGTGTGAGGTGGAGTATTACCTTCCTGGAGCCACAATTGAGGTTTCAAGGATGGATAAGGCTCATTTGAAGGCACATGGTTTCAGTGTCCGGTTTGATGACGGTCCAAGCATGGCCTCGGTAGCAGTGCTATGCTACAAGCATCATTAACTCCCAAACAATAGCTCCAGACTTGTAATGGAATTAAGTACCCAGCTGTACCACAGATCATTTTCCAGCAAAGCCTGTGCCTGGGTTTGTCTGCTGACGATATTAATTGAACAGCATTTTATTTTTAAGTCATTAAAATGACTTACCACACCACTCTGCTTTGGTCATCATGATGCGGCAAGGAGCATCTGATTTACCAAAACATGGAGATCCTCATTTTGGGGATGGGGAGAATAATGATGTTTTAACTAAAAACTAAAGCTAAAGTTCATGTTACCCTGAATGCACAAAAATCGGCGCAATATCTGTCAACCATTCAAATCTTCCGAGCTTATTTTGTGGTGTCGGAACTTGCCACATCACCGTCCAGCCAGCAAGCCTCCAAATAATGGATTGGATGGGGGTGAGATTGGCCTGGGTATGAACCAAGCACATTGTTAATTCCCACTTGAACCATGAGTGACCCACACATTGTATGAAACGTATTCATCTGTCGGAGTGGTGATCATTAGAAATTCAAGGCGTTCTGGCCTCTGTGGTTGGTGCAGACCAGTATTAGGTCTATCAGCCTGGCTTTGGCATCACGAGCTTAAAAATTGAGTGCGCCGCACATTTTGCAATCTGGGAGTTGGGCCTCAGAAGAGGCCATTCATCAGCGGGATTCGTACGCTGCATCGACCCAGCGCCACAGCACCTGCCGGCTTCTAGTGCAGAATTAAAGTGGTATCGATTTTATTTTGCCTTTTTCACTTTCCTTTGCCTCTCTCTCTCATTCTGTCTCTCCCCCTCTTTCTCTTCTGCCTCTCTTTCTCTCCTTCCTCTCACTCTGCTTCCTTCTCTGTGTGTATGTATATATATGTAATGGAAAAAATTACATGCCCAGACCGGGAATCGAACCCAGGTCCTCTGGTGAGCCATACCAGTGCTCTGCTATCTGGGCAACCCACCCACTGAGCATGCAATTCTCTCACATCTAGAGATGCCTCTCTCTTTCCCACGCTGCTTCCGGGACACTCGCTACCAACCATAGGAGCAACGAGGGCCTCTCCATGAGAGGGTCCTCCCCCCCCCCCATGGGGGGACAATTCCATGTCCGGGGAAAGAGAGTGGCATCTCTATATGTGGGAGAATTGCGTGCTCAGTCGGTGGGTTGCTCTATAGCTCAGATGACAGGGCACTGGTATGGCTCACCAGAGGACCTGGGTTCAATTGCTGGTCTGGGTATGTAATTTTTCCACATATACATACGTTTGTTTCCTGTTCACTTATAATTGTATTAGTATTTCCTGTGGTCAATAATTGTGGACATGGAATTGTCCCCTCTCATGGAAGGTGAAACACAGATAAACCTTACTTGTTCTTCTTTACACTCGACCCCCTTGGTTTCAATAAATAAAAAAAATGTACAATTTTTATGGACAATGGTCTTCCCTCTTATCTCTGCTCTGATGTCCTGGGACAGGGAGAGAATGGCTTCCAAAAACAATAAACAATCCCATTTAATAGACCATGTCTCCCAGTGGATGTCACCTGCTCCAGCTGTCAGCTGAGGTCAAATACTCAACTTGAAACTACCTATCCAATTTCATGGGCTACCTGCCTTCCATAGTACATAAAGTCACACGGGACCGAGTGAAACATTCATACACTTGTACTCAACAACAACAACAACAACAACCATTACCAAAACTACCAGTCATTCCCTGCAAGGCCATGGCATTTCAATTACCTACAGGTGTGGCCTCAATTCTGCAGTGGGGAGGTCCTAAACTGTGACTGTGGATGTGTAGCAGTGTGTGTGTGCCCACAGCACAAACAAAGTTCCACCTCGAGGGAAACCATCGATTCTCCATCCTCACCCCCAGCACCACAACGGCTCCTTTTGCTGTACAACCCTGCCAGAGTGGGTCTCTCATTGGCCTTCCGTGGCCTTCCATGGTTGCCAGGGGTCTTCCGCCCTGTGGCCGACCTAACCGACTATCCTCCCGGCAGATTTCCCATACCCAGTCAAATGCTGGGCTACCGGGAGCGGGATATGGCAGAGCTCTACATTCCTCGCTTTTCCTGAGAGCCTAATCCACCTGTGAACACACACCACTTCCCCACCTACAAACCTTACGTGCAATGATCCCTCCCCAGCTGCCATACATTCTCCACCTACACCTGCAGTACACACTAAAAGTGATGTTTATCTGTGATGGCCTGCATACATGCTAATCGTAATCACAATAACCAAAACAAAACACAATCCTTTATTCACACAAAACCACGTTTTAAACTCTTTCCACCCAGTCCACGTGCTTGGCTCTTATGGCCACTCTTGCCTGTCACCCATACCAATTCCCCAACTCGCCTGCATACCCCCAGAAGCAAAGCATGGTGAGTCATAACAATGAAAAACGGTAGATTAAATTAATAATATTACCATTGGGGAGTCCGTTCAATACCAACAGCATCTGATGCAGCCAATCTTCCCATGTCACCCATGCCAATTATAACACAGGGCTCTCTTCCCAAACTCAGAGCCCATTAATCACAATGGACCATCTGTGGAAGGCAATGCGGGCCTCTCCTCTCCTCTCCAACTGGTCCATTCAGATCGACTTGTGTCCATAGCCCAGGCCAGCATGGCGGGTCCCTCATGCTGGCTGTCCCAGAGCCTCAGGGAGTAGCTGCTAGGCCGCATGCCCGGGAGGCCACCTCATCAGACCCCTACTGACCTTTAATGGTGCTGCCACAAAAGCGAAATCCACAACACCTACCCATAGTGGTCCTCATTGTGCACTATGACAGATGCCCAGAGGTAACCACCTCTGTCCCCCAGAAGTCACAACCCCCTCCAGGGTCCGGTGACCCCACTGGCCCGAGACACTCACTCAGATGGCGCACCGATGGACGAGGGATGCCACACCCTGCCAGACCCCCTGTGTAATGCCACTACACCCATGGTCGGATCCTATGCCCAAATCCTACCAATGCAACTCTGCAGCTGCCTGGCTCAAACCTATCTCCCAGGGGGACAATTTCCCATGAGGCTGACCCCATTAACCACCCCTGGTCTGATTCCTGCAGCCCAGGAACCAACTCCCACCAAGCCTGCTTTAAAATGAATTTATAAATGTGGGCCTTGAGTGTCCAAATGTGGCTGATATAATTACCCTGCCATCAGGCTTTTCTGCCCCTCCCTGCAGCCGCTGCTGGCCTTGAGCCTCTCACTCTCCCAACCCTTCTCCATTATCATGAGCCATAAGCTGCTCATGACTCACAGTTCCTATCTCTGCCCTCATAGCACAAAAACATTTAAACTCCAATTGGGGCTCACCTTGATACCGACCCATATTGGCCTTTCTCTTTCGACACAATAATGCAGGTGGGACTTCCTTTTTTTTCTCTACAATGCGCAGGGTGGACACAGGACTCGATGCAGCCTGCTTTAGAAACGAGGAGGGAGACGAAAGCCAGTAACGTGCAGGGCCAGCGATGGTTAGTCCTGAGGATGAAGAAAGCCAGAGCGCGATCAAGTGATCCAGCCACAAGGAGCGTTAGCGCCGAGTAGCTCTTCAACCAAACTTAGTAGCTCCCTTTGGCCTTTATAGACAGAGGCCTCCTGGTCTGCCCTCCATTGTCTTCCTCTAGGCCCTCCAAAAACACAGGGTGATCTCAGCTTGAGTCAATTCCACAGAGACAAAGTCACAATCAGTCTCCTCACAAAACTCCGTGAACCATGTGTTTGTGCTTCTTTCACATGAAATTTCCTCGACCAAGCGAGGTCTCTTCTCCTGATCACACGGGTCTCTCTTTGTCCTCTCTTGGTGAACTCTCGAGCCTCTCCTGGTTCTCTCTGGTGCACTCAAGAGTCTCTACTGATCGACTGAGTCCTCCTCTTCCTCCTGGACGGAGTCTTCCTCTCAGGTGCCGCCCACAGGGGGCAGCCCCAATAAAAATTAATTTAAAGCTTTTCTTCTGTGCTCCATAACCCATCACACCACCATGGCTGGCACAAACTGGCAAGGGAGATCGTAATTGGCCTTTTTGCAGACATGTGACGTGTGCCTCTGCGATTAGAAGTCCTCACCGAGCCCCACCAACAAACAAGAGGTATCTGTGCATACATAATTAATCTGTCTACCCTGTCTATATATTACATATGCTTCCGCCCCGTGGAGTACATACAAAAGTACATTTATTTGAGTATATACAAAAGTACATTTATTTGAGTTTGTTTGTGAACAGTATTACGGAAAAACTCCTCGACGGATTTCGACGAAACTTGGTGGGGGGTTAGGTATGGTCCAAGGATCATGCCATTAAATTTTGGACTTGGTCCAAAATCCAATATGGCCGCTATGGCGGCCAATTTGAAAAAAATATTTGAATTTTTTTTTTTTGCATTTCTACATGTTTTCAGTGATTTCCAACCCCCCCCCCCCCCCAAAAAAAAAGTTGGAGAAAAGAACTATAACTTTGTCAGCACTGTTGACGTCATATTTAATGAATAAGATATAAGGTTCACTTGAGTGACCCAGCAGTATTGGCAGCGGAGGTTTTGCACTCTACCGAGTGCTTCCCCTCTAGTTTACAATGTGATTCTAGTAGTTTTGAAGGGTTTTTAGATCCTCGTGGAGGATCTCGAAGTCTTGCTCACGTTGTTGTTGTTCTTCTTCTTGTGGACTTTTTTGTTTCACAGCCTACAGTTTTCATCGAAACTTCCTGAAACTTGGCGTATATATGTAAAATTACCCTACGCAGACAGTAACCATCTCCGATTTTGAAAATTCCTCCTAGAAATAAGTTGTGACATCAAAATATCTCCGCTAATGGAAATCGCCTAAAAAAATGATCTCCGAAACTCGGCAAACTTTTTGAATTCTGTTTGTGGGAATCGAACAGGGCATCAGCAGAGATGAATTACCACACATATGATACATCACTAGGACGTCATATCAATTTTTATGACGTCATTCCTATTTTTTGACATTTTTTGTTTCACAACCCAGAGTTTTCATCGGATCTTCGTGAAACTTGCCATGTATATGCAGAAAGCCCACGCGCAGGCAGTAACCATCTCCGATTTTGGAAATTCTTCCTAGAAAAAAAGTTGACGTCATAATATCGCTGCTAATGGAAATCGCCTATACCATTATCTCCGAAACTAGGCAAACCGTTTGAATTTTGTTTGCGGGGATCAAGCCGGGCATTAGCACAGATAATTTATCGCAAACCTGATACATCACAATGACGTCTTATTCGTTTTTATGACGTCATCATTAAGAGGACGAGGATCTTAGCTCATTCGAGCTTGTTATCATACTAAGACACACTATTTGTTGTCTGTCTGTGTGTATTTTTGACCACGATACATACATTCGGTCGTTACTTATTCAAACTCGATCAAACTCGACAGGACAAAGGGTCACACGATCGAAGTTGAAGCGACTTGATTTGCCCCCTTCCCAGGGGGCGAAATGTACATTGTGTTAGCCTTGGGTGGAATCCATGTTAAGGTGCATGTCAGTGTTAAGATAGCTAATTGTGGCATTTTTCCAAGGCTGCTTCTAATAACAAAAGTAATAACAACACTAATGATAATGGCGTAATACAAATGCTATTACAAAACAATATTAAAATGAATAAGGGCTGACTTGTGGTGACGAGGTTAGCACACTCGCCTCTAAGCTGTCTAGCCTGTGTTCGATTCTCGAACAAGTTCCCCCCGCCGACCCTTCAAGAAAGGTGGGATAATGGTGGCCGTTAAAGAAGAAGATTAATACTATTAAAATCCTCTCTCCCCAAGGGGGCTTTCCTCCTTGGACAAACATCTTGCTAACGTGTATTAATAGCTTATCGTGGCGTTTCGTGGTGCACCCTACCACAAGTACAAATATTATAAACCACAAATATGTATGATTACCTTCTTAAAGCAGGCCACTACTGCTGGTTAACACTAAACTGAAAGGGAGGAAACCTGACGTTCTTGAGGCCCGAACCTTGATCTACTGTAATCTATCTACTCCAGAGAGGATAACATGACCCTCCTTGCTGATCCCATAGGGAGTGGGTGTGCTAGTATACAAAATGAGGTTCATGGACGAGCAAGCTGACAGAGTAAAAAGACAACATGCTGTGACAGTAGGACAACAGTTGGACACAACAATGGTATGAATGATGAGAAATGGGGAAAGGAGGAAATACAACGAACTGCAATTAAGAGGGTGTGGTAAGGTGCAGTTAATGATAATAGAACCCATAATGGAGAGCAGTAATCCATTGAGCTAAGGATAAAGGCCTTGTAGACTGAGTAGCTCAGGATTTGGGAGCATTGGAACTGATGCCATTCGGGCCCATTGCCGAAGCGTGGTCAAGGCTGGGCAGAATTATTCTCTACCTTCTTGGGTGAGAAGGATACAAAGTCCTGGAGGTTGTGGGTATGGGGGTAAGATGGGGACAGAGCAAGGTGGGTTGGATACATGATATTTGGTCAGAAACATTGTGTTGAGAAGTATACAACATTGAAACTACTTTAAATATTTCTTATTAGCTTATCTGGAATTTAAATTTCAGATAAGGTATTGTCATCGCACACTGTCCATCCATCCGTCTCCTATTTTGACTTCTCTGGCCAAACCGCTGGACCGATCCGGCTGAAGTTTGGAAGCAACGTTCCGCTCCTGGCTGGTAATGGGGATTGCAAAGCTTGTTACAGTCACGTGACTTTAAGTAGGTCAAATTTGCGGACTGAGTAATTTTTTTTCAAAAACCTTCTCCTCCAGACTCACCAAATATATCCAAGGGAGAGTCAGAATGCTAATAAATTTGAGTTACAACATTGGGACCGGGTCAGGGTGTTTAATTGCAGAGGTCACGCCGATCACCTGACCGAACGTGTCTAAATGACAGACCTCGTAAATTTTTGTGAAAATCGTGTGAATTCCTTCAAAAATTTTCTTCTCCACACCCACCAGTGAGAGTGCTACCAAATTTGGGTCACATTAGGCCAGAGCTCAGATAAGCTGCAGATCCAGTGGTCCTATTTTTATAATTTAGTATTGATGAATTTAATAGAATCAAAGTCATCACTATTACTATAAGTATTGGAACACCATTTGTTTGTGAGTATGCATCATTTCTGCGGGCACAGCTATGCCCCTGGTTCATAGATCAGGGTACTAGTACACAACGGCCAACTATTTAAAATGGTAACTTGTGGTCTTTAATGTCCACAAGAAAATGTGAGCAGACAGGGAAAGATGTCTTTATTTCATCTCTGAAGGATGAAGCGTTTCGTGATGCATTGCCCTGCCGATGAAGCAACAGGATGTCGGTTTTCAGTCAGTTCACTATTCAACCCTAAACTAAACACCTCAAAGGTGAGTGCTGTACACGTAGACTAACTCTTTGAGCTATCCTTCCATTGCAATTATTGGGCCCACACATGCAAACTTCTAATGAACCCTCCATAAACTGCATGTGCAGTTTTTATTATCCTGCCGCATGTGCGTTTGTGCATTACAGAGGTGTGCAACACATGTGATGGAAGTCATTTGTAATCAAGCTGTACCATTAGGTAGAGAGCTGACAGATCTTCATTGTGGAAAATGTATTTGGTTTGGTGCCAGGGATTCACAAAATTTCCACCACATTGGGCCTTCCCACGTCAGGTGTGGATGATGAAGGACCGACCACTTGGGAGGACAACAGGTCATGCCAATTTTGAAAATAGGTCAGCGAGGCCGAAGCTATTGATTAGCTTGGGCCAGAGGAACCTGAAACATGGAATAGTACAACACGAAGCTTGATGGATACAAATTTTGGTACAAGTGTTTATAACAGATCCCAAACAAATAGCTTGGTCTCTCTCATCAACACTTTGTATCGAATTTTGTGGACAGGTTAACACATATTAGAAATCTATTAAATGGTTGTGAATTAATAACCCTGAATATTTTCTTACTTTTCCAGTACGTTTAAGTCCCCCCCCCCTTGCCACATGCTTTTGTTATTGCGAGGTGAGTCAAAAAGTTTCCTTCCTTGCCACAAGGTGAAACGCATCAATGTTGAACCTTCTCTCTGTAATTTCCAGCCGCTGTCACATTTTTTTTCCCCCAGCTGTAGTTGAGTTTCCTGATACCATTGGAATTGAACTTGTGTTTTTAGCGACGAAACGTTTTTACAAGTAAATCCGTTTTACTCCTCCTCGTGAGTTTTGCTCCACACTCATGTCCGTGATTATTGTGATCGAAGCATTCACACAACCTTTGAATGTCGGCGTATTACATGCATGAATTCGGTAAGTAAATACAAACCTTGAGCCTTTTATGTCTGACACTCTTTGGGAGCTCTCAGCTGAACTTGCTAACTGGAGAGACAAAGTATCAGGTTATCTGCGACCCTGCTTGGCCATTCTAGGCCTGATCGCACTCGAGGCAGGCGTTCCTGCGGCTGGCAGTGTGCGGTCGCTCGTGTCCACATCACTCGGCCAGCCACATTCCCAGAAACCTTAATCTGCCTTCATTACCGGGCTGACGGCTTTAATGAAAGGCCTGCCGGATTGATTTCCATTTGCGGCCCCCGGCCTCGGTTGCCCATTAATTTCCCCATCCCTAATGAGGTGTGGGCTGTGTCAGCACTGTACAAGGCGATACGCCCGTCCAGCCATATCCCTACTCGCATAGCACTACCAACGAATCTCCGTGTCGAGTTACGGATTTTTATTTTATTTTCGAACATTTTGGGTCCTTGCTCGAGTTTGTATACATTTTATGTAAAAGATAAACCTTGAATTCGAGATAGGACCAATAAAAAATTTTTTATGAAGGAACATGGGAATTAAACCTTTGACTTTCACCCTTTGCTGACAGCGGTGGCTATAAGCACTCAAACTGTCAAGCTTGTTTGAAACCATGGTGATGATTGTTTCCACATAACTGGCAGTATTTACATGAGTATGCACCCGTTCATTTGCTGTATGAACCATTTATAAAGCCGTTTCCTTCAATTAATGATTTGATTTCATTCCGCCTCGTCAATATTCATATAAATGACGATATTTTGGATTTGCGTTTAATTTGGTTCGTTTGAGATTACAAAAGTGGTCAAATTTAGGCAAAGTTGTTCAGAGTGCAACAAAACTGTGTTTCTTTTTATTTCGTGCAATAAATGAAATGAGTAACTAATGTCCTGTATAAAATATAATAGGAAAAGTGTCTGTTGTGCGTGAGCTAAATTAGGTGTTGTGAAAGCAGTTCACCCACAAGTAGTTAAAATCTTCCTAACTCGATTGCTTTTGAACAAGCAGAGAAGGTACAATGAGGAAAAAAAATAGACAAGGAAAGACATTTTGCTTCCTTGATCGAGTCCTTCAGTGAGTGAGGGAACCCTGTACACGGCTGGGGGTGCTGTTGTGAAGCAGAGCATCACGTGCTCCTCACGTTTTGCCACTATGGGTGAAAAGCTGCCATTTCGGGCTCCTTGGGAGATGTTTCCCATTGCCAATAAAAACCAAGCACACTTTCTTCCGAAAAGGGTGTGTGTGTGAGAAAGAGAGAGATCGTATTGTTAGGAACAGATTGTGTGTGTGTGTGTGTGTGTGTGTGTGTGTGTGTGTGTGTGTGTGTGTGTGTGTGTGTGTGTGTGTGTGTGTGTGTGTGTGTGTGTGTGTGTGTGTGTGTGTGTGTGTGTGTGTGTGTGTGTGTGTGTGTGTGTGCGCGTGCGTGCGTGCTTGTGTTTGTGTTTGTGTATGTTTGTTTTGTGCGCAGCTGATGATCCATGCAGTCAGTAAAGTGTGTGTGTGCGTGCGTGTGTGCATGTGTGTGAGATAGAATCGTGAGTAGCAGAAAATGAAAAAACGAGATGTGGGCTGTCCTTGCATTCTGTAATAATTTACTAGACAGTATGGAACAACTTTCTTCCTGACCCAGAAGGTAGCAAACATTTATATCAGTGAGTGAGTCTGTGGTTTGAAAGGTCTTTATATATTTGATATACAGTAAGTCACCAATTTACGTCGAGTCAAATTGCATCATTTTGATATAGAACGTTGTTAACACATTCTAGGGCAATAGTCAATTTACGTCTTACCCGTCCAATATAACGTCGTCCGAAATTAAGTATTGTCTACTTCCGTTTGTCCAATACCCAGGGTGCGTAGGTTTGTGAATAAATAGTGCAATTAAATGCTTTAGTGTCCTTTGTTCTCCCTTCTTGTTTACTTGTTAAATACGCACATGAAGTCACTTGGTGTCTGAGTTTATTTGAGTTGCCCTGAACGCAAATGGCTTTAGAGTTATTAATTGTCTAATAAAGCACAGATTTGGTTCAGGAAAATTGGCATCCACACGGAAAGCGCCCCGCATCCAGCTCGGTGACTGCTTGAACCACCATTTGGATGCCGGGTGTGAGGGAGTACCAGCACGTTGCTTCGTCGGCTCAGACATTCCACCGGAGCACGGTAGCGCCTGCCTCTTCATCCTGTAGTCTACTCTCAACCCACACCATTAAATTGTCTATTTATGTACATACATTATTTCAACGTGCTCTGTGTTTATTACCTTCGCATTCTGCGAAAGGTTATGTTTTGGTCGCTGTGTATTTATTTATTAGTGAATATGTGTGTTTGTTTGTTATTCGCATAACTCAGAAAGTATAAAACCGAATTGCATGAAATTTGGTGGGATGATTCGTGAGTATCCAAGGACGATTTGATTAGATTTTGCGAGCAATCGGGTCAAAGGTCAAGGTCATGAAAAGGTCAAAAACACTCTTTTGAGCATAACTTCCTTCATAATACAGATATCGACATGCAACCACCACCATATTGTTCCATGACGAGATACCTTTCGGATATGTAGTGTCGGATTTGACGTAACGTCATCAGAAGTGCGTCTAAATGACGTCACAAGATGATGTAAATTTTCAATTTTCGATCTCATCAGTTTTGATCATACCGTTCTGTAGGACTTATCTTAAGGACGTCACACACCAAATTTGACTTCGATCGGACTTACCGTTATGACGTCATTGACGTTTGAACATGACGTTTTTCAATTGTGGCTAAAATGTCCTGATATTTTACATTCAAATATCTCTATAATTTATAAAGCAAAGTCTCCCAAATCCAGGCATTAGGATCAGTACCAAAATATCTGTTTATTGATGTACAGGTTTTGCCAATTAACTCTGTAGTCAAGGTCAAAATATACTTGTAGGCATAGCTTCAGATCTAATAGAGCTATTGACATTAAACCAACATTAAAACGTTCAGTGAACTACGAGCTTTCAGAATGGTAGTCCCCGATTGGACGTGACGTCCCCGGAAGTGCGTCAAAATGACGTCAAAAGATGACGTCATTTTTCAACTTTTTAATTTTTCAGTGTTTATCATTCCATTTTGTTGGACTGCCTTCAAGGAGGTTACACACCAAATTTGACGTCAATCGGACTGACGGTTGTGACGTCATGGACGTTTTAAAATGACATTTTTCAAATGTGCCCAGAAAAAAGTTGCGGCGGCGAAGGTATGTGCTCTACCGAGTGCCCGTTCTAGTTTGTTTAATTTTTGTCTTTAATTAATATGAACTTAAGTTAAGTTAGGGTGACCAAACTTTTTTCCCTGGAAATGCACCTCCTCATTATAATACTGTATACGGTGTATGGGAAAATAAAATTTATTTATTGTATCCAAATAAAGTCGTTTCCTATAACGTCGTAGTTTTTAGAAATGCATCCACAATGTAAATCGGTGACTTGCTGTACACACACACACACACACACACGAAACATGTTTGAGTGGATAGCAACTACTGGTTCGGATGCAAATCCTGCTTGTCTTGTAAAACGAATGTTCAACAACTAGGCCATCAGCCATGGCTCAGGAAGTGCCTGAAAATCAAGTTTCGTTCCACTCATCGGGGGGGGGGGGGGGGGCGGGAGACAAAACCTTGATAATATGATAGTATATTTCCAAATACATATGAATGCAAAAGTTCTCCACTCGAATAACTGCAGTTATTGTGTATTTTCATCTTGAAAATCGATGCATTCCCTGCGCTCTCTCATTTGAATTTTCTCCACTCGGATCACGTGGAGGCCATGTGACGCCTCGACAGCCAGTAGATCGGTTTACATCGTATGCAAATTACGTCAGACTGTCATGTGACCAGCTAAGTTGTCTAAGATGGCAGCTTCCTGCAGGGAGGAAATCACCGGCAGCTGATCGGCGATTTATCGGTTATTTTTGATGAATATGGCCAGTGAGGACGCTCCCCAGTGTATTATTCAGACCTAAGTCACATTTGCCACGGCGGCCGTGGGGTCTCCAAAATGTACGGCCACTAGCAATTATACGGCGGCCACAGTATTTCCACGGAATGTAGCAGTCACATATGTTTTTATTTTTCGGGGAGCCGCACGGCGTATTTAGAAATTGTGGAGACTGAAAACGTGGGGTTGCCGTACGGTCTTTGATTTGATGTCGCACGGTGACCTTAAGGGGGCCCTGCGGCGGCCATAGAATTTTTAAGGCAGACGCAAGGTAGCCTCAAGGTGCCCGCAAGGCGACCGCAGGGGGGCCCTAAGGCGAACGTGCGGCCAGACAGACGGTAACGAGTGGGTTCATGATTTATTATTATTTTTTTTTACCAGTTTTTTTTTTCCGGCTTGTCGAATTGCTATGGTGAATGTAGAAATGAAAAAAGTTATAACTCCACGTTATAATTCCACGGCGACCCCTACGGCCTGTAAAAGATATCCAAACTGCGTAGGGCCACCCTGAGGCCACCGCAGAAACTCTGCGGCCGCCGCATGTTTCTGTCAATTCAGAGGGCGTACGGCCGCCGTATCCACGCCGTAGAGCAAATGAGACTTCGTCCTCACCAGGACAATGTAGCGAACGAAGAAGTCAAACGCTTTACGCCTGTAAGATGGGATAAATGGAGAGAAAGTGTCAACAAATGGCTCGTCTTAGACGGTCACGAACGACGTTTAGCCGAGAGTGCCGGTGCTGGAGGACTAATTTCGATCATGGGCATATTGTACCCGGAGTGCCGGCGCGGGAGGACTAACCATTGTGCAACGCCAGCGCATCGACCCATCAAATGAACGCCATTGACCCTGCCTCGGACAGCTTTATATATAGCCGGTCAGCCACGGCTACACATTACATAATACCTGCTGTTTCTGTTTCAGCCTGGCATAGTCTATCCAACACTCTCTTTCTGTGAACCCTGCAGTATTTATCTGCTCTATTGCAAATGAGGCAGACAGCAGGAAGGACGTGTTGTTGTGAACTCTCAACATGTCCAGCAATGTTCGATGTAGAGCGTAGTTTTTTTGGCGATGGTTCATACATGCAATCATCAACAATCGCAGAGTCATCATGCATGGTTTGTGAACAACGTTTCTCAGCCCCACGTATTATTTTTGCATCGATGAAGCGACGGTAGCAAGTGTCGTGATAGCCCAGATGACTAGGGATTTCTTCACACTCAATATGCACTCGTGCACTCTCGGCTAAATGTCGTTCGTGACCGTCTAAGACGAGCCATTTGTTGACACTCTCTCTCTCCATTTATCCCATCTTACAGGCATAAAACGTTTGACTTCTTCGTTCGCTACATTGTCCTGGTGAATAATACACTGGGTAGCATCCTCACTGGCCATATTCATCAAAAATTACCGATAAATCGCCGATCAGCTGCCGGTGATTTCCTCCCTGCAGGAAGCTGCCATCTTGGACAACTTAGCTGGTCACATGACAGTCTGACGTAATTTGCATACGATGTCAGCCGATCTGTTGGCTGTCGAGGCGTCACATGGCACACGTGATCCGAGTGGAGAAAATTCAAATGAGAGAGCGCAGGGAATGCATCGATTTTCAAGATGAAAATACACAATACCTGCAGCTATTTGAGTGGAGAACTTTTGCATACGTATGTATTTGGATATATACTATCATATTATCAAGGTTTTGTCTACCCCCTCTTCCCCCCAATGAGTGGAACGAGATTTGATTTTCAGGCACTTCCTGAGCCATGACTGATGGCCTAAACCTCCTTCACCTTCGGTGGCAGAAGTAAATATGCTATAAATCTCTTTTGGCCCTATCTCTCAATGGTGAAGAATCACTTTAAAAATTCTCAGATCCAGATCCAGATTTGAATCTTCACCAAAATCAAGCATTGCTATCCTTGGCCGGTCAACTACACACAAAAAAAATTCAGAATGATTGCTTGAAAACTGTGGCAAAAATCGTGTGACAAACAATCAAGCAGACAGACAAACAGCCAAACGCTAAAGACCAACATACTTGGCAAAAAGTTTTTTCACCAAGTAACAAACAGACAGAAAGTGGTGAAACCATAACCTCCTTCACCTCCGGTGGCAGAATTAAATATGCTATGAATCTCTTTTGGCCCCATCTCTCAATGGTGAAGAATCACTTTAAAATTTAAACAATTCTTGTATCCGGATTCGGATCTTCGCCAAAATCAAATCAATTCATCGTGGTCACACACCCAACCTGCCCACCAAATTGCATCTAAATCCATCCACAACTTTTTTGAGATATCCTGTAAACAAACAGATAGGTGAAAACATAACCTCCTTCTATCTTCGGTGGTGGAGGTAACAATACAACTTCACTCTAACAGGTCCCTACTTACAGAAAATCATCTAACCTTCAACGTACTAGCTAATACGTACCCCTTCCTACATGACTACACATACAGTATAATGAGTATATGCAGTGATGCTCTTTGTCACACCACATCTTGTGTCACTATTAGTTTTAAAAGGGAATAAAATTTTGGTGAGCAGGTGGTAATATTATTGGTAGAGCTGTTTATCAGATGTGAATGTGCTTGATTATGGAGAGAACGTTAATATTGTTTCTTGAAATGCTTTTACATAAGCAAAGGCATTATGAAGCATATGTGTACGTATGTCAGTGTATCTGTTATACTCAATGCACATACAGCACAGAATCAAGTGTTCCGCATTATCACACTGCACTTTGTTTTTCCATGTGTATCCGTTTGGCTTCCTCGGAGAATGAGGACGCAATTTGTTGCGCTACAACATAAATTGCCTTGCGAGTGACATGGCCGTGGCAAAATGAACCGGTCGTTGTCCGACCTAATGAAAACTCCTGGGAGGGTAAGCACAGAGTATTCCACGACGGAATCTTCTGAGCTATCCAATGAAAGCTCGATGTACAAGTGACTTCCCCTCCTCATTTGTTTTGCCTTCGTCTCTTTGTACGTGATTGCCTGTTTTATCGCGTAATTTTTTTCCCCACCTCTTTCTGTGTGTCCCGTTTATTTTTCTTCCACGAAGCTGTAGATGTGTTTTTGATGGGTACGCAATCGGTAGTCGTCTTGTATGATCTTTTTTCAAGTTTGTGAGTGAACGGTGCTGTACGGTAGATTGAAACGGCCTGCATAAACACCGCTATCTCTGCCTTTGATTGTAAATTCGTTTTTATATCGTTGCTCTTTCTTTTCTATTTCTTCCCCCCCCCCCCCCCATTCTTTTACGAATATTTTTCTCTTCTCTTGTTCTCTCTGTTTTTATTTCAAAAAGAGAATCCAAGGTTCATGGGCTTGTACATAAATCATCTGAGGAAGCATTGTTGTACTTTTATATGATTTACAAGGACCTTAGGCAGACGATGCACAAAAACAACCCAGTACAGTACGTATGTGATTTGAACCTGGGATCCTCGCGTCCAGGAGCCAGTGCTGAACAGGCCAACTCCACATGTTGTATTTTGAGATCCAAAATTATAAATTGCTTCTCTTTCTCATGCGTCTCAAAATGCACCTGCATTGGCAATTATTATTGTTATTATTATTTTTTGATGTGCCCTGTTCATATTATAGTCTACCTGTTTGTTTTCCTCATTTGAGCACCTTCCTCGTGATGCTGCAGTTCAAATCCTGTACATTGTATTGATTTGTCAGTTGTCTGCTAATGTCATCCTCCATCAGCCTTGGACACTGTAACACTTTCCAGCATTTCCATGAGCATCAAAGTTTGTATAATATTAATAATAATTATAATAAGTAAATGGATGAAGGGCTCATCTGATGAGCTTGATTTTGGTCAATTTGTCCTTGGGTTGCGGATGTAAAACCAGGTACCCCGTCGTTTTAGGTAAAATACCGCAATAACTTTTGAAAAGAGTGCTTCATTTATGTCCTGGCACACCGGCTGTCAAAAGTCCGTGCCAAAAATTCAACAGGATATGCGCAAGTGTTAGAGAAAGGATGTGGATGTTAAATTAAATCAAGTTAATGGTATGAATCGAGCTAGTACATTGAGAACGAGTAAACGGATAGATTGCTTCGAGGCGATGGTGATTTCGTGCAGGCATGACAGGCCTACACATGTGTGTACATGTTTGTGTGTTTTTAACATGTATGTGGAAGGATGTGAGGGAAGAACGGTGAAAACTAGTGGAGTGGGAGAGGGAGAGGCCGCACAAGCTTGTCGGCATCTGTGATTAATGGCTTCTGCCTATTGGACGCGATCCGTCAGGGCCCTAGGAAGAGAGTTTTACTCAACAATGTAACTCGCTTTTATCAGATTTGATTTGCGTTTTCACAACCGTTTTGTCTTGGCAGCCTCTGACGCTGATGCTTTGCATCTCTCTTGGAAAATGTGGTGAAAGGTGTTCCGGTAACATGCGAGTCAGAAGGGCTGGTAATGATAGGCAGCCATGCTTGTCAGCTGACCGAGCATGAGCTGACATTTGTCGGGTGTGCGTGTGAGGGTGTGCATGTCTGTGCACTCGCAGATGTGCGTGCCACATCGGAGCAGGTCTGAAATTGGTGCGATTTTCATGGCTCCACGGTAAAGACAACTTCATGCGTTTGCATGGACGATTGTTTGATATTTGCCGCTGAGACCATCATTTGTGTGTCGACTCGGTGCGGATCGTGAGGCAGCAAAGCCAAACGCTACATCTTGTTCTCCACGTTGCCCCAAAGCTGCAGTCCCTTCACGCTCGCACGCTGTGCCAATTTTGATTTGCCTTTTTGTGGGACTTTTTTCTCTTTTTTTTCTCCCATAAAAGCTCCATGAGTTTGGTACGAGTGTGATCTGCAGCTGAGAAATGGAGGTTTGTGCTTCTGAGTGGGGAAATTGAGCAGGTTCTGTCCATTCGATAATAAAGTTTGTTTGTTTGTTTGTTCCTTTATTCATTAATTGTAATATAGCTCGTAATTGTAATCGAACAATGTAGTTGTAGATGCTTAGCTGATGTTTGATACATTGTGTGGATAGGTTGGTGGCGCATGAATGTTCGGGGGAGCGGGTTGCGTGAACGCCGGTGGTTTTGAGGTGGGGTCTGTAAGCCTATAAATTAAAGATGAGATCCGGAGTGCGAGTCGATAGGGTAGAACCTGGCAGTGGCTCATTATAGTCCAACACAGACTGCTCACCCCATCATGGTGCTCGCTGGGAGCATGCAGAGAATGGAATCTCCAGGCACACATTCGGTGGAATTGGAAGAATTGGATGTTCCATGTGGATTTGATGCCCCAACATTACCTTTTGTGTATTCAGGAGCGACTGTTACCCTTTCAACCTGCCATTACAGGAAATCTTAACAATTACAGGAAGTGAACATTTTTATTTCTGTAATTTAACGTTTTATTGGAATGCTTTGGTAAAAGTATGCTTCTTAGCGCCGTGTTCGACATGTCAACTAAACGCACAAAAATATTGTCACCTAACACGAGAGGAATTTTGAGTGTTTTGAGCAGCAATGTTTAGAGTATACAGGTGAGCTCAAGGTAATGGTGAGATTGTGAAATTTGTAGCATTTGTCGTCCGAAGCTTTGACGTGGTGTATTGATGTGTGGGCTAGCGAGCCGAATGTGCGAGTGTTGCTCGCCCGCACACCCGTCAAAGCAACCTTACTTGCCCGGCCACTAATGGCGAGGCATCGACCGGTTGCCGGCTTGCGGCACGCATAGTTGAACTTTTACCTCCGTCTTCTCGGCGGTCAATATCGCTGCTCAGAAGTGGTAAAATCCAGGAAGAAAATGAAAGTTATCAGAAGCCGTAAGCTTCTCAAGTGCTTGCATGTTTATGTTGACATCGTTTCAGGAGTTTAATGTTTTGTCCACCGAAATCGGATATGGGACATCCGTTTTTGGTAATAATGTTTGTAGGTAATTTCGTAATTGCCTTTTACAGTCGTTATCTTGATACCAATCAAAATATTTGAATAAATCAAGAATTAGCCAAAAAAAAAAATGTCATACAAAGACTACAAAATGCTGGATCATGATGGACCAAAAACATGATTAAAACAAAATTTGATCATTGCAATGAAATCTTGAATTAAGGTGTCCTGTTTTGCATAAAATGAGGTTAAGGGTGGGGGGGATGTTTATTCCTCAATGATATTTTTCCAAATTCTGGAAACTTCTGTGAGCAACTCGGAGGGTTTCATAAAAAGATGCATCTTATTAACATTGATCCCGAACAGCAATTCACTGCAGAACGAACGGCAGGCTCATATTCATCGTGCGTGGTGTACAGTCTCACTGTCTCTTTGTCCAGCATTTGTCCACATTCGTCCAGGAGGCTAGGCGACTGCTTTTGAGAAGCCATGGTGAAGCTTCGGAAAGGCTTCTCCGAGCGAGCCGCACTGATAGGGCGACCACAGTACGGTACTACTCATTTCATTTTGTTCAGCTCTCGATAAAAGTGCGCCACATTGACCTTTACATGGGGAGCCTGTCGGGGTAATTCCAGCTCACAAGACTGCACCATTCTTTCGGTAGGTTTCTGTAAGATTGCATAAAAGGGCATTTCATTTCAGGACTTTTGAGAACATTGTTTAATCCATGTATTGAGACGCCTCAGTATACATAACATCAAACCATGTCCTTGATAAAAAATCAGGACCACAGGTCCTGACGCTCACCTGGATCAGGAGCAACAGTCAATGATGTCATAAAATATCAACATTTCATTCATGTGTGGAATCTGGTCATGTGATTGGTTGAATGGAAGTCCTCTCGGTGCTGATTACAGTGATACATTTGGCAAGACGATACATGTAAACGGACAAGAGAGGTCCCTTTGATGTTTTGGGGCTATGACGTCACAACTCTGAAATCACCATTGGAATATGTTTGAGAAGGTGTATCACCAGAACGAGGAGAAAGGAGAAATGGGTACCGCATGTACGTTTAGCTATGTGAACACTAACGTTATCACAGCTGAACAAATGTGTACGTGATAGGTCATCACAGATTCGCATGAGAAAGGTGAGAATTTTACATCCCCACTTTGAGTTTAGGGTCCTGTAAGCAGAACACAAAGAAAATTTCAACAGCAATATGTCGGCTGATTAAATAGAAGATTCATTATTCCAAGCTTTCGAGCAATGCTCTTCGTCAGGCTTTTTAAGTTTCATTGAAACCGTGTGTGTAGTTTCGGAGGAGAGAGAGCAAACACCTATTTTGGGGGTTCAACCCCCCATAGATCCCTTTAAGGAGTGCAGATTTTGATGTGGCATATACACTTTTAGTACATCATGGGTGATTAATGTTGTGGCCAAGTGTCATCCAAATCGTGTGTTTGGTTCAAGAGACAACGACTGAAGTGTTTACGGAGTGACTCACTCACTCACTCACTCACCTACAGGTACTGCTCGATCGCATAAGCTCACCTGATTGAAGTCCAGGTGAGCTAAAAATGGCTTTAAACTTCAGAAAATAGTTAAATATTGTTTGAGTTTGAGTAGCAGTTGCAACCTTCTAAAACTTCCATGCACCTTGATTTGACTCCTGTGAGACACGAAATCCTTGAAATTGCTCTTTGTTTGCAGTCAATTTGTCTTGTGATTTTTAAATGGTTATAATTAAATGCTCAAAAGCTTGGTTTGGACCACAGCTCTTTATAGTAACGGATGAACCGCATTTCGTGTCTGCCAGAGTTTTTGTAATGGTTCAGCGATGTTATTTTGCGGTTTAAAAGCCATATTGAAATGCACTGTTATTATTGCAATAAAAAGTTTATATTTAAGAATTTGTAACGATCTATAATGTGATATTTGCTCTTTTCATTCTATATTTTATTAGACTATGGAAGGGCTTGTGTGTGCAAAACAAAACAAAACACAAGAATATAATAGTGTTGATTGATATTAAAGGAAGGATGATGGGACAATGAATAAATGAAAGGACCTCAGATGTGTTTAACCCAGAGCACCACGTCGCCTCCTGCACTGTGGTTGTATTGTTTAAATCTGTTATAATTTAGCAGGTTATGTTACTGCCCTAAATATAGGGTATTGGTAACAACTAGAAAGTTAAATCCGATACATTTAACCTCTTTCTGGCAACCCTTGATGCTGATTCTGCTCCTGGACCAGATGACATCAACTCGCAAGTCCGAAAAAACTTGCTCTGCTGCTCTTGCACATCGTCTTTCTCCTCGTTTCACGATATCATTTGTGTGAGGAAATATTGCATTATACGAAGGTGCATAAACCGATTCCGTTAACCACAGACCTATTAGCTTACTTCCATTCTTCAGCAAGGTTATGGAATCCATCATCGCAGTTCATATGAAATTCCTCCTTTTCTCCATCTCAGATCATCAATTTGGGTTCAGACCTGATCGCTCTAACTTGGAGATGCTGCTTTGACTTTCCCATCAATGGATGGAGGCTTTCCTCTCTCTTACTCTCTTATTGCCGAACTCTCTAAACTCTCTGCCTATGGCATCCAAGGCCAACTCCACTCTTGGATTACTCACTTCCTCCACTCTCAAAGACAACATGTGGCTCTCAACGGAACCCTTTCATCTCCTCTCCTTGTCAAGGCTGGATTACCCTAAGGCAGGGTTCTGGGTCCCATCCTATTACTAATCTGAGTCAACGATCTTTCTGACTCTTTAAAATCCTCTATCTCTGCTGATGGTCTCACTCTCTGATGTGACATCCCTTGTTCTTCAGGTAAACAGGCAGCAGCTTCTTCCCTCTCTTTAGACCTTGACAAAATCACAGGCTGGTCAAACACTTGGAACAAGTCTTTCAATCCTGACAAATCTCATACTCTCACTCTCTCTCTCCAAAAGGACCGTACGGCAAACCCTCCCATCTACTTTCTTAACGACCCTTTTGAATATGTTCAGTCACTTAAACTCGTAGGTCTCACTCTCAACCATGATTTTTCTTGGGCAAACCACATTTCAAAGTTGGCCTGCAAAGCCAGTCGCCAACTCGACCTCCTCCATGCAAAGTACTTCCTTGGCACACCTGAACTCCTTACAAGGCTTTCATCTGCAGCTTGATGTGTTGGAAAACTGTTCTCCCCTCTCGGCTGTTGCCAATGCCTGACACCTTGCTTGGCTTGATGCCGTGGAAATAAAGCCTTCAAGATCGTTGGAATCTCCCGCAATGAAGTTGAGTTGATGGGCCTGTCACTTTTCCATCGCTGACAGGTTGGTGGTCTCTATCTTCTTCTGCCTCCTTTCTGGTCTTGCACCCTCTGTGCTTTGTCCCCCCGACCCCCCCCCCCCCAAGGGATTCGCAGGATGTATGCTGTCCACCAGCAATCCCCTTCTAGTGAAACTCCCAAAATCCAGAATCACTGCTCACCTCCACTCTGTTCTTCCTTTTTCACACCTGTGGAACCAACTTCCACATTCTCTTCAATCTCATTCTTCCCTCCAGGTCTTCAAGACACCTGTTCACCACGATCTCAGATCACCCCCCATTCAAAACCATGTCTTCTATACCCGTTAAACCAACCCTCCCCCATCCCTCCCCCCAACTCATGCTTCTGTATCCATAATTATCCACCCCCTGCATTCTCTCCTACCCCTCAATTTTACCCTGGCATCCCTTGTTGTCCGTCTTCGTTTATTTTTCCCTCAAACATGCTGTTGGCATTTCCCCCTTCTCTTTCTGCTGGTCTTTTTGTTATGTTGCATCCTGACCGATTCTGTATTCCAGCTCTTCCATGAGCCTGGACTCTGTACACAAAAAACCCCACTGCATACATTGCAGCTGAAGGGTGTTTGTCATGGAGATTTGTATACAAAGTCGAGGCTCACTGAAGAGTGAGGTGACATGGTAGAAGGCAATGCACTACCAGTGGGGCATCAGAACAACACCGACTTGACAAGGAAATGAATGAAGAGAGAGAGAGAGAGAGACAGACAGACAGACAGACAGACAGACAGACAGACAGAGTAATCTGCAAATAGATTAGGAGAGGAACGAGGAAGGTAAAAAACATGACCGACGGAGTGACACTTCGAGACGACCAAGGGACCCCAGTCACAAACAGTACACGAAGAGGGATTTAATAAAACTGCACAGAGGAAAGTGGCAAAAAAAATCACATTGATATGCTGGTGAAAGAGTGATTTGTAAAGAAAGTAATGAGAGACTGTCGATGAAGATGAGATGAAGACGGGCGCAAATGGCATCGGGCCGGTTGTTATGACGAGTGAACGAGGTTACAAAGCCAAATAAGAGAAACGAGAAGAGAAAAGAGTGACACCGGCTGTGGTTCTGTGTCTGGGATAAAAGGCCAGCCTACTGCTGAGTTGGCCACGGAAAAGCTCTTGATAAGCGAGCGCTAAATAGAGCCCGTTATCGGCTCCGCCAAGGCCCACAATTCGGGCCTTTATGCTTCTCTCGTATTGACTAGCTCCCTTCAGAGGTGCTATTTATTTTCGCGTAATAAAATCCAGGCTTGCTCAATGCCACGTTCATGTTTTGCCATTTCTGTCTCCAGCACAGCTCTAACTTCCAGGCGTGTGGTGCTTATCAGAGGCCTTGCCTGCATGGCAGCAAGATATAAAAGTCTGAGCTTGCAGGCCTGCCATTGTGCCCAGGATTTTCAATATTGCAACTGACACCATAAGTCTGCTTTTCTGTCCCTCGTGTCTGTCTTTCCTTTTTGTCAAATGCTGTCCTCTGTCCGTCTGTCTCTGCCACTGTCTTCTCTTTTTCTCTGAATTGCACGATTTTTCTTGGTCTGCCTGTCTCTGTGCCTCTCTGTGGGACTGCTTGATGGCGAGGCCTGAATTTTGAGTCGTTTAGTTTTGCCGGCAGAAACCTTAAGTTAACGCAGAAACATTGTCCGAGAGAGCACGCTTCAAACGCAGGGCTTGTCTTCTTTGATAATCTCTGAGAGCTTTCTTTCTTAAAATAAAATCCTTTTTTTGTCCCAGTCTCAGTCTCCATCTTTTTGGAGGTTTGGCTTACTTGTTTGGCATTCCCACCTGAGCACATGGCTCGTGATGCTGGGATCCCAGGTTCAAATCCGATGCACTGTGTTGACTTATCCATCGTCTCGAAATGTCCTTGAAATTAATGTATACATATAATGCTGCCTCCTAATGCCCATGTACTGCATGTGATGTATGTACAACCTCCTCCGTAAGCCTTAGACACAGTTTAAATAAAGAATGGAGATTCAGGATCGTTCGACAATGAACCGTCTTGATGTCCAAGTCTCGCAGACGGCCAAACACATAATCTTCAGTCATCAGCACAATGCTATAAAGCAGTTATTCCACACGACATATTAAATGTCCTTTTAATATCCATGTGTATTGATTGTGACCAATATTTTTTCCTTTTTTACATCATGAAAATATCCAATTATTATCTTTCTGTGTGATCCTCGATTGTTTCCTGATCAATCAGGTTCTCTTTAAAACTCCTCATGTGGTTTGCTCCAAATTCCTCCTCCTCCTCCTAATCCTTCTCCTCTTTCTCCTCCTCATGGTTCTATTTTTTTGCTGCTTTATCCCCGTTCTCATCTGTGGGATTGGCTGGGGTAACGATAATGACCCAAGTCTTTCTGGAATCTGCTGGCCAGGCTTTCTATGACTGTGGCAGCGATTTTTCATTCGTTCAAGGTTCCGGTGATAACTTGCCGACCTTTCACGGAATACTGGGATGTTTAACGCCCACCAGCGACTGGTGCCGACAGATGGGTCCTCTTGGCTTAACATCCTTCCAATGGATGGCGCACACATCGATGCCTTGCCCTGCATGCAAAACACCTGATTGGCAGCTTGTAGTTTGGTCGGCATTCAAACCCAGGCTGGATAGCTCAAAGATGAGTGTGCATCCAGTGTATTCCACCTGTGAAGAATTTCTTGAGCCAAGGCTCCGAGTATATCATTTAAAACAGTCATGTGCATGCTCACGTGCACAAGCTTTAGAGTTCGTACCAGTTTTAACATCTTTCTTTCATCTTGAAATGTCACATGATTATGGGGACCATTTACAATAAACACAAAAACAGGAATCATTTGCATAATTGGGTTGACCTGTTGATTGTTCAAATCTGAAGTTGGCTCATGATGCTCTGAACACAGGTCAAAATCCCAAACACCTTATATATTTGTTCATTGTTTACTAATGTCCTTGTAACTCACATTGAAGTACACTGATGTCTTTGTTCTGCATGTGATGTATGCCTTCAATCAATGTTAACAATATATATGTAAATATATATATATATATATATATATATAT
Organism: Eptatretus burgeri; assembly: GCF_056783735.1. NCBI lineage: Eukaryota > Metazoa > Chordata > Myxini > Myxiniformes > Myxinidae > Eptatretus > Eptatretus burgeri. The sequence goes on from NC_140965.1 coordinate 70,093,633, forward strand.
ATATATATATTACGGCTGTGGAAATTCGCAACACCATAAAGGTTCCTTAGATCAGTTATGACGCTAAGTTTATGTGCAGATAGTTCCCCACCGTTGTTTAAAGGGATTTCGTGTGATTCATCGGGCTGCGACTCTTTGAGATAGCCGTTTTTCTGTTCTATCGTTATTTTGGACGTCCGAAGACTTCAAACGAATGCCCCGTGAAAGGCCTACAACGGCGCGAGTTTCCCGCCTTTTTTTGCGGCGCCGGGGCTGACGGGAGAGGCTACGAGAGCTCGCTGGCGATTGGTGGATACGGGGTGTGAGGCGGCCGTGAGGAGGAAACGCCCATTTTCGAGGAGCTTCTCGAAAGGGCTAGAGGAGAGGCGGAGCCAAAAAGGGAGTGGAGCGAAGGGGCGGAGCCCCGTGCTTTATAGGACGAGAAAGCGGTTAGTGTCCTAGGCTGGCCTGTGGCGAGGTACGATCGCCCGGTTAACTACTCGCACAGGTACTTAGGTAGGTCGAATTTGGCGAACAACCCTATCCTGCACGGGTGGCCAATTGGCACGATTGTGGTGAGGTCGAAAGACCTACCCGTGACTAGCTCCCGGCGTTGTTCCGGGAGGGTCATGAGAGAATTGTCCGTTCCGGTGGACGACGTGGTCGCGATTCGAGTTACGTGGCCGATCGCACGCCGGGTGGGACAGAATTCGTAACAATATATATATATATATATATATATATATATATATATATATATATATATATATATATATATATATATATTCACATGACACTGAAAGGTCCTGAAAGTGAACCCTTCATCACAATTTTTTTGCTTTAATGGTCTTTTGGTCCCTCGAACTTCTCCTTCATGTCATGAACAGGTGTTCATGCTGATACTTGAATCGTTAATAGTTTGCGTCAGGTCTATGTGGCTCAAACAACGGCTAACTGTTTAAACTTCATCACAACTGATCATCACCTTTCTACAAGTTGCTTGTGTTCTCAATGCCATATTACGCATAGAATCTGAACGACCAACATCCGGTTCGAATCTGATGGAGACTTAAGCCGGAATACAAAATTATCATCGGAGTGTCATGCCACGTGATATCTTCCCGTTACATGCAATGAAGCATTATTAATAATTGAATGGGTGCTGCAACAGAGGACTTAACAAATCATTTATCAATTTTATACAAATACATTTTGTTCAGAAGATGTGTTAAACTGGTTTTGCCCTTTTTCATCTCTCATGGATGTCAGAGTTTGTAAGATGTCCTTCGATAAAGTAATCTTATAACTCGAGTTAGCTGAAGTTGCATTGTAATACTCATTTATGTAATATGATGCTGAGAGAATGAAAGAATGAATTTGTCCGAGAGGGCTTAAATAGTGTAATAGTATTAGCAGTTGCTCATCAGTTTTTATCCATACTGTACTTTGATGCAGGATGTGCTATGGTAAGGGTTGGTCCATCCATCCATTGGGACCATACTCTGTGCACAGCGTTGGTGCTGCCTAAGCAGTCTCCTTGGCTATTGGGCACAATCCTGGACGGGTCGCCACTCCGACACAGGATACCAGCAAGCTCGTACTCATTTTGCCAACCTCGGAAGGATAACAGGCAGAGTTAACCCCACCTGGTATTAATTCAACATCCGAGTGGGATTTGAACTCAGGATCCTTGGATTTGAACTCAGGATCCACCACCCTAACCATTAAGCCAACACCAGGTATATAAGGGTTGGTGAACGGATGAGATGTATGTGTGTGAGACGAGTCATCACGTTTACTTGGAGACAGATAGACAGGAAGGCACAAGAGGCAGGCGTTGAGGATATAAACAGAACTGGAGTTGAAAGATTGTTACCGAAGAGTCAAAGCTGCCAAGCACTTATTTTGGCTTTTAATTTTTGCCTTTATAAATCAGCCGCCCGGTGTTAACACGAGAAAGGAAAATGTGCTGCATTGGTGAAAAGGCTTGAAATTTATAAATTGCCTCATCGATTTGTTCAAGTTATAAAATGCTGTCGCGCTCATAACTTGTGCTGTCGTGAACACTCATTGTTGAGTGTTTGATATGAGATGAGAGCGATGCTGGCGTCGGGCATTTCTAAATTAGCAGCTCCTTTTATTTTTCCTTTTTTTTTGGTCGATGCAGGAGGCTGTAATTGGTGAGCTTACTCACTTTTACAGCGTGGGAGTACTCTAATACCCTGTGCATGGTATTACTTGTTAAACTAGAAGGGCACTCGGTGGAGCGCATACCTCCGCCACGTAATGCCTGATCCATGAGAACATATCGGGCCCAATACATTTTTGATACATCGTGCTATATATTGTTTTTGGCCCCATCTTTCAATGGTGAAGGATCACTTAAAAAATTAAATAATTCTCTTATCTAGATCCGGATTCAGATCTTCACCAATATGGAATCAATTCGTCCTTGCTACACACACAACGTGTCCACCAAGTTTTATCCGAATCCGTCCACAACTTTTTGACATATCCTGCACACAGCCAAATGGACAAACAGACAGAAAGGGGTGAAAACATAACCACCTTCACTTTCGGTGGCGGAGGTAATTATAACAATATTGGTGATTATTAATATTATTATAAACATGACAACATCTGTCTCATTCTTAAGAACACACTTAACTGATCACATCTGCCACGGAAAGTGGATGGAGGTTGTTTTCACCGATGGAGGACGTTTTCACCCGTTTGTCTGTGAGTAGGATATCTAAAAAATGTTGTGGACGGATTCTGACGAAACTTGGTGGACAGGTTGGGTGTGTGACAAGGACGAACTGATTAGATTTTGGTGAAGATCTGGATCCGGATACGGCTATTAGAATTTTTTAAGTGATTCTTCACCATTGAGAGATTGGGCCAAAATCGACGTCTTGGTCTCGTGATGTCTCAAAAAGTTGTGGACGGATTTGGACGAAACTTGGTGGACAGGTTTTGTAGGAGACAAGAACAAGCCGATTAGATTTTGGTGCGACGAAGACAAATGGTCCAGACGCAGATGTGGCCTATCAATGCAATACAAAATGTAAACTGTTCGACCTGGTGGAGGTATGCACTCTACCGAGTGCCATTCCAGTTACCCTCGCCGAAGGATTTGGCGAGGGTATTGCATTTGGGTCCATTTGTTTGTTTGTTTGTTGGGTCACCGAAATAGGTGACCTTTATTGTGAGTAATTCTGTCTGTTTGTTTGGATGTTTGTTTGGATGTTTGTTCATTTGTCATCAGCATAATTGGTAGTAAACGTGGGCCGATTTTGACCAAACTCGAGTGGTAGGTACATCTTATGACCTCGTGCTTTGGAAATTGTGATGGTTGCTAGGGACGCTTTGGTTCCCAAGCAACAACCGAAAAACCTTCAAAATCGGTATCATTCACGCAAAATCAATTCAGAAAGCCATTATCCCACGTAGGGTTATGAAATTTGGCACGAATGATCTGCAGGTGATGCTCAATCAAATATATTCCGGTTTTTGTGATGTATGGAATACTTTACCCGCAGCGCCCCCTACAATTAGGGTATGCGCGAAAATTGGCGAAAATTGAAGGTCCCCGAGCGACCAGGTGAGTGCATCGATACGAATTAAACTTTGCAGGTTCATGGTACTCATCGATTTGTACTAGAAATTTGCCTCAGGACATATTGACCAATTTCGCTTAGGTCAGGGGTCAATGGTCAATTAGTGCAAAAATAGATAATATGCGAGAGCTGGAGGTGCCTTCACGCCAAATGCTACTCCTCCTAGGGTTATGGTCGGATGGTCATGAAAATTCACACTAATCGTCTGGAACAAATTGTGCACAAACGATCGAGCCGGATTTTCGATTTAGATCTTTGTTCACCCACAACACCCCCTCGAACTTTGGGGATTTCCGATTTCAAACCGCATTTTCGGTACTTTTCATTCAAATGGATACTGAGTAGTTATCAGTAGATGGAACTGGATGAGATTTGATATGCATAATCTTAAGGTGATTCCCTATCCGCTATATGACATCCATTTTGCTCTTTATCTTATGGTTTCCATGCTCGGCGACCCATCGCCGCCTACCGGCTTGTTTATTTGTCTGTCTGTCCACACAGAAGTTTCATGTTTTTCTCCGCAACCGCTTGTCGGATTGAGACAAAATTTTCACCATTGGTGCGACTACTCATGCAGAATGTTTCAGTGATATTTATGACTTCATAGGTCACATGGTGTGGCAGCCATATTGGAAAACGGGAAAAAATTTGGACTTCTGTTTCTCTGAAACCACACTAAGGGAAATTTTGAAACTTGGTACGTAGCAAGTACTCATGGTGAATGAGGGTGATTTTTTTTTTGACTTCATAGGTGCCCTCATTATGACATCATAATTGCATATGTAGAACGCCACATCCGATCAGTATGAAAAATTTTGAGGGTCATCTCGGGATAAAATGGCCCACAGAAAAAAAATAAAATTCATCACGTCATTGGTCACGTGATTCGGCAGCCATATTGCTTTAGTTTTTAAAAAAACCTCAAAAAATCTTCTCTGAAGTGGCTGAACAGATTGAGGCAAAGCTTTAAACGTATGACCGCCTGTCCATGAGGAACAAAAGGTTCACATATATGATGTCATTGGTCACATGGTTTGGCAGCCATATTGGGTTTACCCTAAAGCCTAAAAAAAAATCTTCTCCAGAACGGTTGGACAAATCGAGGGGAAACTTCACACAAATGTTCCCCAAGCCATGGGTGTACAAGTAGCACATAGCAAGCACTCGCTCCTCATGGAGAATGAGTGTGGTATTTGTATGACAATAATAGGTGCTTGCCTTTTTAGGACGTCATAATTGCATATCTAGAATGCGACATCCGATCAGTATAAAAAATTCTGAGGGTCATCTGGGGATAAAATGGTCCACAAATTTTTTTTTGATAATGTCATTGGTCACACTAGTGCATGCCCGTACGTGCGTGCCCATACGTGTGTGGCTGTACATACAAAAAAAAACTTTCAAACCACGTGCCAGAAACAACAACCACACATGCCGTCCCTTTGCTCTCACGTGGCCATACATGCGTGGCCGTACGTGCAAAAAAAAAAAAAACAAAGAAAAAAAACAACCACACAGGCCGTTCCTTCGCTCTCGCATGGCCGTACATGCAAAAAAAAAAAGAAAAAAACTTTCAAACAACCACACAGGCCGTTACTTCGCTCTCGTAAATGACGACTGGATTGGGGCATTGTGTTTATCTATAAATGCACATAGAAATCGAGGAATTATAATATACACGAAGTCATCATTATCCGGAAGTCCATACGTTGTAACCCGTAATGGGGAACGCGGCTGAAGATCTCTTCCCCATCGGCCACGCCGACGCAGCAACGTGTCCTGTCATTGGTTGGTAAATAAATGGCCATAACTTGGGAAGCACTTGTCCGATTAATATCAAACCTTGAAAAGGCACAAACTCAGGTCCCCAGCAATATACCTGGCAAGTTTCAATTAGATCGGACCAGTGGTTGTCGAGAAACGGTGGTCACGCACGCACGCACACACACACACACACACACACACACACACACACACACACACACACACACACACACACACACACACACACACACACACACACACACACACACACACACCTGGAATTATAGATAGATGATTTGGCAGCTGTATATATATTTTTTCATTTTAAATCTTCAAAAATCTTCTTCTCGGAAATGGCTGAAAAGATCGAGGCAAAACTTTTCACATATGACCGCCTATCCATGAGGAACAAAAGTCATACATATGATGTCATAGGTCACATGGTTTGGCAGCCATGTTGCATTCACCTGAAAACCTATAAAAATACACCACTCAAAAGAAGTCCTGGCGAGGGTTTGCCATCTCTGATTGCTCTTTTTCTTGTTACCAATGTTTTCATGAAATGTTTTCACCCAACGTTCCTAATTTACCACTGTAAGCATCATAACTCGCACCATGCAAAATGATATGCCACATAACACGCCAGTGATTTAATACAACCTTTTATAATCGAAACAGGTTCGGGTATTGTGGGTTTCCTTCCCTCCCTTTAAATAGTTGCAGTACCGCTAACCTCAATGCAGTATTTCATCACCTGCCGCTTTAACACTGATAACTGGTTAGTGATGGTCACTGATAAGTTACCTGGTTAGTGATAAGTGATGGTGCTTGCAGTTAGATTACTCCAGGCCCACATGATAAGCTGATAGGTACATTGTACAAATAACGCTCCTGGAAATGGTTCGGGTTATATTAATTTCATTTTTTTCCCCCCACTTTGAACAGTTCTTTTTATCCCCACCCCTTCTCAATACCACTGGGTTGATCTGTGAAGGGTTCCAATAAACCAAGCCCCTTACTCATACTGCTGGGACCAGTTTGGTTCAAGTCCCATATCATGTTCTCTTTTGGTCATTGTCTACTCGTAGCCTTGTTCACCTGTTTCTGAAAGGATTGGAGAGCGTGTGCGTGCGCGTGTGCACCTTCAGACCAACTTTACTATCGGGTCCCCAGGAGGCCAACTTTAATGCTGTGCCTCCAAGCTGCCTTCGGCACAGTTCGACAAAGCTTTCCAATTTAACCGTAACATTTGAATGTCTCGTTTAACCATAAGTTGATGTTGTACCTTCAATGTGCATTATGTCCAAGCTGGAGACGATCCACTGCAATCTATATCATGCATTCAAAGTCGCTTGAAAAATAACATCACACACGCAGCTTTTTGCAGAAATGAAATAGCATTATATATTTTGTATTTAAAAGAGAATGTTAAATTATGATAATGTATTTTTAATCGGAAAAATATCAAAAGGTGTCACCTCGAAAAAAAATACTTGAGAACCACCATCCTCAGGTATTGTCCGTTCATTCCCCCCGAGTAATACCCTTTAATTCAACATTCGGTGTCGATGAGCGAGTCCGCACTGGTTCTCCGATCTATTGTAATCTATATAGTATGTATCCCAGCAAGAGTAGATAGATAAATCTGTGTGAAGATTGGTGTTTCGCAGGCACAGCGTTGCATCACAATGTGTGCCGTCCCCTGGAACGACATTATGCTGGAGACACCTCTGCTAGCATTGGCTGATAGATGTTTCGACCTCACGGTGTCTTTCGACGAAAAGTAAGAAAGTTATTCCTGGAAAGCTCAAGTCCCAAATTCCTGCCTTAACGTCACCAACAAGGGGGGCACTGCATCAGGTGCATTGCCAAGTTCCCTTGTGATGCAATCGGCAGTCATGCGCTGCATATATGAGAAAATAAGCCAACTCATAATAATAAAATCGACATAAAAGGGAGTCCTCGAGTCCTGTTTGCGTTCCTGGGAAATGCTATGTATATCGGAACATATTTTTCCATAGGAATACATGTTATAATGGGGGGTTGAGTTCCTGGGAAATTTTGGTTGCCTCTTAGACAAGTCGTATAAGATATTTTTTTTAACAATGAATAAAGTACAATGAAGGTATCAAAAACATGTACAGCAGTTTAACACCACCAGTGATGGTTGGAGAGTTGGTTTGAGGGGGTGGAATGAGGTGAAGGAGTCACAGGGAGGTAGGGGAGGAGGGTCGTGGGTCATCTGCCTATTCCTCCTCTGCCTGCTGAGGTGATGGTGGTGCTTGTGGTGCATTGGAACAAAAAAAACAAAACTTAATCAGTGAATGTTGCTTTGCATTTTGTTGTTTTTCTTGTCATCTTGATGTTCTGGAGGTTATTGTGCCGCTTAAACTGTTCAAACCAGTCTCTGCTCGCGTTAACGGTTTCACTTTGACGTGACTCACCTTGTTCGCCCTTCAGGTCGTTAAATATACTGCAGGCTTCAACCTGGATCACAAGCAAACTTATTGGCACATGACGTTGGTTTTGGTCTTCGATCCAGGCTGATAATAAATGTTCCATATTCTCCATCACCAAACCACGAGTGCGTACACTCCTCGAAGCACCCAGTGGCGTATTGTACTGGCCAGCGGCTCTCACCGTGTCCTTGTTTGCCCTGATTGTCCTCACAGTCGTCAAGGGTATTCCATTGATGGCGGCTATATGCACTGCACGATCACCAGCATCGAACCACCTCAACACATCTAATTTAATCTGCAAGGTGACTACACTGCGTCTCCTCTTGCTCACAGAGGCACTAGCCTCGCTTGCCGATCGTTTGTCACCCATATTAAGACGTAAGTAAATACACGATCGAAAGTGAATATAATGAACCTGCTCACCCACATTCAACAAAGATGGCGGCATAACTATATTGTACAGGGCAGACAGAGACAGAGACAGAGACAGAGACAGAGACAGAGACAGAGACAGAGACAGAGACAGAGACAGAGACAGAGACGGAGCCGGAGCCTCCGTTTATTTATTTTTAAACATTTTTCATTTTTATACCGAAAGATACCTATTTACATCAGAAAAGAGTGTTAAAGTGATTCCTTATGATGTGGAAATTGAACCTGAGAAGAAGGGTAAAACAGTGGGGGAACGGAGACATTACGAGATCTGTGGAAGGGAGAGGGATGGGATGGGGAATATGGGGAATACAAGATGGACATTACAGGGACTTTCAGGAAGGAAAGAAGGGAATTTGAAGGAGGTGGGCTTGGGTGGATTATCGGGGGTAGAAAAGATCGAGGATTTGGATGGGGAATGATAAGAGGTGGTGGTGAACAGCTGTTTTGAAGGCCTGGAGTGAAGAATGGGAATGAATAGAGTGAGGGAGTTTATTCCAAAGGTGGGGAAAAAGAGGAATGAGAGAGTGAAGCTGAGCAGTGATTCGTGATTTTGGTAGTTCTGGCGGACCTTGAGCGCCCTGCGGAAATATGGTGGGGACAAATGGCAGACACAGCAGGGGGGCGAGACCGAAGAGGAGATGGTAGAAGACAGAAAGACCACCGACCTGCCTGTGGCAAGAGAGTGAGAAGCCCAAAGACAGCCTCACTACGGGAGATACCAATGATCCGAAATTCCTTGGTTCCCACATAGTGAAGCTGAGAAAGGTGGGAGGCAGGAGCACCAGCCCAGAGGGGAGCGCAGTACTCCATCAGGCTGCGGACAAAAGCTTTGTATGTGGTCAGGAGCTCAGGCGGGCCGAGGAGGGACTTTGCACGACGGAGGATGCCCAGTCGGCGACTGGCTTTGAGGGCAGGTTGGAAATGTGGCTTTCCCAGGAAAGATCATGGCAGATAGTGAGACCCAGAAGTTTGAATGAAATGACTTCTTCCGGAGGATTGTTGAGAAAGTAGATGGGGGGGGGGGGGGTTCCAGATGATCCTTTCAGAGAGACATAGTGAGAGTGTGAGATTTGTCCGGATTGAAAAACATGTTCCACGTGTTGGACCAGTTTGTGATTTTATCCAGATCTGCAGTGAGCGAAGAAGCTGCTGCTTGCCGGTCTGAGGGATGACAGATGATACGGAAGAGGGCTGCTCTTCTTCTTCTACTTCTTCTTCTTCCTCTTCTTCTTCTCTTCTTCTTCTTCTTCTTATTCTTCTCCTTTCTTCCCACTTATTCTTCTTCTTCACCTCATCCTTTCGTATGCAGCACAAGGCTGCCAGTAGCTTCATTGGCTGAGGGCACAGCTCTGCCGCTGATGCAACACTTTCTGTAGTTTAGGGCATGAAATTGGAACTTGGCCAGCATGCCGGCGAGAGCTCACCTACTTTTTATGAAGGACACCATGGGATCTTTAACGTTCACCAACTAATCCCGACAGATGGGACGCTCAGTTTAACGTCCATACAAGGAAGGGCGTCTCCATTGTTGCGTCGCCCTGCTTCCGAGACACCAGGATACAGTTTGTTGCCTGATCGAGATTCGAACCCAGGCTAGATGGCCCAGAGGCAAGTGTGCATATCTCTTGGCCATCCTGCCAGCCCAGGATGTTCATTGATTGTCCAATGTAGCTCAATGTACCAACTAAAAACGAGGAACACGCATTGACCACTAATTGCTCTCCAAGTTTGATGGCAGCAACCATGCTACGCCAATTATCAGCAAAATAGTGTGCGCTGTGAGATGTCGATTGCGTTTGCACCTGATGGCTTGGAACACCCTACCTTACCACTGATTACCACTGAAGGTTGCTTGGTGTAATTGTCAGTGACCATCGACCTGTGTAGAAGCTATAGCAAAGCAGACTAGTGAATGGTTTGAAAAGTAAAACCTGAAAAATGTTGGTTGTTTTTTTTACACCTGGATCCAGTCGTATCACTGCTTGTTTTATGTGTCATAGCTTTTATTGTCTGTGATTTAATAGTTGCTAAGGTCATCCTGTTGGTTGTATTGTCCTTTCAGCCTCCTCTGCTATTCCGACAGCCTGTTTCATTCGACAGGCATTGGCTCGACCCTGTCTAGAGACAGGCACAGTGGGAGGCTTTCTCAATGATTCTCTCAAACGGCATACTTGGTCTCGCCTCCCACCAGGCAGCACACTGGTTCCTTTTCTGCCTACTCTGTCGCCTCCATGGCTCTTGTTTGAAATGCAAATAGAGCTTGAGAATTGTTTTTAATGTGTGGGAGGCGATCCGGAGGGAGAGCATTTGCTTCTTTTCGTTGCTTTGCAGTCTTTTTTTTTTCATTTAATCTGCTCCATTGTGGTCTTATTACTCATGCCCTCTCACCTCTCTACCCAGCTGCTGCCCCTCTTCAGGGCACACCAGTTTGCCAGAAACCCTTTCCTTCTTCGGTTCTTAAGTCTCAACTCGATGCTCTCCATTCTTTCATACCCCTCTATTCTCGTCCCGTGAACTCTATTCTAGAGTCCATTGTCTTGAGCTTTTCCTTGTAGGCTTTCCTTAGGACTGCTTCCCATCAGTACCTCATGGTCTCCTGTTTTACTACTGAGCTTTACTACACCCTCTGAAAACCTGTTTTCACCCTTCTGCAACTCCTCACCTTGTACTGTGGTGCATTCATTTGACGTCATCGCATTGTTTTCCATTTGCCCCATTTTGTTTGTTGATCCAATGCCCCTGTCATTCTGCTCTGACACGAGCCTCGACACATGTATTGTAACCAAACTTGTAACCGCTAGAACGGCATTCGGTAGAGCCTATACCTTTGCAACGCTGAACAGCTTTGGTTTTGTATCTCATTGATAGGCTAGATCTGCTTCCGGACCATTCGTCCTTGTCACACACCAAAATCTAATCGGCTTGTTCTTGTCACCTATCCAACTCATCCACCAAGTTTTGTCATAATCCATCAACAACTTTGAAATAGGGCCAGCAACGATAAATGGCATGATACCTCTCAATGCTGCAGAATCATTTAAGAATTTTTGTCAAATTCTCCGATCCGGATCCAGATCTTCACCAAAATGGAATCAATTCGTTCTTGTCACGGACCCAACCTGTCCACCAAGTTTTGTCTGAATCCGTCCATACCTTTTTGGGATATTGTGCTATATATCGTTTTTTGGCCATATCACTCAAGGTTGAGGAATCACTTAAGTTCTCATATCCGGATCTTCACCGAATTTTAATCAATTTGTCCTTGGAACACGCCCAACTTGTTCACCAAATTTCTTTTGAATCCGTCCATAACTTTTTGAGATACCCTGCTCACAGACAGATACAGACATTCAGGGGTGAAAACATAACCTCCGTCCACCTTTGGTGGCCGAGGTAAAAATAGAGAAATCGAAAAGTTTTAAAGAAATGTACAAACTCCCCCCTCCCCGCCCGCCCCCCCCGCTCCCATAACATTTTTGGTAGCTTTGCATATAGCATGGTCTTTATTCACTTATCATAATGTTTTGAGCATTGTTTGATGTGCTCGTTGTTATAACTCAGTATGAAAGTGGAATGATCATCTCAGAAATGAAAATAAATAACAAACAGGCTTGGTATGCTTCCTGTCCATAAACATTTGTGCTTTATTTCTAGATTCGCAGACAATTTAAAGCTTGTTTCTCTTCCCGTAATGTTTCCATTTTTCTGTCTGTCCTTCCATCCTTCTCTACCATGTGATGGCAACTCATTAATAATGAGATTGTTTCTCGGTAGCTGTGAGTGAATGGGCTTTTTGGCCTTGTCCTAAGATGGACACCAATGGGAGTGTATCTGAGACGTGTAGCGCACACAAGACGGTGAGGAAGGTACGAAGCATGCATGAGGCTCGGTGAGACGTGAGGGTGAGATGAAGCGAGGTGTGAGTGTAATTGAAAGTCGGCCTGCGTGCCTTGCCACATGCAGTCAGTCAATAGCTCTGAATGTTTTATAAGCGTACACATGATCTCACCATGAGCCATAGAGGGAGCTTGAGGAAGGAGGGAGGGCTTGGTTTGAGAAGGGAGATAAGGGAGGGGTCGGTAAAGGGATGAAGTGGTTGAGACGATAAATAAAAAAACATGTGTGGGAGGAAAAAAAATTGAATGAAATGGGGACAAAACATTGATGTAGAGGAGGCAACGATCCAGGGTAATGCATGGGTTCCTTTGAACCAGTTCGGAGTACTTTGCGTGTGCTGCATCAGATGGCATCTCTAACTTGGCCATGGATGTAAATGTTTAATTATCCCCAAGCTGATGTAATAAATGTCAAGAATGTTTTTGAACAAACAACACCAATCGGAAGACTGGCTGACATGTCATATCAGCCGACAATATGTTTGTCAAGTTTTGCAAGTTGAACATCTTTTTTTCGGTTCTGACACAACATTTGAATTACTTTAGTTGTCCATTTGATATGTCCTGCTCCTGACATCTGCGTATTGCAATTGTATTTACTTGTTTCTCAGTTCGCCAAACAATAACTACACTTTTCCTGCAGCGTGTCTGGCACGAGCAAAAGAAAAAAAGAAAAAAAAACAAGATGTATTAACTACTCAATATTCCTTTTAACTGCTAATGAAGGTGTAACTACTCATCGCTCCTTAGAAACGACGAAGCTATAACTATTACATCTTCCTTTTATAGTTACAGGCCTCTGTTCTGATATACGAGATATCATTTTCCTTGACAGGAGAATAGGTGCTCCTAAAGCGATTTCATGTTGAGGAATATTCAAGGTAATTTGCCATTTCCTTGCCAGTGGCATCAAACCCAGTGACTGGGAATCTGGCCAGGGTTCCAGCACACAACGGCGTTTTCAAATGCAAAGTTTCGAGCTCACGGAAGGACTGGATGACAGACGATGTGAGGACGACACCGTAGAAGAAGAGTGAAGAAAGGTTGGGGACAGATGAGAGTGGAGTAAGCGGATAGGAACAAAGCGGATAAATAAAATACAAGTACAGTACATAGAATCCTGCAGGTGTATGTGGCTGGGCAGAAAGGGGAGGGGTGGGAGGAGTAAGTTTAAATGTCAGTGAGAATGTAATCGGACATTAATAGGGATAGAAGACATGATGAAATGGTGGTGGGTTGCCGTTTAAATGACCTCGACTAAAAATACATGGGGAAGCAGTTTCACAGAGAAGAGAAGAGGCAGGTAGAAGAGCTGAAGTGAGCAGTCAGCCTACATTTGAGAAGAGTAACTAGGTATTGGTTTATGTAAGGAGAGGTGATGTGGGAAGGGAGCAGGAGAGACTAAATATGAGGAAGTAGATGAGTACCAAGCCACCCTATATGTAGTTTGAGAGAAGCAAGCTGTGTCTCATTCTCCTGCCAACCTGGGATACCATTAACCTTCAGGGATTTGGTCTCCACTGCCTTAAGGAGTGCGAGATGATGGAATGCAAGGGCTACCAGCCCACTCGGGGGAGCCGTACTCCATGGCACTGCTAATGAACGGTTTGTAAACCTATCATAATAAGTATTTAATTCGAGACTTGAATGAAGAGAAGGCGTATTAAGAGCTGGCTTTCAAGGAAATACTTGGCTTTGCGAAGAATACGTAAGCGACAGATGAAACTTAACCTATTCCTCAAGGTAGTACCTTGTAATACATACACGCTTATCCATTCATGTGTTTCCACCTTGACGCCCTCTGCGTAGAAATCTTCGGGACTGGTGTGCAACCATTTCAGGACACTTCCTTTGTCCTCATTTGCGAACTCAATGCCTCCCAGATGTTCTTTGAATGTCCCAAAGTGACGGAAATCACAAGGTGACAAGTCTGTACTGAATGGTGGATGATTTTGAACCTCCTAACTTATGTCACCTCGAGTACTTGTCGTCACATTTATCCAGTTGCGAGTGTGAGCATTATCTTGCAGTAAAATGACGCCATGGAACTGCATACCTGGTTGCCGCATGCCTTTTGCTCATGCAACAAGTCTCTGGAGTACTGTACATCAGTAACTTTCCTACGTTTCAGAAATTACACACAAATTAAACCATTAATGTCCAAAACACTGTCGTCCATAATCTTTCTGGCTGATTGCTGAACCTCGACATTTTTTTTTTGTGGTGGAGACCAAGAATGTTTCCCCTCCATCCTGGTTCACTGACTCCGGTGTGCAATGTCGGACTCGGTTCTCATGTGTTGTCACAATCTTGTTCAATAATCATCTCTCTCTCCTACGGGAGGATTCCCTGAGCTGTTTTGACGACCACTCGAGTTTCCTTTTGATCAAACGTGAGGTCCTTTGATTCCCACCTTGTATTAACCTTAGATTGAAGCTCACTTGGGAATGAATGATCGCTTTCACACTTAAACGCCAACACGCAATTATTCAGCAATTTTTACGTGTGGTTACCTTGCGATTCTTTTTCTCCTCAATCATCTGTCCGACCTGTTTAATGTTCGTGAGTGACAGCAGTCGGTTACATGTGCGAATACTCAAGCCAAGATCGATCTCCAATTTATGTTCATATTTGAACTCGTTGCACCAGTTAAACAGAAGTATGTGAAAGACGTGCATCGCCAATTGGTGTACTGTAGAGACGATCTCCTGTCATCTTCACCTGGTTCAATGTCACCTTCACAAGAACTTCACATCCATGTGTTCCACAGGACACTTTTTTGTTGTTGTTGTTGTTGTTGTTGTTGTTGGCCGGTACCTTGCTTTCCGTAGAATGTTTTGACTGGTGTTTATATCATTACCTGCGTAAACCAGGGAGGGTACTATACTTGCACCAAAATTTAGCATTGAACTCTTATATCGGCACACTGAGTGAGTTCAACTTGCGAGTTCAACTTGGAAACTGTTTAAAAAAATAATATTTCCGAGGATAAATGTAAGATCCTAAAAGTTAACGCGATCGCGTGTGGGAAGCATACATACATTTTGGCGAGCAAAGGTTGGTTCAGACAAAACCTTGAATGATGTTCAGCACGGACAAATCAACAGGCCAGATGTTGTCTGTCAAACACGGATTGCATTGTCCAAAGAGGGTAATGCCAGTTGTTTTTACATGTACATTTGAAATTTTAGGCCAAACTATGTTTGCGTTTAGCTCATCCCTGTTACTTATTTATTGAAAGATTTAAAAGAAACCTGAGCATGTCTCGGACCATTGCGAATGACCAAAATGTCCGTTTAACTTTTTGAACGACCCTCATGTAACTAGCACATATTATTTAAAAGTGATAGAGAAATAGACTTGAAGGTTAAGTGTAAGAGAGAGAGAGAGAGAGAGAGAGAGAGAGAGAGAGAGAGAGAGAGAGAGAGAGAGAGAGAGAGAGAGAGAGAGAGAGAGAGAGAGAGAGAGAGAGAGAGAGAGAGAGAGAGAGAGAGAGAGAGAGAGAGAGAGAGAGAGATAGATAGATAGATAGATAGATAGATAGATAGATAGATAGATAGATAGATAGATATATAGTAGTACATCACATTGTGGAGAAAAACATGAAAGAAAAAAAACAACACGAGAACTCGGGAAAGGATGCTGAGGGAGATGGATTTTGGGACTGCAAGGCTGGGGGCTTCGATGGAGGCACTGGAGTCAAGGGCAGAGGAAGCCATGAATATTACATAAAGGTGATAGAGGGAGGGAGAGTTGTGCCTGGTTACGAGAAATGTTCCTGGGTCAAATGGGCATACTGTCCGCATTTCGTCGACCGCTTCGTTGCTAATGGCACCGTTCCATTTTCTCTTTTTATTGCCAAAAGCACCTCTTAAAAGGTGCATTCAGCCTTGCCGTAGTGTGATGCGATCCGTTATATTGTCGGCTCAACCGGCCCGAAATAGCAAGAGGAACGTGTCACCCTCAGGTCATGTTGGTCAAATCATCCAAGTGGTCGTTTTCCTGAAAGGTTAGCCAAACATGTCCAAAGTTCAATCTGGAAGTCCTTGAGGCACATGAGTTTGTGCGTCCTTTGCTGCGATTTTTCTTATCATCTTGTAATTTAAATTTTGCGTGAGATAGCATGCTTATGAGCAAGTTCTTTAAAATATTTGCCTTTCCCAGCTCGTGTGAAGGACTGCCAGTCATTATGAGAAATGCATTGTGGATGTTGCTCTAATTGCAATGCGTAATTTGCCATGCGGGTTTCTAGACTGTATTTACCCGTAAGGCCTCTCGAGCTAATTCCACGCGTCGCCCGACTGCGGCGGGCACGAGGCGACGTGGCAGCGAGGTCGTGAATGGGGATTGCCAATAAACCCACCATGGGGATATCAATGAAGCGTACGACGTGCGGCTCCGTAATGGTGATTTATTGAGGCGCCGTCGCTTTCTGGAAATAATATATTTATCAATGAGCAGTATGTTTCATCGCATTGCCAGTGTGCGCAATGATGACTATGCCGCAGCGAGCTTTTTTTATCACTTACCTTTGTTCTGGCTTCTTCTTTGGTTGGTGCTTCATTCGATGGAAGAGATGCTGGGAATGTTTTTTTTTTGTCGTAATAATTTGCTGTTGATAATTTAAGATGGTCCATGGGTTACCTTGGAGACAGGGTCATGGTAAAAGATAAGCTAGGAAAATATGTTTGAATTTATGCTTCAATAAAACGAGAGAGTTCATAAAACACGTTACCCCTCACAGTATCCAAGTATGTACTTCAATTTAAATAAAATAATGATTTTAAAGATTGCTACAAAAGAAATTCCAGAAGTCTATCGCTATTGAAGCAGTGTTATACACTACCCTTATCTAACATGTCCAAGTACTGCTAAACGGAAGGGTTTTGAAAGTGACAAGAGGGCGGTTTGTGTTCTGCAGTGTTCAAGTATATAATTCAATTAAAAGAAAGTAAAGATTGTAAAAGTCGTATGAATAAATAAATTCCGGAATTTACTGCTGTTTTACCACCATTGATGCAGTGGCCCATGTTTCGAGTAAGTTGGTCCTGTACTCATTTTGCCGAGCTTGGAAGGATTACGGGCTGAATCAACCCACCGAGTGTGATTTTACAGCCTGACAGTGGTTCGGACTCAAGACCCTAAGATCTTAAGGTGGCGTTAGCTGGAGGTCACTGGACGTCTGGGTCGGGCCTAGGGAGTCATGGATTCACTGGATCATGGAGTGTGGTGCTGACGTTACCTGTGCAGGAGGACAAAAGTTCGAGTCTTCAGGTCCTTGGTGCTTCCAGTCTTGCTCTATGGATGTGAGACTTGGACTCTGACAAAGGATCTGAGACGAAGACTTAACTCCTTCGGTACCAGGTTTCTTCAGAGAATCGTTGGCTATCGCTCGTCAGACTTTGTGTCCAACGAGCGATTGCTGAGAGAGACTCAAATGACATTTGTTACCTGCATCGTCCGTGAGCATCAGCTGCGGCTGTATGGACATGTGGTTCATTTTCCTGACACTGATTCTGTTCACCAGATGCTCTCAGCAGGGGAGCCTCGTAAGTGGAGAAGGCCAACGGAACTGCGTGCCTCATGGATGCAGCAGGTTGATCATCATCTCAAGGATATGGGGATGGTCTAGGCATCTGCCTGGGGGATGGCCTAGGCATCTGCCTGGGGTATGGCCAGATAGAGGGCCCTGAGTGAATACTTTGTAGAAGCGCCTTTGGCACCGATTAAAGCTTCGAGGTGTTCTTGGGTTTGTCTGTATCAGCTTTGCACATCTGGATTTGGGGAGTTTCTCCCATTCTTCCTTGCAGATTTGCTCAAGCTCTGTCAAGTTGGATGTACTGAGTGTCGGTGAACAGCAATCTTCAAGTCTTTCCACAGATTACCAATGGGATTCAAGTCTGGGCTTTGGCTGGGCCACTCAAGGACTTTCATGTTCTTGTTCTGAAGCCATTCCAGTGTTGCTTTGGCTGTATGCTTGGGGTCATTGTCCTGTTGGAACATAAATCTTCGCCACAGTCGAAGGTCTTTTGTACTCTGAAGCAGGTTCTCCTCAAGGATTTCCCTGTATTTGGCTCCATTCATGGTTCCCTCTATCCTTTCAAGTTTCCCAGTTCCTGCCGCTGAAATGCACCCCCATAGCATGATGCTACCTCCACCATGCTTCATGTTTGGGATGGTGTTATATAGGTGTTGAGCTGTGCTAGGTTTCCACTAGACATAGCACTTTGCATTCAGGCCAAAGTGTTCAATTTTCATCTCATCAGACCACAGAATGTTTTTGCCTCATGCTCTAAGAGTCTTTCACGTGCCTTTTTGAAAACTCCAGGCATGCTGTTATGTGCCTTTTTCTTAGGAGGGGCTTCCGTCTGGCCAAGATTTGTGAAGGGCTGCAGAGATTGTTGTCCTTCTGGCAAGTTCTCCCATCTCAGCTAAGGAACTCTGTAGTTCTGTCAGAGTGGTCATTGGGTTCTTGGTCACCGCCCTGACCAAGGTCCTTCTTGCCCGGTTGCTCAGTTTGGTGGGACAGCCAGCTCTAGGAAGAGTCTGGCTAGTTCCACATTATTTCCATTTCATAATTATGAAGCTCACTGTGCTCTTGGGAACTTTCAACACTCCAGAAATTGTTTTATACCCTTCCTCAGATTTATGCCTCCTCACAATTCTATCTCAGAGTTCTACGGACAGTTCCTTGGACTTCATGGTAGAGTTTCTGCTCCGACATGAACTGTCAACTGTGGGACCTTGTATAGAAAGGTTTGTTTCTTTCTAAATCATGTCCAATCAATTTAATTGGCCATAGGTGGACTCAAGAGACATCTCAAGGATGATCAAAGGAAATTTGTGCCCATGACCTGACCTTGGGTACCCTGAACATGTATGTTAAATTTAGTGGAGATCAGCCAACCTATAAGTGAATCTATAAGTGAACATACAGACAGATAAACAGACGTGTGTGTGTGCGTGCGTGCGTGCGTGCGTGCGCACACGTATAAACGAAGGTGTGCTGAAAAGCAATACCTTCTATTCTTTTTCTCCAAACAGGTAAAGGTATTCAAATGAAATACAGATACTGCACTACCACCATTCTTTATTTACCATAGTGTATATTTATTTCTCACCATAATCACCACTGCTGTTCACACATTTCTGCCAACGTTCAAGTTATTTTGCGATGCCGTCACTATGGGACTGTGCATCCTGCTGACCTTAACCAGCACTTCACAGTGGCCTTGCCATCATCATCACAAGAGAAATGTTCTCCACGAAGGTGTTAAGTTTGGGGAAGAGATGAAAATCTGACGCATCCAAGTTGGGGTTGGTGATCCTTTTTGGAAGTACTCCATTGACCATCTCTTTAACTCTTTGGATTGTAATGGTGCACCAAACTCTTATCTCCAGCACTTCAACCTTCACAGCACTGACGTCATGCTACCCCCCCCCCCCGCCATCTTGACTAACGTAGCATTGAGACATGTAGTGTCAGAATCATAACTTCACACCCAGTGGCATGAATAACTAATGTGCAGACTGTGCTTTGTGTCTTTCGAATAACTTTACTTGTTTTGGAGAAAAAGTAGGAGGCATTACTATTGAATACGCCCTTGTATGTGTGTGCGTGCGTGACGGAATTCCAAGGTGGCTACTGTCGGCTTTGGAGAACAGCTTAGAGAGATGGTCTATCCAAGATAGGATGTAGCTGACAGTGAGACCCAGAGGTACAGACCCAGAGATGCAGGGACCATACCTCTTCAAGAGGCTGACTTCAGAAAAACAAAATTGGGGAACTTTACCAGTTGATCCTTATGGGTGGAGAAAATGACAATATGCATCTTTCATGTTTTAAAAGAGGTACTCCGAAGTAGATAGCCAATTGCTTATTTTCTTGAGATCTGTGAAGCTCTGCTTCTGCAGCACACCTGGCAGTAAGGTGAGAAACTATCTTGCACAGAGTGGCGTCTTCTGTCAAACGGTACAATTGATTTTTTTTCAGTGATGAAGAGAGGTTGTTAATGTATGTGAAGGACAGGATTGGTCCCAGAATGTTACCTTTTGGGACATCGGCCTCTTGACGTAGAGCATGGGAGAGAAATTCATCCAAAGCATCCGGTTGCTTGCAAGCACACACAAAATCAGAAAGTCATTCAAGGAGGGAACTCTGGATACCATCAGCTGAAAATTTGGAAGTCAGGGCAGGATGTCAGACAGTCAAGTACATGAGAGATTTACAGTGAGATGGCTGATTTAACTTATTGTTTGAGAATGAGAATGCCTTTCTGTTGTTGATGTCAAAGAAGCAGCATGTCTAAGGTTGAATTACCTGGTGGAAGCTTTACTGATGATCAGAGAGTTAGAGAAGAGATGCATAATTTAGTTCTGCTGCAGTTATTGTTTTTATTACGACATTTATGATGCAGAGAAAGCTTACTGGTCTGCATTGAGGAGGGTCAGTTTTAGTATCATCCTTATGATATGGGGTAACACATGATTTTCCATGATGCAGGTAGCTGGCCCTCATAGATAACCTGGAAGAGATAAACAGTTTGAGTATTAAAGCAACTAGAAGCACCCGCTCCATACGGGAGCCGTCAAGGGGGTCATGTTATTATATTTATGCCTATTTTACTCCAAGGGGTCTCAGGATTACACACCCAAAAAATGGTTGCGATCGGTTCAGCCGTTTTTGCGGTACCTGGGAACAGACAGATGGACAGACGGTGAATTATAGTAAGATGATCATGACAAGGTTGTGGGGGGGGTTGGAGTTTGGGACAGGAATAGAGGGATTGTGGACCTTAGCCTTTTCTAGAAAGACAAAGTAAAGGCAGTCAGCTTTGCAAGATCAGTGTCCATGATGATTCTTTCCTTCCAGAGTAAAGGAACAGATGAGTCACAAGTGCCAGCGAACCAACCGTGTGGTTTTGTTGATTGAGAGATACCTGCAAATTCAGACCTCAAGTGGTCCTGATGTTGAGTTCTGGTGTGTCTGACGATAGAAACACAATTGTTGCGAACTTTATGGAGAGAATGCAAGTTCTCATTCACGGGCTTGGTGTTCCAGGAAGAAAGGGCAAGCTGCCTCACTCTGGTAATTGCCTCACTGCGTAAATAGTCCCACAAGGATGATATTTTGGCAGGATAGTTGGTGTGAAGGTATAAGTAATGAAAGAGGGAGAAAGTATTTTATTGAGAAATTAGTTTCAGGTGCTGTGAATATCCAGCCACAGCCACTGGAAGAGATGGTGAACTGTAGGCTAGATCGACCTGCTCATTTTAAGGTTCCAGACATTTAAGAGCGGCAAGGGGAGCTGAGGAAGAGGAGGAAAGGTTGGAGGGGAAGTTGTAGTATGGTCTAAATCAAGCAGAGAGAGGGATCCATTAGGGGAAACATATGTGGGGGGATCCAACAGATAGTGTAAGATCTGAAGTCTTATAAAAGGGCTTGGCTGCAATATCATGGATAGTGACATATTGGCTAACACCAAGTCAACTGGAATGGTTGCAGTTAAAGTCACTCCATATAAGGAAGAGGCAATTGAGGTGGGGTTACAGGAAGGAGTCGAAGTTGACTTATTGGAATGAGTTGAAGCCTCACACATGAGTCCTTAATTTTGGGAGGATGGCTAGGGTTACAGTTAATAGCTATGGAGAGGGACACTGATGCGGAGATATTCCAAAGGGAAGGGTGGGGGAGCATTGGGTGTACAGCTTCGGACAGGGACGAGGCATGGGAATGGAAGTTTCTGACGTAGACTGCAACAGCACGGACATTGGATCTGTCAGAGTTGGACAAGGAATAACCAGGTTAAGTGTAGTGTATACAGTACTGTATTGTGAAAGAAAGGTTTCTATTTAGTGGCCAATTTAGAGATGCTTAGCATGTGCTAGTTAACATCAATCAATTTACCTCGCTGATTAGTACATCAAGTTGGAATCAGCTGTCCAAACATGGTGCCACAGATGCAAAATATCGCAAACTCACATGACACTGCCCCTTTTTGAGGTGGTAATATCTTCTAGTAATCTAGTTGGATCTGGAAATTTATCTTCTTTTATTTTTCACCCTCTTCTCCCCCACCATTCTTCATTTCCTGTTTCTGCTTTATTTTTTTTTCAAAGTTTTCATGTTGGCAATCATTAAAAAGGAGCAGAAAATCAAAAGCTGGCAATGTGTCGCACAGTCCGACTACCAGAAAAGTTTACAACCCATTTACTGAAATTGGATTCCTGATGCTGATTTTATGATGTGAACTTTGTAAACAGTTGCCAGCTGACACAGTTAGCACGTCCTGAATTTTATGGACCGGCTTATATATAATTACATGGGTTACAGAAGAGGTTTGCTTGCATTACGGTGGAGAATAAAGACGGAGGTGAAAGGCAGAAAGGATTCTATTTATTATGGAAATTATTTTTACAGAGAGAAGGGAGAAGGGTAGGTCTGTTGAGGCAAGGAATTGTGAAAACGTGCTGAGGTCGAGTAAAAAGACTCCATGATGATGATGCTGGGAGTCAACAATTGATGGATGATCCTTGGCAGTAATTGTAAGAAATCAATTGTTTTTATGTGTATTCGAATGGGATTCAGTTATGTATTCGTCTCACTGATTGCATCATTACTGAGGCTTGGCTGGTTTGCTGATACAGTGCCCCTGCACGTTAGGGCAGGAACTTGGAATTTGGAGAGGGTGCTGGCGATAACTCATCTGGTCTTTCCCAAAGATTCCTTGGGATATTGAACATTCATCAGCGAAGCCTAGTAAATGGGTTCCTACCTTAACTGCGATCCATATATAAATAAGCTAAATGGACACGTGAACATCAGATATTGTCCACCAGTTAGTTCAAGTAGAGGTGTCCTCACCTACTGGATGGGCACATTTATTGGTCTGCCTGCGAATCACCAGGTTGGCAGCTGCCTATTGGATATATTTTGAACCAGTCACCTAGAACGACATCCAGATGAGACTGTCGGACAATGCATCAGGCTGTGATGAGCTTGATGGTGCTTTAAACAGATGCATGCATGACAGGTCCCTCCTCTGGAATTGATTGCTGTGCAACAGAGGTTCTTGTTTTCAGTAGCATAGCTCAAATATATTATGGATTAAGAGCATAGACTACAAAATATTAGCACAGATGTCAGTGGTTCAAGTGGATTCTTCTACTGTCAGAAGGTCTCTTATCAAAAGTGGTTTCCATGGTCCTGTTGCTGTCAAAAACCCCTCTGCCATGCGACGCCATTCTGCCAGCTGACGCAATGCTGTCCCGTCATACGACTTGAATCATGCGATTCGACGCTGTCCCATCATGCAATGTGACACAGCTCTTCCATGCGACATGGCTCTGCCATGCAACGAGGTGTGGATCCGCCATGCGATGTGATGCGGATTCGCCTGCGATTTAGGCTGTGGTTCACTGACTTTTGTCATCAATTTACAGGGGCGTAGTAGCTTTGAACCAATTGGCAAGTCTTCCACTTACCTTTTACTTTTGTAAGTTGTTCAATGACTGTCATCTCAAATTGCACATTATAATGTCAATATATTTCTTTGCTATCATAAGACTAGACTTGTGAAGGGTAACCATGTATGTGTATGATGTCACAATGAATAGGTAATTTGTAATGCATAAAATTTTTTTACATTGTATAAATCAAATTATTCAGTCTATTCATTGTTTATTACCTGCCACCGAAGGTGGACGGAGGTTATGTTTTCACCCCTTTCTGTCTGTTTGTTTGTCTGTCTCTGTGAGCACGATATCTCAAGATGTTATAGATGGCTTCGGATGAAAATTGGTGGACTGATTAGATGTGTGACTGTCTGTTGAAAATTTGATGACAAAAGCTTTGGTAAAAACATTATGGCACAAAGCTTTGTTATGAGAACATGGAGAAGAAAAATTAATAACTCTCTTAAAATAATTTTCATCATTATTATTATTATTATTATTATTATTATTATTATTATTATTATTTGATCCTTTTTTTGGCCTTTTAAACATTTTTTTTTCTATCATTTTTTTTCTCAACCACCTATCCGATTGACCCAAGATTTTCAGAGTATGAGTGACCCTCCCATGGAGAACATTTTAATGATAACTGTGACACCATAGAGCATGTGATTTGGCAGCCATCTTGAATTAAAATCAAAAAATTTAAACATATCTCTGAAACTGCTGATTGAAAAAATTTTTATACTTGGCACATCTCATTCTACTCCCAATGGGGGAATAAAGGATTGTTAGGATGACATCATATTCATCGTGTATGTCCAGGCTGAAACATTTTTACCAATTGAGCTTTTATTATCAAATCTTCAACAAACTTTTATTATGAGATTGTGGAGAACACTTCTTCTTCTTCTTCTTCTCCTTCTCCTTCTCCTTCTTCTTCTCCTTCTCCTTCTCCTTCTCCTTCTCCTTCTCCTTCTCCTTCTCCTTCTCCTTCTCCTTCTCCTTCTCCTTCTCCTTCTCCTTCTCCTTCTCCTTCTCCTTCTTCTCCTTCTCCTTCTCCTTCTTCTTCTTCTTCTCCTTTCAGCTGCTCCCGTTAGGGGTCGCCACAGCGGATCAACCGTCTCCATTTTGCTCTATCCTCCACATCTTCCATTGACACTCCAGCCACCCGTATGTCCGCCCTCACTGCATCCATGAACCTCTTATTTGGCCTTCCTCTTCTCCTCCTGCCTGGCGGCTCCATCCTCAGCATCCTCTCCCAATATACTCCGCTTCCCTCCTGAGCACATGTCCAAACCATCTCAATCTCACCTCTCTCACATTGTCTCCAAACCGTCCAACCTGCGCTGTCCCTCTAATATACTCATTCCTTATCCTGTCCATCCTCATCACTCCCAACGAGAATCGCAGCATCTTTAACTATGCCACCTCCAGCTCCGCTTCCTGTCTTTTTGTTAGTGCCACCGCCTCCAAACCATACAACATAGCTGGTCTCACTACCGTCTTATATACTTTCCCCTTCACTCTTGCAGCTACCCTTCTGTCACAAATCACTCCTGCAACTCTTCTCCACCCACTCCATCCTGCCTGCACTCTCTTTTTCACTTCTCTACCACACTCTCCGTTACTTTGGACAGTTGATCCCAAGTATTTAAACCCATCCACCCTCCCTCTCATTTATGCACATGTACTCCGTCTTACTCCTACTGACTATCATTCCCCTTTTCTCCAGTGCGTACCTCCACCTCTCGAGGCTCGCCTCAGCCTGCTCCCTACTCTCCCTACAGATCATGATGTCATCCGCGAACATCATAGTCCATGGAGACTCCAGTCTGATCTCGTCCGTCAACCTGTCCATCACCATTGCAAACAGGAAAGGGCTCAGAGTTGATCCTTGGTGCAATCCCACATTTACCTTAAACCGGTCTGTCATTCCTACCGCACACCTCACCGCTGTCACACTGTCCTCGTACATATCCTGCACAATTCTCACATACCTCTCCACCACTCCCGACTTCCTCATACAATGCCACAACTCCTCTCTTGGCACCCTATCATAAGCTTTCTCTAAATCCACAAACACACAATGTAACTCCTTCTGGCCTTCCCTATACTTCTCCATCAACATTCTCAAAGCAAACATTGCATCAGTGGTGCTCTTTCCTGGAATAAACCCATATTGCTGCTCACAAATCGTCACCTCTCTTCTCAACCGAGCTTCCACTACTTTTTCCCACAACTTCATGGTGTGGCTTAACAACTTTATACCTCTGTAATTACCACAGCTCTGCACATCACCCTTGTTCTTGAAAATCGGAACCAGTACACTTGATCTCCACTCCTCCATCATTCTCTCACTTTCCAAGATTTTATTAAACAATCTGGTTAACAACCCCACTGCCATCTCTCCTAAGCACTTCCATGCCTCCACTGGTATGTCATCTGGGCCAACTGCCTTTCCACTTTTCATCCTTTTCATAGCAGTCCTCACTTCATCCTTACTGATCTACCCCACTTCCAGATTCACTATCTCCACCTCTTCCAACCTTCTCTCTCTCATTTTCTTCATTCATCAACTCCTCAAAGTACCCCAACAACCTTCTCAACACGCTCTCCTCGCTCGTCAGCACATTTCCATTTGCGTCCTTTATCACCCGAACCTGCAGCACATCCTTCCCAGCTCGGTCCCTCTGTCTTGCCAATCGGTATAAATCATTGTGGAGAACTTGTGGAGATTGTGGAGAACACACATTAATAAAATGTACAATGTTTTTTTAACCGTTGTTTTCGTCGAGTTTAGTTTGAGTACAAAGCAGAGACTTTGCATTTTGCATTTATAATTGTATTGTGTCTTTGGTATGATAAATATGATGATAAATATAGAAGTAAAATGTTACTTTGAGCACTGTATCCAGTTGGTGGGATGCAGTGGCAATGGCATAATAATGACGATTCAAGTCCTACTCTCTCAGAGCATTCAGAGCCTTGAGTACTACACGGCTTGATCTGTTCAAAGCCAGCATATAATCCTCGGAGAGAAAAATAAAAAGAAGTCCTTGACTCCTTCACACGTGCACAGCTTCGTTCGTACATCTTTATTGATTTCCCATCGCCGAGCAATGCACTTTCTTCGTCGGCCTGCCACAAGGCGTAGGCAAAGCAGAGTGTAATGTTCACCTTCATCGGAAAACTATTACGCTCCATGTGGAGTGCTTTTAATAATTATTATCCTGCTCCGCTCGATGACTTCTTTAGTCCATTCTATGCCCTAATTCTTGTCCTCGCTTCATCACAAAATCAGATTTTCTCTTTTTTGTTTTATTTGGTGGTGGTTGCTTCATGGAGTGACATTGTAAATAGTGAGCTGGGAAATTTGGTTGCTGGTGACGAGGCCATTGGATGCAGATTGATTGTCAAATTTCTCTAGGTGGAAAACTCTGTGAGCACTCGTACATTGGGCTGCCTTGATAGCTGGGAGATACAGTGCCTATAGAAAGTCTACACCCCCTTTCAAATTTTCACCTTTTTGTTGCCTTGTAGCCTGGAATTAAATTGCATTAAATCAGACTTTTTCCACCTTTATTTACACGTCATAACCCACAAATTCCACAAATTTCAGAAAATTAATTTAAAATGCAAAACTAGAATATTGTTGCGAATTCTCGCCCGCTGGCGTGCGATCGGCCACGTAACTCAAATGGCGGCCGCCTCGCCCACCGGAACGGACAATTCAGTCGTGACCCTCCTGGGACTACCGCCAGAAACCAGTCACGGGTGGGGGTTTAACCCCACCACACCCAGTCCGCAGTCTACCCGCGCAAAATAGGGTGAATCGCCGAATGTCGATATACCTAAGTACCCGCGCGGGTAATCTGCCGAGGGATGGGACCACGCCACAGGCCGACTCCGGACACGAACCGCTTAAGCGGTTCGTTCCGTATTACAGGGATAACCGAGCGGAGTTATCGTCGGCCTTGACGGTTCCGATTAATTACCGGCTGTTTTAAAACCCACTATTAATCCCTAACGTGATGCAAGATGGAGCTTTCAAGAAGGGAAAAGACGAAGCGAAACGGGGAACAATTGGACAAGCACACACTTTTATTGCACACACACAAGCACGTATTCACAGCCATACAGTGATACAGTGATGCAGTAATACAAAAGAAACAAGCAAGAACGACGCAGAGTTAATACCGAATAAGACTTACACGCGGCAACACTTACACAGTTTTACTTTACGAGACTGGCGCCACACACACTCATTTACACAAAACCCAATAGAAAAGAAAGGACTTCCCTTGGTGCGGCTGTCGAGTCCTCCTCCAACGACTTCAACTCCGAGCTCCGTCTTCATCGCCGTCCTCCACTGCCGACTCGACCCGACTCGACGACGACACAGCTCGACTTCAACGAGCTCCTCGGGCTCCGCGAGTTCCACGAGCTCCACACCGACGCAGAGACACTCGACCACGACGACTCGGCTCGGCGACGACCCAACAACGACTTCATACTTCTGACGGAGGCGAGTTCCACACCTTTTGTCGATCGCTTGCACGCACCAAGAGCCTTCAGCCTCCAACTGGGACAAGGGAACAACCAACCAACAACGACGACTCTTCACGCCCACCCTTTTGTAGGGACTGGCTCCGCCCTTTGCTCCGCCCCACGCCCCGCCCCGTTCTTGGCTCCTCCTTCCTTCGAGGCGTTTCCAGAAAGCTCTCGAAGGGGGGCGTGCCCCCACACCGACCGCCTCACGCCGTGCATCCACCAATCGGGAGCGAGCTGCCGCACCCCTCCCCTTCACACCAAGCATGGTGGGGGGGATTCGGACGGAAGCATCAGGCGGGAAAATTAGGCGGGAAAACCCCACAAGCATTGTTGGTTTTTGTTCTTGCACGCGCCCGCACGGTGCTCGTTGAATGGCGAGTGGCGAAGATGTGGTAGCGTAGTTGTGGACGGTGGCGTCGTGTAGTGAATGGCATGATCGTTGAGATGTTGGTTGTGGCGAGGTTCGTTGTTATTTTTGCACCAGATTAACTTCAGCAAAAGAAAAACGGCTAACTTAAGCGTGGCAGCCCGAATGGATCACATATATTCCCTCCATACAACGGGTTTGGGCTAAGTACACATGAACTTACTGATATATCTCACCTGAGGACCCTTTATGGTGTAATGCGAATTTCCACAACCATAACAATATATTGGTTGGATAAGTGTCCACCCCCTTATAATAGCAATTGTAAATTAGCTCAGGAGTAACCAATCACCTTCAAAATCACACATCAAGTTAAATGTCCTCCACCTGTGTCACATTGTAGTGATTCTGATTATTTCAGAATACAATCAGCTGTTCCTGCAGGTTTCCTCTGGTGGGTAAGGCATTTCACAGCAAAGACTCAACCATGAGAACCAAGGAGCTCTCAAAAGACCTCCGGGCGAAAGATGTGGAAAGGCACAGATCAGGGGATGGGCGTAATAACATTTCAAAAGGCCTTGAATATCCCTTGGAGCACAGTAAAGAGAATCATTAAGAAGTGGAAGGTGTATAGTATCACAAAGACCCTGTCTAGATCAGGCCGTCCCTCCAAACTGCATGACCAAGCAAGGAGGAGACCGATCAGAGAGGCCATCAAGAGGCCAATGGCAACTTTGAAAGAGCTACAGGCATTTATGGCACAGATTTGTCACTGTGTGCATGTGACAATAATATCCCAAGCACTATCCAAGTCGGGCCTACACGGTAGGGTGGCAAGAAGGAAGCCATTGCTCAAAGAAGCCCACCTTGAGTCCCGCTTGACGTATGCAAAAAAAATACTTTGGAGATTCTGAAGCCATTTGGCAAAAAGTTTTGTTGTCTGACGAAACCAAAATGGAACTTTTTGGCCTAAATGCAAAATGTTATGTTTGGTGCAAACCCAACACAGCACATCACCCAAAGAACATCATCCGTACTGTGAAGCATGGTGGTGGCAGCATCATGTTATGGGATGTTTCTCATCAGCAGGGACTGGGGCACTTGTCAGGATAGAAGGAGAACTGGATTGAGCAAAATACAGAAAAATCCAAGAGCAAAATCTGCTGCCCTCTACAAGAAAGCTGAATTTGGGACAGAAGTTCACTTTCAGCATGACAATGATCAGCTTCATTTGATGTTTAACTGATGTTTACTATATAATCTTTGTCTATTTGACAGAGTCGTCAGGCTGAGGCCTCCAAATTGGAGGTGATGCTTTGGTGTAGGACTTTATGTCCAATGGAGATCGGAGGAGTGCTCGTCACACTCCTCATATTTCAATTTACCTGCCAATCACATCACATGCATTCTGGTTGCATGGTTTGCATTAGCGGGAATAATCGCCTGGGTGGCAGACAGGTGGTTGTTCTTTGCGGATTATGCGGTTTTACCGTGTGAGACATATTCTGCTGTGATGCACACCATAACAGGAGGTGCGATTGATTGAATATATATATATATATATATATATATATATATATATATATATATATATATATATATATATATATATATATATATATATATATATATATATATATATATATATATATATATACATCTATCTATCTATCTATTCTCTATAATATATCTATACATCTATAATATATCTATATATCTATATATAGACACAGGGGTGGCAGCCCAGGGTTAATCCCCCTGACCCAATCTGTGGTGATAGGTAGTCAACACCGACAGCCCAGATGGTCGAACTTCTCAAGACCTACAGTCGAGACTCTCGGAGATTAATGCACGTGCGCGGGAGAACAGTTAAGCGCTGCACCAGGACGGCACAAGGGCAGGGTGGGCGCAATGACGATGCGACGTGGGCACAGAAATGGATGCACAGGGGGGTTCATACTCGAACCCCATGACAAATACATGGACACAGCCTCTTAAAATGAACACATTTTATGAAAATTGGCAAATATTTACAAAGGATATTAATAAATGTAATTATAAATATGTGAGGTAAATGAAAGTCTAAGTCAAGGCGTCTCAACACACAGACTTAAATACAGACAAGGGGAAACGAAATAAAAGAAAATCCTTCTTTTATTCTGGTACTTAGCTTTGCCCAGAGATGGTCTTTGTGGAACTTGGAATCGAGGCACTTCTATTTGCACGTGCAGACACGCACAAAATGGCGCCAAGTCGCTTCTCTCGCAGCAGGACAAACGTACGTCAAGCAATTCGTGAGCAATATTCAACACCAAGGCTCAGAGACCCCGTGCAGCTGCTTCGTCTGTCGATTGTCCTCACCGGCCCGCTATTTGACATACACAAGGCTCGGGGTCCATTCCTTATGACCCAACCAAGAGCCAAAGGCCAGCGTCTTGCTTCACCATATGAGCCAAATCGCCTCAACACGAATACAAGAATTGTGCTCTCTTCTTCATGCGTCAAAGAAAAGCCAGCTGTAAAGCCCTGTTCTTACAAGCCATCTCCCATCTACGTTCTCTCTCGACCGCGTGTGTCCCTCACTCCGCACTCAACCATTCCTCCTTACACCGACCTCGTGCATGTGCTGTCCCGATCTCTCGCCTCTGACTCGTGCGTGCGCTCTCCCAATGTCTCAACTCTGATTGACGTTGCCGAAACACCGTTTCCTCCTCCAGGTGTGGCTTTCTCGCACGAAACCCGGGAAGGCGTCGCCTTCGCCCACTCGGCACGTTTGGCTAGTTTCTGATATCACGCCCATCAATCATCAGCTTTGGCGGCGTGACTTAGACCGCCGTCACCCTTGGAAATGGGGCTTCTGCCTGCTCGACACGTTTTGCTCGCTTGTAAATACAAAAACGTAGGAAAAGGTTACAAGGGGGCAATCACATACTGGGGGAACTTATTCTTAATCCCTGTCCAATTAACACTGCCCCACCCTCCATTTGGTGACAAGTAACACTTAAGCTCTCAGTTTCCCTACTTGTTTACATCAAGATGTTTCCTTCACCTCCACGGACCAAACAACTCAATTCAATCTTAACTTTCCTGTTAAATTCCTCCATCTACCCCAACAACTGGAACAATATATGTACATCAGATGCATATATATATATATATATATATATATATATATATATATATATATATATATATATATATATATATATATATATATATCTTCTTCCTCTTTCGGCTGCTCCCGTTAGGGGTTGCCACAGCGGATCATCCGTATGATCCGCATACTGATTTGGCACATGTTTTACGCCGGATGCCCTTCCTGACGCAACCCTGGTCGCCTCTTACGACACAGGGATATGGTACACCTATTTTAACCGGGGTATACACCAGCCCAGTACACTGGTACTCATTTCGCCGACCTCAGAAGGATGACAGGCTGAGTCAACCCCCTGGTGTATTAATTCAGTGGCCCAACGGGGCTTGAACTCAGGACCTTTTGGATCCCAAGCCGCTGCCCTAACCACTGCGCCAACACCAGGTATATATATATATATATATATATATATATATATATATATATTTATATATATATATATAAATATATATATTTATATATATATATATATATATATATATATATATATATATATATATATATATATATATATATATATATATATATATATATATATATATATATATAAAAACCGGGCGTAGTGGCGTGCACCTGTAATCCGGCTGCTCGGAGGCTTGGGTTGGAGGATCGCTTGAGGACGAGAGCTCTGCACTGGGCCGTGCTATGAGAGGGTGGAGGGCAGCCCGGAATCATGCAAAACCCAATCCATATCCCTGTGTCGTAAGAGGCGACCAGGGTTGCGTCAGGAAGGGCATCCGGCGTAAAACCTGTGCCAAATCAGTATGCGGATCATAACGGATGATCTGCTGTGGCGACCCCTAACGGGAGCAGCCGAAAGACGAACAACATATATATATATATATATATATATATATATATATATATATATATATATATATATATATATATATATATATATATATATATATATATATATATATATATATGATGTCGAATGGGGATCAGGGGAGTGCTCGTCACATTCTACATGTTTCGAATTATATATTTTATTTATTTGTATATATTCTGGAGTCCTCATTCTTTAGAGGATGGTACAACATCCAGATGAACAAGAGGTGGGATCTGAGGGAAAGTCGCAGCCAGAGATACTCATGGGGTCTTGGAGGTGTAATAGCAGTACAGTTATACTGCTACTACACCTCTGAGAAATGCAGTTCTTAACATACACTGTGACTCCGCCACCGGGTGGGGTTCAGGTCAGTTAAACCGGAAGAGGCAATAGCCAGGGAGAGACTAAAGAGTCAGGGACATTCTGTGGGTGGAAGGACTGTTAAACAGATGTCCGATTTGTTGGCAGCCGCCTTGAGAGATCTATCAAGTTGTAGCGGAGGTCTCAGATGTTTGAAGTCTACACAATTTGGGACAGGGGAGGAGGAGCTGCTAGTAGGGTGTAGAAAAGTGAAAAGGAGCAAGGAAAGGGAGTGGGGTGGGCTTGAGGGAAGGTGGGGGTGTGGGTCAAGGGGAGAGCCAGGGTGGTAGGGGTGTGGGGCAGGGTGGAAGTTGGGTGTGTGAGACTGTGTTGGATAGGGTGAAGATGGTAGTGTGTGGGTTGGGGGATCCAAGAGGGGGGAGGATGACTGGGAAGCTGAGAGGGGGTGGGACGAAGGGGAAGCAGATATGGAAATGGGAGTGTACTGACATGAGGGGTTTGACACCATGAATGGATGTGAAGGGGAATTTATTGTCGGGTGCACACAATTTTTGTAAAATGGACTTCTCAAGATTCCCAAACCTGACATCCGGCAACAGACTTCATGGGAGGGTTGGTAAAAAATGTCTGTTGAATGGAGGAAATGGAGCTGTATGTATGAGGGGGTGGGCAGGGGGGGGGCGTAGGGGGTGGGGGAGTGGGTGGTGGTAAATGAACGAAGCATTTAGGAGTGAAAAGGTTTTGGGAAATGAGCCTTTTGTAAAAGAAGGGGAAGCATTTTTTTTGTCAAAGAACAAGAAGGGTTTTTCCTGATGGAGTCACAAGGGAAGTGTGGCATTTAAAAAACTTCTTGTTCAGAGTTTTTAAAGGAAGAAACGTTTTATTCATTGAAGATTCGGTTTGGGTACATTGAAAAGAAGAAGGGAAAGTGAATGAATGAGGTTGGTTTTCATTTCAATTACTCTTTTTTTTGCAGGGAAGAAGAGGTTTATTTTTTGTTGTTGGTATATTTTTGGAGTGAGTAAGTGAAAAGGATTAAGATGGGGGATCAGAAATAAAAATTATACTTTGGGAGGAAAGGAGCGAAAACAAAGCACGTGTGTTCAAAAACAGAGGCAGAAGTAGTAATTTGACAATTCAATCCAGCTAAGCACAGCTTGGCACTAACCAGCAACACAGGAATGAAAATAAAACAGTAAAACACAACATATCTGGTCTGGGAAACTTGGCTTTGTTGAGCTGGAGGGAGGAGCGACATAGACCAGCAACGCATGTGGAGCACCCCGAAACTGGAAGCCGAGTTTTGCATTAATGACATATCTTGGAACATTAATATCATCTTTAGCTATTGGTACCTTTGATAGCAAATAATATGTTTTTTTTTTAATCAAAATTCCTCCAATTGTGCTGCATCGTGGAAAGGTTGTATTTGGTCAGTAGTTGCCTTTGATGCTGGACTTGAACCCCCAGCCATCGCTGTAGCTCGATAAAGTCACCCGGCGGATGGTGCATTGCACAGTGCAAGCTTCTCTCGTCGAGTCTCGGATGCCTATTAGCACCGCTCGGAATTGGAAACGTTCAAAGTGCTCTCTAAAATAATTCTACAGCCCACAGATTCATTATTACTGTGGAGGTTTCTTCTCTGAGCCACATTTAAAACCTCTTGCAGTAATATGCAGCGAAAACTCCTGCAGCATATTATAAAAAAAAAAAACGACCCAAGATCATATCCATCACAGAAATGTGAATGCATTTGGGCATCTGCTCCACCAGCTGCTGCCATCTTATCAATACGATGAGAATTGAAATGACAGAATGCGAGCATTTTGATCGTTTGTGATGTGCGCCCCATTTTCATAACACAGCCACATAGCTTGCTGTACATCCCGACTGTACATTAACACGGTTAATCTAGCGTACTGCATGCTTTGGGGTGTGCTTTGCATTTGGAGATATGAAAACGATGCTCGGATTTACACTTCATTAGCTACTGGTACGCTCGGAGGTATGTTTTTTAATGATTCCTCTGTTCACCAAACTTGGGCTGACCTTTTGCTTATTCTCATCTACACTTCATTGCTGCCGTTCCTCTGGAGGAGGTGTTTCATCGATTTGAATGAGTTACCAGGCTTTAAAGGTTGGTGGTAAGGTGGCTGTCCGTGTTTTCTTCTTTGGTAACTTATTGAGGTTCATGACCCTAGTTTATATTTGCTCATTGTATACCAGCACTGCTCCATTACATTCAGCTTGTCTGCATGAGCATTGATCTGCACCGAGTCCTTTAAGGGCCGTGAGCCATTATGGAAGAACTCTGTGAGCCTCCATCAAAGTTAAATGATGCTCGGTTTCTGTATTCTTCTTTTAACGAAGCAACAAGCCAGCAGCCTAATGAAGCACGATAAGCCTCGGTGTCGAATAGCGTCTTGGAATTCAGTTCAGTTGTTTTGATATTGCCGCAACTGGTAAAAATGGCTTTCTAAGTCTATCTTGAATTACCTTAAATTTCTGTGGATGAGATGTGTCCGAAGGGACTCTGCACGGATAATCTCATTATTTGCTATTGGAGTGGCGAGTTCACCTCAAATGAGTCCCGATTTATTATTGCAATGGGATTTGAGCACAGTGTTCGGTGATCTGAGGATGTGCAGGGTTTTTGGGCCTAAGGGGCAGCAGCCCAACTCTGCTATCCCTGGCCTGCAATGTTTAATTAGCGTTGTGCTTTACATAGCGAAGATCGTGCTGGCCTGCCATAAATCTACGCTGACAGTTGCTCTTTTATTTCCCACCAATTAACACCCACCCGCTAATTAGGGGCTTGCCAGTGGCACGTGGAGTTTATAAATCACCCCCAATCCGTTGTGCTTCGTCCTCTCGTTTGCCTGACTGCGATAGAGAGTAAGTCACCAGGCCCAGTATTTGTTGATTTAAGGAATCGTGTCGAGATTGAAAGGTGAGCGACCACCAGGGCACTTTGATGGCTGTCTATATCTGACTGTCGTGACTTGTGCACAATGGTGTCCAACGGTCGTTTATGGAGATTTTTGTATACGTGTCAACAACAATATTAACATCAATTTAACCTCTATCCAATTCTTAATGATTATAGTGCAGTGAAGGATGTTTACCTGAGTGTAGAACACCTGCTTTGCACCAAAATCTATAAAATAATACGCTTCTCCCATCTGTCTGTGTGTGTGTGTGTCTCTGTCTGTCTCTGTCTGTCAAATATGGCGAGATTAGGGAATCTCGCAAGATTACGTTTGATTCATATTTATTTTAACGTTTTATCTATGCATCACAAATAAGATAATTAATTTAGGATCATTTCTTAACACAATCTGGAGAGTTCCAATTCCATGGAATTTCCGAGGGACATACCTCACAGATTGTGAATGAGTGAAACCCTTGGAGAGAAGGGGAAAGAAGTTGGGAAGGTGGGAAAGCTTCTGGGTATGAGGAGGTAGGAATCTGTGAAGTTGGTAATGGCACAATATTAAGGTAGCCAGGAGATGGGCAAGAGGTAATTATTTCACCATTTTAATGAGACCCTCTTGCTGAAGGAATAAAGTGTTATGATTTAAGAATGCCCTGTTTCTTTGAAGAATGGGAAGGGGGGGATTGAGATTTGGTGGGGGGGGGGGGGAGTTGAGGACCCGAGGTGGCGGGGAAGGTTGAGGACTTGTGGTTGGGTGTTGGGGGTGGGGAGGGAGTCGGGTTGAGGACTTTGGGTCAGGAGGAGTTTGAAGACTTCAGGTTGATGGGGGGAGGAGGGGGATTGAAGGCTTGGATTTAGGGTTGGGAGTTGAGGACTTTTGCTTGGGGGACGGCGTTGAGTTGTTGAGGGAAGGTGTTGAGGACTTGGAGGTGGGGGATGGAAGTTGAGGATTTTTTGATTGAACGAAGCAAGGTCTTTAGGGAGCATATAGCTGGACGATATTAAATCTTTGCATTTAATCTGGTCGGGGTCACATTTTACATTACGTGGAATTTCCATGGTTACCTGTTGGCATTTTAAATAATGTGTTTGTGCTTCACATTTCAATTCTTCCAGACAAATTTTAAACCCTGATGATGAAACTCTTCCCCATTCCAAGACTGTTTTTTTATTGCGAGTTTGAATGTTCTCAGCGAGCAGACGGTTTGCCACCTGCTCAGAGGGGGATAAACTCAAGTCTATAAGAGAAGCAAAATCCAACTCTGGACAAGAATAACCATTTCCTGCAGTGCTGATTTTGACCCTCGCTGACTGTAGCTGAAAATCTCCAATCGAGAAACTGTAGGAATGAAGAAAACAAAAGGGGGACAAACGTCTCAAGGGGAAGAGCCAAGCTTGCCTTGGGCCTGGTGTCTGTGGCAGCTCTGTGCCTAATGAGCCTTGCTGGCGTTCCGAGGGCTCGGCGGGAGATGCCGGGATGGAGATGCGGTCAGAGGCTAAAGGCATCTGATGGATTGCCGTGTGTTTCACCACTGACCAGTGACAGGGTGGTGGGCGACGTGCCGGGTAATTACACGTGTGTGCGCTGCTGTCACACCATCGGCTTTTGTACACAGCACACCCAACTAGTACCCACCACCTCACCCCCCGCAACTGCTTACTTTGTGCTCCTTCACCTCCATCTTTCTCTGCTCCATTGTTTGACTTGTTATTGAAACAATGTGATTGTCCCTGTGACTGCAGAGAGCATCCACCACCAGGAAAGCCACGCATCTTCATCACACGCCGCTCATTTCCCCCATCAAACGGTGCAATCCACCACTTTGTTTTATCAGGTGTTAAAGTGTCCCCTTTTCATTGCATCGTCGTCACATGCTCAGATTGTTGTTCACAGCAAGTTTTCAACAGAACTCGAGGCGACAGAAAATGAAGAACAGAACCATTATTATTATTATGGAAATTAAAGTGTGCTTGCGAAGGATGCCCATTTCCTCTTCTCTTCTGGCACTTACCAAGGTCTCTGCACGATTTGCTGCTCCGCTACGGGCAAGATTGTAATCCAGCACAGCACGTCTAACCACAGGCTGGCACATCGACTCCAGCTGCAGTCTAATTTCATGCGACTTGCTTAATTACTGCCATTACTCGTTAATTGCCGTTAATTAGTTGCACATCAGCTTGTGCTGAGGAGTGCCTATATCTGCTTGGGGCAGGAAACAGGCTTCCATCTTCTTGCTTACTTTCCTACCTGTATGTCATCCTCACACTGCCTTTCAATTCCTCCTACCTCTTTCCTACTCTTCTTTATTACGTCACAACTAACACCTCAACTTCACCCCAGCCCTCAAACTAATGGCTTACCATTTCCCTCCTCTTCATTGTACCCTTTCCTCCATTCTTTTATTTCTTGAACCTCAGGCTTTTTGAATGTGCGTGTGTGTGTGTTGTAATTATTAAGAGGCCCAGCCAAGCAAAATTACAAAACTCGACCAAACTCACGCCTATTATTATAAACTTGAGAGCCGATCAAGTCTCAGGCGACGTTTTGTTCGTAACCCACGGACCTCTTCAAAGCTGAGTGAACAAATCGAGCGTGTGGACCTGTTTTTATCTGCTGCATGTTGATCCTCTTTTGTTCCAACACACCGACGTTTGGAGTGGAAAATGCTGGACCTACACCGGTGTGCGAGGCTGCACCAGTCAAGGTGTGTGTGCTGGCGTTGAAGGTCGTGCCTAGTCCTGGGGCTGTTCGAGACTGATCCTGTGGGGGTCGACTTGATGCCCGAAGTCATCGACCCACTGCACACGATGTGTGTGCTCATGGCCACGGGGCAGGGGTAAAAAGGAAAAGAGATTGAGTGTTTAGAAAAAGAAAGGCCATGAAAGAACAAAGTCAGACTGAGCTCAGTTTCGGTTCAAAATATCTTTGTATTAAAGTAGGAGCTGAGAGTCACGAGCAACTGGCCACTCATGGCAATTGGGAAAGGGCATAATAGAAAGAGGCTCATGGCCAGCAGCGGTTACAGGTGGGAGCAAGACCCGAGAGACCTTAGGTCTTCGTCCGCACCTAGAATTGTACATACCAGGCCGGGGAATGAAAATGTAAATTAACTTTGGAGCAGCCTTGGCAAGACTTCGTCCCTGGGCTGCAGGATCTGGATCGGGAGGTGGCGGGGGAAGGGTAGGGGGGAAAGAGGGCATGCATGGCAGGCTTCGTTGGAAATTTCCACCCTGGGAAATTGGGAAGCATGAGGCACTTGGAGAATACCGTACCCCATGGGAAATCTGGTGGTGTTGTGGGACATACCTTGTCCAACAGGCCACTACCGGATCAGTAGTCTTGTGCCAGTGGGGTCTCTGGACCCTGAAGGGTGGTGAGACCTCTGGGGGCACGAGATGGTCCCTCTCGGACTCCTGTTAGGGTGCGATGAGAGGACCACAAGGGAGAGGTGTTGCGGGGCACGCCTTGCTGGCCACACGACCGAGGGCCAGTGAAGGCCTAAGGAAGCGACTCTCCGGGCATGTGGTCTAGTACCCTCTTCCTGAGGATCCAGGACAGCCAGCATGTGGAAACCTGCCATGCTGGGCTAGTCTACGGATGTGGGTCAAACTGCATGGATCTGGGTTTGAGTACCACCACCGGACAACCAACTGGAGCATCTGTGGAAAGTTATGGAGTTAAATTGAAATGATTAGAAAAGTATGGGAATTGCCCAGAGTGGCACGCATAACCTTTTTCTTAGATTCTTAGTTTTGGAAGAGAGACCCTGGGTTTAATTGGCATTTTTTAAAAAGGGAAGATTGGTTGCAGCAGGCGCTGTCGGTATTCAACAACCTTTCCATTGGTAATTGGAAAAGCCATATTTACCTTTCCCTGTTGACACGACTCGCCATGCTTTGTTTTGGGGGTATGCCAGTGAGTCATGGAATTGGTATGGGTGATGGGCAAGAGTGGCCATGAGGGCTTGCATGTGGACTGAGTGTGAGGGTTAAAAATATGGTTTATGGGAACAAAGGAATTTTCTTTGGTGATTGTTGTTTTGTTTTATTGTGTATCATGATTACAGGAAAGCAGGCCATGTCAGGTAGTTACACATCCTTTAGTGTGTACTGCAGGTGTAGCGAGGATGAATGGTAGCTGGGGGGGATGGGGGCGGCGATCACTGCATGTAAGATTTGTGCATGAGAAAGTGGTGTGTGTACGCAGGTGGTTCGGATCGGGCTATTGGGGGTGGGTTGGGGGGGGACCGGTGGCTCCACCATACACTTCG
Organism: Eptatretus burgeri; assembly: GCF_056783735.1. Taxonomy (NCBI): domain Eukaryota; kingdom Metazoa; phylum Chordata; class Myxini; order Myxiniformes; family Myxinidae; genus Eptatretus; species Eptatretus burgeri. Next base: position 70,133,677 of record NC_140965.1, read on the forward strand.
CTTTCAGTAGCTTCGCAAGTGACTGGGAGTAGAAAACCCGCCGGATCGGTCACTCATGGGGCAGAAGACCCCGAGCTACCATAAAGGCAATGGAGTACCATATTACTGGACCCCCTCTCAGGGTGTACAGCCAAGGGAGTTGCTGTCGTGCTGGGGGGTGAAATTGTTGGCTAGCCCAGGATTTTAATAAAAGTGGGACTTTGTGCTGCAGGCACTTCTCCACAACACCAGCCATGCAGTGAGGGCAGGTGCCCAAGATGTGACTTTGCATCCCCGAGCGAGCATCGGGTTGTATGTAAATGCTCTGGAGAGACCGGCCCCAGAGCCACCTCCACGAGAGGGCGTGCAGAGAGAAAAGGAGCATTCACAGAGACAGAAACAACCATATATATATATATATATATATATATATATATATATATATATATATATATATATATATATATATTTATTTATTTGCGCTTTTATAGGGTTTTGATCTGATGCCCCCCCCCCCCCCGGCACTCTCTCTCTCTCTCTCTCTCTCTCTCTCTCTCTCTCTCTCTCTCTCTCTCTCTCTCTCTCTCTCTCTCTCTCTCTCTCTCTCTCTCTCTCTCTCTCTCTCTCTCTCTCTCCCATTGGCTCATCATACAGCTTTCTCATTGCGTCTAGCAGCTTCTGGCTCGCCCAGTTTCTCACAGTCTCAGGTTGCCTCTCACAGTCTCTGGTTTCTTGCAGGCAGGAATTTCTGTGGTAGAGACATCAGGTTAAGAGTTTACACACTGATCAGAAGAGATTAAAGCACATTTGGGCAGATTACAAAGGGATCAATTTAAAGGATTAGTGCAGGAGGAATGGTGGGAGACTAGACACATTGAAGAATGGAATGGTGACATTTACCTCTGTCTAGAGTCCAGACATACCCTGACACGTTATGAGCATTGTACACAAATACCATACGCTTTATGCTGAACATTAAAAAATGAAATCGCTATGCTATGTCACTGCCTTTAACCCCTTTTGCATTCCCGCAACAACAAGATAACACAACCTGATATGATTACCAAGAGTCATCAGAGATCATATCGACAATGTTGGTGGCTTAGAAAACATGATCATAACCAAGGAGCTTGTAATCTCAGCCCAGCAGGGTAGACAGCAGTATCCATCTTGACAAAAAGAAGGAAGAAGAGAAGGCTAGATAGTTTGCTGATAACGAGGTCGAGGTGCTGAGGAAAAGAGAAAACAGCTGGAGAGTGATATGGACTTATTAATTAAGGATGCTGATGCATTATCTGAAAAAAGCAGAGCAGATACAGAGTTTTAGCCGTTTGTCCAAAGCGAGGCCAACGCTTTAAGAAGAGCCGCAAAAGACGAACAAGAATTGCTGGGAGAAATGGTTAAAAAGTTGGAAGGAAAAACCCAAGTCTTGGCCATAGTTTGAAAGTATGATGACAATGAAGCTGAAAACTGTTTATCCTGTAAAGAGTATGAATTGCTCAATTGAAAGCATGTTTTGTATCGGATGCAGCCACTCTGACTCGACTGGAACCATGATTATTATATTTGAAGCAGTTGTGGAATTCATTACAGCCACTCGACTCAGCCTTTGGGGGTGTAATATTACATTTCAGGTTTAAACAGGTATGTTGTAATTTTATTTTTATCTCAATAATAACTATGTGGTCAGAGCAATAGCCTTATCATCATTACAACTAAACAGCTTGGAAAACTCATGGGAAGAACTTATTGACTATTTTCTGGAGAAAAATGTAACCTGGAAAGCACCAGGAGATTTTTTTTTTTTTTTGTCATGAAAGATGCATGGATACCTCGTTCATACATGTATGGTTTATACTTTGGTTGGGAATGCCCCTTTTGCAGCAGTAAAGATGTGCTTTTGAAGGGGGAAAAGCAGAATGAAATAAACAAAGCACCGCACTAAGTTTGCCTTTTGCCATCAAAATGTTTCAAAGGTAGAAAAAACATTTTTGATTAAGCGAGGCTCATTCACGGATTGACCTACTCTGTACATTCTGACCTGTTGGGTGCAAAAAGGTCCTGAGCAAACTCGTGAGCATGAAAAATATCTGCAAAATATATCGCAAGAATGCTGATGAGGGGGACCAGAATAGGCAGTCGCTGAACACGTTTTGGACAGGTATATGGAAGGTGCATAAAGGTATTTGCCCTGCAAGTTTTAACGGGTTTGCCATTTCAATTCAAAATCCTAATGACAAACTATGGCCTGGAAGATTCCTGATTTTCGTTTTGTTTGCCCCTCTCCCACACAAACGTTGAGCTAGCGCCGAAGCTGGGAACATTATGTCTTTTGGGATTCCAATATCTTTTATGCCTCCAGAGTCAGGGGAATTATATTTTTGGGTTGTCCGTCTGTCTGTGCGTTTGTTCATCCGTGATCAATTTTTGTTAACGCAACAACTTATGAACCACTGAACGGATTTTTTTTTTTAACAAACTTAGTGCAAAGGTTTCTTATCATCCAAAGGTGAAGTGATTACGGTTTGGGTTCAAAAGGTCAAAATTTCTGTGGCCTTTAGCTGAAAGTAGAAGTTTTCGGTACCGCAATAACTTGTGAACCGCTGAAGGGATTTTGAATTTTGGGATGAACTGATTTATTTTTGAACCTATGTTGTTATCCATGTTAAAATCTATGTTGCTGCAATAACTTATGAACCGTCCAAGAGATTTCAACCATACTTGACACACTTATGGAATGCAATACAATGTTGAACTGATTTAGTTTTAGATTGAACAGGTCAAAGGTCTTGTGCCCTTGGAAAATCATTTTGTAGACCATAGCTCAAGTTATAAGCACCTGATGTCAATGTCTCTCTCTCTCTCTCTCTCTCTCTCTCTCTCTCTCTCTCTCTCTCTCTCTCTCTCTGTCTCTCTGTCTCTCTGTCTCTCTGTCTCTCTCTCTCTCTCTGTCTCTCTGTCTCTCTGTCTCTCTGTCTCTCTGTCTCTCTGTCTCTCTGTCTCTCTGTCTCTCTGTCTCTCTGTCTCTCTGTCTCTCTGTCTCTCTTTCTCTTTCTCTTTCTCTTTCTCTTTCTCTCTCTCTTTCTCTTTCTCTTTCTCTTTCTCTTTCTCTTTCTCTTTCTCTTTCTCTTTCTCTTTCTCTCTCTCTCTCTCTCTCTCTCTCTCTCTCTCTCTCTCTCTCTCTCTCTCTCTCTCTCTCTCTCTCTCTCTCTCTCTCTCTCTCTCTCTCTCTCTCTCTCTCTCTCTCTCTCTCTCTCTCTCTCTCTCTCTCTCTCTCTCTCTCTCTCTCTCTCTCTCTCTCTCTCTCTCTCTCTCTCTCTCTCTCTCTCTCTCTCTCTCTCTCTCTCTCTCTCTCTCTCTCTCTCTCTCTCTCTCTCTCTCTCTCTCTCTCTCTCTCTCTATTCTCTCTCTCTCTCTCTCTCTATTCTCTCTCTCTCTCTCTCTCTCTCTCTCTCTCTCTCTCTCTCTCTCTCTCTCTCTCTCTCTCTCTCTCTCTCTCTCTCTCTCTCTCTCTCTCTCTCTCTCTCTCTCTCTCTCTCTCTCTCTCTCTCTCTCTCTATTCTCTCTCTATTCTCTCTCTATTCTCTCTCTATTCTCTCTATTCTCTCTCTCTCTCTCTCTCTCTCTATTCTCTCTATCTCTCTCTATTCTCTCTCTCTCTCTCTATTCTCTCTATTCTCTCTATTCTCTCTATTCTCTCTATTCTCTCTATTCTCTCTATTCTCTCTATTCTCTCTATTCTCTCCATACTCTCTCTCTCTCTATTCTCTCTCTCTCTCTCTATTCTCTCCATTCTCTATTCTCTATTCTCTCTCTCTCTCTCTCTCTCTCTCTCTCTCTCTCTCTCTCTCTCTCTCTCTCTCTCTCTCTCTCTCTCTCTCTCTCTCTCTCTCTCTCTCTCTCCCTTTAATTTTTCATTTGAGCTAAAATTAACATGGGTGGGGGAATATCCATTGACACATTCGCTTCAAATTATACATTCTACTTTTATTCTCAGTGGATGTTTGTGAGGTATTTTAAGGACAATGTTAAAGAGAAAGTGGAAAGCTAAGTCAAGGAATTTGCATTCTTCAAGACTTTGCTTCCACTCCTGACTCTCACGTTGCAACTGCATAGGCAGCAGAAATGCAGTTTGATTTCCTTTCTTGCTGGCATCCACTAATTACTTCCTCTTTCCATACCTAAGGCAATACATGTGGACATATCTTTGAGGCAGATTAAGTCATGAAGACTGTGTAAGTCCATTATGAGAACCAGATGAAAAGGGGGGATTCAAAATGTTGGGAAAACAGTTATTCCTGTACAATGCTGTGAAAAAGCTGTTCTAAGTCTGCCACAGTCACTGGCTTTTGATGATGACTAGTTGCGCCTGCAGGCTGACAGGATGGCTTAGAGGTATGCACACTCACCTCTAAGCCATCTAGCGTGGGTTTGAATCCTGAACGTGCTAAAAACTGTCATCCTGGTGTTACACAGGCAGGGTGATTCCTCAATGTGTGTGACGTCCCTCGGATGGACGTTAAACTTGGAGTCCCGTCCACTGCCATAAGTTGATGGACCTTCATCATTTAAAAAATTCCTGCCATAATTATTGCTGGGAAGGCAATGGCAAACCACCCAATATACAGTGCCTTCAGAAAGTATTCACACCCCTCGACTTTTTTCACATTTTGTTGTTAGTCTGAATCTAACGTTATTATATTTAAATTTTTTGTCACCGATCGACACAAAATAACCTGTAATGACAAAATTAAAACAAGGTTTTAGAATTTTTTTTCAAATTAATTAAAAATGAAAAGCTGAAATGTCTTGTGTCAATAAGTATTTTACCCCTTTGCTATGACACTCCAAATTGAGCTCAGGTGTATCAAATTTCCTTTTATCATCCTTGAGATGTCTCTACAACTTGAATGGAGTCCACCTGTGGCCAATTCAATTGATTGGATGTGATTTAGAAAGAAACACACCTTTCTATATGAGGTCCCATAGTTGACAGTTCATGTCGGAGCAGAAACTCGACCATGAAGTCCAAGGAACTATCCGTAGAACTCCGACATAGAATTGTGAGTAGTCATAAATCTGAGGAAGGGTATAAAACAATTTCTGGAGTGTTGAAAATTCCCAAGAGCACAGTGAGTTCCATCATTAGGAAATGGAAAGAATATAGAACTACCCAGCCTCTTCCTAGAGCTGGCCGTCTAACCAAACTGAGCAACTGGGTAAGAAGGACTTTGGTGAGGGAGGTGAACAAAAACTCAAAGACCATTCTGACAGACCTACAGAGTTCCTTGGCTGAGATGGGAGAACCTGCCAGAAGGACAACAGTCTTTTCAGCCCTTCACAAATCTAGGCTTTACGGGAGAGTGGCCAAACGGAAGCCACTCCTGAGAGAAAGGAACATGTTTGCACACCTGGAGTTTGTAAAAAGGCACGTGAAAGACTCTGAGAGCACGAGGCAAAAGATTATGTGGTCTAATGAGATGAAAATTGAACTCTTTGGCCTGAATGCAAAATGCTACCTCTGGCGGAAACCGAGCACAGCTCATCGCCCATCGAACACCATCCATCCCGTGAAGCATGGTAGTGGTAGCATCATGCTATGGGGATGCTTTTTAGTGGCAGGGATTGAGAGACTTTTAAGGATGGAGAGAACCATGAATGGAGCCAAATCTAGGCAAATCCTTGAGGAGAAGAACCTGCTTCAGAGTACAAAAGACCTGAGACTGCGGTGAAGATTTCCATTCCAACAGGACAATGACCCCAAGCACACAGCCAAAGCAACACTGGATGACTTCAGAACAAGAATGTGAAAGTCCTTGAGTGGCCCAGGCAAAGCCCAGACTTGAATCCCAGTGAGAATCTGTGGAATGATTTGACGATTGCTGTTCCCCATCCAACTTGACAGAGCTTGAGAAAATCTGCAAGGAAGAATTGGAGAAACTCCCCAAATCCAGATGTCAAAGCTGATACAGACATACCCAAGAAGACTCCAAGCTTTAATCGCTGTCAAATGCGTTTCTACAAAGTATTGACTCAGGGGCTGAATACCTATGTAAATTAGATATCTCAGCTTTTCATTTTTAATTGAATTGTAAAAATTTCTCAAAACATGTTTTTACTTTGTCATTAGGAGGTATTTTGCAGAGCTCGGTGATAAAAAAAAAATCTCAATTTAATCCATTTTAAATTCAGGCTGCAGCACAACAAAATGTGAAGAAAGGTGGTGTGAATACTTTCTAAAGGCACTGTACACATGTGCCAAGAAAATATTTTGGCAGGACCAATGTTCTTTAATAGAGTATGGTACATCGGAACAGAGGCGTATCTATCCGTCACTTCGCTGAGGGTTTTACTGAAAAGACAGTATGTTGCATTTCAGAAACATATTGCACATCTCTCTGTGAGTGTCAATGAGGATGTAACATGAAATGAAACACTGTCACTGTGGCTGTGACTGTTGCTGTTGGTGTCATCGTGGCTGTGCTGTTGGTGGTGCTTGTTTGTGTGCTACCTTGCATCTACTTTTATATATTTTTTTATATTGCTTTGAGAAGTATTACTTTACATAATTCTCTGTGCTCCTTGTGTCTCCATCACACTTTATTCCAAAGGGTTCCTCTGCCGTCATATATATATATATATATATATATATATATATATATATATATATATATATATATATATATATATATATATATATATATATATATATATATATATATATATATATATATATATATATATAGGTCCAGGTCCTGCTTCTTCCTCTTCTGTCCCAGAAAGATGGGCTTTTAAAACAGGAATTTTATGATTTATAACACATTCATTTTTGTTCCAAGTATATTGATTGTCTGTTCTCCAACAGCACCATTTTTACGATTACCTCTGCCACCGAAGGTGAAGGAGGTTATGTTTTCACTCCTTTCTGTTTGTCTGTTTGTCTGTTTGTTTGTATGTGTGCAGGATATCTCAAAAAGTTATGGATGGACCCGGATGAAACTTGGTGGACAGGTTGGGTGTGTGACCACGACGAATTGATTCGATTTTGGTGAAGATCTGAATCCGGATCTGTCGACGAAAATGATTTAAGTGATTCTTCACCATTGAGAGATGGGGCTCAAAAATGATATATAACATGATATCTCAAAAATGTTTTGGACCCGATATGTTCTCGTGGATCAGGCATTACGTGGCGGAAGTTCGCACCCTACTTGAGTGCCCTTCGAGTATTACGACTGTAGTAACTTTTTCAAATAAAGCGTGACACGTGAGCACACACACACACGCACCACACACCACACGCTTCTCCTTTTCGTGCAGTATTTGAAGATGATAATAATGATGATGATAATAATATATTTTCTTTCCAGGGAGATCGATTATTAAAAATTTGTATTTTAACCTTCTGAGCTGGTCACTTTTCTTTTCAGGCTCGAATTATGACTGGAATTTTAAATTTTGGTTCAAACTATTCTAAGATCAAGATTTTAGAGCATTGACATGAAACCCCTTAATAGTGGCGGGCCCCATTAGCCAAAGTTGATATTGGATTTTGTGGAAGGTTTTTGTTTAATGATTCCAGTTTTATGCATGCTGCACCAACAGGTGGCATTGCCCAGCAAGGTTCATTGGGTTATATATTTTTGCTCTTCCAGTGATACATTCCTCATATTAAGTGGGAATCCATCATTATCCTCTTATGGGATGTCCACTCAGGTGGCCTCCATTTGCTGCAAACTGTCAGAGCAGATTGGTGAGGACCTGACAAATATCTGCCAAACATGTCCTACATATTTGATTATCGACAGTTCAGTAGAAGTTGTAGGCTGTGGTGCAACTGAGCGTTTTCTTGATGCATGAACATTCTTGCGAGTCCAATTGGATGGTATATAGGTGGTGCACTTTTGCCTTTGAGCTGTCTGTTTTGGGTCGATTCTCGAACCGACTGACGATATGCAATTGAAATAGGTGCTTTGCAAACATGGTGTTGCATCAAGGATGGATGTTGGTATTCCATCTGATAGTATTTGTTTGTGGACGTTAAAGATTGCACGTTGATCTTCTTGGAGAGTAGGCAAGTTATCGCCAGCACACCAAACAAATTACAAATACACATTCAGTTAAATGGCAGACCTGGCCAGCCTGTTGGTGAAAGACGATGACCATAAGGTTGACACATTCCTGACTGACCCCACGAGAAGGTTCGAATAATTTAAGTAGTAGTAGTAGTAGTAATAGTAGGAGTGGTAGTCATCTACATTATTGTGATGTCCTAAGTCTGGCACTGTTGCTGCCTTCTAATAGTCTTTAATGCACTGTCAGGCTCTCAGTTACCATGTTTAACCTTGAAGAGTGATGTGGATGGATAACCATTGGATCTCTCCATTATGATTTCTGGTATCGTCCAGTCGTTCTCTGACAAGCTGAGGTCTTTCTTTCATTGGGAAAGTGATTCATGCATAACTGGCCATGATTATGGTGGTGGCCATGATTATGGTGGTGGCCATGATTATGGTGGTGGCCATGATTATGACCTAGACAGAACTGGAAATCATCACGAATCAATATCAACACAGTGGGGGTAAGAACAGAGAGATTAGGATTTCTCTATGTTTAACCTCCGCCATCGAAGATAGACGGAGGTTACTGTTTTCACCCCTTTCTGTTTGTTTGTTTGTTTGTTTGTTTGTTTGTGAACAGTATTACGGAAAAACTCCTCGACGGATTTCGACGAAACTTGGTGGGGGGCGGGGGGTTAGGTATGGTCCAAGGATCATGCCATTCGATTTTGGACTTGGTCCAAAGTCCAATATGGCCGCTATGGTGGCCATTTTGAAAAATTATTTGAATTTTTGTTTTTGCATTTCTACATGTTTTAAGTGATTTTCAACCCCGCCCCCCACCCCCAAAAAAAATTGTTAGAGGAAAAAAAAAAATTTGCAACTTTTTTTCAACAAAATTTCGATTATTATTATTATTTTTTTGCATTTCTACATGTTATAAGTGATTGCCAACAAAAACATCCCAAAATTATAATTGCGGCTGATTTTGGAACTTCAGGTGTATATACCCACGTAAAATCAATTTCTGTCTCAAGGAATCTCGTTATGACGAATTAACTGAGTCTGTAAAAGTTAAAAGTAAAAGGGAAAGTTGTAAACTATAACTCTGTGAGCACTGTTGACGTCAAATTGAATGAATAGGATATCAGGTTCACTTGAGTGACCTAGCAGTATTGGCGGCGGAGGTTTTGCACTCTACCGAGTGCTCCCCCTCTAGTTCTCGATGTTTCTCTATGTTTAGAGTGCTTGCATATATAACAGTTTGGGGAGGTTGAAGCACATTTGTGCACATGTTTGTTTGTCCATGCTCTCCACATAGTGTGCCATATCCTTTTTGGTTGCATGCCTTGATCCCTCTCTTCCATCACCTTCCTGCTTGTGCCTTGTCCCAGTGCAAGCCTTGCAGGTGTGTGTGTGTGAAAAAGCTCCTTCAACCCCCTCCATCAATGGATAAGGGAAGGAACTGATCTGTTCTTAATTTCAATGTCCATGCTTATGTACACATCATCTGCTTATGATGGCTACATTTTGCCGACTGTAATCAATTGTTGAGTGAAATGAGATTTTGACATCCCTTTCTTCATCACAACAAGGCGACAATTTTAACTTTGTGTGATGCCACAGCCTTATAATGAGTGAATTGGTGCAGGGCACCTTTTTTACAAGGCCTCTCCATACCCAAGCATACTCACCCATCGACCTTCTTGCTTGTCACATCAATCTCTGTCCTGCTGTCCCCTTTACCTCTAGGGGCTTGTCTAATTCTCTTCTAAACAGATACTACTTTCTTCCACTACCGTCCTTGGCGAACTATTATACATACCAACTACTATGTGGAGACAACGTCACTCCGCATCCTCAAATAATAATTTACTGTCATTCCAATTTAATATTGTAACAGTGGACCACAGTGTGGAATCGAGGTCAAACCCTCCACCCTAATGATCCTCAATTTAACGACTGATTGTCCTCGGGTCCGTATGCCATCTGCCAGGAAATCCGGACATATCATTGCTTCGGTTTCCGACGTACAGAAATTCCAACAACAATGTGTCGCCCACAGCCGATTCGTCCGTCTCATAGGATGGGTACCCAGGACGAACCGGTGTGGTTTCATAACATCCTAACGAGGATTTCACGCCAATTTCCGGTTACTGTGGATTTACTCACGTGGTTGTAATGATCCCAATTCTCGAACTTCACCACAAGGCCAACACACCAATGGTGAGAGCAGGTTTAATATATATCAACAAGTACAAATGTGTCCAAGAGCAGCGTCCTAAAGGTTTCGTCGGCTAAAAAAAAACCCAAAAAAACAACAACAACAACTTCCGATATTTCGTCACGTGCCTTGATTAAGCCAATAGCGAGACCCGTCATAATGTATTTTCGTATTTACAATATATCGTGTATTTACAAAATAAATAATGTATTTACGAATTTACAATATATTAAATTGAATAATCTTTAAATAGTAACGTGAACTTTTCGAAATTTTAAAGCAAATGTCCGAATATATTTAAAAGTTCATGATCGACGCTCTCAAAAGGCACCGTCTATGTGAGGATGTGTGCATGTGCTCAGTATTTAAGGAGATCCGGATCGTGTATATAAAAGAGCCGAGTCCTCAGATAAAGGTTTTGTCTTCATAAGAAGAAAAAGAAGAACAACGCCGAGTGTTCTTAGAGCAGCGTTCGCTAGGGGAGACGCTGCTAAAAATGGATTGGGGAGAACAAGGAGGGTAGGAGAGAAAAGCACATATTATCACAGTTCTTCTATACACTGTATAATCCCCCCGCACCCACGATATCTGCAACGGCTTATTGTGCTACCTTATTCAGTTCCTCGACTAATAGTCAAACAGAGAGAAATGATGAGACAACGAAGAGAAAAATAACCTTCTCTCTGCGCTATGTTTGCGTGGAGTTTTCAGCAGCTGGGTGAGGGGAAATGGGGGCTAAATGGTGGGCTCCATTGGACACAAAGACAGAGACAGATAAAAATGGAGTCCTCACTGTTTTATGGCCGGTAAAACGCACAGCCAAACAAGAAGTGGGAGTGGAAGGGAAGTCGTAGCTAGAGGTACTCCTGGGGTTTGGGAGGTGTAAGAGCAGTAAATGGACAGTGCCAAATGGAGTTCCTGGTGTACAGTGTGACTCCACCGCCACGACTGGGTTCAGGTCGAAGAGAGAGAGAGAGAGAGAGAGAGAGAGAGAGAGAGAGAGAGAGAGAGAGAGAGAGAGAGAGAGAGAGAGAGAGAGAGAGAGAGAGAGAGAGAGAGAGAGAGAGAGAGAGAGAGAGAGAGAGAGAGAGAGAGAGAGAGAGAGAGAGACGGACGGAGAGAGAAAGAGGGATGGACGTAGAGGGAAAGGGTGACGGATGGAAACAGATGTGGGACCACGTCCTACGTTTGCAGTTTCTCAGGATGCACACTTGTCCAGCTTTGCGAAATCCCGTCACTGGTGTGTCGCGTCCACTCGCTTGAGCTCCATGGGATGTCTCTCACTCAACCCTGCTCCTCAAACCAACCCAGGTCCCCTTGAGTTTCTTGACTGTTCTGCTGCACTTGGGCTCTCTCTGGCTGTTCCCGCCCCTCGGCTGTCATTCACCCAGCAATTGTGCACTCATTGGTTCTCTCCCCCCCCCCCGAGCCTCTCAAGCCTGCAACATGCTCACCGTTTGAGGCGATTCTTACCTCAGTGTGCGGTCATGAAGCACATCCTGGCTATCCTCGGGTGAAGAGGGGGAGAGGGAGGGGAGGCGGGGGGAGCAATTCACTTGGCTTACGAAGCTGGCTGTTGGCAGTAAATCATAAAGAAATATGTCGACAGATTACAATGGAACAATTTAAGGGAGTAAGGAGAGAGAGGGGGGGAGGGGTGGCAGTGGGGTTTAAACACACATGTGGAGGACAGGGGTTACAGTTATCATCCCCTCCACAAACTTTGACACTTGACCTATCGTTTTTACACAGAAACTGCACACTTACGCTAAACGTGCACTAATGGTATAACTATGCAATGTTACACTTGTTATCTCCAATTCATGTTCCGGCAACAATATCTATAATTTTGTTGTATTCCCAGTACACTCCTCTTCTTCAATGCAGAGAACCCTTTCTTTTTCAACCTTTGTATGGTCTGCCAGTTCCAGTCATTGTACACTTTGTCCTCCATTTACACTCATTCTGTTTTCGTTGTTTCGACTTGACGCCTTGGACAAAGTACTGACCAATTTCCTATTAACACCGTATTAACACCTCGTCATTTTCAAGTTAACGCTTTATTGATGCTGAAAAACATTAAAATTTCACGCCAGCACGCAAGGAGAATCGAGGTGCGAGCGTAAATCGAGAAGTCCCGGGTCGTTGCCCTATGCTGAACATGATCTCCATTCTACGACTACTTTTATATCCCCAATGATTCCAACCTTCTTGTGGGGTTGGCTGGGGCAAGTTTTTGGCCCAAGTCTTTTGCAAACCGGGTGGCCAAGCCTGATATGACGCTTAACTGAGGGTGGCAGGAATTTGTAATTTGGCCAGGGCGCCAGAGGTAACTCGTCAACTCATGGTTAGATGGTGTATGCATCGTGTTCTGTAGTGCCATGGATTGCCGGTTGTATGGTGATATATATATATATATATATATATATATATATATATATATATATATATATATATATATATATATATATATATATATATATGTACTGTGTTACCATGGATTACTGCTTGGAAGGTGTTATAAGCACCATGGATTTCTGGGTGGATGGTGATGTATCCTCCATGGTGCTACAGATTGCTGGTTGGAAGGTGTATGCACCATGGCACCACAAACAGCAATAAACACAAAGGCTTTCTCACACCAACTTAGTATCTGCATTTCCTAAAGCCTGCCAAGAACTAGTGGGAAAAGAACTCCTTTATTTGTATTTTTTGTTTTATTTGCTTCTTTCTTTCCTTTGTTCTTTTCTTATGTGATCCTGGCATGAAGTCCATCTTTGCTTGTAAATCAGCATTTCACGCCTCCTGCCTAATTGCTTTCGTCCCCATTCTCAGCTTTGCATAAGTAACAGAGCACTACTTGTATAGAGTGGGTGAGAATAGGGCTCATAGAGCCAGATACTAGTCGGGTAGAGAGGTAAAGACTGAGCCTAACGAGCTATCGGTTATGATACTAAAAGGTCGAGATCACAGGACATGGCGTCCTTTCTACTGGAGCCAAAGTATGAATCATTTCCATTTCATTTTTAATGTGAAATGAAATGAATAACGTATAATTGATGCATAAAATACGAATTTGTTTGCATTTCCATTCGAGAGATTATTTGTCGATACAAATGTGGGCACAAGCTTTGTAATTTGTGCACCGTCTCTTTTCTATTTAGTATGTTGTATCTTGTATCCTATTTAGAAAGGTACCGAAGAATCATGGCTTTCTGCATTAAAGGTTTTTGAAAAGGAAAAGCGTAAGGCATATAAAAGCATGTGCATGTTAAAATGGCGTGCTCACATTCTGTTTGGTTGCTGTGTCGCCATTGCATCGCTGTTGGCCAGCCTGCTGCGCCTGTGCCAACCCTGCCGACCATCCTGCAGTACCCGCTGCACGGCGCCCCGGAGACAGGGTGCGGGAAGGGGCTTCGGCCGTTGCCGTGGTGATGGCTTGTGCATGACCTTTTTGGGTGAACGGAGGCTAGCGTGAGTACAAGCAAAACCAGGGAGACTTTAGTTGGGGAGAGAGAGAGAGAGAGAGAGAGAGAGAGAGAGAGAGAGAGAGAGAGAGAGAGAGAGAGAGAGAGAGAGAGAGAGAGAGAGAGAGAGAGAGAGAGAGAGAGAGAGAGAGAGAGAGAGAGAGAGAGAGAGAGAGAGAGAGAGAGAGAGAGAGAGAGAGAGAGAGAGAGAGAGAGAGAGAGAGAGCGAGCTGAAGGTGAGTCACATGTAGGTGCTCGTTGATTTGATAACTACAGTTTCAAGTAATTATAGTGATAAAAATGAGTATTTGGGGAACATTGTATCAGATCTGTGATGCCGAGGTATTGGTAGTGGCAACTGACTGGCCACCTTACTTGCCAAGCTCCGTCTCCACCTATGTGCCCATTGTCTAGAATATTCCTCCTTGTTCATGGATTGAATGCCACTGTTTCCAGCCTGAGCCTGTTTTGTCTTAACTTGGAAAACTCAACTTCTTGGTGAATTTAATTTGCTCTTCGTTACACAGGTCAAGTGTGTATTTGTGGGTGTGTTTCCTCCTTTGGCTCATAAGACTCTCTTCCATCTGGGAGTTGCCATGGGTTTAGCTCGTCTATACCCCAGAGGCCTTTGCCGTGATATGGTTGAGCAAGATGAGGTGGATACTCATTATAGTTCCCCGAAGGGGCCAAATTCGCAAACGAATCATACTGTGGCCTCCCCTTGCCTCTTTCCTTCCCGATTAGGTCACTGGGGTGTCGGACTTGTAGTTTCTAAAACGAACCTTTATAATACGGCAAAGGGCACCTGATTGTTTTTTTTTTTCGGTGAAACAGTTTTATTTTTTGCTTGTTTATTGAAGATTGTTCTCCTCCAGCTCTTCCTTTTGTAAGGGATGAGGTCCAATGGCACCAAGCTTCGACGCTGCTTTGAGCACAATACTCCTTCACCTCCTTCTGTCCTCAGCCAACTCCCTCCACTCTCCAACCACCTCTACCTTAATGATATCCCTCCTCACACAATCCTCCCATATCAACTGTGGTCTACCTCCTTTTCCTCTGACCTTCCTTCCTCAATCTATCCACTCTCTTTGCCATTCTCTCTTCCCCCATCCACACCATGTCCAGTCCATCTCAACCGGCATTTCACTAATCTCCCCATCAAGCTCATCTGCACACCAATCTCCTCCCTCAGTCCATCCATCCTCTTATTCACTCCCTTCACTCCCACTGACCCAATTCTCACAAACTTACAGCCTCTGTTGTTGTTGTTGTAAAGATAAATTGTAAAAAAAAAAAAAAAACTTGAAACAACCATTTTGAGGAATGAAAGTGTTAAAATGAGATAAGTCAAAAAGCTTTTCCCTTTAATAAAAGGTTTCGGAGCCATAAACACTTCTGTTCCAACAGCATCAGGAAACTGATGATCCACCTCTGGGAAGAGCGTGAGATCCTGGCCAAAACGGTGGAGGAAAGGGTGACCATGTGTGCCGAGTCTTCAAAGGTTCTTCAAGACTGTGTAACCACATAAATCCTGCATCTATGTGAAATATGTTTACTGTAGTAATGGCCGTGCAATGCGGGTTGCAAAAGTGAAATTAAAAGAAAACGACGCCGTGGAAGCCACTGATAAAATGAGAGTTCAACGAGGATTAAGGGAGACAATGTCAGGAGCATCAATGGTATGAAGAGAGAAAAACTTATATTTTGATGAACAAACTCAAGTTTATTGTACGTACGTATTCTAAAACAGAAAATTAAAAATTTTCTTTTTGGTTTAAAAAAAAAAAAAAATTTTCCCCTGTGTCTAGCTATAACCATGGCCATCCTTGGTAAACTTTTTTTTTCTTTTCCATATCTTTTGTTCCACTTATTTGCTAAAATCCCCCTCAGCACTAACTCCTCTCCTGTAATGTGGAGATCCTACTAAAGTGAGATTGTTTTTCACACTAAGGTGTCAGTATGGAATAATGGGGTATGATTGATTGAATGTAGCTCAGTTTGGCAGTATCCCACTGTGTCCTAATTATTTAGTAAGCAGGACTGTGCATTCATTTTGCTTCGAAGGGCCACAGTTCAGTATGGAAAAACTCAGGATTAGGATTTAGCTTTGTGGTGGGCCAGCTTTAGCTTTGTTTGTGCGGACTGAGCTTTTTTGCTTTGTTTGTGGGGACCTAGCTTCACTTTGTGTGGACCCAGATTTTACTTTGCTTGTGGAGACCCAGCTTTTACTTTGTTGGTGTGGACCCAGATTTTGCCTTTTTGTATGGACACAGATTTTTCTTTGTGTGGACCCAGATTTTTCTTTGTTTGTGTGGACCCAGATTTTCCTTTGTTTGTGGGGACCCAGATTTGGCTTTGTTTGTGGGGACCCAGATTTGGCTTTGTTTGTGGAGACCCAGATTTGGCTTTGTTTGTGGGGACCTAGATTTTGCTTTGTTGGTGTGGACCCAGATTTTGCCTTTTTGTGTGGACCCAGATTTTTCTTTGTGTGGACCCAGATTTTTCTTTGTGTAGACCCAGATTTTTCTTTGTTTGTGTCGACACAGATTTTGCTTTGTTTGTGTGGACATAGATTTTGCTTTGTTTGTGGGGACCCAGGTTTTGCTTTGTTTGTGGAGACCGAGATTTTTCTTTGTTTGTGTGGACCCAGATTTTTCTTTGTTTGTGTCGACAGATTTTGCTTTGTTTGTGGGGACCCAGATTTTGCTTTGTTTGTGGAGACCGAGATTTTGCTTTGTTTGTGGGGACCCAGATTTTGCTTTGTTTGTGGAGACCCAGGCTTTGCTTTGTTTGTATGGGCCTAACTTTTGCTTTGTTTTTTTTTTTTTGTGGCTCAGTTCTCTTTGTGAATGCTGAAAGGAAACTAAATTCAAACTTCAAAAACTGAGAATTTTTCACTTTACACAATTGTATTTAAAAAAAAAAAAAACCCACTCCACAAAGCTGTAAATGCTGCTGTTTGATTTTCCCCGTAATTTGTGTTGAGGTTTCCATTTCTTGTGATTGGGTTTTTTGATTGACGCAGGTAGAGCCTATTCAAGACCTGTCATGTCTGAACTGTATCCTCACATGAATGCAAATTATTAACGTACTTATCCATGTACTAACCCTATTCCCATTAACTTGATGTAACAACATCCATGTCCATTTCGTAATTAATTTCCAAATCTCAATTTATGTTCTGGGCATGGAATTTCAGTCTTAAAGAATAGCTCAGCGGTAAAACACGAGCATTTGAGATGTCTAGTCTCGGTTCTATTTCCAACCTGACTATAAGCTGTTACTCTGGTACACCATAGGTAAGGCATTGTATCAATGAATAGGCTGTCTGTCACACGGGTCTTTAAACTGAGGACCCGTCTGTTAGCCTCGGGTGCTGCCAGCTGATGTTAAAGATCCCTTTGTATCATTTTGCAAAAAGTAGGTGATTGTTGTCAGCATCCTGGCCACATCCCAAATTCCTGACCTTCTGGGAAGCCAATGGCAAACCACCTGGTATATTTCCTCATGCAGGAAGCTGTTGTGTGGTTCGTCATATCCTTTGGTCAGATTAATTAAATAGCCTTCAGAAACACCCATAATAATAAGCTGACGTAAATTCTTGTACGAGTATTAAGATGTTATTATTTCAGAAATTTCGAATTTCATATTATACATTGGTAGTTCATATGATTCTCTTCTACTGTTTTATTTCATTTTACCTTTGAGTTTATCCATTGAAGTCTCATTTTAAAGCTAATTTATGGCGAAATTGTGACATTTTATAACTTGATATTTTGTCTCTTATGTGTCATTGAAACATCTCCATGTCAAAAGAGCAGTTTAGAGAAACAGGTTTCATCACATGCACCCAAAAGTGCCACTCTGATCAAATTAAACTTGTAGACCCAATAAATCCCAAAACGCTCCCCAAATCATAATTTGTAATGAACCTTCTATATTACATCCAAACCATTGCCCTGTTCAGATTTCATATTCGACCCTGGACATCCCAAATCGATCACCCCAATCAGATTTCATCACAGACGTTATACATACCAATGCACCATCCGAGTCAGATTTCATATTGGACCCTTTACATCTCGATCTCCCACCCCAAACAGAATTTATTTATTCATTTATAATGATCTCATGTGAATTACAAGGAAATTAGTCGACAATGTATGGACAAACATGTATGGGAAATGGGATTTGAACCTTGGTTTCATCATGAGCTAGGAATTCAGATGAGAACACTAACGGTCCAACCCATTCCAAGATTTCATTATGAACCCAATATGTCTCGACCCACTGCCCCAATCAGAGTTCACAATGGGCTTCGTACATCCCAACCAATTATTCCTATCAGATATCATCATCATCATCATCGTCATCAATATCATCAATGCTCTATACAGAGTGTCAGTTCTGCAAAAACAGTTTCTTGGCAAGGGTTACAATCCTGGATGGGTCGCCACTCTGACCCAGGAAGTCAGGGCAGGAATTTGTAATTTATTTAGGGTGCTGGCAATAGCTCACCTACTCTTGGTGATGGACACAGTGGGATATTTAACATCCACCAACTAATGCCGGCAGATGGAATGCCCAGTTTAATGTCCATCCGAGGGACGGCACACACATTGATGAATCGCCATGCCTGTGAAACACCAGGATAACAGTTTATATGTGGGCTGAGATTCAAACTCAAGGCTATACAGCTTCGAGGTGAGTGTGAACCGACTACCCGTCTCAGATTTAATCATGGACTCAAAACACCTCAACCCACCACCTCTATCAGATTTCATAATGTACCTTTTATATATATATTTATATATATATATATATATATATATATATCTATATATATATCTATATATATATATATCTATATATATATATATATATATATATATATATATATATATATATATATCTATATATATATCTATATATATATATATATATATATATATATATATATATATATATATATATATATATATATATATATATATATATATATATATATATACACCATCCTGACAGCCTGATGAGATTTCATCATGGATTCTATACATTCAAAGCAAGCACCCTAATCTTATTTGGTAATGCACCCAATACATCCCAACTCACCTCTACATTTATGGTTTGAGATGATAAGTACAATTGTACATTTGGCTGGGGTATGGGTAGATGTGTACATTTGCCCATGTCTTTGCACCGGATGCTTTAAAGTTAAACAGTAATGGTTAAACATTTTCTCACATTCTTTCCAGGAGCTTGGCTGTTCATTCTCTGCTTTGTTTTTATTGTGGCTAATTACATGCTCCTGCCATCTGCCATCAGCAGCGCAAGGTTGTGACATGCCGGGTCATTCAGCCCTGCGGCCTTTTTCACTCGCTGACACACAAACGCATTCATGTCTTGTGTGAATCTCAATCACCATTTAGACAGTTTGGGATTTGTGTTGAAAAATAATTTTCTCCTTTATAGATGTATCTTAGCACGTGCTGTAATTTGTGTTGTGACAGCACTGAGAGGGATAGAACAGCTGTCGATTGAATGTCAGAATTGTAACGTAGAAACACTCAACTACATGGTAGTAGTGTGAGTTCTGCGAATTGGCCTACTAGCTAGCTGGTTCATGTGAAGAGGTAATCCGCAAAGGGTTCTCTAGTAAGATGACAAGAAGCAATGAAGCTGCTGCCATTGTAATCTGTTGCATGAATTCATGTCCAACCTTTCTGAAATAAGAAAAAAATGTTTGATACCATTAAGATTAGGACACTTAGGCCTGCCGTTACGTAAAGGCGTTTGTTTCACCATTTCAAAGTGGCTTTAAAGACCGCCGCACAATGTTGGTGGTTTTGAAATCGACCAAAAGTGGAATGTGAATGAAAAGTGATGCCATTGTGGCAGACTGGTCAGGAGAATTAGGGTCGGGAAAAATCTCCATGGGCAAATGACGAGACGTGTAAATAAACGCAAGACTTGAAGGGAGAAATTTAGTACAGGAAGTGGCAGCAGTCAGTGTCATGGGACAAAGGCGAATCTGTGAGTGGATAAAGACAGACAGGCAGATCAAGAGAAGCAAGCAAACAAAGGAACAAATGCAGGCACATACCACAGACCTCCCTGTCTCAGGCCACAGCAAACCGAATAAGTCGGTATTAGCCGTGCACCAAACCACAGACCTCCGAGAGCACAGTGTTTGAAAAGCAAGGTCATCCAGATTTGCAGTCAGACCATTGGTGCGCGGCTCGGGAACCCGAGACGCTTTGCACGGAGTGCTTTCTGCACCGTTTTGTTGACATAATATGATTGGAACTGCAGCCAAGCTGGATTTTTCCCTTATTTGGATGAACAGGAAGATCACGTGCATCGTGTTGATTGTGACGCCATTCTCTGCATCTTATTTGTAATCTTGACTTCAAGATCTGCAGGACACCAGTCACTTGCCGGTCTCGTGATGAGCCCCTTGTTCTTACCAGGCCGGGCCACATCCTTATTTTTCTGTTATTTTATCCAAACCTTCATCTTTCAGAACATTTTTGTGGCATCTGATAATTTGTGCGGTTCCCCGATTTGTGCTCTGATATTCCTGTCGCTATACAAACCGATGTACCTGAACGCACAAGCGAAAGGACCACGTGCTTTCGGGCATAAATGCAGTGTGGCGGTGCGTGGTGCTAACCGGGACATGATTAATCGTGGCTTCAAGTATTGGTCGGCATGCAGCCCCCACACACCTTGCACGTTTCAGTTCTACGTAAAGAGCGAGCAGTTGTACTTCACTAGCTCGGCCTCGTTGTTGTGTTTTGCCTTCGTCCTTCAGACAATCCCAGTTCCTCGGGAGCCTTTTGTTGTTCTGTCTTCTTCTTTTTCTTGTTTCCATTTCTCTTGCTTTTCATCTGTCATCTTCTGGTTGTGCTCCACCCTCTCCCCCCAAACCTCATACCACTTTTCTCTCTGTTCAACATACAATACTGTTTTATTCTGAAAGAGAGGCAGACAAAAGAAAATATTTGTATCCACTATATGGTATTACACTTGAATCTTACCGTGACAGGATGGCACGGAGGGTGATGCACTTACCTTTGAACCGTCAAGTCTGCATTTGATTCCCAACCTGACAATAAACTGTTGGATTTGTACTTCGCAGTCAGGGTATATGTTCCATCACAAAGTCTGTTGTCCCTCGGATGGACATTAAGTTAGATGACCCGTCGATGCATTTGCCAATGGATGTTAAAGATCCCATGGTGTCTTTTATGAAGTGTTGGCAAACTATCGCCGACACCCTGAACAAAGCACAAATTCCTGCCAGGAGCGCAGTAAGCAAGTGGGTCCGTCTAGTATTCTTGGAGGTTCCTCGACACCAGGTTACACTGCTTGGTATCTGGGCAGCAACTTCAACACTTAAAAACAAATTTAGGTGTGTGTGTGTGTGTGTGTGTGTGTGTGTGTGTGTGTGTGTGTGTGTGTGTGTGTGTGTGTGTGTGTGTGTGTGTGTGTGCATGCGTGTGTGCGTGCGTGTTTGCGTGTGGGGTCATGTCTGACTTCTGGAGACATTCATGATCAGATTTCTCCAAACATTATATCAGAATTGCTGAACATCCAGCAAAAGAGCATAATTAAACAAACCCGCAGTAATTCCAAAGACATTGTGGTTAACTACGCAATCATTGAATGTCATAAAAGATATTAATTAAAAGAGCAGCAACAAAAGGTTTAAAGGCAAGATGATATATTAATGCAGACAGAAAGGCTACTGAAATGTACCACAAGTGGCATTTTAATGTCACTGATAATCCAGTAATCTTGTATATTTCAGTGTTTGAAGGAGGGTTCAGCAGGACACGTACAGTGACATTTGTGCTTCATGGAAAGCTGTATTCATCTGTACAGCAGGAAAACTCGGTTACATTTGCTCACAACACTGACAGATATCACTTATTCACATCTTATGACGTTATTGCTTGCTCGAGATGTCCAATTGCAATATTTCAGTTCATACTTTGTAAGAAAGTTTAAAGTGAAAAATAGAGTGGTCTGGTGATGGCAGTTTCCTTCTGATGGCACAAATGCGTTTATGATGGCTTAGAATGTCGCTTTGAAGGTTAAGTAAGCACAGCACCATCGAATGAAAGAGAAATTGGAAAATAACTTTTGTCAAAAGGGTTCAAAGCAAGTGAAAACGTTTTTGTATGTGTACGGCCTATACTGCTCGCTCTGAGTAAAGCAATGTTGGTTTTGGAGGTCGAGACAACGAAGTCCTTTCAGAATCCTCCTTCAACTCCTTCCCTGACCTTTTCACTCACCATTGAGAAGGGCAAAGAGAGTCGAGGGTTTCGGGCTAAGGACCATCTTGTCCGCTGACAGCTGCTGTCCGTGTGGTGTTTGTCCACTTTCAGCCAGACCTTTATAACTTTGTGTGTGATGTGTTGTCTTTATATGATCATTCCTGCTCTTAAGATATATATTTCCTTTCTGGAACGTACAGCAAATTATTTATCGACAATGTACCTTTTGGTCACACTCCGTATCAGCGGCAAGTGAGCAGTGCGAGTGTCAAGCAGATGAACTATTTTAAGGTGCGTTTTTAAAAGGCAGAAAACATTGTCCCTGAAAACATTGCACACCCTATCAAGCACTGTTTTGATGATATCATGCACATTAATTAAAACCTTCAGGTTTTGTTTTTTTCTAATGGTGCTTATAATGTGCCATTGTGATTCATCTTGATGATGATGATGATGATGATGATGATGATGATCCTATTTAAAGGATCTTTGTGGTTTTCCACTCGGATCAGAAGGTTCTCAGTCAAACTTTATCAATGTTGTTTGTTTCTCTTTCTGAATAGAAGAACCCCTTTGAAATTTTGTTGCTTCAATGTGGTCATTTTGTTTTTGTACAAAATTTCTTCATATTGCGATAGAGATTTTATAATGCCACGGCGATACGCCCTAAACGTCCTGCCCCACAGTCGGTCCTTTCATTAAATTATAATGAAGCAATATCAGGAAAACCCTTTTTCCATTGACCTCGTGGAGGAGGTTTGTATGCAAGTCACATGCAAGACGAAGACGTTGGTAGACGTCAGTACATTTTAAATTTGATGACGAGGACATGAACAGACATTGAGCACACGCATTTGGTAGATGCTCCGATTTGAACCCGCGTTTCCCGCATCATGAGCCAGGGGTTCAAACGGTAACACCAAACAGGCCAAGTTCAATAAAATGATGTAACATTATTTTTTAAAATGAAGGATCACAATCACAAATGGTTTATATTTGAATAAATGAAAGAGCAATTTGTGACTCGGTGCACGTTTGGAGATGGCTTTGCGACCCAAGGAAATGCTTTCCATGTTGATTGTGCGCAAATGATGCGAGGCATGGTTTGTATTTACTTGATAGTTTTTACAGCACAATATCTGCAATGGTGGACGTGTTTTCATGCTTTCCATGCCTGCAGATAGTTTTGCATCGGATATTCGTTCTCGGCTCGTTCTGCCTTTTCAAAGTGTGTCGGCATTCCTTAAAGTCTCATCGGTTTTCCTTTCTCACGTCGCTCACTCTCATTTATCCCTGTATAACTCAAATCAAAATACAGCCATTGTGTTTGCTGGGTCTTGTCGTAATGTAAGCATTGTGTCTGTTGCCTCGCTTGATCACTTCTGGCCTAAACGTTGCCAATGTGAATCCTTCATTTGACATTTAATGTGGTGCAGTACTTGCAGTGATGTATGTGCTCAATACACGAGTTATTTTTTTAGTCTTTTTTTAATAGACCTGTAAGCTATTGAACACATATTTCTGATACTGCTCATCAAGCTGAAATATGTCTCCCTCTCTCTATTTTGCTGACAGTAGTAAAGGGTTATTGTCGGGTGGATTTTATGAATGGTTAATTTCATTTGGCTGAGGTCGAGGCTGTTTATTCCTGATACGTGAAACACCCTGCAACCGTGAAACACCCTGCAACCGGTGCCTGCAGAGAGCAGTTTTTTTTGGGGGGGGGGGGTGGGGGGATGCCGGCTGCATTCTCCATTCAATAATCATGTAACTTTGTTTAAAAAAAAATCTCCATTGCAAGGCACTCCAATTGTTGAAAGTTTCTTCTCAATCGGTGGTGCGTTTTTATTTTTGTATGCATCGTCGAAGCTCCTGGAAGAGCGAGTACACTGAACGGTTGTGGAAAAAACGAATTTAAAAGCGAATTAAGCTGAACAAGGAGTTGACACTTGGGGAGTCCTAGGTCCCTTGCCTTTTGGGTAGTATGAGGAATGGATGGATCTGTGTAATATGAAAGCGAAATCTTGAACGGTTTTTGAAATATCGCATACACAAGCCAAGTTAACGAGATGGTTGTCGTGGAAACATTCAGCTAATCACAGCCGTGATCTAGTCCGAGTCAGTTTGAGATAATGTCATGAGGAATAGATATCTGCAATATGAAAGCGAAATGTTCAACAGTTTTTTTTTTTTCAAATATCGCGTACACAAAAGTACATGGACAGAAGTACTGTCTCTGACCTTGTCAGAGGGGCGGGAGACAAAAAGTGAGGGTGGAAGAAATAAAAAAAGAGGTGAGGGCTTCAGCCGACGCTCCACAACATGGTAATGGATGGTTGTGGATGCCTATTACGAGTAGTCACCTCCTCTCATCTCATTACACGACTAAGGGTGTTTTGATTCTTCTGCTTGCAGGATTGCAGGTGATGATGTGAATGTCCTAGCCCAAAGTTAAAATGGTTGACGTGAAATGGTTAGAGCATGTGAACGGATTATCTTCCATGTTCGCTGATCCATCAAAATGCAATTCCAGGTTTGATGGAAGCATCATCAAAACACCAATTATTACAACCGTGTGCTTCTTTACTTGAGTTGAGACATCTATTTGATAAGGGAACCATGGTGGTATTCTCCTGTGACAAAGGATCCATCGATGTATCACTGCAGGTTTCTAATATCAGGGGAAATGTTGCATTTGTTATTTGTGCAGAGCTCAGTCCATCTTCAAGCATTCTTTATGCTTCCATTTTGAATAGCTGACAATTCTACAAAAGTGGGACAGAAGCTCTTGTATTGTACAAGTTGTTAATTGATGGGAAGACCATATTAAAGGTTGTAAGTTGTCATGTGTATTGCATTTCCCGCCAAGTTTCACTTATTCATAAATTCTTTGCATCTCGTGGTTTCCTCTGAAAGGATAGGTGCGTATGCTGGTATCATGGCCAGATTTCCTTCCCCATACATGTTGTTGTGATCAGGAGTGGGTTTCCAGAGGGTTTGATATCACCCGAATGCAGTGTATCCAAGCCATTGTGAGCACACTACCTGCTGACTGTGCAACACCGTACCTGCCTTTGCTGCCATTGCCTAATGAGGAGTGTGTTTGCCTTTATTGTCGGAGAAACAATGGGTGTATTTTAATTTAAAGCTCGTGATTCAGGAATTGACCATCAGGATTCGAATCGACTTGAAATTGTGCGCTCTTTTGATAACTCTCAGTGCACACGTATGTTACAGGAACCATTGGAATAAACAAAATCTAATCACGTTTCGTACAGATTATTATCCATCACGAGGATATCTGGGGCATCCTTTCGAAGCACTGACTCCATATTTTCCATGTAGCCAGAGCTGTAGACCATAATTAAGGATTTTATTTTTCTTGATGCCACTATACAGGAAGTTGAGCCTTCCTTGCCCTGGACAGGAAGTAGAACCTTCCTTGCACTATACATGACAACCTTCCTTGGTGCCCTGGACATGTCATGGATCCTTCCCTGGTGCTCTGTATATCACAAAGAGCTTTCTTTGGTGCTTTGTACATGACAAAGAGCCTTCCTTGGTACAGTGTAGATAGCAAAGAGCCAGCCCTCCTGAGTACACTGTACATGACAGAGCCTTCATTAATGCACTGTGTAATGTACAGTGCACCAAGGAAGGCTCTTTATCATCTCAAGAGCTTATATAGTCTTTGCTAAACCAGAACATCTCTGTGAAAGGCAAACTTTTCATAAATAATGATCATCATTTTTCACTTTGCAAATGTATAGGAAGAAAACATATGCTATGAGACAAAAGACCCAGGGTACATGTTTAATGTGCAAGAGACAGCATTGATGTCCTTGTTTGGTGTCAGTGTTTTGGATATGAAATGGCAGGATCCTGATAGGCTCGGCCTCAGCAACACATGGCGCCATCTCCCGGCGACGACTCGCTCGAGCGTTCCGTTGTGGTTCTCTTGTTTCTCCTTTGTTGTCGTCGTTTTCGTGCTCAAAGGAATTTTCAGGAGCGGTGTTTGGTTTATTGAGTTGAGAACTATGTTTGCAAGTTTTTTTTTTTTTTGTACAAGTTTGTTCTTATCAATCCTTCAAGGGAAGTTAACAAATTACATTTAGTGATGCATTTCTCTACCAGTATAATGATTAATAAATAAATTACTTCACTGTAATCCGAGCAGAGTATGATGCCTGGTAGTTTGTAGGATGAAGATGATAATTGTGTCGCAGATATCATATGTGTGGAGATGAGTGAAGGATTACAAAAGAAACTGATGATTATACAATACTAATGACACTGATCAACCGACAATTATCCAGATTAACACTTACACAAAATAACGAATGATTGCATTGTTTAATTATTGTTTGCATCGATTAAAGAACGATTACACAGATTGACTATTGATTACGCTGATTTACCAATGCACCGAATAACCGTTACTCTCGTGCTCGTGCTTCCATCCGCTGCATCCTTCCAGTGCTCAGCATCCGAGGTGCTCAGGACGACGATCCCCCAGATCCACAGCTCATGCGCCTCGACAACATGCTGCTCGCTGAAGGGGTGGCCGGGCCAGAAAAAGGCGGTGGCTCTGCGGCGGCCGCGGCGGCTGCTGCCGTGGCCGGCGGGGTCAATGCGGACAGTTCGACCGAACACTCTGATTACCGTGCAAAGTTGGCACAGATACGGCAAATCTACCACACGGAGCTGGAAAAATACGAACAGGTTTGTAAAATGCACATTTTTCACCGAATGTCTGCTTGTCCACTTGCCAGTCCATCTTGCTTGTTTGACCATTTTTTTTTTATCCTTTTGTTTTTTTTTCTTTTCGCCAGGATGCTAAAAAAAAGAATCCCTTGTCGACCGAGTCCTGAGTAATTACTATTGACAGTAGATGCCAGAAAGGCTCGAAATGCACGGGATCATAAGAGAAAGATATGAGCAATCTTATTGTGTTTGTGGAGCAGATCTTGCTCTGTGTGCTTCGCAATATGTGTCAGAAATTAACGCATCTCACTATGGCATGAAATTTCATTAAAACTATCAGATTTGTGGCTTTACCTTGGGTTCAACCACCTGCAGCAGGCAATTAATGACACCGGATGTGAGGTCAGAGACCCATTGTGTGTGGATTTAAATCGATGCGGGCAGACGTGTCAGCAAATGTCCAGGTAGAAATGATTCAATATACGAACTGTCATTCACACGAATCAAACGTCTCTCTTATGAGTTTCAAGCAATATTTTTCTCTGCCAAAAACCCACCATGTGCAAATGATCATCGTGAAGATTTGTTCGGGTCCAACTGCTTGGCTCAGTTCTTCTGTTGGGATTTGAGACTTCATTCAAAACGTAGAGCATTTCGGATCGGTAAGGCATGGTCAGGTTGAAGTAAAACACAAACTCTTAACATTGGCATTATTACCTCTGCCATTGAAGATGGACGAAGGTTATGTTTTCACCCCTGTCTGTCTTTTTGTCTGTCTGTGAGCAGGATATCTCAAAAAGTTATGGACGAGTTATGACAAAATTTGGGGTACAGGTTGGGTGTGTGACATTGACGAACTGTTTAGATTTTGGTGAAGATCCGGATCCGGATACAAGAATGTTTTTTTTAAGTGATTCTTCACCATCGAGAGATAGGGCCAAAAACTATATTTAGCAGAATATCTCAAGAAGTTACGGATGAGTTGTGACAAAAGTTGGTGGATGAGTTGGGTAGGTCGCCCTGTTTGATGTTCATCTGATGAATGGACACACACATCGATTTATCGCCTTGCCTGCGATACTCCAGGATGATATTTTATAGCTACGCTGAGATTCGAACGTGAGCTAGACAGCTCAGAGGTGAGTGTGCATACCTCGAGGTTATCCTGTCAGCGTTAAGGAAGGTGATAAAGAGGAGGCAGTTGTGGACATACATTGGAAGAATGAACCTTACTTTCCTTTTGGTGATGAAACAGCAAAGACTCGCAAACATACTCACGTATACACCAAGAGGCGATTATTGTACACAAATTATAATATATCTGCTGTTGTCATGCGCTTGATCTCTAAGTGAAATACTTTCCTTTGATGCATCCCTTCTATCATTTCATAACTGCCTTTCCTGGTGCATTTCTACAAACTTCAGACTTTGTATAGTATGAGATAACCCTGTCTTATCTGTTTCCTTTCTGTATTTTGCCATTTTCAAACTGTGCCAACTGTCTGGTACTTTCCTTATCTTCAAACTTTTCCAACCTACTTTATATCCGAGCTACTGTACTTCCTACTGTCACACTCGTCTCACTGTACTTGTTCTCTGTATTGTGTCTGTTATCTTCAAACTGTTTATCTCCCCACTGTTTCTTTATATTTTCAAACGATGCTTAATCTTTGTTATCTTAACTGTGAATTGATTTCCCAAGCGTGCTCTGTCGGTCCTCTTTTCTACTTTTATCTTATTACTTGCAAGAGCAATTGAAGCTTGGTGTTGGCTTGGTGGTTAGGGTGGCTGGCTTGGGATCTCAGGGTCCTAAGTTCGAGCCCTGTTTGCCACTGAATTTACACCAGGTGGGGTTAACTCAGCCTGCCAACCTTCCGAGGTCGGTGAAATGATTACCAGTGTACTGGTCTCGGGGCACAGCTGTGCCCCAACAAAATGATAGCTACCTGGCAGCCAAGCTGCCATATGCAAGAAGAAGAAGAAGAAGAAGAATAGCAATTCACTGTTTACCACTAATAAATGGGAGTAAACTTTCAGAAATCTTACACTGCACTTGGTTCAGTGTTTTTTTTTTTAATTAAGAATGGGTTACTATCATAAAACAGTTCGTTAAAGATTATAAAAATATTTTTGAAAGTTAGAATGTTGAGGAAATGGTGGAATCTCATCTGAAGTGATGAAGGAAATAATTTGGTATCTGAACTTGATAGAAGGATGACCGGTTCACGTGTGGTGTGCAGGCATGCAATGAATTCACAACACATGTGATGAACCTGCTGCGGGAGCAGTCGCGCACTCGGCCAATTTCACCCAAGGAGATCGAGCGCATGGTCTCCATTATCCACCGCAAGTTTTCGTCCATCCAGATGCAGCTCAAACAGAGTACATGTGAAGCCGTCATGATCCTGCGCTCGCGATTCCTTGATGCGCGGTGAGTTACGTTGCTAATTGTGGTCCCTATGCTGTCACCCTCAGAGGTAATTGACAGAGACTTATGTTGAGCCTTAAAGCCGATTAGGACTGTAAAATTTTCACGAGCCATTGTTTAATCTTGCGCTTGTTTTGTTTGGCTGCAGTCGCAAGCGTCGCAACTTCAGTAAGCAAGCAACCGAGGTCCTCAACGAATATTTTTACTCTCACTTGAGTAATCCATATCCAAGTGAGGAAGCCAAGGAAGAGCTTGCCAAGAAGTGTGGTATCACTGTTTCACAGGTACTCTTCACTACCCATAGTATGTAATGATACCGGCTTCCAGTCTCGACCAGCTGTTTACCTTTCTGAGGTGGTGTCCAGCAAGGTGTCCTGCCTTCTTCTGGATATTAAAAGACCCTTGTTACCCACGTGTACAAATTCTTCATTGAAATTCTTATTTATCCTTTATGTTGTTAATTCTTTGATTTTTGTGAATCCAGGGAACTATTTACAATGAGCCTGATACTGTAGATTCTCCAGGATTCGTGGAAGCATTTGCCCAGTGTTTGTGATGGTTTTTATGCAAATGAAACGTAATCAGATGGCTGTAATTATTGGAATGCATTGAGAAAACAACCTTTGTCTTTTTCCACCTCAAACCCCATCCCAACCCCGACTGCTTCTATAAGGTCTCCAATTGGTTTGGAAACAAGCGCATCCGCTACAAGAAGAACATTGGCAAGTTTCAGGAGGAAGCTAATCTCTATGCTGCCCGTACGGCTGTCTCTGCTACTAGCGGCGTGCACCACGGCAGTCAGGCCAACTCGCCCAACACCCCGACTTCCACGGGTTCGCTTGCCCCAGGACCACCCCCGCCGCCCCATCCCTCCCCACTTCAACCCCTTTTGCTGTCCTTTCTCCACCGGGTATCCACACGTCGCGACTCGCTTTACTGGCGTTGTACAGGGGGTAGTTTTAATGGTACTGCTGGGCTCTTGAGTAAATGCAGCACCAGCAGCTCGAGGAATTCACAATGACTCATGTAACTGGTTAAATAAGTTATACACTTTACAGGACCAAGCAAGATGTTTTATTTGGGCTGCATCTCGGAAGCCTGCACGGTTTATACTATTTTACATCAGTTGGTTTTGTGTGACCTTTATGGGGGTTTTCCTTTTACATTTCAAGAAGCCACCATTCATGACGGTGGATTAGCTTATAACCCCGGTTCCCGCTTATCCTCCAAGATTAATTGGCTTTAAATCCTTTGCTATGCCTGGATTGGTTTTTCTTGCAGAATAAATCGCAGTTTCTGGGAAATTTTTTAAGAGCAATCGCTGTGATGAATGTTATCAAAAGCAAACTCAAAACGATTAGTGGCAAAACTCCAAGCATTGCCTAAACACCTTTTTCGATTGTTTGAATGACACACTCCCTTGGAGTCCCCGTGACGTGTGCATTTTGAGCATATTATTTTGCACCTGTTTGTTGAGGACAACATACATTGTGAGTTTGTTGGAATTTTCAGTGATATTACTAACCTTTACCTTCGGTGCCTCTTCCATCACACAGGTTCTTCTGGTTCCTTTTCAATGCCCAACCCAAATGACATGTTCTTGGGCATTTCCAACATGAATGGGGATTCGTATACAGGCTCTAGCGTGACGCCCAACATTCAGTCGCAGGTGAGGGGTTCAACTTTCTACACGTGCAGCGTGACTTGAAGGGTTTTGTATGCTATGTATTATGACTGTTGGTCTTCTTGCTCTTTTGAATTGCTGTTAACACATTAAAACAATTCGAGTCTAAATTTAAAATAGATTCATGTTGTTGATCATTAATTATTATTATTTTGTTTATGAATATTTACACAGTATTGTGAAGCTTCTGGTGCACACTTTTTTTTCTTTCCAGATAATCTGATCTTTTTTTGACTTTCTTGGTTGACTTTTGACTGTGTAATCATTTTTATAACGATGTTTGGAAGATAAAGTAATTTTCCAGATTGGGGCATTATTTATCATGACAACTGAACCCACTCTCTCACCAAACTGTACAACAATTACTCCACCAATAGATTCACCCTTATTTGTGCCAAACGAGATGGATTTAAAACTACAAAGTAAAACGATATGGAATTTATAAAAAAAAAATATAGGACCTGGAAAGATATTTATAACCATGACTAAACATTTTTCACATCAAACCTATCATTCTTCATGTCAAGCAAATCGTAACTTATCAGCAAACAGTGAGTGTCAGAGATGTTGGAAAGGGCAAACTCAGACCTTCGAGTTTTTTTTTTCTTTTTTCCATCAATGTCTTCGGCTTGTGGAGGAGCTTGTGCATACATCCATGTAGGACAAGGATATTAGGAGATGTCTGTACTTTTACTAGACTTACATGGACCTTTGTGGACAATACGAATAAGTACAGGATATGGGATTTAAAACTGTGATCCTAAGATCGTGGTTTTAAATCATATATACTGTGTTCCCATTTACATTAACTTTCTGCTCAGTTTGGGAACAACAAACAGGTAAATGCAAATGATTGCTTGTAGCTTCCGACATGACTTTTAAATATAGATCATTTCTCTACATTATACACCATCAGGGTGATCATAGTGATTTTTATTAGCCCATCCCCCACGCAACAGGAGACGGGGTTTTGCAAACACTTATGTGTCTGTTTGTGTGTCGCTCCGGGCCGTAACTTTTTTACCATTTGAGCTTTTGTTATCAAATTTTCAACAAAGCTTTATGATGAGAATAATTTAATCAAAAGGTCAAAAGATCAAAAGATTTAGCATACTGAAGAAGAAGTCCGAATACAAAACGGACGGGCTTTGCGTTATCAGATGCTTTATTTATTTTTCTAAACATTTTCCCGTTGGTTTAGTGAAAAATTAGCCCTTTTTACACCCTCTTATGTTCCCAGTAATATGACGTTGACCACCTTTCATTCTTGAAATTTTTTTTTTATGAAGCGTTCATCTTTAGCGAAATTGTCTTCTTCCTTGTTACAGCATCTTGATACCTTCTCTTATGTATGCTCAGCATGTCTGCTGGTAGCATCATTGCTGGGGAGTGTGACTGTGCAGTGCCCCCTGTAGATGACTCCAGAAGGTACTCCTAACCCTTGTAGGTAAGGGCAGGATTAAAAAAATATATATATTTGAGGCTGGTGATGACTCTCCTACTCTTCATCAAAATTCATCATCAGCAGATGGAACAGACGGGACATGCTATGCTTTCAGACAGAACACCCTGCTTAATGTCTGTCTGAGGAACAGCACACTTTGTGATGCAACGCTCCACTTGCAAAGCAGCAATCTGACAGTTTATAGTTGGGATGAGAATCAAACCCAGGCAATACAACTCAAAGGTATGTGCACAACCTGTGTGCCATCCTGTAAGGACACATTTACCTTGTTTCCATGCTCCACTCAAACCTGAATTTAAAGCTGTGCTTCTCCAACCCAGATTCTCCTCCAGCCTGCTGCCTGACCTGAATGACAAGCTTGCATTTCCACGCTGGCGTTTTTGTTAGATGTGGCCAGTTCATTCTCGGCAACCTTTGAGTGAAAATTGAAATTATAGACGCCATTTATTGGCCTACAACAATCTTCAGTATTCTTTGGCACCTTTTAAAAGCATGAATGTCACAGAAGAAAAGACAGAGGTTGAAAAGGATTAAGAATATGAGATGTGAGCTTATCGCTTGGAGATGCATACATTCATGGTACATACTGTCCACAGGTGCAGGCATTTTCTCAGGCATTGCCGCACACGGCAGACAATAGGCTCGACAAGCCCAACCCTGGCTCACTAGTTGAGTCCGTAGTCTGAGATGCGCTGCTCGGCCAAAGAGAAATGCCACGTCTGAGCAATTTCAAAGCATTATTGTGTATCGTCTCATGGTGACAAGCTCACATCTTATCTTCATCTTTTGCAACCTCTCTTCTGCCTTCTGAGTGCTCTATAAATGTGTCAAAGAAAACTTGGGCTTATCGTAAACCAAAAAAATGGTGTCTTTACTTTTGGCTTGACTCAAAATATATGTACTCACTCACCACCTGATTTGTTGGCCCTCATTCCATCGCACATCCACACGCTTTGGGAAAGGGTCAGATAAAAATGCAGGTGAGCTCGCTTTGATATCCCACACCAGGATGTGTCTTAAGTTGCAAGGAAATGAAATGCAGGGAAGCACTTTTTCAACCCTCAGTGCTGGTGCATTCAAACAGGTAAATTTTTCTGTTTTTTGACATAGTTTTTGAGAAATCCATTCTTGAGTACTCAACAGCTTGGAGATTTGAAGTTTTAAAACCTTTTTTGTTTGCCATTTTGACCATCTTCATGTCTTATCATTCATAAAGAAGAAGATGAAGAAGAAAAAAAGCCTCCCATATGTTCTTTGATTGGCCCAAAGAGACTAAATTCCAAGGTGACAAGTCTGTACAGTATGGTGGATGAATGTCTTGACTTTTTAGCTTATCATTTGAATGCCTCATAACTTGTTCTGGTATGCATGTAAACATTCAAAACTGCATTGGATTGACAGTTTTTGAGAGTTTATTTGTTTTTGACAAACAAGTCAGTTTTTTTTTAAAACCGGTTTTGTGCTTACTGTAGAGATTTGAGCTTAAATAATGTGTTGTGTGCAATTAGCAGAACGAGGAGATCCTGTCTGAAAACTCAGTGTTTTATGTGCGTTTACTCAGGAAAGCTCATCACAGTGAACTTGTCACGAACAGTCGTGGTATGAACAATACATAGTTGAGGTAAAGCTGCAGTCAAATGATTTGGAGTTCCGACCAAGTTTGTCGATTAAGTTGTTTGCTACTTTATCCCATTTAATCAATCTTGTAACAATGTTAGGCGTTTTCAACTAAATGCTTTGATGGAATAGTTGGCGTGTTTTTTTCAGTGTTTACAAAATGTGTTAATTGTTGTGTGTTTAATAATAGTGTGGAGCTGAAGATGAAACGGAGAAACACGAGGCCTTAAACATGTTAAAGGGAAGCCGAAGGAATTCTTCGGTTGCTGTTGTAGGAATATACAAATAATATATTTATTTCTAATGTTATTTGTCATGGCACAATCCCATTTGAAGTACATATTCAGTGGATAATATGGTACAGTACAAGTTTCTGTCAATATGAAATTGTATTAAACTTTGATTGTATGGAATTAGAAAGGTTATTTTAATGGTTTTTACTGGCACCCTAAGATGGTGTAAAAAGGGGAATTAAACAGCAACAAGTTCTGTTTTCTGAATCGATTATATTATCAAACAGTAATTGGTAAATTACCATTTAGGTTTAAAAAGAAAACTTGTGATGCAATGCTGTGTTCATCATTTACTAAAACAACACCTAAGTACCAGTTGTAAAATATCTGATAATAGTTCAAGCTTGATGTGGACTTTTTATTCCAGAAAATCAATTTCTTGCATACCACTTTTCATAAAGGAATAAAATAGCAAAGTACATTGCAATGCAAGAAAAAGTAATAATTGTAAACAATTCATCGAGGTTAATGAAACCTCAC
Source organism: Eptatretus burgeri (assembly GCF_056783735.1). Classification (NCBI taxonomy): domain Eukaryota; kingdom Metazoa; phylum Chordata; class Myxini; order Myxiniformes; family Myxinidae; genus Eptatretus; species Eptatretus burgeri. The sequence goes on from NC_140965.1 coordinate 70,168,360, forward strand.
CTATTTCTCAAGGTATTCCCCTGCTTACATATTCCCCTACACCTTCTGCAAAAAGTATTTTGGACGGATACCCAGCTACGTTGGGACACTTACTTGATGTGGTTATAATTTATATATTTTTAAATGACTCCCAGATATTCTTTGAATGACCCAAATAAACTAGAATTACAATGTTCCCATCTTGTACTAACCTTATTGAGGTTCACTTGGGAATGAAGGATTGTTTTTATAAATAAACACCAACGAGCAATTATTCAACGAGCAATTGTGTTGAGAAAATCAAGAAAGCTAATCGTAGCTGCAAAGCTAGGTGGACAAATATTGAGTGCTTCTATTACAATGTGTCAGGTGTTCATGTTTATTAAGGAGTAGTAAAGTGCAACAAAATCTCATGTGCTATGGACCAGTGCTGATAATGATTCTGTAGCTTATTAGGTCATCTCTACCGAGATGACCTAATAAAGCCGGACCAAATGTCCGTCCGTCCGTACGTACGTCTGTCTGTCCGTCAACAATTTTTCTTTCCGATCTTTATGAAACTTAGTATGTGGGTAGAGGTCGATGAGTGTTGCACAACGATATAACTTTTGTCCGTGTTCAAAGTCAGGGTCAAGGTCACGAGGTCACGTAAGTTATAAAAATCGCCATTTTCAAAACCTATCTAGTCTGCCATTCTACAAGATATTCGGCAACTGTTTATTGATTATGATAGTAAAAAATATTATCTTGTATCTAACCGGACAGATTTTTGAATTTCCTTCCCGTTTGATCGTCACGTGATCTGGAAGATGGCCAAAAACGCCGATGCGATTCGCAAAGAAGGAAGGAAGGAGAAATGAAATGTAAATATAAAACACATTTTTAGCCTTTTATATTTATACATTTTCCGCCGAAGGTGCAAAAGTTTCAAAACGTGAACGTCGGCATTTATTTTCAAAATATAATTTCGTGCGCGCGCGCCAAAATGCCGAGTCATCCTTAACCAAACTGCGCAGTTCGAGCTGCGCAGTAGTCTTCGGTCATAACTGAACATTGAGAACTTGTGGTATTATAGAGATGACCATCACCCCCACACGGGGGTAATTTTTTTTAAATACTGTACCTTATACAATAACAAACTTGTTGAAAAACTATTTACATTCATAATTTATCCGAAAGGTTGTCCCACAAAGTAATTCAAATAATATGCGCAAAGCCGCTCATTAATATTCATGATCATGAAAGTACCGTAGCTCGCAATGTATTGAGTGTCAGGGAGGAATTAACACCTCTATTGTCCTGACTGACTGTTTTGCTATCAATCGTAGTTGATTTTGTTTCGTCTTATACTCCAAATAGACATCTATGAATGAAGGAAAGAAAAATGGGGAAATTAACCAATTCGACTTGTACTTCACTCGACTTGTAGGCCGAAAAATACGATAAATGGTGGTCTCTGTTTTCCACTGTCTGTTTTCCGATATTGCTCCCTCTGTTCTCTGTCCTCTGACTCTCCGTGTCTACTCTAAGATGCACGCATTCTTCTCGTAACCCCCTCTTGATTAGGCTTCCAAAATACAGGCTGACTGCACACCTCAATCATTTTATTCCTCACTTCACCCATCTTCAGAGGCTGTTCTGTATCACTCTTCCATCTAGGACTTCAAGTGAGCAGTGCAATCTCTTGTCATCCACAATTCTGATCCATGACCCCCATTAACTTTTCATAACCCAACCATCTTGCTTGCTTTTACTAGTTTCAGTGTTTCCTTTTCTGTGTTTTCTCCTCCTTTCCTGTTCATTCATTTCTTTGATGTTTGTCTCACTCTCAGTTCTACCTTGCTGTTCTATGAGTCTTACTCCTGTAGAGAAAAAAATGTGAAAGACGTTCATCACCAAACAGTGCAGACAGTCAGTCTCCTATCGCCTTCACATTCTTTTGTTGTTCTTCACAAGAAACTTAATGATTCTCCTCTATTCCACAGCACATGTGAAGATGTTGGTTTTCCCACCATCTTGGTTTCTAGCAAGGCTTCAAGGCCTTTATCTGTAATTACCCCACGCATGCGAAGTTAAAAGTGGGGTTAAGCAATTGGTCCATGTCCATCGGTCCGTCTGTCTTATCAGATTACGATCATCAGTTTATGATCGAGGAACAACTTATTTAAATTGAATGTTATATTTTGAACATGAATCGGAATATGAATCGGAAGACAAGTCTTTCATTTTACCGTACTTTGGCCTTCAATCTGTCCTGATCGCACATGCACATAGAGGAGTGAGATAATGTTTTTATTCTGTCTGCCTACCTGGCAATGAAACAAAGTTGAAAATCATTCCAAGCAAGAAACTTCCTGTTTTTAAGGATGTCATAATGGACACATATGACAGACACGAATAAGTAATGTAACGTGTTAGATAGGGTGGTGGAATAGCTGCTGGGTAAAATGGTGGTAAAACCCTGAATTTATTTCATTTGTATACCTTTAAACTTCTTTAATCTTTTTATAAAAATTATATTATATACTTGAAGACTGCATAAAACAAATCGCCTTCATAATACTTTCAAGAACCATGCAATATATCGATATATAGCTTTAGCGGGTGTGGCATGTGTGTTGGGGGAAAGAAGAAGCTGCCATAATGGCTACGTATGATTATCTCCATCAACTCTTGTTTATCTTCACCATCATCAACATTGGATCAAGTTTATCATCATTGTTATTAAAGGTAAGTTTTATGATCTTCATAACTCGAGAAAATATACTTTTTTTTTTAATATCCAGGAAAATAATCCTGGTGTTGGCTTAACAGTTAGGGTGGTTGGCTTAAGATCTTAGGGTCTTGAGTTCAGCCTCTGTCGTGCCATTAAACAACACCAGGTGAGTTGCCTCAGCCTGCCATCCTTCCGAGATCGACAAAATGACTACCAGCTTACCGGAAGCAAGGGGTACTGCATCAGTTTCACAGCCTCAATCCCAGCAATGATGCAACCAGCAGCCGCGGGCTCCATACGGAATACTAATCATAATACTTGATTTTATGTTGTTAATAATTTTATTCGTGAAAATAAATTGCACAAAAACAATGCACAGACATGTTAATTAAGGGTACAGTTTGGACAAATTTTGAAGTTGAAGTCCCGAACCCTATTTTTCCCAATACCCCCTAAGTTTGTGGATTTACGATTCACAGGGATTTTCAAGAATGTAACCCCCATGAACGGCAAGGCCCTCCTGTATATACTTGAGCACTGTGTGGGGTATCGTGTTCTATGAACCCTCTAGTTCAGTGTAGTATTGCTCTCCCCTTTCAGCTGGCATCCCAACTTCACACCTGTCTCTCATGGATCATGTGGAATCTAAAGTTATCGACATTATTTGTATCTCCCACGATAAGGCCGAAGCACGAGGCCTGTTGCTCTCATATCGCACACAGGTCAGTAGCGGCTGTTAAAAAAAAATTTTTTAACACGTTTCCTCTGGTCTAACTCCTTCTGCTCTCTCAACAACCCAACGCTCCCCAGCTCCACCAGGGATGCATACTTTCTTCCAGTAACCCACCCACTTTAATATCAACTCCAAAAATCCTGATTTACTGCACACCTTAACTCTTTTGTTTCTCCCTTCTGAAGAACAGCCTTCCAAAGGCTGTTCTATCCAATATGTCTTCCCTGCATGGTTTCAAGCAGGTGGTAGATCAACATTTAATCTAACCCCATCTCTTCCTGCAATCTTTTTTATTTATTTATATATCTTACCCCAATTGTGACCTTTCCTAGCAGCCTGGTGTTGGCTCAGTGGTTAGGGTGGTGGCTTGGGATCCTAGGGTCCTGAGTTCAAGCCCTGTCGGCCACTGAATTAATACACTAGGGGGTTGACTCAGTCTGTCATCCTTCCGAGGTCGGCGAAATGAGTACCAGTTCCATTGTGTGTACTGGTAGAGGGGCAATGCATCAGCGACACTGTCGTTCCTCAAGAAATGATAGCTACCCCGGCAGCTAAGCTGCCATACGACCACCACCTTTCCTAGCCTGACCCTCTTACTTGCAAGTTACCGTTTCCTCTTTTCTTCTCTCTTTTCTTTTCCTTTTCATTCATTCCTTCCCCACTGTTGCTTCATAAGCTTCATAATCTTATTCTTTTCGGAGCTCGATCTTGTAAAGAAAATAAAAAAAATTAATAAAATGCTCTGACTAGTGTTGGCACTTCATGTATAACTTAAGGGTAGATCATATAATTGTGCAAAATTTCAGATTTAATTTTTATTTAATGTTATCCAACAAAAAATCTACATCAACCTTGAAGCCCCCCTCATAAGCAGCTTAATAACGTTATTATTTCTCAGTTTTTAAAGAATGGGTGCCCTGAATCTCAAATGACAGGCCAGGGTAGTCTTTCTCGAGGTTTCCTGATAGTTTGATTGTCTGGCACCCAGCTGTGCTCATTATACTTTCCTGCAATGGAATGTCGGGTCTTCTTGTCTGGCAAGTGGATTTCCCCCATATCCATATACACTCCATATATGGCCACGTGAGCCAGATGGAAGACGGCCGCATACCGAAGGATATCCTTTGTGGCGAGCTAGCCTCTGGCAAGAGATGTGTCGGCCGTCCCCAGCTGCGCTACAAGGATGTCTGCAAGTGCGACATGAAAGCTCTGAACATCAACACTGAGAGCTGGGAGGACATAGCAGCTGACCGCAGCAGATGACGCAGCGTGCTCCAAAGTCAACTCAAGGCAGGAGAGGAAAAGATCCAGAACCTGGCTGAAGAAAAGAGAGCCAGACGGAAGGCGCGTTTCTGTGGAGACAACCCTGCGACCACCCACACCTGCATCCGATGCGGCAGAGACTGCCACTCCCGAATCGGACTGATCAGCCATGGCCGATGCTGTTTCAGCCGTGACGTCACCACGGCCTCAAACGACAACTCGGGCGCATCATCATCCATGGTCTACATCGACTGATGGAGGCCTATACATATACACTACCGGTCAAAAGTTTTAGAACACCCCCATATTTCCAGTTTTTACTGAAATTTAAGCAGTTCAAGTCCAGTGAATAACCTGAAATGGTACAAAGCCAAGTGGTAAACTGCCAGAGGTTACAAAAAAAAGTTTAGGTGAAAAAAACCTGAAATATAATGCAAATTTCAGAGTTGTTAAAAAAGGCCCTTTTCAGGGAACATGTAATGGGTTAGCAACTGCAGCTGTTCTGCAGCAATGGAAGTAAATTAAGCCTTGAAAGTTGATGCAAACAATTCCTACAGGTGTCCCAACTTTTGTTGATTAGTTACAAACCCTCTGTCTGTATAAAAGCAGTGTTGGAACAGACTGTGTTGCTATACCCTCTGAAGCATCATTTGGACAATATTATACTGCAGGAAGTAGTATATTGCTATCATAATGGCAGGAAAAAAGACAATTAACAAAGGAAGACAGACAGACCATTATAACCCTTAAAAGTGTAGGTCTTTCCTTCAGAGAAATTGCAAAGGAAGCCAAGGTGTCAGTGAGTACAGTTTCCTACACCATCAAAAGGCACTTGGAAACTGGAGGAAACTCTGACAGGAAGAGATCTGGCAGACCCAAAGCCACAACACAATCAGAAGAAAAGTTTCTGAGAGTCAACAGCTTGCGTGATAGGCGGCTCACAGGACAGCAGCTTCAATCACAGTTTAACACTGGTCGAAGTAAGGAAGTCTCAGTTTCAACTGTGAAGAGAAGACTTCCAGCTGCAGGTTTGACAGGTCGGGTGGCAGTAAGAAAGCCATTGCTAAGATGGCAAAATAAGAAAAAGAGGCTTGCCTGGGCCATGAAGCACCGCCAGTGGACTACTGAAAACTGGAAGAACGTCTTATGGACCGATGAATCAAAATTGGAAATCTTCAGTTCATCAAGCAGGGTTTTTGTATGCTGTCAAGTAGGTGAAATGATGGTTCCTCAGTGTGTGACATCAACTGTCAAACATGGAGGAGGAAGCGTGAGATCTGGGGCTCTTTTGCTGGATCCAGAGTCAGCGACTTGCACAGAGTGACTGGCACCCTGAATCAAAAGGGCTACCACAGTATTTTACAGCACCACGCAATTCCCTCTGGTCTACGCCTAGTTGGTCAGGGGTTCACCCTACAGCAAGATAACGACCAAACACATACCTCCAGGCTATGTCAGAACTACCTTTGAAGAAAAGAACAAGACGGTAGGCTTCAAATCATGGAATTGCCAGCACAGTCTCCAGGCTTAAAGCCCATCGAGCTGGTTTGGGATGAACTGGACAGAAGGATGAAAGCAAAGCAAACTACAAGTGCAACACATTTGTGGGAACTTCTGCAACAGTGTTGGGAAGAACTTTCCAAACAATATTTGATTTCCATTGTAGAAAGAATGCCACGAGTATGTTCGGCTGTTATATCTGCGAAAGGTGGCTACTTCGATGAGTCAAAATTTTAGATAAAACTTTGTTCAACAAAACGATTCCTAATTTCTTTTTTTTTTATCTGCAATTGTTTATTTGTTCTATGCTTTAATTTCAAAGTACATTGAACCATTAAACTGCTTAAATTTCAGTAAATACTGGAAAAATGGGGGTGTTCTAAAACTTTTGACCAGTCGTGTATAAACAAGCAGCACATTGCCCTGGATGAAATTATTCTCAGTGTCAACAAACCCACTTTAAAAGCTCTGAGGAGACTTCAAGGAAACCCATCTTGCGACACCTTCATAGATTAGGTTGCTAAAGCACTCATCATTCAGCACCAGTTAACACAAATTAATCAAAACAAACCAAACTAGAGTTCATAGAATGCCTTACCCCATGCAGTCTTGAGAAAAAGGACATGGGAAGGGTCTTTGCATCTCTTTGTTTGCGTTTCCAAGCACGATCTGTATTTCCTACGAGCCGCAATTTTGTTTTGAATCTCGATATTCCCCAATGCTGAGAATGCAAGCGGCAAATTTGATAGGTTGAGATGGCGTAAAATTTTGTCCAAGTACGGAGTGCTAAACTGGATGTTTGGAAGTGCCAAGAAGGTGACATGTTCTACAGTGTTCAAGTATATAATTAAATTGAAATAAAATAAAGATTTTAAATGCTGGAGGGAATTTTTTTTTGTTGTTGTTGAGGTCTACCACCATTGATGCAGTCTCTATTACACCACCTTATTTAACACATTAAATTAGTTATTTGTGTCCTTCATGACTTCCCTAAAAACAATGTTTCCTGTTTCAAATTATTATCTTGCCAAAACGAAGTTTTTGCAAGATATGTTAGTCAGCTTGTATGTTTTTTTTTTTGTTTGTTTGTTTGTCCGTAATCACGCATAAAAAATTCTGCAGAGCACAGTTAACATTGGACATTTTTGTAACTTCGCATATCAGAGGCCTATAGAGGTCCCTTTCAGCGCATAAAATTTTGAAGGTCAAGGTCAAAGGTCAAAGGTCACTGTCACAAATCAGGGGAGTCGACGAAACCCTTATTTTTTGAGTAATTTTGATCGGATAGTCTTCAAACTTCATGGGAATATAGTTCATGGTCTGGCGCTCAGCTGATTATTTTTTGGTGGCGATTGGCCTTGACCTTCATGGTTAGCGCCTAAGGTCAAACATATTTGACCCCAAGGTCAAATTTTCAAGTTTTAGGAACCATATCGTGTAGTACCTCAAATTGAACACCTCGATGAGTGCTTTCTAGATATGTCAAGCTTGAGACATTATGACGTCATTTGGTGACGTTATGAGGCAAACACATATTTTTCATGGTTACTCTAGAACGATTCTCATCGGAATCTCTCGTAGGCAGATATTCCTCAAGGAGTCGCTCCTGGTGGATAGCAGCTCTGTTCACCTCAGTGTGACCTTAAAGAAGTCACACGTTGTCACCTTTTGGCAAGATACGGGTCTTTATTTTCAGTTTTGTTTGACTGCCAGACAGGCTGACAGACAAAAACAATTACCTTGCTCTGTGTGCATGCGTGCCCAGGACGACATTTGCCAAATGTGTGGGGTAACAAACTGCATGATTCCCTGAAGTTTTCAGTTTTAGTCGAGTCAATATACGGTTGAACCCCAAAAAAATTACAACAAAACGTTTTATTGTTTTAAATGTTTTAATAGGTCATGCTGCGTGCCAGAAAAAAAGTCTCGGGTAATCTGACCCTGGTAAAAGGTGTTAATTTGCATATTTTTAAGATGGCCGCCAATGAAAATTTCAATGTACTACAAATTTTTTATGGTTGATTTTAGACCCTATAAATGTATTGGCAACAGATAGGAACATGGGGTTTCTGAATCAAATAAACATAGTTCCATCCGCCTATGACGTACTATGACGTAACTATGACGTATAATCGTATATGACATCATAGTTAAAAGATAAATGAGTATGCCATAGAAAATCTGTTGTTTTATAATATGTAATGACATGTGATGCTATCATTTAACTCCTTGAACTAGTTAAGCTGTCACTTTCCTGTAATTACATAGATGGGACATCATCAATCCAAAAGAAATCTGTATGTATGCCACACAGCCTTACCATAAGTCACGCTCATTGTCGCCCTCGACCATCTCAGCGTTGTCATTGTCATCATTCTCATCCCCCAACATTTGATTGAAAGGGTTGCTACATGGCTGCACTTGGCACTGTCCACAAGCTGATGTGCATGGTAGACCGTAGGTTCTGCATGTGCAACGTTGAGTACTGCACCCGGTAGTGCAGTTGCAGTGAACTACCTTAAGCAAAGAGTCTGGTGTGGCATTCATTTCATTCATTGCTGGGATGAACTGATTCTCCTCTGTTTTCCACCCCCAGTCTGTTGCTTCCAAATCTGCCTCTTCTCCCATCCATGTCATGATCTGGAAATACGTGCGGAGTGAATGGTGCTTAGTAGCCACTTCAGTTGGCGGCAGACACTCTGGGGTAACAAACGACACAGCCGATACCACTTTCTTTGTCAAGATGCTGTGGCGCAATGAAGTGAGAGTATCTGTTCCCTTTCCACCAAACACCTGGACCGTTGCCTTGTATCCAATCTCTACAACTGCATCTGTGCTTTGACCTAGTGTAGCAAATGCTTGGGCACATGACCTCAAACCAGCATAACCTTTCATGACTTTCTGGAAGAGAGATTTCTTGCCAACCCCAAATATGCACGAAGTCGTATCACATCCAGTAGAGGCATGTACGAACAGCATCATGGTAGATGCCTGGGATCCTAAGAGGCTCTTCAGTCTGTTTATGTTATACACTCTGCTTTGGTCCTGCATCTTGTCAGATCAGAAGTACAAGTCCCGGTTGCCACCTTCAGCAAAATGGTGAAGCAGCAGAATAAGTAAGTCCGTATCTTCACCTATCAGTGTTGTTCACTGCAGCTGGGAAGCTCGTACTGCTGCTTGCACGATGTTGTCGTCTGCATCACCTGTTGCATTTATCACAGTGCACCGCTTTTCCTTTAGCCTTTGGCTAATGATGTTTATCAGTTCCTGCTTGTTGGAACCATGCGATAAGAACTCATCTTTTTTCCCCATGAACACAGTGTCTTCTGTGAAGTTGACTTTAGGATGATGTTTCTTTTGACGACGCTGGTGTGTGCTGTCCTTGATAGATGGTTCATCCAAATAACCGTCGAAGACAACAGTAGCTTTCCCGTAATTGCGGAGTACGAAGTCAGCATAGCTGTTAGCTATAGATCTGTATGTGCTCCCTTTCGTCCACTTAACGCGATGCATCAGTGAGCCACCATCCAACACATAGTGGTCCGTCTTGGGTACATCGTCTGACTCATCCTCGGTAGCCAAACCTTTTGCATATTCATCTATTGCTCTCGCAAGCTGTGGCTTGTCCGCTTTCCTGAATATGTGCTTCGCCTCAAAGAGAGCTGGGGAAAATGGAGACAATTCATATTCAAGAACGTCCTCCAATGAGAGGTTCCCTGCCCGAGAAATGACAAGTAGCCTCTGAAACAGAAGAGCAGGGTCTATAGTTCGGTCGCCAGTAACCTGGACAGCAGATGAATCTCCCAGAGTTTTCACTTTGTCCTTCCTTTTGCATGTGTAGGTGAAAACTGGTTGTCCAGTCAGCTTTTCAGCAACTTCTTTCCCCACTACCTGCAAGTTGATGACATTCACTTCATCCTTGGCTACAACACCAGTGACAACATTTCTCAAGGCTGGATCATGAGAGAATGGATTCCATGACTGAAGTTTTTTTGGATTTTTGCTAGATCTGACTGGTCCCTTTCCATCCTGGACTTGGTGGCCTCCTTGTGCTGTTCACTCGACGTGTAAGTGCAATCATTGAATTCTTGCGTGGCTACATTATATTCCGAACATACGGGGGGCGACAGTGTCCACAGGGCACATTGCTCCTCCGTCATGCCACTGCCCCTGGTCAATCCACCAGTCGACTTGAGTGATCGCATAAGTGTCTGTTCGATAACAAGATCGGACCCAAGTCCAGCCCAGAACCGATCACTCCGGCGAACCACATGGTAGCCTTCCTGGTACTTGCTATATACTGCCGGATTGCTTGTCTCCAAATGGATGACCTCCCCCCCCCACCCCCCCCGCCCATGGTGCACTCATTTTAAAAACATGTGGTGAATTTTTCTACAACTGGCTGCCCATATATACTTCTGCTCAAGGGCGTGGCCACATGTGGTTTCCAATTACTTCCACATGATCTACATGTTGAAATTGTACATGTTCTGTGTTAATCCCTACCTGGTCTTTGTAGTCTTGCTAGGTTCTAATTCATTATCATCATGACAATGCTTTTGAAGGACATTGAAAAGGTGAATATCAGCAGTTCCAGAAATTCTATTGTTTTAGTTGAAAGTCACAGATGGCAGCACAAGTGCATATGGGAAGCCTAAACAGCAGTTATTCATAATCACCTTGTGATCTTCTTGGTGGGGCTTTTTGTCTGTGCTCTGTCATTTCAAGAAAGGGGGTTGGCTTTCGGTTTTCGCTATGACGTCATAAACGTCATAGTTACGTCATAGGCGGGAGAAACTGTTCATTTGATTCAGAAACCCCATGTTCCTATATGTTGCTAATACATTTATAGGGTCTAAAATCAACCATAAAAAGTTTGTAGTACATTGAGATTTTCATTGGTGGTCATCTTGAAAATATGCAAATTAACCCCTTTACCGGGGTCAAATTACCCGAGACTTTTTTTCTGGCACGCAGCATGACGTATTATAACATTTAAAACAATAAAACGTTTTGTTGCGATTTTTTTTTGGGGGTTAGGTGATACGGATCATATTTTGACTCGACTATTTTCCCTCCACCATTTTCATTTGAGGGTTGTATGAAGCATTCCAGTAATTTTTCTTGTTGTAAATAAATTGGATTCTTTTTCATTTGCTGGAAAGCCAATTTGCATCACAACCAAAGCCATTTCTCCAGTTAATTAGGTTGTTTTTTTTTTGATTATCAGATGCTATTTCTAGTGTTAAAATAATAAGTCTTTATTTTCACAGTTAATTAAACTTTGAAACATGTTACCAATGTCATTTGCTAATATTGGATCATTGGCAGTTTTCAACACTTTTGTCCTTTATTCATGACGAGCAATTATGACACATAGCTTCACGGGAAAATTAATTGATTGGTTTGAGGGGGGGTGGAGGTAGAGTGGAAGGGAGGAAGGAGAGGGAGAGAGAGGAGGGAGGGAATAGGGGGAGGGAGAGTGAGAAGAGGAGGGGGAGTGATGAAGGAGTGGGGTAGCAAGGAAGGGTGAGGGGAGAGCGACACCTCACCACACTTCGCTATACACCCTGGGAGGGAGGGGGAGGGAGATGGAGAGAGACAGAGACTGAGAGAGATGGAGACAGAGACACAAAGAGAGACAGAGCTGGGGGGGGAGACGGAGAGGGGGGGGGGTGGGTTAGCAAAGAGGATGTTATGTTATGCTTTACACACACACACACACACACACACACACACACACACACACACACACACACACACACACACACACACACACACACACACACACACACACACACACACACACACACACACACACACACACACACACACACACACACACACACACACACACACACTAAAGGGAGAACACGGAATCAATAAAAAATATTTGTATACAACGAGACGATGACACTGATGGCGTCACACACCGGATTCAAGCACAGACAGGATTGGAGAATGACAAAACCCGGATGATGCCTTATCTATGCTGGTGGACGAGGAGGGAGCAGGTCCACGGGTTGGAGAGATGAACAGGCGATGAAGCAAGTGACGAAGGCACACATGCAGGACGACAAAGGCTCACAAGCAGGAACAAGACAAAGGCAGGAGCATGAGAAAGCAGGTACCACGGACCATGCAGAACCACAACAAAAAGGCAGGCTCCTCCTCGAGGTCACACACTAACTGCTCTTGAGCATTTGATGTAATCTCCACTCTCGGCACCAATCCTAACTCTCTTCAGGGACAACTCCAACTCTCATGGCTCTTGCGAGAGGTCCCCCCAAAATTTCTCTCTCGGGGCAACGAAAACTCCACCCCTGCGGAGGCGATCCATGGCAATGCCTCGGTCGGCAATGAAAAGCTCCGCCCTTCTCGGGAGGCAATCCAAGCTCCATCCTTCTCTCTCTCTTCACTCTGGCCACACCTCAGGCATCTCATCCGGTGAGACATACAAAGGTTATGCGTACGATTCTTTACCTTAAACTCTATTTATTACAATGCACCACTCTCCGTATTGTGCACATTTAAAGACACTTCTTAAGCTACGTTCCCCTACTTAATCACATTGAGATGGGCTCACTACTCGTACACGGACCATACTACTCCATACATTTCTATCTATTCTAAGACAATATCTACCACTCCCTCCCCCCACCACAAACATAACAATATTATTACAATAAAATACTCCACATCATTGGGGTCTGGTCATCGTCTTTTTTCCTGTGTAGCACAAGGCTGCGAGTAGCGTCATTGACTGAGGGTCTGGCAGAAGAAGGTATTGCAGTTGAGTCCGTTTGTCTGTCTGTTTGTTTGTTTGTCCACACAAAGCTTTGGTGTTTTTCTCTGCAACCACTTGTCGGATTGAGACAAAATTTTCACCAAAGGAGCGACTACTGATGTAGACTGTTTTAATGATAATTATGATGTCATAGGTCATGTGGTGTGGCAGCCATGTTGGAAAACGCCGAAAAACTTTGGATCTCTCCATCTCTGAAACTGCGCCAAGGAAAAAATTGAAACTTGGCACATGGAAAGTACTCCTCATGGGGAATGTGTAATTTTGCAGTGAAGTAAAGGAGTTGCAGCTGAAACCCAAATGCTATCCTGGTTATTCCTGCTGACTTCATCTTTGCTTTTTGCTTGTTCGGGTTCCTTCTGATGACTCCAATGCAGGACTGTACCTATTTAGTCTTCCATTTGGTTTGAATTGAATTAATTTTAATCCCATTCTAAAGCCAATTGAATGGTAATAAAAAATACGTCATGGGTAAGGTGTCCGATCAAAGCAGGACGTCTTGGTACCCAGCAGTTATAAAGTGTCAGTTCTAATCATGTCTCTTGTTAATTACGTAACACACCAGTGCAGAAATGCCACACAAAACAAGTCCTGGTGAGGGTCTGCAATCTCTGACTGCTCTTTTTCTTGTTTGATTAAGAAATGGACGAAGAAATGGTCCACCATCGAAGATGGACGGAGGTTACTCTTTTCACCCCTGTTTGTTTGTTTGCTTGTTTGTGAACAGTATTACGGAAAAACTCCTGGACGGATTTCGACGAAACTTGGTTTGGAGGATTAGGTATGGTCCAAGGATCATGCCATTACATTTTGGACTTGGTCCAAAGTCCAATATGGCTGCTATGGTGGCCATTTTGAAAAAATATTTGAATTTTTGTTTTTGCATTTCTACATGTTTTAAGTGATTTCCAACCAAAAATTTTTTTAATATGTTAGAGAAAAAAAACAACAAAATTTTGCAACTTTTTTTCAAAAACGTTTTGATTTTATTTGAAAAATATTTGAATTTTTTTTTTTGCATTTCTACATGTTTTAAGTGATTTCCAACCCCAAAAAAATTTAGAGAAAATATATTTTTAGAAATTTTGCACCTTTTTTTTCAAAAAAATTTTGATTTGATTTTTTGGCATTTTTACATGCGTGTCGATCTAGTTTAGTTTATTCAATCGTGGTTCAATAGAGTCTGATCCGTTTTGACCTACAATGAATAGGATATCAGGTTCACTTAAGTGACCCAGCAGTATTGGCGGCAGAGGTTTTGCATTCTAACGAGTGCTCCCCCTCTAGTTTATCTTGTCTTCTTAACTCTGGGAATTTCACCACGGGAGCCTTCGGGGTGATCCCGCAGATTAAATATTTTTGTTGCACTCAATGAAGTTGCACTTTGGGCACATTCTTTAATCCTTTCTTCATTCAATATAATTGTCTGAACAGCAGAAAAATTTAAGTTGAATGTTTTGGCAATTTCACATTTTCTTGTGTAAGTATGGAGAAGGGAACACACACAGCCTTGCTTATTTTAAAGAATCGATAATTTCTTTAAATTTTCAGAGTTCACCCCAGATTTTGACACTTAATAAGTCCAAGAGCTCCGATCCTCAAATCCAAAGACAGATTTTGATTGTGTACTTTAGTCTATGAGAGGCCATTGTGGAAAATCTCATCATATAATGCATAACATTGTTCCAAGCTCCTAAGTTGAAAATTATAGCACCTACAAAAGCGATGTATACTGTACAGTGATTTTTAGTTATGAAGATCAAGACATTCGATGATATGAGTGAGGAAAGTGAAAAAAAAATTTTGAGAGCTTTATCATACAGAAACTGTTCAACAATTCCTTGACTTGAAACAGGTCGAAACAATATGGCGGCTTAAGAGCCCTGTGAGGTGACCAAAATGGCGTGCCGCCACCTAGACAAGGCTTTTTGTTTTTCCACAATGAGCACCCTATTCATTATTTTCAAAAGGTGTGCCCACTTTTCATTCATGCACTACCTTGGCGTTCCCTTAGTATGTATGCAAAGTTTCAGGCTGCGAGGTTTCATGGTTTTGGAGTTATGAAGGACACACACACACACACACACACACACACACACACACACACACACACACACACACACACACACACACACACACACACACACACACACACACACACACACACATTATTATAGATCGATATGTTGTAACAATTCCATCTCAGACAGGTCAGTGGTCTGTCTTCTCCCTTCTTGCGTCTCCTTTCTAGCCTTTCCCTCTCTCTCAGGTTTCTTCAGGGTGCACAGGGTTTGCCAGTAATCCACGTCTGGTGAAATTCCCAAATTCCAGGCTCACTGCTCACCTCCACTAATTTGTTCTTCTTTTATCTCGCCTGCCGAATAAACTTCCACATGCTCTTCAATTTTATTCTTCCCTCCAGTGCTTCAAGGCAGCTGTACACCACAATCCATGATGTTTTATCCCCATGATGTTTTATACCCTTCTTAACCCTTCCCAAGCCCACTTCTTTCTGTGTTCACGGGTTATTTGGTTTTTTTCCCCCACTCCCTCACCCTCTTGTTTGATCTTTTTTTTTTTAATTCCAGTTTTCCTTTCCTCTCTGTGATTGAGAGTTTGTGCCTGTATCCAGCTTGTTCACCCTATGTGTCCTCCCCCTCCACTTGATCTCGTCCTTCCCTGTGTCCTTTCTTGCTGCAGACCTCCTCCTATTTTCTCCCTCTACCCTGCTGTTGTTGTGTTCTCACCCCCCTCCCTCCCTCCCAACCCCATTTCCAATGTTATTTTCGTTCAGTTACATCATGGTTTGTTCTGTGTTCTCACTCCTCCACAAGCTTAGAGGTTGCATAAAAAAGAAAAAAAATAACAAATAGAACTCACACTCTGCACTTTAAAAACGCCTGTGCTTATCAGTTGTCCTTTTAAATAAAGGTTATTTGCACATATGGTTCTGTCCAATTTAATATGAGATAACTATGTGATGTTAATGCCCTTCATATCAGTAATCTAATTTGACAACCAAAGGAACAGTGTATCGCACATACCAGTACGCTGCTCTTCTAACCTTTTAACCTCATGGTTAATCTGCATTCTTGCTTGTTGGTGACATCACCAAATACGATTGGAATGACAATTTGCCAATGACAACACAGGTGCTCTGACTCCTCTATATTTTAATATGGCAACGCAATGGTGCCCAGCAATAGCAATATAAAATGCTTTTTATTGCATAATATCACTCACCTGACATGTGTTTAGTACACACAATGGACTAAAGGATTCCAAAGGCCCAATGGTAGTTTAAAACGTTCTTTGTAAGAAAACACATTAACTGATGTTCCGATAGAACCATAAACCAGACTCGGTGGCATAATGGTTCGAGGGTATGTTGTCTGGGAGGTGTCTGGGAGGTTGGCGGTTTGAACATGGCCGAGTCATACCAAAGACTTTAAAAATGGGACGTGCTGCTTTCTTGCTAGTCACTCAGCATTTAAAAAGTATAGAGCACGGAAAAGCAACATTAAGAAGGCAACCATTGCACATGCCTGATGGCCTCCTCATACATTCAAGTTCCTTGTGAGGGAACATGTATTATAAACTTGCCAATCTTTTACATCACCCATGCAAGCAACATAGTATGTATACATACACACAAACACATAAAAATAGGGAAATGTTTGATTACATGAGTTTGAAATTTGCTTCCTCAGTTATGCTAAATGAGTACCATGAATCACCTGCATTGACTTCAAGTCAACGAAATTATTTATATTCTGAAAAATGAACTCGTTAGCCTTCATATCACTGCAAAGCCTCAGCGCTCACCACATGGTGTTTTACATCAAGCTGTCAGAGTAACCCTCATATCCTTTCCTTTCTATGCATGTGTACGGTGTGGATGGCCTCTGTTTCCATTAGCTACGATCAGAGAATCCCACTTAAATTGGTGTGATTTTTCCCAAATACAACTGTCAGAATTTGTGCAAATTTTTGTACCATTTGTAAATTAGTGTGATGTACTTTTGTTTTTTTCACTGTCTGGGAGATTATAGTTCTGTACAGTGATAATTGCTCTTCAGGGTGAGCCAGGGCTTTGAGTGTTATCTGGAAAGTGGAAAATCTTTCTTGGACAAAGGAATTTACCAAAGTGAAGTTTTAATGGAGAAAGAGATGTTAAACTCCTATCTCTAGTTTGACAGATTTTGTTGTTTATGCTAACATGGATGTGAGTCATGGACAGTGGAAAAAAAAAGGAAGGAAGACTATTGACAGTTTTCAAATGTTGTGTTGGAGATGAAAGTTTAAAATTTCTATGGACTGCAAAAAAAACAAATATATTAGAGCAGCATGTACATTAGAAGCACTGATTCCAAAACAGAAATTGTCATACGTTGGACACATCATACATGCATAAAACTAAAGTCTGGAGAAGTCAACCATACTGGGTATGGTTAAAGGAAGAATAGGAAGAGGCAGACCTTGTATGTGCTGGATGGGGTAAAGGCTGCAACCAAGCTGCCTCTGTCAGAGCTTCAGAAAGCAGTGCAGGATAGGGATGTTTGGAGAAATCTGATCATGAATGTCACCAGATGTCGGCCTCTACTCGACAGAACTGGATAACTGACTAAGGCTCATAGTGGAGCTACCGCACACATATCTCCAGACGAAAGACAACACAGGACTGTTAGGCGAGACAAACACAGCTACTGAGCTTGGGGGAAGTGCCATCACTTCCCGAGGAAATCTGAGAACCAGTGAAGCCACAACAATGGCGACACCTTCTCACTGTACTTGGCGGGCAGCTTAGCTGCCGGGGTAGCTTAGCTGTCTTATGGCAGCTTAGCTGCTGGGGTAGCTCTCATTTCTTGGAAGCACGACTGTGTCGCTGATGCAGTGCCCCTCTACCAGTACACACTGGTACTCATTTCGTCGACCTCAGAAGGATGACTGGCTGAGTCAACCCCCTGGTGTATTAATTCAGCGGCCAATGGGGCTTGAACTCAGGACCCTAGGATCCCAAGCCACCAGCCTAACCACTAAGCCAACACCAGGCTTGTTTAATATAATGAAAGGTATAGATAAAATAAGTGCAGATGAATTATTCAACAGAATAGACAGTGATAGGACCAGGGGCCATAGCTTGAGAGTAAAGAAGAGGGGAGTTAAGATGGTAGCAAGGCAGGGACTTTTACTTAGAGAGTAGTTAATGCATGAATGACCTCCCTGGAAAGGTAGTGGCAGCAGAAACAGTAGATAAGTTTCAATTAGAATTACTAGGTACCTGGAAGTTCTGGAGATAGAGGGGTATGGGGATGTTGATTGGACCTTAAGGTAGCTTGAGCATTGATGGGTGATTGTGTGCATGTGTACGGAGTTCTGTTGGTGGGGGTCTTATCAAGGGGTTTGTGGTTCGTGTGTGTATTTTAACCAAGCCCATGCCCCCCCTCCCCTGAGGGAAGAAAAAAAAATACAAAAACTAAAAAAAAAATCAACAAACAAACAAAAAAAACAATTATCTCATTAAGTAAAAACATTTTTTTGCATTTACTTCCTTGGATCTTATATAGATAAATTAGTATGGTGTTCTTGCAGGCATGATGGGCTGAATGGCCTCCACCTGTGTTAGATTTCCTTGTAGCCTTGTATCCCCGTGGATGCCAACTTATGGGGATTGTCCATGCTCTTATCCTTTTAAGTGCTCAACATCAAGCAAGGAAGCAGCACGTACCATTTCCAGTCTTTGATATGATTCGACGAGCTTAAGGATGGGTTAATTCCCCCAGAATTGGCGTATTTTAGAAAGACCTGCACAACCCATTCATTGGCATTCGACGATACACATTTACAGAGAGAATTGGGGTCCTCCCCAACCCTGAACCCCAGGGACTCTGAATTTTTTTTCCACCTACAAACTTTCCTGTGCACACGTTGCGACCAGTACAACCAGCGGTTTACAACTCATTCCATCCTGCAGTTTAGGAGTGCATAGAAGTCAAAAACACAAACAAACTCGAAAGAGCAATCAGAGATTGCAGACCCTTGCCATGACTTGTTTTGTGCAGTGTTTGTGTGGTTTTGTGTGCTTGTGTGTTATATAATTAATAGAAGATGTAATTATATGTCGTTAATATCTCCCAATACGTAATTAGTACGTAATTAAGAGATGTGCTCACGTTTTGGTGGTCCCAAATTTGTAATTGGTATGTAATTAATCGACGTGCTCACGTTCTAATGCTACATTATTAATAGACATTTCATTTTCATTAATATATGTACTCGCATTCCAATATGCCTGGTGTTGGCTTAATGGTTAGGGTGGTGGGCTTTGGGTTCTAGGGTCCTGAGTTCAAATCACGCTCAGCTGTTGAATTAATACCAGGTGGGGTTAACTCTGCCTGTCATCCTTCCGAGGTCGGCAAAATGAGTGCCAACTTGCTGGTATACTGTATCGGAGTGGCGACCTGTCCAGGATTGTGCCCAATAGCCAAGGAGACTGCTTCGGCGGCACCAACGCTCTGAACAGAGTATGGTCCCCATCTCCAACTCCTCCTCGCATTCCAATAGTATGTAATTTATAGCCTTACTCACGTTTGAATAGTATGTAAATAATAGACGTACTCACATTTGAATAGTATGTAATTAATACCTTTTATATGTGGGCTGGAAACAGTACTGCCTGACCCATATCCCAATATGCACTTTATAGCAGCCTTTGGTGGCCTCAAAACAGACGTCAAGGCCAATGGCCAATGTGCGCCGTGCAGTAGCTTAAAACCTTGCCCAGATTCTGAAGTTCCTACACCAAAAAGTTGGGGCTTCGAGATGCTACGATTCGGCCGTGAAAGAATACCGGACAAACTCACAAACACTTGAAAATATGTATGATGAATAGTATAACAGTTTTTCCTCTCATAACCAAACTACTGTATTTATTTTTGAAAAGTTTTTGTGTTACATTGATCGTCGGCCCATGGAGGAACTTGTACATATTTCACATACAGGACAAGGATATTTGTAGACAATGGGCAAATCAGTAGAGGACGTACACTGGATTTGAACCTGGGATTCCAGCATAATAAGCTATGTGCTCAGATGAGAATAGCAAATCAACCATCTTGAATCCATAGCCTTTAAAAGAATCCTCATCATGTAATTTGTGTTGCTCAGTTTATACAGCCTTCCTCTTGGGTAAATGAGTTTGGTGTGTGTACTTGTACGCATAGCTCGAGCCCACAGATGCCATGTTGAGCTCTCCTTATGGCCAGCTGATCGATTGCATTGTGCTTGTAGTTTAGCTTTGGAGTTGAACACCCCAGGTGGTAAGTACTTACACAATGTATGTGGAACGTTTTAGTGGAAGTAAAATATTTTGTACATTATGATCTTAGTGTAGATCTTAGTAGAGATCTCCATCATCGAGTCAGACATTAAATCCTTCCTCTTCTAAAATGGCCTGATTTCCAATCATCAATTTGGTTTCAGATCAGGTCACTCTACCCTGGATATGCTGCTTCTGCTCTCCCAACAATGGATGGAGGTCCTCAATGCCGGACATGAAATCAGAGCCATATCCCGAGACATATTGCGTGCTTTTGAGATGATCTGGCACCCTGCCCTGCTCACCAAACTCTCTTCCCATGGTATCCAAGGCCATCTCCACTCATGGCTCGCAGACTTCCTCTCCTGTCGCAATCAACGTGTGGCCCTAAATGGAGTTCTTTCATCCCCTCATCCTGTCCAGGCTGGAGTTCCTTAAGGCAGTGTTCTGGGCCCTGTTCTTTTTCTGGTTTTCATCAATGATCTCTCCGACTCTCTGGAAAATCCTCTTTATCTCTTTGCTGATGACTCCACCCTCTGGCGTACCATCGGTCATCCCTCAGACCGGCAAGCATCAGCTTCTTCGCTCACTGCAGATCTGGATAAAATCACAAACTGGTCCAACACGTGGAACATGTCTTTCAATCCGGACAAATCTCACATTCTCACCATGTCTGTCCGAAAGGACCGTTTGGCAACCCCCCCCCCCCATCCACTTTCTCAACAATCCTCTCGAAGAAGTCCTTTCTTTCAAGCTTCTGGGTCTCACGACCTGCCATGATCTTTCCTGGGAAAGTGACATTTCCAACCTGGCCTCTAAAGCCAGTCGCCAACTGGGAATCCTCCGTTGTGCAAAGTCCTTCCTCAGCCCACCTGAGCTCCTGACCACATACAAAGCTTTCATCTGCAGCCTGATGGAGTACTGCTCTCCCCTCTGGGCTGGTGCTCCTGCCTCCCACCTTCCTCAGCTTCACGCTGTGGAAACCAAGGCATTTCGGATCAGAGGCATCTCCCGCGATGAGGCTGAGTCTTTGGGACTCTCACTCTCTCACCGCAGGCAGGTCAGTGGTCTTTCTGTTTTCCACCGTCTCCTCTCCGGTCTCCCCCCCCCCCCCCCCCGCTGTGTCTATGATTTGTCCTCACCATATTTCCGCAGGGCGCTCAAGATCCGCCAACAACCCCCTTCTGGTAAAACTACCAGAATCATGAATCGCTGCTCACCTTCACTTTTTCATTCCTCCTTTTTCCTGCCTTTGGAATAAACTCCCTCACTCTGTTCAATCCCATTCTTCCCTTCAGGCCTTCAAAACAGCTGTTCACCACCACCTCTTGTCGTCCCCCATCCAAATCCTCGATCTTTTCTACCCCTGATAATCCACCCAAGCCCACCTCCTTCAAATTCCCTGCTTTCCTTCCTGAAAGTCCCTGTAATGTCCATCTTGAATACCCCGTGTTCCCCGCCCCATCCCTCTCCCTTCAACAGAACTCATAATGTCTCTGTTCCCCACTGTATTGTCCTTCCCACTCCTGCCCCTCTTGTCTCATGCCCCCCCTCCCCCTTGCTGTGTGTTGTGTGTTTGCTCTCATACGAGCCTCGACAAGGTATACAAAAAAAAAAGAAGATTCATTTGTTTTTTTTTCCATTTTCAAATGATGGACGCTTGATTTGTAGTTCATTGTCATTAGCAACATCATTTTGTCGGTTGTATTCCTCAAGGAATATAATTTGACTCCAAAAATGTTGTATTGTGTAGGCGACAGGTTACATCATCAAGCGACATGCCATCTTCCAGAGCCTGCAATAATCTGGCTATCCTATCCGATAGCACTCTTGCGGACGTTAAAGATTTATCGTGTTCATTTATAGGAAGTAGAACTCTGAGTCACTATTCCAGAGGATTATTATCGAATAGCCGCTTCCTATTATATGACCAGATATGTGTGGTTGTCACGAGCACTTTATGGTGTGGCATGTCATTCGAGAGTCTCGACCTTCAGATCGCTTTGGTCCATTTGCTTTGTAAGAAGAGCAAACTCTGATGTGATATTTATAATGCAGTTTACTCAACCACTTCTGCTGGCAAATTTACTAATACTGCTCAACTACGTAATAATAACCACCGCAAGATGTTCAATCTCATAATGACCATATATTGTTCCTTAACAGCTTCTGTGCATAACCTTATCCCTTTATCACGGTATTTTGTTTTCCAATAAAATCGACTTTACAAAGCATGCTGATATGCTCAATATGTTAACAATCTCAGGAACAAACAACATTTCGGAAAATGTCGTTTGGTAACAACACGAGGTAAACCTTGTACAAGGGCAGCAGTTGTATGCTTCACATTAAGCTTGTTTAACAAGATCAGGAAGAGAAAGTTTGCTTTTTCTGAATCCATTTTGCACAGAAACAAA
Source organism: Eptatretus burgeri (assembly GCF_056783735.1). Taxonomy (NCBI): domain Eukaryota; kingdom Metazoa; phylum Chordata; class Myxini; order Myxiniformes; family Myxinidae; genus Eptatretus; species Eptatretus burgeri. The sequence continues at coordinate 70,191,091 of NC_140965.1, forward strand.
AAGGTTTGTTTATACAGAATGTTGTGTTTCAAGTATCGAAAGTTACACTTTGTGTTTCACCTTAACACACGTACAGCTACTAGGCTGACCAACACAAAATGGTGACAGTACCAATATTGGTGCAGGCACCGAACTAAAAAGAGGAATGTAATGATGAGTCGAGCAACATGAGGTGTGATGAGTATTCCTGACACTTGGCTTTGTTCTACTCACTCGTAGGTGGACTCTCTGCGCCATGTGATGAACCAGGCCGGAGGTTACGGGGACGGCATGGCGGCCAACCAGCTGTACAGCCCACCTGCCATGAGTGTAAGTACAAGAACACAATGAGAGAAGTCTGATTGTTCTGTTTGTGGATGAAAGGCATGACGGGTAAAATTGCCTCCTCGTTTGTCGAAGTTCTTTGTATTTTCATGTTTGTTGTCTGGGGGAAACAGTTTTTCACCATGTAGATGAGTTTGTGCACTTAAATGCCAATGTCATCATGACTCCTTTATTTGGGTCTAGATAGCCAATATGATTTTATGTCATCATAAAACAAAAATCAAAGATAATTTTGACATGGAGGATTTCAAATTATTTTTTAACTTTTGAAAAGCAACACGACAACAATCTTTTTTTTCTTTTTTTCTCTCCACTTCGTACCTTCAACATTTTTCTCTTTGAGGAAAACCTCAATAACTTTTTCCCACTTGAAACAGCTGCTAATAATTTACACAAACATGTCAAAGATTAGTCACTGGAGTTGAGAGAATCTTTTCCTTCCTTTCCTCCTGCTCATGGAGGACGTTGTACTGTTGTAGTTTAAATCTTCATTACAAAAACACTTCAGAGATGTGGACATTTTGTTGAATTACATGGTGGCGTGAAATGGATACACTTTCTTTCACACATGCCCTGTGTTTGCTTTTTTTATTTTTTTTAAAAATCTTTCCAGATATTAAGTTGTCTATGCAGATAATTTGGGTTTATTATATCATCATGAAACACTATTGTAATTCATGGTAGCATTATGAAGGTAGCAAGGTAACACACTTGTAATTCAAGATAGCATTATATCATCGTGAAGCATGTGCCATAAACACAGCTTTGTGTACAGCACGTGAGGTTTGACAGGTATATTGAAAATGCTGTGATGAAATTTTCATAACACTGGTGCTGCCACCACGAGAGCCTCTCCCCAGATCGTAGCTTCCTTTGCCCATGTTTAACCCAACACAACAGCCTCTCCCCAGATCGTAGCTTCATTCGTCCATGTTTAACCTACTACTACAGCCTCTCCCCAGATCGTAGCTTCCTTTGCCCATGTTTATCCCAACACAACAGTCTCTCTCCAGATCGTAGCTTCCTTCATCCATGTTTAACCCACTACTACAGTCTTTCCCCTGATCGTAGCTTCCTTTGTCCATGCTTAACCCACCACTACAGCCTCTCCCAAGATTGTAGCTTCCTTCATCCATGTTTAACCCACTCCTACAGCATCCCCCCCAGATCGTAGCTTCCTTCATTCATGTTTAACCCACCACTACAGCATCTACCCAGATCATAGCTTCCTTCATCCATGTTTAACCCACTACTACAGCCTCTCCCAAGATCGTAGCTTCCTTCGTCCATGTTTAACCCACGACTACAGCATCTCCCCAGATCATAACTTCCTCATCCATGTTTAACCCACCATGACAGCCTCTCCCCAGATCGTTGCTTCCTTCATCCATGTTTAACCCACTACTACAGCCTCTCCCCAGATCCTGGCTTCCTTCATCCATGTTTAACCCACTACTACAGCCTCTCCCCAGATCGTAGCTTCCTTCATCCATGTTTAACCCACTACTACAGCCTCTCCCCAGATCGTAGCTTCCTTCCTCCATGTTTAACCCACCACTGCAGCCTCTCCCCAGATCTTAGCTTTGGTGGGGAGGGGGTAGTTAGGGAGTTGGGGAGTGAAATTATGAAGATTAGAAATCAGTGTTCTTTTGCATCATTATATCTCGAGAGATGAAGTGTTTGTGGTGTATTTTTTTATTGAATCGTTAACAGTGAGGAAGAAGAGCGGAATGGACAGGCCTGAGGAAAAATGTTTTTTTTTTCTGTTAAAATGTTTTTTTTTAATAGATGTGTTCGGGATTGCACCTCAGCTAGCTTTGGGAACACATATGTAAGTGAGTTAACCAATGTCAAGATTTTCTCTCATTCCTCCATTAGTAACATTTGTTGATGAAATGACCTCTGTTGATTGTCCATTTGAGGCTATTGTGACCTTTGTTTTTGCTGTTGAAATTTGAATGGACAAAACAAGTTGTCAAAATTGCTTTGTCGAACATTGTTAAACTGGTGTATCGAGAGTGAGAAGTTGCATCTTGAAGCCATTTCTTCGAAGGCAGTTCACCCACAAGACTTGGCTTCATCAGCTGTTTTCTCCCTCTTTTTTTTTGTCTCCCGCTCCTCCGACAAGGTTGGAGATGGGGGACATTAAAAGGAACTCCGGCCGACCGGCACCCGACCGATCATCATCTTGTGTACGCGACATTTCAAAAAAACGTTGAACATTTAGCTTTCATATTACACAGATTTATTCCTCATGACATTATCTCAACATCATTAAATCACGGCAGTGATTGGCTGAATTATGTTGCCATGGCAACTATTTCGGTAACTTGGCTTGTGTACGCAATATTTCTAAAACCGTTCAAGATTTAGCTTTCATATTACACAGATTTATTCCTCTTATCACTCAAAAGGCAGTGGCAATAGAGTATCAGCTCCTTGTTACCTTGATCATAATTTGAATTGGAATTGAAGAATGGGCAGCCATGTTAATTTACAGGATGTACTTGGTAGCTTAGAAATGCATTCGGCAGTTCCAGACCCCACAATTCGGTGGATTTCTGCTTATAATGCACCAGAATCACTTGGTTAACAGTTGAATGGTTGTTTATTTTCCTCCTGAAAATAGCAAGGTGATAGCATCTGGGGTTCTTTCTTGGTAGCTTCATGGAAAAAGTGAATTGAAATTTAATTAGATATCTTCGCCCTTGAAAAAGAAATGCACCAATATTTTGTTGAACTCGCACGTAATCTAATTGAAGGCGTTCCTCAATAAATGTTCCAGTAGAACGAGAAATTGATTTGAAAAATACCACGGGTCTCTTTTATATTTATCCTCGCCAGAGGAGAAAGTATTACACGAAGGTCCGTTTGTTTGTCCGCACAGAATGCGAGTATGTGTATGAATTATATTAGACCTTTTAAAATCGCAAAAACACTTTAAGATCCCAAAAACCCTTTAGACTCTTTAGAGTTTCCCACATTAAGACCATGGAGACCCAAAAGACCCCAAGAACCCATAAGGTTCATATGACCCTGAGGGCCTGACCCTATAGATCTCGTTACACCCTTTAGAACCCTTAGACCTCGAACACCATTTAGATCCTTTTAGACCCTTTCGAACCATGAAGACCCTTAAACTCCTTTCTACCCTTTCGACCTTCACATTTTTCAGATATTTTAATAACCCATAGACCCTTTTGACCATTTCGATCCATTTAGACCTTTTCAGATCTTTCCACCTTTAGACCATCAGACCATTTCACCTGTACAACTTTTCAGACCTTTGACCTTTACACATTTACAACTAGCCTATTTAAACCTTTCATTTGTAATAAACAATGTTTCATGAAGTACATCCGTCCATTTATTTGCCACACTAAATATACCACACAAAAGTCCTGGTGAGGGCTTGCAATCTCTGATTGCTCTTTCTTGTTTATATATACAAGTGCGTGCCCGTACCTGCAAAAAATAAAAAAAAACTTTCAAACCGTGAGCCAGAAACAACAACCACACAGGCCGTTCCTTCGCTCTTGCATGTCCGTACGTGCGTGCCCGTATGTGTGTGCCCGTACGTGTAAACCCCCCCCCCCAAAAAAAAACTTTCAAACCATGAGCCAGAAACAACCACACAGGCCGTACCTTCACTCTCGTAAACGACGACTGGATTGGGGCATTGTGTTTATCTATAAATGCGCATAAGAAATTGAGAAATTATTAGAATACATTAAGTCATCACTATCCGGAAGTGGTGCGATCCCGTACGGAATTGTTCACATGCATTCCATGAATTATCGCTTGCATTGAAGTAACAACTGCTGTGATACTTGCACACACAGAGTTAATTAAAATCAAGTTTACCTCCCTGTCTTTGCTTGCCATGACATTCGCTGCCATTGACCATTGCCACTCCTACGCCACAGTAACTAAGGCACCAATCCCCATCGTAACCAGCACGGCACATGACGTCATTGTCAGCCGGCCTCACACCGGCCTACGCAGCCACGCCTACGTGATTGTCCTGTGATTGGTAACTAAATGCGCATCGGCCACGCCTACGCAGCAACATGTCCTGTCATTGGTTGGTAAATAAATGGCCATAACTTGGGAAGCACTTGTCCGATGAATATCAAACCTTAAAAAGGCACATACTCAGGTCTCCAGCAATAGAGCTGGCAAGTTTCAATTAGATCGGACCAGTAGTTGTCGAGAAACAGCGGACACACACACACACACACACACACACACACACACACACACACACACACACACACACACACCCACACACACACACACACACACACACACACACACACACACACACACACACACACACACACACACACACACACACACACACACTGCTGGAATTATAGATAGATGAATGTGGATGCATTGTTTTTCCTCTTAGAAAGGACTTGCAGAGCTCAACATTTCATGACTATATTGGACAACAAGGCCACAAGCAGAATTGCACATTTTAAATGCCAAAGTGACCATTTAATTTCCTACCCGCCGGCCATTTTTACAAAAGCACTTTTTCTATGTGACTTAATGCGTAAAAAAAAAAAAAACAACAAACGCAGACATTTGACCGATGAAATGTTCCACTGGTTGTAATTATAGTGCTCTCTTCAAGGCAACGGCCTGCCTGTTATTTTGTTCTCTTCCTTCTCGCTCCCGCCTGTCTAACGTCTACTCGTCGGTGAATCTTTTCTGTGGCTCAAATCACTACATGTCTCCATTGCGGCCCGCTGTATTTATTTAAGCCTCCTGCTGCCACCTCTCATGGCACGTTAATTCTGGGCTTTGCATCTTCCATAATATGCATTCTTTTACCTACTGCTCGCTTGCATGTCTCCAAGATGAGAGGCTGTTTGCGCTTAGAGAGCTGCGGGCCATGGGAGCCGTTGAGATTTCGCGTTGGCTAAAAAGGTTTTCTGATTGTTTCATTGCCATCTTTTATTTCAAGCCGAATTGAGCAAAAGATAGAAATGGAACAATTTGAGAAGAATCGTGGAATACAACGCAGAGATTTGCAACACATAACATTTGTAAAGTATAATTTAAATAGGACAATCAAATAAAAATTTAAACAGACCATCCTCTCATCTCCCACCCCAGCATTGCTTCCTTCATCTCTCTCCAGACATGGCTTCCTCCATCCATGTTTAAACCACCACTGTAGCTTCTCCCTAGATCGTAGCTTCCTTCGTCCATGTTTAACCCACCTACGATCTGGGGATGATAGCTATGATCTGGGGATGATGATAAACCCAAAGGGACTTTGTGGGAAATCATTTTGTGAGGGAATGTGATGATAACGAGATGAAGTGAATCGGCCATGTGTCTTCAATAAATCCACATTCGTTCCACATAAAAGGCAACCCAGAAGAGAGGTGTAATGGAGGTATGAGATAGGTGTACACAAATATATTGTGGAATCCTGGTGGGTTTTTTTTCTGTGAAGACAAATGGTAGACCATTGTAAAAAGGTGCATAATGGTAAATGCAAACTTATTACCATCATGCTCGAAACAATATGCGACGATGACGAAGACTAACATCAATATAGATATAGTACCGAGTGTACGGGAGGATTCGCCTCCTTGGTCCTTCTGTTCAGTATACTGATCGTTTTTCATTCAAAATTCCCCACAGAACAGACAGCTGGAGAGCCCTTTTGGACAGACATTCTGGATACATATACATAACTAGGCCCTGGGTGATATGGGATTTTATTAAAAGCCCA